>NC_138508.1:63127659-64327659 GCF_964252035.2 Podarcis erhardii
GGAAAATACAGCCCCCACTATTCAAAGGGTTTGTGTGACTATCTGGAGAGGGCTTTGGGGGATGCTGCAGGCAGAATAAATATAAGAAACAGCCCGGCTGCACAAACTTCTTTCTGCTTGGGCAATACTGTAGTGGGATACTTATCATTATGAAGGTGCTAGTATAACAGCAGGAATCTGACTGAAGTTCCTTTTAAATTTAAGAAGCACACACAAGGATGCCTTATTTCAAGCATGGCCAAACTTGGCCCTCCAGCAGTTTTGGGACTACAATTCCCATCATCCCTGACCATCCTGTTAGCTAGGGATGATGGGAGTTGTAATCCCAAAACATCTGGGGGGCCAAGTTTCGCCATACTTGCCATATTTGAACATAGCTGTTTAAAGAAATAAAAGTTACAAGGCCAAACTAGGCATTCTAATTTATTTTGTAGAAAAACCATGCCCTGAGGCATATGCTGAAATTAATCAAATCTTTAAGAAATTGCAGGGGGTGGGGGATTGAAAGTGGGAAAAAAAACTTGACAATTTCATCTGCATTTTGAGCAAAAATCCCAGAAGATGAAATGTCCTACAACTCAAAGGTATTCAGGTGTGGTGGCCCATGGAAATATATCCTGAAGTCAGAGAGACCCATGTTTGTGTGTGTGTGTGTGTGTGTGTGTGTGTGTGTGTGTTTGTAGTATTAGGGAAGAGAAAGATGTTCCACATGCTTTTAGAGTTAAAAAACAAAGCTTTTAAATTCATGCTCCAGTCTGTGACAATAATTCTTCTCAAGGTACACAGATTAGTCTCATGATACTAGCAGCTCCTGCTTAAGACATTATGCTGCCTGAGGCAGAACAGCAAATACTATGCTCTGCCCACAGTCAAGGTGCATAGTGTCCAAGGTTAGCCAAATTATTTTATTACTCGAGGCAGACAATTCCATAACTGCCTCTCCCTGGAATTAAAAAGACAGCAATAAATTAATAATTAAACTTCTAATGCTCTTTCATGGCGCCCAAAATCAACTGCCTCACACTTTGCCTATTGAAAGAACCAGACCTGGTTATTAATATTAGTCTTTAAATCATACGGAACAACTTGAGACCTTTGGTTCTGCCAACCCTCCCAACAAACTTTCAAGGTTATACAAATTAAATCATCTGAATCATACAAAATACAACCTATGATGATGATGATGATGATGATGATGATGATGATGATGATATTATTATTATTATTTTAAAAAGAAGTTTGCCATTGCCATCAAAGCAGCATTAATTGCACCCTTCATCCATACCTCTCGTGTTTGGAAGCAGACAGCCTCTAGTGCAGCAAAGGCAATGTGGTTTTTATTTGTAAACTGAGTAAGGCCACAGATAATTCTGTAGAAGGAAAAAAGAAAGCAAAATCTACCATCAAGATTAAACAAACCTTCTTTTAAAGACTCACATGGCTGCCACAGCACCCCCTATAATGCACAAGGGCTGCTGTGTGCACATTGCCCTCTCAGCTGGCAAGAAGTGTATATTGGCAAGATGCACAACATCCCACTGTGTATCTGGCCCAATTACTTAAGAATGGATAACATTAAATATTGGCAGTTCCTGAAATTCTTGAAGTTAAACAATTGGTCTGATATACCTACCCTCTTGCACTGGGTTCCCAGTATGGTGCATATAATCCTGAGAATGCTGGAACAAAGTAGCAGCCATAAGAAGTGCCGACTTCAGCAGCAAGTTTCTCTAAAACCAATGCCAAAATAGAGTTTATCTTCACGCAGCAGGAGCAAATAACATTTATTGCTATTTATTACACTTGTCAGTTGCTTATCACTCAAATGTTACAATTAAAGGTCAGGTGGTCTAGAAATGTTTTTTTAAAAAATGAAATAAAAAATAAATTCCAAATTTATGAAATGTTGTCACCCAGATTACTCCAGTAAATAAATATTGGACTAACTAAGGAAAATAGGAGTTCCAATTCTAATTATTTATAATTGTGTATCAAAGAACAAGAGCATTCCTGAGCATCTAGCAGCATGCCAAAAAGTGAAACTCTTGTCTCAAATAAAAGAGAAGTCTTGCACAACAATCCTATATATGTCTACTCAAAGGCAAGTCCCACTGAGTTCAATGGGACATACGCCCAGGATAACAGCCTTAGTGAATGATAGCACTGAAAACTCTTGCTATTTTTTAAAGAAAAAATCTGCTCCAACTAGCAGTATCCAAGTAAAATATTGTAACGTAGTAATTTCTATTTCCAAAAGCAATAAAAGGATGCAAGACTAGAAATCTACATGTATCCATTTAAACTCATACATCTCTTCCCAACATTTGGTTTTATAAATGTCACAGAATATTACCAGTTTTCTAATACCAAATGCATGCCACAGTTTGTGTCCTTAAAACTGACATATCCTAGGCAAGGGGAAGATCAAGCAACTCTTCACCAAAATAAGCTACTCCAAGTTATTGATACTCACCAACTTCACTTGAAGACTTTGCAATGCCAAGGTTGTCTCTCAGCCAACGTACAACGGCACCAGCTATGGCAACAGAGCCCTACATGAAAAGGGCAAGTTAATGTGTTTTGTTACTTCACTCTCACTCTTAGAGCAAATTATGAAAGGCAACACACAAAACCAAGGCATGCCTTTTTCACAGTTTTGGAATTCTTAAAGGTGCTGGGCTCATAATTAAAGGAGTCCCAGACTTAAAGGAAGATGATGAGGATATAGTCCCAGAAACAAACATCATTAGGGCAGGCAGGCGATGAGAGTAGTCACAGATCTGCTTCATAGCCTGTAATAATTTAATATCACCTCACCTTTAGCACAAAACTTTTCAGTGCAGTAAATTCACATAGTCAGCTGCCAGTCACCAAGCACAAAGCAACTCAGTTTAAATCAAGTAACAGATATGCATGTATGAACCAGTCTCTACCAAGTCAACTTTTTTGTTGACATCAGAGCCCCCCCCCACCCCTATGAGTAACTATATAACCTTTAGAAGACATCTCAAGGCAGCCCCATATAGGAAAGCTTTTTAATGTGTAATGTTTTATTATATCTTTATATAATATTTAATAATATAATATTATAGAATATAATATTAATATTATAATAGCTATAATAATTATAATAATATAATAAAGATATTTATTACAGTGGTGCCTCGCAAGACGAAAAGAATCCGTTCCGCGAGTCTCTTCGTCTTGCGGTTTTTTCGTCTTGCGAAGCAAGCCCATTAGCGGCTTAGCGGATCAGCTGATTAGTGGCTTAGCGGATCAGCTGTTAAGCGGCTTAGCGGATCAGCTGATAAGCGGCTTAGCGGATCAGCTGATAAGCGGCTTAGCGGCTAAGAAAAAGGGGGGGGGGAAACCCCGCAGGAACTCGCAAGACATTTTCATCTTGTGAAGCAAGCCCATAGGAAATTCATTTTGCGAAGCACCTCCAAAACGGAAAACCCTTTCGTCTAGCGGGTTTTCCGTCTTGCGAGGCATTCGTCTTGTGGGGCACCACTGTATATCTTTATAAGCTACCTAGAGTAGCTGGGACAACCCAGTCAGATGGGCAGTGTACAAATAATAAATAATAATAATAATAATATTGCCCAAAACAAAACAAACAAAAAACACCTAACTTGCATCAATTACCCAAGCACTTTATAGTAGGTTTGCAGTCATTGATAGTATATATATGGTAGTACACCTCTTGGTATTACAAACCTAAGAAACAACTTGGCACCTTCAGAAGCCCATAGTACAGTGGTACCTCGCAAGACGAATGCCTCGTAAGATGAAAAACTCGCAAGACGAAATAGTTTTTCGTTTTTTGAGTTGCTTCGCAAGACGAATTTCCCTATGGGTTTGCTTCGCAAGACGAAAACATTCAATGCATTCCTATGGGAATGATTTTCAATGCATTCCTATGGGAATCCATGCTTCGCAAGACGAAAAATTCGCAAGACGAAAAAACTCGCAGAACGAATTAATTTCGTCTTGCGAGGTACCACTGTATATGAAAAATAATTATACTTACTTCTAATGCATAATACACAGGTTTGTCTCTGCCCATTTTGTACGCCACTGTAGTCAGAAGGCCATGTTCAGAAATTGCAGGCTGGAAACAAAAATAAAAAATATGTAATTACTTGATCTATAAAATATTAATTATTTCTATCATGTTAGTTTACCCTTGGCTGTTATCTTGAACACTGCCCAACTGCCTATAGCATTCTAGCACAAGACATTTCCTCTTTGGAACCTTCATGTTAAATAAGACAACAACAAAAAGATTTTTTAAGGGAGTTTTACACAACAAGAGCTATTTCTTTGGAGAAAGTAGCAATTTGCCAGGGTTTCAAGTCGTTTAATTCCCAGCACTAACCTTTTGACCTGTATTGCAGAGTAAGAAGCAGCCTGTTCCATACCTGAAGTGCAGACACCAAAAGTTATTATTTGCTACAAAATGAAGCATAAGAAATCAGACGTATGCCATGCCATAAAATGACTAGGAATATCAAAACAGTAGTAACGTAATTGGAATGTTGGTATAATAGGACAACTCCTCTGCATAGAAATGGCTATAATCAGGTAACTAGTTTAGCAAAGACTGGCTGAATTGTGGCAAACCAGCTGACAGTGGATTGGGGAAGCAATGGAGTCTTCCTTCTACTGTATCTCCACTTCCAGCCACCACCACTGCCCTTACTTCATTCAGGATTGGTGTATATATGTACCTATGTATATATGTGAAATTGGGAGGCCGAGCTTTCCTATTTCACACTGGAACATACTCCATAATCCTCTGTATGGAGCATTATAGGGCAAGCTTTAGTCTGCATATTTAGTTTGCTGTGTGTGCTAGCCAGGGAGAAATGTGGCCAGCCTGTTGGGTAGACTGACACATGTGTACTTCCGATTTTAAAGTCCATTCAAAAAGCTACAGGAAATAAGGTTGGGGTTTGGGGATGGGTGGGGATATGGAGTGCTTTTCCAACCAAGGCACTGCAGAACCTCCTATTCCTGACTACATTTAGCCCAGGACACTTATTTTATTAGAAACCCAGTTCTTCTTCATCTGCTGGACCTGGCATGATCTGAAGTACAGCTGACAGAAATAGACTGAAGGGGAAGGAGAATAGGTCATGTACTCTTACACAAGTGTGCAAGGTATTTCAAATGCATTTTAAATTATGTAGCAAATTAATAAAAAAACCATCAATCTGATTTATTATTAAGATTTGGAAACATGTAGCCCTCCAGATGTTGTTAGACGATAACTCCCATCAATCCTGACCCTTGTCTGTGGGCTGATAGGAGCTGGGGTCCAACATTTGGAAAGCCACAATGAAGGAGTTCTTGCAAGAGGTGAGATTCAAAGTAGGATCTTCCTGACTCACAGTTGCATCACATACCCATTGTGTTACACTGGCTATCCCACAGTGTGCATTCTTAAAAATGGCTGATCCTCTAACACCGCCCCCCTTTGTGTCAGCTCTATGGGTGCAATGATGTAGGTGTCAGTTCTCAGGTTAAACTTACGTATTTTTTGCTTGACCGTCCTTGAAGCACATTTGTCCCACTAAAGCAGCAGACTGATCACCTAAGCACTGGAAGTACATATAATTCATTAACTTCAGTCAAAGTATACCTGCATATTTAATTTTTAAAGTACGGTAGATCTATTTTGTTTACAATTTGGCTCAGCTAAAGTCCGGTTGTCTTGCTAATACTTTTTACAGAAAGAAACACACCAATGGCACTACAGATTGGAGAACTTTTATACTGTAAAGCACCTTATAATCCTTGGATGAAGAGTCGTATATAAATTTAATATATAAATAAATGACAAACTTTTGTTCTGGATAGTTGAATATTTTTTTCCTGAAGGTTATCTTACCACAGGACCTCCTTCATTTTCAAATGAGCATGCTCAAAGCTCACATAACCAGTTTCAATAAACCTTACGGGAAACTAGCTTTCTCTCAACTGGGGAAAAAAAATATTTGCCTCTTGCAGATCCAGAATGGTGGATAATCCTAGTTTTTCTGCACATCTAGAATAGTTTGGAAGCACCGATACAAATAAATACAAGCAAACAAAAATGCAGAGGAGGAAATGGACAGAATGTCCATTTCCAAAAGAATGAAATCAGATGTTTGCCTTTAAAATTCTGTTTACATTAAGGCCACAATGCTACACACGCTTACCTGGGAGCAAGTCCTATCAAACTCAGTGTGGCTTACTTCTAAGTTAACATGTATAGGAGTGTGCTGTAAATGCTGCTTTCAACAACAACCTAGTTTAAAAATGAAACTTGAATGTTATTAAAAAACATTCTGCACTTATTTTTTAACTATACCCATCACTATAAAAATCCTGCCTCTCTCCTAAAAGGAAAAAAAGACTTGAGGACAAGCATTTGATACAATACATTTATTGTGTAAATAATAAATATTTATGATCCTCAAAGAAAACTTTGTTTTCATGGAAAAATACTGTTTTGCCAAGTAATCACTATCCTTACTTGTGGAAAATTCTGGGCAATTAGCCTTTTACATAAAAGCTAAAAGCTACAATTCCCTTCTGTGATTTTGTCAGATGCCTTTTGAATTAGTAGAGGGCCAAGCAAATCCATCCATTTCACAATTGCACCCCTTGTGTCTTAGCAGACATAACTCTGTAGTGCAAGAAATACAGGAACTTTATGACCAGACCTCTGAGCTCTTAGATAGTCTAAAGACTTGTTTTTGCTTGTTTTAACTGTTCTTGCAACCAATTAAAATTTGTTGCTCTGGAAACTTGTGAATTATAGTATAGGAAACTTAAATCAGTCTTTTTTCTTGGTAATTTGGGCAATCTACACCAGGCAGCATAGCTCCTATGCAGATACGTTTCAGGCAGGATGGGAGGCAAGTACTTGCTCCCTTTCCTTCCTTCCTTCCTTCCTTCCTTCCTTCCTTCCTCCTTCCTTCCTTCCTCCTTCCTTCCTTCCTTCCTTCCTTCCTTCCTTCCTTCCTTCATCACAGAGGCTGGAGAGAGGTGAAAGGTTCAGTTTCTACATTGTATTCTGCTAACCTTTGTGTCCCATGATATTGGAACACCATTTAAAACCCCTAAAATGAAAGTTATTGGCACTTAGGTCTGGCTGGAAGCATCTATTTAATTCCACAGTAACTGGTTGTAGTTACACCATCTGCTCCAGGCTTGAGGCTGGGCACATTAAATGCTAGTTACTTTTTCAATTGTCTACTTACTGCATAATCCTACATGAGTCTACTGAGAAACAAGTCCCACTGAGCTCAATAGGCTCCAAGGTAAGTGTATATAGGATCGCAGCTTAAACTTATTTTTACTAGCATATACAACTGATACTTTAGACATGTAGTTTCTACTGACTGCGCCCCCTTCATTTTTAAAAAGTATAACAAGGTCTATCAAATATTCCACTCTATTCAGAAATTGTACCAATAAATTACAACATGGTTAGGGCACTTACCCCAGAAATTGGTACGCCAGTCAAAGCTCCAGAACTCTATAGCAAAACAAATACATTTTTAAACGGTTATTCAACATCACTATCATCATCTAGTAGGTTTTCCATTATTTAAAGAACAACCGAAGCAAAGTACAGCTAGAAAACATCAAAGCCGTAGTCAAGCAAGTCTATCAATGGTGTTAAAAACAGATCCTGAAGTATACTGAATACTGTTGAGCTGTATGCATATATTCTCTCACACAGTCTTTCAAAAGTAAAATTAATCACCTACAGGCCATGAAAAACAGAAAGGCCACATAACATCTCTGTCAATTAATGGAGGGGGGGCGGAATAGAAAAAGAAAATCCTTTGCCGTTTAATCTGTCCAGCAGAGTCCCTCTTGTACTAGAGCACCACAGAAACCCGCCTTTATTATATAGCTGGAATAATAATTTACTACTCAGTTATATATAATTTCCCACACAAAGCAAAGGGACAATTTTAATTTGTATTCAGTTTCTTCAAACTCCATAGCTTCTGAGAGGGGGGAAAAAAACAGGTACCAAAGATAAAGGTTATGGAGAGTCTTTAAAAGCTACAGATCCTGAATATTATAAGAATTACAACATATTTTTCTTCCATAACAGAAACAGAAATAAGTATAACAGGGTACAAGTTAGCAATGGATCCACTGGATATATGCAAACAGTACAATATGTCCAGATGACGGAAAACTACAATTAATGCCAGAATAGTGGATTTTAGTTACAAATGGAATATCAGACCATCTATATGTATATTTAGATTAAAAAACCACAAACATTCTAACATTGTTCATTATATGATTGAACTTTGGCTGAAACCAGGATGCGATAACTGGTTTTTAGTAGGAATTGCGTTATATGACAGCCACAGCACGACTTTACTTCTATATGCCCACTGATATCACTGTGAAATAGGCCACATGCAGAGCGAGCACATCTAAACTGGAAATGACTTGGGGAGAGGGGGAGAGAAGAAATAATCTAAGGGGCAGATAGTGCACAATCATAGTGTTACCATTAGGCACACTGAGGTGAGTACCTCAGATCCAGAGGTGGCAAATCCCACTTTAGTGCCTGCCTACTACTTACTCCACCCACTGCCGCCACTGCCAAAGAAGTGAGGAGAAGCTGTGGCGACAGTTCCGGTGAGCTCTCGCTACTGCCTCTCCTCACTTCTCTGGCGATGGGGGTTGGGTGGGAGGCACCTATGGTGGCACTGGGGCCACTCCTCTTTTCTCCTCAGGTGGCAAAATGGGATGGGCCACCCCGAAACAGTGTACAATAACAACCAATTTATCAGGACTGCAAGGTACATGGGAGGCCTGTTCTTGATTCCCACATCCTTGCCCAGCCCTCCATTTTCTGCTCAGTCAAGGAATGCAAGTGTGGCAGTCTCTTTTCCACACCTAATGTTTGCTCTTCCATTTATACACATATTAAAGCACAGCACAGAGTACGACTTGATTTTTGAGGCTACAATAAGATGGGGCTACAATAAGATGGTAAACAACATGCTTCAAAATGGGAGGTCAGTGCTTAACATACAGGTGTGACTGTGGCAGAGTATTAGCGGAAGAACACACAGGAGATCTCATTTTGTAAGATACCATCGAACAGTTTGTGATGTTTTCTTGAAAAGAAAAGAAGAAATACATGTTTGTGTACTTGCAAACAGCCAGGCATGCCAACACCTAGTACCCACCAAGCCACCCACATCAAAACCAGCTTTTTTTTTTTTTTGCAGGGTGCATTGTGTGTGTGTGTGTACGTACACTGAGCAGTAGCACTTCAGTGAAGCCATGCAGAGAGTACAGTCAGTGCATTTCCATTTGGGGATACCTTATTAAATAGCATTTTGAAGGTGAGATGAGATATATGCCATAAACTAGTATTCCTCCTCTTCAGTGTTTTTCACAAGGAAATTTGGGAGTGAGAAATAGTAGTTTCCCATTTTAACTTTTTTTAAGCAGGTGGGGAGTGTAAACACCTCAACAGAACCACTAATAAAAGCTTCAGATTCTTTGCAGATGACCTAGTTTTGACCCTGCAGGAGCCAGAATCTAGTACGAAAAGAGTATTACAATTGATTCAGGACTTTGGTCGGGTGGCGGGATTTAAATTAAATAAACAGAAAACCAAGGTGCTGGGAAAAAAATTGACAGATATAGAGTCAGAACGGTTTCAGAGAGAAACAGAATTAACTGTGGTTAAAAAGGTAAAGTACCTAGGGGTAAACATAACAGCAAAAAACCTGAGTCTATTCAAGGACAACTATGAAAAATGTTGGTCTGAAATCAAGAGAGACTTGGATAGTTGGACAAAATTGAAGCTTTCTTTGTTAGGCCGAATTGCTGCTATTAAGATGAATGTATTGCCAAAAATGTTGTTTTTGTTTCAAACATTACAGATTGTGGATAAAACGGAGTGCTTCCGGAAGTGGCAGAAAGATATATCTAAATTTGTCTGGCAGGGCAAAAAGCCCAGAATTAAGTTTAAGATATTAACAGATGCGAAAGAAAGAGGGGGCTTTGCCCTGCCAGACTTAAAGTTGTATTATGAAGCCGCAGCTTTCTGCTGGCTAAAAGATTGGCTACTTCTCGAAGACACTGACGTACTGGACCTGGAAGGTTTTAACAATGCTTTTGGTTGGCATGCATACTTATGGTATGACAAAGTTAAGATCAATAAGGCCTTTAAGAATCATATTGTCAGGAAAGCAGTGTTTAATGTCTGGACAAAATATAAAGACTTATTGGAAAATAAAACTCCAAGGTGGCTCTCACCTCTGGAGGCTAAGGCCCGAAAAAGACCCAATATGGAGGCCAAATGGCCAAAATATTGGGAAATATTAGAAAAAGATGGAGACAATTGGAAATTGCAGAGTTTGGAGAAAATGAAGGATAAGGTGCGAGACTGGTTACATTATGCTCAGATTAAAGAAGTTTTTAAAAATGACAAAAAGTTAGGGTTCCAGGTGGAGAAATCGAAGTTAGAAACAGAATTGTTAGAACCAAAGACCAAGGTACTATCTAGAATGTATAACTTGCTGCTAAAATGGAATACACAAGACGAAATGGTTAAATCGGCTATGATAAAATGGGCACAGGACATTGGGCATAACATTATGTTTGAGGACTGGGAAAGGTTGTGGACCACTGGGCTGAACTTCACCGCATGTAATGCTCTGAAGGAAAATGTAATGAAAATGATATATAGATGGTACATGACCCCAGTTAAACTTGCCAAAATATACCATTCGTCTGATAATAAATGTTGGAAATGCAGAGAAAATGAAGGAACATTCTTTCACCTCTGGTGGACATGCCCTAAGGTGAAGGCCTTCTGGGAAATGATATATAATGAGCTGAAAAAGGTATTTAAGTATACCTTCACAAAGAAACCAGAGGCCTTCCTTCTGGGTATTGTCGGCCAGAAGGTGTTAAAGAAGGATCGAACATTTTTTATGTATGCAACAACGGCAGCAAGGATTCTCATTGCAAAAAACTGGAAAACTCAAGATCTACCCACACTGGAAGAGTGGCAGATGCAGCTGATGGACTATATGCAACTGGCCGAGATGACCGGCAGAATCCGTGATCTGGGAGAAGAGAAGATGGAGGAAGACTGGGAGAAATTTAAGATGTATCTACAAAAACATTGTAATTTGGTTGAATGTTAAGAAGGATGCTAGATTATAAAAAATTGGCCACCACTAAACTAGATTTAAATTTGATGATAAGTGAGACTAAAGAAAATATAAAAATTTTTTGGAAGAAGTGCTAGATTATATTTGAATGAGTGGACATGAGATTGTAAACAAGTTGATAATTTGTTTGGAAAAAAATTTTAACGATGTAAATGGGAGCGGGAGACGTGAGGGAGTCCAAAGAAGTGTTGAAATTGCTGTAAAAGAAGTAAGATTGTTTATTATGTGTGCATTTATATTTAAAAACCCTAATAAATATTTATTTTTTAAAAAAAAAAAAAGCTTCAGATTCAGTCGGTCTGATTTGAGGATGCCACCTGACACAATCCCTTTCAAAAAGCTACAGGATTCCCCCTAAAGAAATGCACTGCATCTAAGCAGAATGGATGGAGATGTGAGTAGGGGACATCCTAACAAAATCCTACTCACCAAGGTAAGGGAGATTTTCTATAGTCAGCGAGAAAAGTAGTGGGAAGGGAGGAGGGGAAGAGAGACAAACAAGTTCACAGTTTCAAAGCTTGGTAGTCTAGTAGTAAATTCTCCTCCTATAAATTGCTGTTTGGGGTAAAATGAGTATCAGACCTACACACTTTGAAGCAAACATTCAAAAGTTTTAGAACTCAAAGTAATGGACTTCACTCTTCTATTCTCAAATGACTCAAAGTATATAGCCCTAGTTACTTACTTAACAGTAATATCAGAGGCCAAACCTTTCAAAATTTGAGATCCTGCATTGTTAATAGTTGACAAGTAAGTGAAGGGAACAGGCAGCTTTTACTGTTCTTGTGATAAGCTGTACTGGCAACCATTTCTTCTCTTCCTCAATTATTAAAAAGGTACAAGACTCATAATATTGAAAGTTTAACCACCCTAATTTGGGTTAAAGTATTTTTGTACAGAAACACTTTCAGTTCAGTTGGAGTCTATTTGCCAAGCACTTTGTTTTTAAAAGTCTGCAACCTTCCCCTAAACATCCCACAATGAAATACAGGAATTCACAATGGCTTCTGTTGTATTCAAGACACTAACGTTATAGCTCTATTTTTTTATTATTGTAAACAATCCAAATGCTTTAAATTACTTTTAAAAGGCCACTACCGATACCAGTACTCTATTCACCAATAACACTCTTTCTCATACAGAGCAGAGAGGCTATTACTTGAGGGAAATGAAAGTACAATTTGTTTCATTTTAAGCAACAGATCAGCTGTATCAAGTAATTTTTGTGAGTATTTCTATTGCTTTCACAAACACTTTCCATTTAAAGGTAGTTCAGAAACTGGAGTCTAAAGCAAATGGCTTTTTTCCCTTTCTTTTTTTTTTTTAGCTGCAGAGGTCACAAAAGGAGATTTGGGCCACACTATTGAAAGCTGGAATACTTTTCTTGTGAAGAGCATTCATAAACTAATTTAAATTGGATAATTGCATATTATCATATAGTATTCGCTGATAAGATTTTATCTAATCTGGGAACGAGGGTCAAAGTTTCTTCTAGATAGTGACTCAATTGAGCTGCAGTACTTGTTTAAAAAGAGGGCTCCTGGCAAACTGTTCTACAAGCCAAGTCTGGGAATAGAGAATATTGTGTCTTGTCATTTTATACCCATTTTAACAATCACTTCTTTAATAAAGTTTAGACCATTTCCAGTTCATAATTGTACAGAACTTTCAAACCAACATTACGGTAGCTGATCTTCAGATGGAAAACATATCCAGAGTGTTTTATAGTGGACCAGACATGCTGAATCACCACTGAGCTATTTCCCACTGCCCAGACATGTATGGTGCTTCAGCCCCCATCAGTCTCCACCCCAAACTCTGCAAGGCCAACATCAGCATACATAGCAGGAGTTCAGCCTGTGCACTGATTGCCAGTGGCTTCCTAGGGTGAGAAGGGGTGTGTCTTTGCAGGGAAAGGGTTCAAGACTCTTCCAATGCTCACAATGAGTCATTAACTAGGAACATAGTAAAGATATTTCAGACAGCAGCTTTCTACACTAACATTTAAGTTTGTAGAATATCAACTCCTTTGGTGCAACTGTAACATTAGAGAAGTTGACCTTAGATCCTAGTGGAAGTGTCTATAATAGCCTTCTACAACCTGCTGTCCTTCAGCTGTTTTAAATGTACACTCAGCCCTCAGAAACCTGACACACACCTCGTTTATAGCCGCCCACGTGCACAAATTCTGCAGGACTCTGCCCCAACTTACAGCCCAGCCCTAACCATGTCTTCTCAGAAGTAACTCCTACTGAATTTAGTGGGGCTTATTTCTAGTTAACATAGGTTAGGATTGTAGCCTTAGTTAAGGAAGAGCACCGATACATATTTCTATGCCAGTTCAAAAATTCCATATGTAGTTTTCCGTAAAAAACAATAATTTCATAAGATATAAAATATCGGGAGATATAAACAAAATTGTACAGTAACTTATATCTTCTAAATGCAACTTTTCTCAAGAAGGATAGTTAACAGTCCAATTTAAAATCTATTCCTTCTCCTATTTTACAAAAATAACTTTTTCACAGAACTGAGTTATCCAGCTTATTCGATCAAGATTAAGCAAGCACAATTCACGCATATGTTGTTAACTAAAATAATTTAAGGGAAAGTTGTATATATACCATCAATCCATAGATCTCTGAGGAACTCCGCACTTTGGGAAGTATTTCCATAGGAATTCCAAAAAATCTGGGGAGGAAACCCAACATTTTCCAAAAGTTAATACAAAATTATTTATGGTTGTTAATTAAAAAGTTGAACTGGGGGGGGGGGGAGGGATGGAGAATATATGGGGCCCATAATGTTTGCCTCACAACAAGAAATGTCCACTTAAATGCTTCTTCTGACTGGTTAAAACTGGAATCTGGTTTACCACTGTTCCCAAACTAAACCTTTGTGTGGCCAACGGAGGTCCCACTTGAGTTTCTCCTTAGCTAATAAAGTTATCATTTGTTTAAAAATTGTCGCAAAGGTTTGCAAGCCCTCATGATGTGTAGATGTAAATACTTCATGCATAACTCTCTTTTTTTACTTATTCTGGAGCTTGATTTGACCTGAGCTTATGTGTGCATCTCTCCCAGCTCCAATGATCGGCTTCCCCATCACTACAGGTGCCTCAAGAAGAGTTTACAAGCACCCAGCAGTGACAATCTTATGTATCCAACTAATAAACGACAATACTACTTTCACTTCTCAAAGGTTAAAACAGAATTATTTGCAGCTGTGATGTAGAAAAATGCCACCAAATATTTCACAATTAAATCCAAGTGTTCTCTCAGTTATGGAATGAACTGCTCCCATCAGGTTATCACAGAAAATCCATGAATGCATGTTTGGTTGTACCTAACCAATTGAAATTCCACTCTCTCAAATTAAATTTGATTAAAGTGTGTTAAACACAGTGAGAAATGAATTTTTAAAAGTGAGTTTTGTATAATTTGAGGAAGAAGTGAACATCAATTTTACTCAGTGGAGAGGAACCTGTGGCCCTGAAAATGTTGTTGGACTCCAACTTCCACCAGCCCCAACCAGTATGGTCAATGGCCAGAGATGATGGTAGATGTAATCCAATAACATTTTGAGGCCTACCAGTTTAGAGTCTAATGGTTAATTCAGACGAGATTTCATGCCCAATATTTTACAGCTATAGAATGATTTCTGCACAGAATTCTGATGCATCTTGTGGCCACTCACCATTTGACAAGCTGGATTTGAACCTTTACCATAAGCAATAATGGCTGCAAAATCTATTGTGTACTAATCTTTCAAACACATACAGCTGCACGTGGATCCCTATTCAAAGTCGGAATCAGATAAACTCATTGCTATTAAGCAACAACTTGTTCTTTAGTTTCAGAACACAGACCATTTAGAAGTTTTTCACATTTGACCCTGGAAAAACAACTACAGTGGTGCCCCACAAGATGAATGCCTCGCAAGACGGAAAACTCGCTAGACGAAAGAGTTTTCCGTTTTGGAGGTGCTTCGCAAAACGAATTTCCCTATGTCTTGCGAGTTCCTGCGGGTTTTTTCCCCTCCCCCCCCTTTTCTAAGCCGCTAAGCCGCTTATCTGCTTATCCGCTAAGCCGCTAAAAGCCGCTAATAGCGCTAATCCGCTAAGCCATCAATGGGCTTGCTTCGCAAGACGAAGAAACCGCTAGACGAAGAGACTCGCGGAACGGATTCTTTTCGTCTTGCGAGGCACCACTGTATTAGGACCAAGTGCCACTCAGCTAATAGAATTTATTTCCAAGTAAACCTGCTTAGAAACCTGTACATCAGTATGGCTTTTTGAAGATGGTCAAAGCAAATCTAGGCACTGAAGAAGATGGACAGACAAGGTACTTACTTGCAGAGTTCAGTATCCCATTCTAACGAATGAATGTTGAACAGCATTGTTCTACTGGCATTGGTTACATCAGTGCAATGAACACCTCCATTTTTTCCACCTGTCAAACTCTTAAATTAAAAAAAAAAAAAAGCAAAGACAGATCAGTAAAACTGCTTCCGTAGAAATGGAAGTTGGAAATCTGGTAGATCACTGTTCACTCTTACTATATTTAAAGAACTTGGTCAAGGATCCCCAATCTTTTCCTGCTCACAGGGCATATTCAGAAATATAAGGAATAGTTATAATCACTATAGAACAAAAACTGGTGATGCTTACCCTCCCCCCCAAAAACCTCATTAAACTAAAATAAAATAGGGAGTGGCAGGGAGTACTGGTGGGCACCAAGGCTGTTTCTGAAGATGTCATGATCGTTTGAGGACCCCAGTATTTGGCTTTAATAGGAACAGTTATCTTAATGTAGTATACATATGCAAGAATAATACAGCAAACCTTTCCTCAAAGGCAAATCTTTCTTCAAAGACAGAGCAAAAAGATCAAGGACTCATACACTTTATTGAAAACATCACAGAAAGGGGGCCTATATGACTTTTGGAGTGAACAAAACCCCAACGGTTTCAGTTTTGCATTTAGTTCTAACTGCTATACATCACAGTCCAGGCTAAATTTCATTTTTATTACACCATGATTTATCCCACCAGTCACATCTACTAATATTGGAAATATAAAAATCGCTGACTATATCCTGTCTGAAGTTACTCTCCATCTGAGAGGGGAAAAAACATAGTTCACCAACTTGGTCTTTCCAACCAGCTTTACGTACAAACTCTCTAGCCAGAGAAAATGTTTTGAAAGCCCTTCAATATTACGGTATTTTAAGGAAAACGATGTAGATAACATAGATACCCCTTTTCTCTGGGACACAATGAAGACAGTCATTAGAACTCCCATTTTTAATGGCTGCAGTGCTTTTGAATACTCCTGTTTCTAGGACATGTACTGGAATTTTACTCTTATGCAAGATCTTAGAGGTTTATGCACATGTTCACTCTCCATGTGTTCAATGAATGCATGAGAGAGAAGCAGGATCACACCCACTGTCCATTCCTCATTCCCTGGCATGGCTACAAATTCAGCATTCATGTGAAAGAGTATGAGTCACATGATCAAGAAGCCTAATTGGCCAAAGCTCCCTTTTAAGCGCAGGAGCCATAAATACTTTGGTATCCTTTCATCCTTACGTCAGACATGCATCTGCTAGGTGTGTGTGGCTAGGCATGCACAATCCCACTGTATTCACTGAATGCATGGAAGGGTAGCAGCCATGATCCCTTGGATTATTCGTGTCTGACACACACTATTTATATTTATTTTTATTCAATTTATATACCGCCCTTCACCAAAAGATCTCAGGGCAGTTCACAAAATAAAACATTAGCGCCATGATACTTCATGAGACAAGCGAGGGGAAGGTGAGTACTTAAAACCTGTTGACCATAACTGATGTGTGCCCATTTTATTCAGGTGTATTACACTCTGCTGCAAATAATGTTGGAGGTAGAATATATAGGCACATGTATGATTCTGATGAGGTGGCAGTGCAAACTGATTTCCTGTTTAGAAAACGTTGAATGTAAAATTGAGAAAGTGTAAAGCAAAAGAAGTTGATTGCTATATAGCCTATTGAGACATACCCATATTAGCCATGTGTCAATGGTACCAAACAGAGCTTGCCTCTCCTGAACTGCTTGCCTGACCTCCTTCACATTGTCCAAAAGCCAGCAAAGTTTCACAGCACTGAAATACGTGCTAAGTGGGAGGCCTGTCTTATTCTGCAAAAAATGAAAGATTTTCAGAACCTAAAGGAGAAACACCAGCAATAAAAATGACAAAAGGTTCATCTGTAGCAGAAGCACAATAAAAGGGTCATTAGCATCAGTCACTCTCTAGTATTTTAAACCCTACGTGTACCAAAATCCAACATGATCAAAGATCAAGAAAACTGGTAGTTTGAAGACTTGCCACGTAGCAAAACAGACAGAAACATATTCTAAAGGTCATGTTTTATACAGGTTATCTGTCTGTGTTTGGAAAGCAAATAATGATGGAGGCAATCAGAAAGAAAGAACTCCTGCATTATACAGTGGAAGCTTTCAAAGCAAATAGGTTAAGAGGCTGTTTTACTCATATGTTCCTAAATGATTTTATTTTGGCAATGTCTAGGAAATATGCTAACGCTGAGGGGCAATTTCTGTGTAGCTTGGAATAGATGAATTGACAGTGAAATCGTTAAATAACCTCTTGCATCATAATCTATTTCTAAGAAAAATTAGGTAGTTTCAAATTCTTAGTAAATAAGGAATGCTTGCTACCCTACTTGTTCCCACCTTCACACATAGGAGGAATAATTTAACCCCTTGAAAGTGATAACACATATACTTCCTTCAACTTTTAAAAACATGCTTTCTGCTCTCCTTTCTCAGTATTCTTAAGGAAAATTAAATTTGTATACTGCCCTTCATCTGTAGATCTCAGGGCAGTTCACAACATAAAAAACAAGACCCCCCCCCCCCGCTGCACCATCTGCAAGCCAATAAACCTGCCTTGCACAAACACATCTAAAAGAATATAGGATGTTAATCAGTCAAATGCCTGAAGAGGAATGTTTTCATCTGGCAACTAAATGAAGGTGCCAGCTGAACCTCCTTAGGAAGAGCATTCCACAAACAGGGAGCCACTGCAGAAAAGGCCCATTCTTGTGTTACCACCCTCTGGACCCATCGCAGAGGAGGCATATGAAGAAGGGCCTCAGATGATGATCGCAAGATTGGAGTAGGTTCATATGGAGAGAAACAGTCCTTGAGGTATTGTGGTCCTGAGTTGTTTAAGGCTTTGTAGATCAAAACCAGCAATTTGAATGGGGCCCAGAAACTAATTGGCAGCCAGTAAAGTCAGGCCAGGATTGGTGTAATATGCTCAAACGATCTTGCCCAGGTGAGCAACCTGGCTGCTGAATTCTGCACCTGCTGAAGTTTCTGAACCATCTTCAGAGCCAGATATAATGCATTGCAGTAATCTAACCAAGTGGTTACTAGAGCATTGACAACAGTAGTTAGGCTATCCCTGTGCTATGATAACCTACACTGTATTCACTACAAAACAAGTACAATGTGTTAAAATCTCACATCAACACATCACTTCCCTATATTGTTAAAACAGCAAGAGATTTTACCTTAAAAAAGGATTTATTGTGCCCTGGAATTTTTTTTAGCAGTCGCTCAACAGTAGACTGGGTTCTTAGGTCAAGCCACACTATAATACAAACACAAACATAAGTGATAGGGTTATGTTACTGAAAATTTCAGTAATTCAGGCTTCCACCACAGAGAAGTTATTCTCCAAATAACTTCTACACACCAAGCAGAGCTTGTGTGTTCTGGCATTTCTCCCATGGAAGCAGAAATATGTTTTTAATTTTTTTTTTGGGGGGGGGGTTTGCTTCATTAAGGACTGTGTTATCCTCTCCCTTTCATCAAGTAGTGTGGATGAGTAAGTATTGCTACATAAACAGAGTTTTGACCCCCTTGTCATAGCTTTTAAGGTTTTTAAAAATCTGCCTTTCATGAAAGGATTCATGAAAGTACAATTATAATATAATTAGAATTAACCCAGGCTTGCAAATACGTGAGCAGAAGTCCTCATATTAAGTGTTCAATGTTCTGGCACACACAGACCACTTGAACAATAAATAATAAAAGTATCCCTTCCTGGGGTAAATTCCTGCTTGTTGCAGGCAACATGGTACTGTGAAGTGGCTATTAACAAGCCAGCATCAGCTTAAACCAAGTAAGATATTTAAAATGTGTTTCCCTCTTATTATAGAGCTAATACAACTAAAAGCATGTGAAATGCACCACAATGATACAACATTCTACAAGAACCAAATACAATTTAACAGGCTATTTGTTAGAAATATTTAGATCAATCAGATGAATGAATAACAGTTAACAAAAGGCTAATGCCATTCAGACCCAAAGCTGATGCCCTGCCCCCCACGTACACTGAGATGAAAAAGACATAGGGTTGTGTTCAATGCTTCTGTTCAGATGGAACAACAGACTTCCAGTTGCAAAACAGAACCTCCAACCTCTCCCCTGAAGCCCCAATGTGGACTCTAAAAACCTGCTAGAGGGGATTGGGGAACCCTCTGGAGCAAATTTCACGGGTGTACAGAGAGAGAAGAGGAAGGGGAAGTCCTGTTGTGCAAGTAGATAACTGCTTGTACCGTGTTGGATACAACTCACTCATAGGCTTGGATTCCAAGATAAATTAGCTTCAGGAAGTTCACTATACTCCGTTATAAATAAATAAAATGGTTAGCACATAGTCAAGTGGAAAACTACATCCCTAATAAAAAAAATACTTACCTAGAGCATTATAGAGAGGCTCTCCAGTTCGTTTGTCCCAGACCACAGTTGTCTCTCTCTGATTGCAGACCCCAACAGCTTAAAAACAGAACGAAATTTTAACATTTGCTGGATTTGACATGGCATACTTCATCTTTTAGAAATATTTCAATACTTTCCATAATTTCTATTGTATAAACACTTTCCCTGTTAATTCCACACACACCCTTAATACAATTTACTCACAGAATAAAGATACTGGTTAGGATCCAGAGAAACCTACGTTTTCACAAAGTATTCCTGTGCACACATTTGGCAGAGGGGCAAGAGAATTTACCAGAACTTGCTTTCAGCAGTAGCCCTTTGCACCAAATAAAATGATACACTGGGCAATCCCTTAATCTGGGGTGGGGGAGAAATAAAGAAGGCAGGCTGCCTTCTGGAAGGGATGGCTGAAATCCCTGTGCAAGAGACCACAAACTTCCCTTGGGTTTCCAGAACAGCATTGCACAAACCGCAACCTATTTATTGCCTCATTTCCAACTTATCCCATCTTATGAAAGGAAACTGACAAAATAACAACACACCAATAAGCTACACTCCAGAAACATCTTGCATTGGCTTTAAGAGTTTAACATATCAGTTTTATTCCTAAAGAAAAGTTCAGAAATGTGCCCTTTCTGACCACTGCTTCAAAAATGATTATTTTTATGAAAATATGGGTAATACCTTTTATACTGGCAATGTCCACATTCAGTTGTTTCAGTTTCTCACATGTTTTTTCAACACATTCGTAGACAGATTGTAGTATTTCCTTTGGATCTTGTTCTACCCACCTTGAACAGATAAGATAAGCATAGAGAAGAGAAGCATAGAGAAAACCAAGGTTAGTATCAGAAATCTATGGCATTATGTACACAAATATCATGAAATCTCATCTGTTTCCTCCAACACAGGGTTTCCCAAATGAGTCTCCAGCTGTTATTGGATTACAACTCCCATCATCTCTAATCAGCAGGACCTGTGGTCAGAGATGGTGGGAACTGTAGTCCGAAAACAGCTGGAGACCCAAGTTTGGGAAACTCTGCTACCTATGACAATTTGTAGAAATGAATGACAATTTACTAACATCATTTTCATTTAGTATCAACCAGTTTGTCACGAAGCAGAATCTAGTGGATTTTTAACATTAGTGTAATTCCTCTTACCATAAAATTGTTAAGAAGCAGAGAAGAAGAGAGAGCTGAAGAGCCCGTACGTCAAAGGCAAGCGAGATTGGCTGCTACTTTTCCAACTTTAAAAAATGTTGTGCAAGGCTAACAAACACCCAGTGCCACTTCTGTTCACCTGATCTCTGGTTGTTTGTGGTGCTACTACTTACTGGGAGGTGTTGGGAGGGGGGAGTGAGATAGTAGAGTGGTTGGTGTGGCACAAATGCACCAGTGCCACCTACCCCATTCTCTTCTACAGCAACACAACCCCAGCCCAACACCCACTACTGAGGCTAACTATTGATTAAAAACAAATACAGTAACAAAGAAAAACCGAAAAGTATATTACATTATTGCAATGACGTCCGTCTTCCAAACTTTGCCTCATATGCCTACAAACCATTTCACTGGCTTAAGTAGGAATGTGTAGGCTTGGATCCATTGACATGTGAATGAAACACCACCCAAGAAACAGGTCTTTCCCATCTCCTACTCCTCACTGCAGCCCCCTGTGGTCTCCAGTGTACTTCTGAAAGGCATGGAGTGGATAGCTGCAGTCAGAGACAGCAATGGGCATAAATTCACAGGGGCAAAGCAAAGTGAAGAGTGGAAGCGACTTTCTGCTCATGTAGAGTTTAAAGTTTAACATTATCACACTATGGCTGCTGTCTTAACCCCAATTACCTGGGAGAAAGCTCTATTGAATTCAGTGGGACTTACTTCCAAGTAGATATGGTTAGGATTGCAGCCTGAATGACAAGCGGTCAAGTATGCAAAGAAAAAGAAATACTCTACCCTTCTTTGGGGAATTTCTGTTGGATTTCTACTTGGTGGTAACTCAACAGCTCAGCTGTTTTTGCATTAAAGACCTGTAATGCATAAAAGAACACCAAACCAGTTTGTAAAAACATAATTAGAGGGAGAGGCAGACAAAGAAGCTTAGCACCCGCCTCTCGAACAGTTACTTGGAAACATGTTTCAGGGATGACAGTAGCATTCAGAAGTTAACTCCCTTAACAATGACTATATTATACATAACAGAAAATTGTCAAAGAGCAAAATGATGCAAGAAATACTTGCTTAACTCTAGAAGAGGCCACTAAACCACATGTTACAGGAACCTGAAGGGTTTTTTTATTTTAAAAAAAACTAAGTTGGAAGCAGAGACTTCTGGACCATGAGTTATATTATGGCTTTTGCAACCATATGGCTCAATTTTGCAATGATAGGAAAGGTTAATCATCCATGGAGACAAAGGGAGCAGCAGTTTCTGGAGCCTCCCTTTGAAAGGATTACTGACAAAAAGATAGGTAGATTAAGGAAACCGCCCTAAAAGTCTGAGTCACCATTAAAAAGCAGGGTGAAGAGTCAAATTGCTTTTTTTAAAAAACCCACTAAGGTACATATACAGGCAAATAATCTAATTATCTATTTACTATAGTGGTGCTGAACTTTATCACAATATAATAATCTCCATTTGTTTTAAGATTTTAGAGATCAGTCCAAATAATTTCTATATTTATACTGTTAAGTGACATTGAAGATAAAAATGTTGAAATCAACGGTTAGACATAATTGATTATTCTTTCCCAAAGTACATATTTATTCATCTAAATAAACTAACTACTAACCTATATAAATCACAAACTCACTCAAGTGTCCAAATAATTATGCTTTCTATGCAGTTTCTAACGTGTTATGAAAATCCAAAAGACATCAAATCACTTCAAAACATCAAGAAGGTTGCATGTTCATGCCAATTCTGAAATTATGTTCCTTATCTTCTGCTTTTACGTAAGAAGAGGAGGAGTTTGGATTTGATATCCCGCTTTATCGCTACCCGAAGGAGTCTCAAAGCGGCTAACATTCTCCTTTCCCTTCCTCCCCCACAACAAACACTCTGTGAGGTGAGTGGGGCTGAGAGACTTCAGAGAAGTGTGACTGGCCCAAGGTCACCCAGCAGCTGCATGTGGAGGAGTGGAGACGCGAACCCGGTTCACCAGATTACAAGTCTACCATCTAACATCTGTGATGTTAATTTTATCCTGAAAAAAGCCTCTCTTTGAGATCTCTGCCTCCAACAGCAACTTTTGCTGAATTATTAACTGAATCCCAGTTTACTGTAGCCCTAACCATTCAGGCTAACCTTACTTGCTTTACGGTAAGAGGGCAAAAGTGCTTAATCCTTTTCAACTCACTCCAGATACCACCCCAGATAGCTGAGTAAAGAAGTTAAGAGTAACATCAATCACAAGAAAAATCCAAATCTGACAGAGGTATCTAGGACATACACATACATCTGTGAGCGCGCGCATACATCTCTTTGATTTCTAACTACAGGTATAAGAATTTTTTCAATACAAATTAAATGGTAATCATAATTTGATTACAAATAATAAGAGAAAGGCGATGACAGCTATATAAAAAGCACTGGCCATTACAGTACGAGTAGAGGTACAGTAGAAATGTAATGCTGCCACTTAAAATGTTTGTCTAGACAAACATGTTGAAATGTTTCTTGTCTCAGAAACTACTGAGTAATTTCAAGTGAAAATTACACTGTGTTTCCCCCACATATTTACAAGCAGTATGACAAAATTTAAATGCTGATGAAAACAGTACAGCATGGAATATTGTTTGCCAATACTTCTAATGCTCTCTGTGATAAACATACAGTGGTACCTCTTGTTATGAACTTAATTCATTCCGGAGGTCCGTTCTTAACCTGAAGCCATTCTTAACCTGAGGTACCACTTTAGCTAATGGGGCCTCCCACTGCTGCCGCCGCCGCATGATTTCTGTTCTCATCCTGGGGCAAAGTTCTTATCCCAAGGTACTATTTCCGGGTTAGCGGAGTCTGTAACCCAAAGTGTTTGTAACCTGAGGTGTTTGTAACCAGAAGTACCACTGTACTCCTGCAGCTACTTAAAATCTTCCAAACTTTATTGAGGAGGGTGAGACACCTAAAGGAAAAAGAACACAATCGGAAACATTTGCAGCTAGAAACTATGCTTAATTCATCTGATCAAAACCAGTCCTTCTTTCATAAATGAAATTGGTAAACCTTTGCTAGTATGGTTGTTTCATATCAAATCAGGACACTATGGCTTTTGAAACACATATAGCTTCTGAATAGTTTAATAAGAATGGTGCTGGAAGTGGATCATTTAAAACAGGCCATTATCTTTAGTGAACTCTGAATCACTGCAGGGCTAGGGCAGCTAGGGCTGCAATTCTATACACCAGTGGTTTTCAACCAGTGTGCTATGGCACTCTGGTGTGCCTTGAATGATGGTCAGGGGTGCCGCGGACAACACTGTCACTCTTCCTTCCCTCCCTCCTCTGATGCCCTCCAAAGCCTTGCACCTGCCTTCCAAAGCCTTGCACAGCTGTTTATTGCAGCAATGCTGGCTATAATCTCGCAGGTGAATGCTGCCTCTGTGAGGCACCTCTCTTTTGGGGGGCAGCTCAGAGACCAGAGATGGTAGCAGCTGCTGCCTGGAGGACTCCTAAGGAGAGGGGAGAGGAGACGAGGCCTCCACAAGGGAGGGTGAAAAAGGGGTGACATAACTGGGCTCCTGAACCCCACAGGGGTACCACAGAAAGAATGTTGTTGGTTAAGGGAGCCGTGGACTCAAAAAGGTTGAAAACTTCTGCTATACAGCAATGGTGGCTAATCTATAGTCCTCTATGTGTTGCTGGATTCCAGCCCCAGCCATCCATGGCCATTGGCTGAAGCAAGAACATCTGAAGAGTCACAGGTTAGCCACCTTTTCTACTCAGTGGACTGACCTCAATAATGCTTCCTTCTGAAATACAGAGAATAGCACAGGACAGCCTCAGGCAGCTCCTGCTATCAAAAGACTAAAGGAGTTCTTCTTGAAATTCAACTCCTGTTGGCCCATTAAAAGAAACATCCTGTACTTTTGTGTCATCTAGCAAATAGTCTCAAAGAAGTCTGGATGTATGGACTATTTGTGTATGAACTATTTGTGAAAGATTTTCTGTTTCATTTAAATATTCTCTACCAAATCTTTTATTCTAAATTTTGATTTGCTTTTCAGTTAATGTAACTATGTAGTTCAAAGGTGAGGATCAACAGAGGCAAGTTTAGGAATGCTTCTAAGAGGGAGATGCTTCCAAAGTACTCAAACAGTTGTTAATCATTGCCTTGGGGTTCACTGAACTTACTTTACTCTCATTCTAGACTATTAACTCTTTCATATAAGAGAAGCGTGTGCTGCACCTGCTACTGTACCAAGACCATTACTTCTTTTTCAGGAAGATGTTTTATAACAATATATACACAGGAGTTGTATACATAAAAAACATAAAGACGCAATTCCAATATAAAACCATTGGATGAAGTTTAAAAACATATTTTTCTATACAGTGGTGCCTCGCAAGACGAAAATAATTCGTTCCGCGAGTCTCTTCGTCTAGCGGTTTTTTCGTCTTGTGAAGCACGGCCATTAGCGGCTTAGCAGATTAGCGCTATTAGCGGCTTAGCAGCTATTAGTGGCTTAGCGGCTATTAGCGGCTTAGAAAAAGGAAAAAAAGGGGGGGGACTCGCAAGAACTCGCAAGACGTTTTCGTCTTGCGAAGCAAGCCCATAGGGAAATTCGTCTTGCGAAGCACCTCGAAAAACGGAAAACCCTTTCGTCTAGCGAGTTTTTCGTCTTGCGAGGCATTCGTCTTGCGGGGCACCACTGTACTTTATTTTGTTCAGAAAGAGGATAGATAGATTAAGCCATGCTCCTTCTGGGGTAGTTTGTCTACTTTCCATCCCCATCCTGCACTCAGCTCTCACCTGTAGCTGCTAGAAACTGTCAGCATGTGACAGCAGTCACACCCTGGGCATGACTTCGATTTGCCAGCTAAACCAGGTGAAGGTAGGCAATGGGTCTCAAACCATTGGTGAGTTAGGGACTTTTCCTGCATGCAAATATAAACTTTGGCAGGTTGAGCAGACAAGACCAATAGTGGGTCTAATGGCCAAGAAGGCGACAAACATTCAGCTGCCTATCTCCTTCTGAGCCCAATTTAAACTACTGATTTTGGCCTTAAAACCCAAAATGGGTTGGGACTAAGATATCTGGAGGATCACCTGCAGCTGTATGAGCTTGCTCAAGCTTTAAGATCAGCTTCTGAGGTACTGCTCTCTGGTCCATCAATAAGAGATGTCAGCTTGGGTACCAAGCACTTTTCTTTCTGCACTCGTGGAAATAACTGTGGCCCTATCATAGTTTATTTTCAACTGAATTCTTAAAGTCATTTAATTTCAGTCTGTGTTCTATTAATAGCTGTGTTCTGATGAAGTATCACTGCTTACTGTAAATGGGGTATAATATGGATTTTAATTTGATGGTGCTGATTTTGTCTATCATGTTCTGTAGTTTTCTATACACTGCCTTAGAAGGGCACTAAATCCTGAAAGGCAGGTTGTAAATTTATTAATAAACAAACAAAACATAAAACAAATATCAAACCCATGGCTGGGCTTGATGTTTCAGGACAAGCACATACTTGGTATAATCCTGATATGATATTGCAGGGTTGCATTTACCCCTCAGAATACAGCATATGCTTTCATAGTGTCTATGGAAACACATTCATGGAATTTTATATGCAATTCACAGAAATTTGCAGGTTCAATGGTGTCCCAGAATGGGCTCTTAAAATGTGCTGTATATGCACACAAAGTTAGTACCAAATCTGGCAGCCTGTTACTCTGATACAGGCAAGCAAAATGATGTTCAAAAGAACATAAAACAATGACAAATGCATTCTTGTACTTCATGCCAAACTGTAAACAGAATGCATGAAAACCCTACCAAAGCAATTTAAAACTCTGGCGCAGAATTAGTACTTTTTTTGGTACATTTATGCACTGCAATTGTTTCAATGGTATGATACACGTTCCCCTTATCTATGATGTGATTCCACTTCAGCAATAAACTCTTGACTTCAACTGTGCCCGAAATCTATTTTAACCATGTTTGTTTTCATAATATTTGTTAAAACAGATTCCTGGACTTTAGCCAGATCCTGTATGAATGCCTGCCCAGTTTAAAAAGCAAAGAAAGAAAAGAAAAAAGTTGGGTGAAGAGAATGCTTAGACCAAGATTATTATTATTACTAAAAACAATGATTTAACCCTTAAATCTGGTGAAAACCTTATTATACAAAATCACCTGCTCTATACAAGTACAGTCTGCGTGAAAAACACAAACAAGATTTTACCTTATATATAAAACAATATTTAGAAATGCTTGTGTTTCCAAATTCAGAGGGACATTCCCAAGTTTGCACAGCACTACAGTTGCAAAACTGGATTAAGCAGGAAACACACTGTGCATGAGTGAAGTATAAGATGACATTTCTTGCCTGCCAGCCATTTTTTATTTCACTGTCCTCAGCTTTGAGGTTCACAGTAGGGTACCATAGTTCTGACAAATGCAACTACCTGTAGTGCATATTGATCTCTGGATGAAGCAGTGGCACCTGTTTTCCGAGGCTTCATTCACACTGGAATTGCCCAGAATCCAAGCTAAACTTTTTAGTACAACACTAATAATGCAAGAAACGGGAATAACAATGTTAGAAGTTGTTACCAGATTCTACTCATCTTTTTTCTTCCCTATATAAACTTTTCCATCCACCAACCTATGAGTTTACACACTACAGGTGATCTAGCGTAGACAGCAAATGGATGATGCACTGTGGCTTGTAGAATAAGAAACGCCAGCAGCGTAAAAGAAAGCTCTCACGCCTGCTTCCATCCATCACACCCTAGATCAGAGGACTGAGTGGAAACTCCCTGTCTCTCATACTGCCCAGCATGACAAGGAAAAAGGCAGAACAGTTAAGGGGATAAAGTGAGAAAAGGGCTCTATGTCAGACTGCTCTCTATTCCAGGAGAAGCCAATATCCCCTTCTCCTTACCCCTGGGCACACACAAACAAAAACCAAAGCCAACATCAGCAGCCCTATATGTAAAGACAGAGAGGTAGAAGAGGCATTAATCATTTGCTCTTTGATGTGTTTCATTCGTAACAAAATAATGGGTTTGCTTTTTAAGCCCTGGGGCTCGTACTGGTCTCGAAACGCAACCTTCTGACCCTGTAGCTTCCCCAGTGTGGGGGGCATCCTCTTTTAAGACGCTTTTAGCTGGCCAAGGGCATTTCCCCGTATTCTCCCTCCGCGAGCCTGGGCAAGGGGAGACCTCGCTTGGCACCTGCCCAGCCCCTCTCAGCAGCCTCCGTCCTCCACGCTCCCACCAAGGGCAACCACGCTGCCGCCTCCTCCTCCTCCTCCTCCTCCTCCTGTCACTCCATCATCCCCCTCCGTCCCCGGAGGCGGCCGCTCGCCGGCTTGCGCTTACCAGGAAGCGCGTGGAGCTGGTCCCTTGATCGATGGCCCCAACCAGCGGGCCCATCGCCCCACCCCGGGCCTCTGCCATGGGCAGGCTCCGTCCGCGCGCGCGACCCCGGCCCGTCTCCTAGGCGACCCTGTCACCCGCCACGGCGAGGGCGGGCGGGAGCGAGAGTGACAGAAGACTGACACTCCCGAGCCGGCGCCCTCCGCTCTTGAGAGCGGCGCGTGGCTTCCCGGATCAGAGGCTGGAGGCGGGGAAGGGGGCGCTGGCCCGACGCGCTGCCGCTCAGCCGCCAATCAGCGAGCCGGGAGGAGGAGGAGGAGGGCAGGGCGGGCTTATTTCCCCCCCCCCTCCCCACAGGAAGCGGCTCAATGCATCGGGAATGGGGGCCGCTGAGCTAGCCGGTCACGTGCACCGGGCCTCTGACGTGAACTGGAGGTTCTTCGGCCTTGGGCTGCACTGGCTCGCTGCCTGCTGCTTGCTGTTGCGGCCGCCGCCGCCGCCGCCGCTCCCTCCCCGGGCAGAGGCGGCGGTGGATTGTGACGGCGTCGGTGGTGCAAGAGCCTCTTGCCTTGCGCAAGCGCTTAGAACGCCGTGAGCGGCCTCCTTCCGGCGCTCTCCTCCCCGCTTGTCGCCTGCCTCTGAAGTGCCAGGTGGCTGATGGAACCGGAGTCCCGTCCGGGAAAGAGGAATCCCTCCCCCCCCCAGTCACCTGCGCGCAAGGTTGCCTCAGAAGTGCGCTGAGTCAGTGCGCACCTGCGCAGTCTCTCGCACGGACAGGCCTGGGAAGTAGGCACCATCGACCTGGCACTTCATTTCAAGGCAGGCACACATAGAGTTCAGTGCCTGATTTACGTATAAGCTAAAGAAGCTATAGCTTAGGGCCCCACATCCCAAAATTTTTTAAACAACCCCTGGATGTACATTTCCAAAATATAAGATAAAAAACAAATAAAATAAATCCTACATACAGCAACAGTGTTTTATTTGTTATATGCAAATAGCTTTAGATACCTATTAGGTCCATAAATTGCCATATAGCATATATTCAATACAAAAAAACAGCGACAATTGGTTGTTGACAAAGGACAGCTGGACATATAAAGGGCCCCATTACCTTCAGTAGCTTCAAACCTAAATCTGGCCCTGGCTGCACTGTAATTGCAGGGGAGTCACCGTCACCCTGTTAGCCGGGCGGGGGGCAAAACCAGGTATATTGTGGCAGGAGATGGTATGTCATGCCTTTGGCCTTGCGGGATAAAGCTATTTCTTCCTTACAAAGTGAAAAGCAGCAGCAAGACACATTAGGAGAAAATAAATGTTTTTTTTAAACTTGCTGCCTAAAAGGAAATGGTGCTAAGTGCTATTTCTGAGGGGTGCTGCTTACAGCATGGGGCAGTCACAGAAAAGATCCTGTCCTCAGCCACACACACCACAGCTCATTTCTGAAGTCGAGCACCCAGGCTTCATAATCATATCACATATATATCATGGACCCCCAGCAACTTAAAAGCCATCACTGGCACATTAAAAGAGGGCAATCTACCAACTTTCTGTGGGGCTTGCTCCCAGCCCCAGAGAAGACACCACTCTGAACTCGATGGGCTTGCGTCTTGATTTATTTCTGGATTTACTTGCTATAATTTATATTCAGCCTTTCTTCAATCATGGAACCCAAGGTGGTATGCATGTGGTCTTGGAAAACCTGATTAGTTGGATAATCAAGTTGGTTACATCATGTGCTTTCTGATCATACCCCGGAACATGGATTGCACTAAAAGCAGTCTGGTAGGGTAGTTAAGAAATTAGTTCTGTTGCACCATTCCAGAGGGAATAAATGTCCCCATAGCAAGTCACTGCAGTTTACAGATTACTTTTAGTGCTAAGAAAAAGAGTGTCAATGGCACTTTCTTAATAGCTTGAAAGTTTTCTTGAGGTTATTTTGCATAAGTACAGCAAAGCAGTCAAAACATTTAAGACACTGTGTTAATGAGACTCCACATTGCAAAGAAGAGATACTAGAGTTAATTTTGGTTGGAATTAATATTGAAAACCAAGCTATCCATAGAAACCAAGCTATCCATAGAAATAAAAGGTGTGGCACATGTGTTGTTTGTGTATGTTTTTTTGTGTGTTATTGTTTGTGAAAATTAATAAAAATTACTTTTAAAAAAAAAGAAATAAAAGGTGTGGCTTTCTACTCTGTTGCTTTGTTTAAAAAAGGGTTGTGATGAGGTCAGCTGTGTGGGTTAATGAACACAGACAATAGGCTTTTTTGTTCGTTTTCAAGGAACACAGAAGTGCAATCAAAAGCTGAGATGTTTAAACAAATAGTGTTCATGGCTGAACAGGTTTCTTCTACCTAATAATATTTTGGACTGCAGCAAAAAAGAATTTCTGGTAGTTAGACTGGGCAACACACTGCTGGTGTTAAGATACTGCATGGTTTTCTGATGTCAATTTATTTTGTTTTCCTTCCAAAACAGGAAATATATGACTTAGAATTTAAGATTATTATTATTATTATTATTATTATTATTATTATTATTATTATTATTCCAGCAGTGTGTTTACATCCCTGAACCTTTTATGATTTTTTAATTTAAAAAATGGCAACACTAGCAAACAAATTTATTGTATTTTTTCATAGTTTATTTATTAATTAAATTTATATTCCCCCTTCCTCCCAAAGGAGCCCAGGGCTTTGCACTTGGACTTTAGAAAGAAAAAAGGTAGTCATTGTAAGAAAAGACTTACGGTATCTTTTATCTTAGTTTTCTATCTTCAGGGAACTCTTTCCCCAGTAATCCTGCAGAGGAACCTCAACACATATAGAAATGGAATGTCCTGGATACAGATGACTTCTGGAAAAGTGGAGCTTTAACCCTCTCCTTTCCCTATACTTGGGCTTGAACTACACTAATAAAGAAGCAACATTTTATACATGTCAAAAGTGTTATGCAGGGCTAATGCTGGGGGCTGAGGATGCAGGCCTGTTACACAAATTTGCATTATGCTGGTTTATATGTACAGATATTTCTGGGGAAATTAAGATGCAGGTGGTTTGGGTCTCATCAGCATTTTGCTTTGCAGTGTATCATCTGTCCTGTGAGCAAAGGAAAAAGGAATAATGGGAGGACAAAAGTCATGAGATCCTGGACCCAGGGCTTGGGCTCCCTGAACCAACCCTGGCTTTTGATCCCTGAGGTGTATATTTTTAGGACTCACCTTTTTGTGATAGTAAGTTGTTTTAAACAGTTTTTAATATTCTGTTTTAGTGTGGTAACCTTTAGTGTGGTGGCCTTAGGATGAATATATAATAATTATAATAATATAATAACAACAACAGTCGTTAGCTCTGCTTAGAGAACCAAACAAGATTTCTTGTTTGTAGTGCAGAGGTTTGTGGAAAGGGATGAAATGCAATCCTCTTATCCAGTCAACCTTGCACTGGCCAATCATAGTGAGTCAGTTATGGATATGAATGAAATTCTTGTGTATTAGAAGAGGGAAAACTTGGTTGGGTGCTCCATATTGGACATTTCAAACAAGTAACCCCCCTAGCCAGAAATTCCCCAAACATCAGCTCATAAATATGAATTCTTGATCTTAAGGCCTATTCCTTTAGAGGTATTTTTTAAATCTAACCTACTCACTAACCAACTATATTCCAAAATGCTAATTACTAGAAGCCTTTTTCAGCATCATAAACCAGCATTTGCATATAAAGTGGATGGCAGCTGGAGTTCCATTCTCATTTTTATGTTATTATTAAGCACAATTTCTCAATTTTATTGATACAGAATTTCTGGAAATCAACTCCATTCCCATGCCTGTTGTAAAAATTCTACAATTTGAAAATGTAATTTTTAAAAGAGTTCTTACTAATTCACTTCTGCTGCAATAAGCATTATATTAAGGCCCATGTCTTAACTTGCATGCTCTGAAAATGGCAATAATGCTATTTTGTCTTATATGTTCTGCTCACTTATAACTTAGCACCCATGCACCCACACTTTTACTACTTCCATTCTCTTTCTTTGCATGCTGGGGACATGCTGGTTACTGCATATGCATGGTTTATAACAGATTGGTCACATTTTGAAAAGAATTGTGTAGAATACCCATGTGAAGGGATGGATGGAACAGAAATGCCATTTTGAAAATAAATTCTGTCTTTTGGGGTAGGGTGGGCAAGAGGGTGTGGAGTTATGAGGATAGTACTGGGAAGATTGACTGGAATTGTTGAAATACTGTAAGCAGGAGAAGCTGCATTTGCTTTTGAATGCTTTTAAAATTGCAACAGAAAAAAATGCAAGATATAAATCAAAATAATCTTGTGATAAGCCAATGAATGCAGTTCAGAACTTCAGTGCAGCAAGCCCATCTATATGCACTCTCACCAGGCTGTTTGAACCTGACTTTTTTAAGGGTGTAGAGGGAAGTTGTGGCCCTCCATACATTGCTGAACCCTGCAACCCTTATCATTCCTGAGCATGGCCATGCTGGCAGGGACTGGTGGGAGTTGGAGCCCAACAACAACTGGAGGACCAGAGATTCCCTCTTCCTGCACCTTTTAAAAAAATGTTGCCTGGCATTATATCTTGAAATGCAAGAAATAGCAAGAGGATAGCCTGAGCCTATATTTGGCTGTACTCAAACAAATTCTACCAAGCAAAGCAGGAATCTCAACTAAAGCATCCATGACAGGTGGCCACCCAAACTCCAGTGATAGCGTTAAAATGTTTATTCTTTCTTTCTTCAGAATATTTATATACTGAGTTTCAGCAAAAAGTTTTCTGTGTGGTTCACACACTACAAGATGGCTCACAAACAAGCTTCAATAAAGTTTATTACAGTATCGACAAAGGCAAGTTTTCACATGTTGTTCTTCCAACCTCAAGCAAAGGAACCTACTCCTTCACCTTCCATCTGTTTGTGTGCAGAGGTTCTGACTGACTTGCAGAGCACCTGTCCCTGCTCCCCCAAAGGCCAAATTAAGGAGTTGATTAGATAATGCCCAGGACAGGTAGCCAGGGCTTCCCCTGTCACATTGTTCTTTTACCAGACATCTGACTTGCTGGCAACTGGAACCCTGACCGGATGGGACTTGAGAGAATTGCCCTCCTCCCTTGCCAATGCCACTCCCCCTGCTCCCATACACAAATCTCTTGACTCTTCTAAAATATTAGGCTGCTCTGATCATGGGCAAGAAGTAAAACACTTGTACTAAAATTCCCTTTTCTATATTAATTCAAGTGACACTTTCTCTGCATTCAATTTGTTGGACCTCTTCACATTTTAGACTGGTTGAACAAGATTCCTGAATTAGCAGTTTAACCGCTGCAATTTAGTTTTCACACACTGTATTTGATGATGAATTACTTTGGTGGCAATAAATTTGATGACTAGCAGTTTAATCCTGTACATGTCTACACAAACTTGATTCGTATTGACTTCAGAGGGGCTTTGAAAAAGAAAGGAAGATTTAAGCTCCACCCTTCAATGGATTACTAGATGGTCTAGGTAAATACATACAGGATTGCAGCCTAAGGCAGTCGCTGCAGCAATCAGCTAAAGTAGCATATTATACTCAGGGGCAGGAGGAGTAATGCTTTAGAGTTACAAAATTGCTTCCATTGTTGCACATTAATCTTCTATCTAAGGTTTAATGAAATTCAGTTCTGCACAAGGTGAGGAAGCCTCTCTTCACATTACGTAAACATGAATCGGCTAGTATAAAAAAAATCAGCCAGCAATGTATGAATACATTATAGGAAGATGCTAGAATATGGGGTGTGTTTATTCCACCTGTTTGTGGGATGGTCTATTTTCATTGCTAGTAGCTGGAAAGTTCATGGATAGTTGTGATACGGTCACATTCACCTTTGGTCAGTGAGGTGAAAGTGTCCATGGCAGAAATGTGACCCTCCTACTTGTGGTTTCTGTTGGTTCTATTCTAATTGCTTCAGGGCCAGACCAAGACATTTTGGATTCCAAGATGACAGACCCTCCAAGTGTCCCTATTTTCCAGAGACAGTCCCAGATTTACAGAAGCCATCCCAGTTTCCAGTTTGATCCCAGAATGTCTCGCTTTCCCTTAGGATGTCCCAATTTTCATTGGAGAAATGGAGTTAGGTAACCCCTGAGCCAAGGAGATAAGTAACTATACAATCTTTAGAAGACATCTAAAGGTAGCCCTGTATAGAGAAGTTTTTAAATGTTTTAAAGTTGCACTGTGTTTTTATATACATTGGAAACTACCCAGAATGGCTGGGGCAACCCAGTCAGATGGATGGGGTCTAAATGTTGTCACTGTTGAATAGGATGTCCCTATTTCCATCAGATAAACATTGGAGGGTATAAGATGAGGGGCAACTGACTGGGGTGCCATGAAAGGGAGACAAACTGTTGGCTATTTACCTTATTACCATTGCCATGTTGATGCCAGGGGGTGGGGGTGGGGGTAGAAGAGGCACTTGTGGTATTTTCAACCACAGATGTCTAAATAACTTGTCTTGCCATGACTACTGTTGCTGGAGAAGGTATTTCCTGTTGCACCTCAAGTAGTGAAATGTTGTAGTCTGATCCTGCTGATGGAGATCACTCACACAGGGGACTTTCCAGGGAATACTTTCCTGAGGTCCCCCAATCTCTCAGTCCTGGAGCTGGCCCTATGCCAAGGGCTGCTTGCTGGTGTGTGTCTGTTTTAGGCTGTTCAGAAGTGGGTCAAATGTTAAAAGTTTGTTTAGAAGATGAAAAGAAACGTGTTGCTTAAATGCTAAGGGACAAGCAACTTTAAATCATATAAATCCATATTAAGACTCCTATGCAAATGTACGGTAATCTGCAGTGGAAAGCACTGTTATTAATGTCTTGTTTTAATTATTTATCTGCTTTACCACATTTGCTGTTGCTACATTAAGCCAACTCCCATATATTATCAGTTACAGATAGGTAGCCGTGTTGGTCTGCCATAGTCAAAACAAAACAAATTCCTTCCAGTAGCACCTTAAAGACCAACTAAGTCAGTTCTTGGTATGAGCTTTCGTGTGCATGCACACTTCTTCAGTGTATCTGAAGAAGTGTGCATGCACACGAAAGCTCATACCAAGAACTGACTTAGTTGGTCTTTAAGGTGCTACTGGAAGGAATTTGTTTTGTTTTCCCATATATTATGTAAAAGACCCACTGCACTATTCTTTTAAAGCTGATATGTATTTATTTTCCAGGATTGTATCGGGTAAGAAGGGGCAGGGAATGGATGCTAGCAAAACTAAGCAGAACACAGCTGCACTTAAAGAGTAGTTCCACACATTTTATCAATCACTAGGGGGCTCCAGCTGCTTACTTCTTACAACATAGCTGATGTTATCAGGTATCAGAGTAGACCAATGTTGTTTTTTAAAAAGAGTATTCTTATACAAAACAACATAGCTCCAAACATACCAACCACAATGTTTTAGAAGATCAGATCACATTGCTGTAGTTTAGAGGCTAGACCAAGGTTGCTTCTACACTGTTTTAAATCTTATTTAATCACTCACTGTATGGCATTTTTAAACTAACTCTGAAGGCACTGGTCTGTGCATCATTATGCTTAGAGGATATCCTGGAGGAAATGCACTTTGCATTTTCAAATCTTAGGAGGGAAAGTAACCCTCTTTCTTAAGCCTGTTTAGAAATTGGGGTTTGCCAACCTTTGAGGGCCTGTGAGCCAATTTTGCAATTCTAGAGTGTCATGCTTCTTCTTGCCCCCTCCCCTAGAACTGTCTCCCCCATCACCACTAGGCAGAATAAGAAAACACACACATGCACACTTCCTTTCCCCAAAGAATCTGAGTAAAAGTTGGATACAGAATAATTAGAACAGCTCATTTTGAATTCACATTGTGTTACTCAAACCACCATCAAATTAAAGCTTTCAGTGGCAGACTGCACAGTAAAAACCACAGATCTCAGACACGTGTGTGAGAAAAAGGTAGGAAGCCATTTTATACCAAATAAGACCAATGGCCTATCCAGCTGTGTATTGCCTACACTGACTAGCTGTGCCTCTCCAGGATCTCAGACAGTCTTTCCCAGCCCTAACCTGGAGATAAAGGAGGTTGAACCCAGTACCTTTTGCATGTGCTTCACCACTGAGTGATGGCCTTTCCCCAAGACAAGGAAAGTTGCTACTTACAGATAAAAGACAGCAGTTGTACGTAAAAATGATCAACAGCCAAAGATGGCAAATGATGGCTTATTAAGCATTCTACCACAAGTCTAAAAACAAAGGAGGAAATTTCAGTTTCTCCTGATTATAGCTCAGATTTCTGTTTGCTATTTCAAAAGTCTGAAATTATGGTTCTTATTGATAATTTTATTATTATAACACACACACACACACACACACACACACACACACACACACACCACTTTGAGGGTTCTTAAATATATACTCAAGCGGTGCATACATTTTATTAAATGAATATAAATTATATATTAAAAGATTTCTTTATGTCTGCATGCAATGCTACCCAACAGGCTTTACTTTATGATGAACAGCCTGTAGATAAAAATGTTTCTAGTTCTCAGTGACAGGAGTCTGGAAATATTGGCTGATAGGTGAACACAGGTTAGGCAGCAACAAACTATTTTAACAACAGACAGTTTCACAAAAAGGCTTTGTGTGGGAACAAAAAGAGGAAGAAAGAATTAAAAGTTGTTTGACAGCAGAAGGTTATTTATAAAGCTGCTCCTATGCCCTGCACAGAGACTTCCGTTTAAAAACCTATTGTGACTTGAGACCCGGGGGGGCGTGGTGTGTGTGGAAACCACTTGCCACCTACAAGGCTGTAAATGAAACTCTTACCCATGAGCTACAGTAACGGAAAAGAAGTGTTACATAAGAAGCTTTTAAGGCAACCAAATGCCTGTGCAACATTTCTGCACAACATTGCAAGCTGCTGCACAGTCCTTGCCTTAAGGAGCAGCTTAGTTCTTCAAGGTAAGTGAGAACTAGACTATACCATATAAAGATTATTTTTTCTTGTGTGTGCATTGGGTTATCTGCTGTGTGTCTCTGATGTACACCCTTTATGAAACCAGTTTAACTGAAGAACTTGGGTGGAAATTAAATGTGTATTATCTTATTGAGTGAAACTTACCCAATGGCTTTCAATGGTTCTCAGAATGCTGATTACTTTACTGAAGTATGACATCCATTTATAACCTCCTCAAATTAAAACAATGCCATCTTGGACCCACTGCATACACTTGGTTGGTTATGGATCAATGCGCTTCATGGTTGAAGCTGTCTTCTCCTAATTGAGCGGGGAGGGGGTAATTTGTTATTGTTGAGTGGATTTAATTTTGTAGCATGCATTTACAAAAATGGCAGATATTTTTGTGTCAAAAATATAACTGAAATTGAACTTAAACCATATACTAAGAGAAGGAAAGATCAAGGAACTATAATACGCTGCCTTCATAGATACTGTAATTGACCAAATCCACCCTTAATTTCATATAGATGTAATAGGTCACATACACAGCAATAGCTGACTAACTCTGACTGTGCAGTAAGACATGCACCAAGATTTATGCTCTCCAAGATTTTCCTATAGTGCCTAAAAGCAGAGTAATAGTAGATGGACAATACTATTGCATTTCTAGTCAGCTCCACACAAGCTGTGCAGACGATGTTTTTGAGTGTCCTTTCCTCTGCACACTCTTCCTATGCAGAGATCCATTATCTCTAGGAAGAGTAGCTGTAGGCAATGGGTGTGAATAGCTGGGCAACATCCCTCTAACTGTAAAAAAGGGGGGGAATGTTATAAAGAAATAGTTTAAGAACCTGAAACCCCAAAATAAAAAGAGCAGAACTTCTCTGCTGTTATTCAGAAAGTTGCCAGGAACATTTTGTAATTCTCCTCTACCTCGCCCCCGCCACCAAAAAACCCCCATTGCTGTTTGGTTCTGTGCCTTTCTTAAATAGAATAAATAACCTCTCTTCTGTTTCCCTGAAACCACTGCCATTTTCTCTCTTAACTAGCAGCCTTCCAACTTATACTTGAAGCATAATGTTCAACTGTTTCCTAAGCCCTGTAAACATCTGTAGGATGAAAGAGAACAAACAATCCATTATGTATTCTCTGATGTCAAACTTTGTGGCACTTCTTGTTTCTTGCCATTTGTATGTTAACATAAGCTGTGATTAGAATGTGAAAGAAAAGTAAGTATGTGGCTAGGTCATCTCAGATGATATGCAGCCTACTCGCCTCCGACATTACTTTCTTCGGATTTTTCTACTTTCCGTTTTTTCTAGATCCATAGAACCTTTCAGGGCAAGTGCTGTAGTTCAGTGATAGAGCACATGCTTTGCCATGCTAAACTTGCATGATTTTCCTTTTTAAGGGGGCTACAAATGCTCTCCCCCCACCCCCCAGAATCAAATGAGCACTAAACTTGTGCTCCATTACATTCCATTAGTTTTCAAAAAGTGGCTTTTACATATTGTGAAAGCTCAAATTTAATGTGCAAAATAACAAGGAAATGTCAGGAAATCAGAATCAGCTGCAGTGTGAATGCAGGCAAAGCTTCACAAACCCCACCCCACTCTGGAATTAGCATGCATTTAATGACCTAGAATTTATCGCAATCTGGCTGATGTTTCTTATCTCCCTAGTAGCTGGTGATGGTTTCAGTTGTACTTTACACTCTTATGTCACTTGCTGTTTGCTCCTGTTATACCATTCCCTTACCTGCCACATTGTGCTTCATGCTAGCTCTTTCTCTTTTCCAGTTCTAGAGGATGTTGTCAGAAGGGTACCTCTGTATAATTCCTTATCATGATCTCATGAATTACAAGCTCGCTTGCAACCAAGGAGAAGAGACAGTACATGAGATGAGGTCTTTGAATGGCATCACCTATGAATCAACAGAGGAAACACAGGACAGAAATCTCTTTTGGAGATGTAAGTCTGTTGGCAAGTTCATCTTCTCTGTTTGTTCCAATGAAAACAGAAACAGCAGAAGGCAGATGGATACACAAACTCCAAATCCAGTATTAGAAAGGCAAATATCTCCAGCTGTGGAAATCTGTACAGGACCTGCTATCAACAGAGACACTTACCTAGTTCCACCTTCTTGTAAAAGTATTTGCAAGAATTACAATGACCTTCATATTGCTGGTGACCAGGTACTGCCTATGAGTTCAGTTAAAACAGATTTTACCTATGACAGTGGGATAGGTCCATTCCTGGAGTCATCAGAGATCCCACCGCCAATGGAATCCATATCAATGCCACCTGCTGAGGTCCCTCGCAAGCCAACCAATAGGTATTCTTCATGCTGGAGAGTGGCCAGCATCATGCAACACCAGCAACCCCTCTCAAATTCACTACTGAATAACTACTTGGAGGAGAAGGTGGTGGAGCTGTACAAGCAGTATATCATGGATGGCATGGGTAGCAGTGCATCCCCTACTCAGATCTTGGCATCAGAATTCATAATGACCAATGTAGATCAAATCAGCATGAAGCTATCACAAGAAAGGAACATGAAGACCACCCAAGCCAAGGATATGGTCATTAACTGCCTCTTGCGACTAGCCAGTGGGAAAATCTCCACTGAAATGAGCACTCCTAGTCTTCACATTTCCCAGTTTAGCACTGTGACTAAATAAATAAAGCCTGCCCCTAGACATTTCTGAGTCACCTTTGTTAAAAGTCAGTTTCGTTTCAGTAAGGTGAAGTCCCTGGGATATGGTCAGAGCACCAAATACTATTATATAGGTGAACTCCTGAAAGAAGGCTTGGTTTGTAAACCATACAGAACTTAGATGCCTTTTTTTCAAATGTAAATGCTTCATGCTTCCTTCCAATAATCCTACTTCCACATTTTATTAACCCAAATGTGGTTGTTGTCCCATTGCATTGCACTGTTTTGTATCCTAATGAGAAGGAACATTGGCCCTGTTGCCTTGGCAATGGGGACCATTTTGTGTCTACCTCCCTTCACCAAGCAGCAGCAAGTTGGAGGAATGGTGGCTTCAAACAGGCATGAAGAAGAGAGTTGTTTCCCCATTGGAAGATTTTGCAATTAAAAATTAAACCTCATGGGAATTCAGCACAATACTAATTCTAAATATTCCTTTCAGTGTGTAATTATTTTCCTCCCTTCCCAATACCTTGAGCCTCCAAGTGCATTTCTACCCCCTTCTTGGTTTTAATGTATCTATGTGGTGTTTTTTTTCTGTCTGCTTGGGTGGCTTTAAGTCACTTTGGCTTGCCTTGGGCAATATAAAATGACTAACAAATTTAATAAACCAACAAACAAATAAATAAACCATTGTGCAGATGACTGTGTGTCTGCCCAGGTGGTATAGGACTGCATGACACCTTTATCCCAGTGCCTACTCTGTCCTTGCTTCTCCCATCACACTTTGGGAACTCCAGAAATCGCCAGAGGGTCCTATAGAGCATCTGTGGACCCTGATTGCTTGAACTCCTGATTCTGCCAGAGATAGCTTTTCCAAAAATGATGGCATTCACTTGCCCACTCTCGTTTACATTCCTATTACTTGTATTCTCTCCCCCTGTTTCCCTGTGGAATTTCTGGTCCCTCGTGTTCCTTAGCCACTCTTCCTTACTGCAACTAAAGCCAACATATGTCTAATTGAAATGACCACATATTGTCCCCTTGCCTCCCTACCTCTACCGCCTTTTCTCTTCCATTTTAGACCATAAGCTCTCCCCACCTCATTGTGTCATATCTGATGATGAGGATTGGTGGTAACTGGTTTGACTTGACTTGAAACTTTGCATTGCACAGGGTATCAATTGTCATAGGTCTTTGTCACTTGAGCAAAAAGAGAAACTTGATTAGTTTTCATTTTTTATTATGTCATCAACAAATAAATTCTTATCACTAGTGGTCCAGTGAATGGAATGAAAATGTGATTGTGGTGAAGATCAGTTAGTTATGACCAATAAAAATAAAGATGTTTCGTCTCAATATTTTTCTCAGTGAGTTCAGACAGTTGTTGGGCAGCCCTGCAACAATGGAAAGCCATACGACAAGGAAATGATACTATGGCCAAGGATGTTAAAAGCAGACATCCCCCCCACCCAATTTTGCAGTGATACTTTCAATTTCCTGTAATTTACTTTTTCTTCTCTACAGTTAGAAGTCTGTGCCATAACACTCAACCCACACTTATTCCTACTCTCACAGATTTAATGTGCAATTGCAGATTCTTTCTAAAGGGTTGCTATGGATCCAGCCATAATTCAGAAAGGGAGCCGAGGCTCTATTCTGAAGGTCTGGCAAATAGAACTGTCATATGTATGTATACACTAACTTGGCATTGTACCCTCAATTTTGTGCTTTGCATTTATAACGTAAAAATGAACACCTGCACACCCCACAGTTTCTGCCCCATTTGTGGCAGGGCTGAGGATGCCGTTGTAGCCATTCAGCACCATGGAGCAGCAGGAGCCAGGGTTAGGATTGCCTCCTAAGCATATGAACATATTTGGTGGCAATTAATTTTGTCCTTAACCAGTTTTTGTTGTTTTCATTGAACTGAACAAATAACTGAAATGTAACAGAATGTGAATTCCAAAGACAGCACTTCAAAGCTGGGGGAAACCCAGCACCTCTGCTTTATAAGCCATTTGCAGCAGTAACTAGTCAGGGCTACAAAGATCACAGCTTGCTCTCTGTTTCACTTTCACAACTTCAGAATTACCTTATTTCACTCTCTTTGCACTAGAAGTATACAAATGAAGAGCTTCATTGCCTTGTATAGGGGAAGGACTGAGTTATCCCCATGATATATTTTAAAATTCATATTTACTGGGTAATAGAACATTTTCTTTTTAACTTGTTACTTAGACTGAGCTGGCAAATTCCTGTGGGTAGAGAAGCTCTAATATACCCATTCGCTCCACTTTTTGTGGACTTTCTGCACGTGCCTGTTTTGCAGCTGTTGTTTCCTTATCTGTCAATGGGAGTGGGAAGAGAAAACTCTTTGCTGCTGAAAGCAACTGTGCAGTTGTTCCCCTCCATAGATATGCACACCCTTTGGAAGCAATGCAGATGAATAATGTTTGCATAGAGCTCTCATATGCAAGGATAGTCCCCATTTAAGTGAAGAAAGTTGATCTGTGTGTGCACCCCTTTGTGAAGGTGGATTAAAGCAAATGAAGCAGCTCATGTCTTTTTTTTATTTATAAATATTTATTAGAGTTTTTGAATACAAATGCACCAATAATAAACAATCTTACTTCTATCACAACGTAGTTTCATCACTTCTTTGGACTCCCTCACGTCTCCCGCTCCCATTTACATCGTTAGAAGGTTTTTCCAAGCAAATTATCAACTTGTTTACGATCTTATATCCACTCATTTAAATATAATCTAGCAATTCTCCATAAAATTTATGTTTTCTTTAATCTCACTTATCATCAAATTCAAAATCTAATTTAGTGGTGGCCAATTTTTTATAATCTAGCATCCTTCTTAACATTCAACCAAATTACAATGTTTTTGTAAATACATCTTAAATTTCTTCCAGTCTTCCTCAATCCTCTCTTCTCCCAGGTCTCGGATTCTGCCAGTCATCTCGGCCAGTTGCATATAGTCCATCAGCTGCATCTGCCACTCTTCCAGTGTGGGTAGATCTTGAGTTTTCCAGTTTTTTGCGATGAGTATTCTTGCTGCCGTTGTTGCATACTGAAGCAGCTCATGTCATGGTTCCTTTATCGGATACTGCTCTTCTGTAAGACCAAACAATAGGTGGCAATGCTCTTTTCCCATTTATGTAAGGATTTACACTTGCACAGTGGAACTTTCCTCTCTCTATTTGGGTACCCAGATGAGAACCAGGATTTACAGATGTGGACACACAAATGTTTAAAGGTGAGTGTACATGCATTAATTACTTCACTATTTTGTACATTTGCTGTGGAAAACACTGGCAGGTAACACCTGTTCCCCGTAGCAATCACCATGTGCAATAGCTAATGTTGCTCTGTGTTACGCTGGGTTGTAGGCAACTATTTTCTAAGAGTAGACCCACTGAAATCTATGATCCTAAGTTAGTCATGTTCTTTTATTTCTATGGGTCTACTCTGTGTAAAAATTAGTTGACTACTGAGGTTGTAGAAATTTAAGTGGCAGGCCATGTGTGCCTCTTTTAAACAAATATGTAGCAAAAATTTGCACCCTTAGTGTTTTTTATATGTGGGGAGTTGTATTTCAAATATTTGTAAGTGGTGTACTTCAAAGCTTGTTGTCGGGTGTGGTATACTTTAAAGCTTAAAAAAAGAATTCTGTGCGCAGGAATCTGGGAAGTTAAGTGTGGTTTCATCTCACAGAAATTGAAACTTGTCAAATACTTCAGTTTCCCAAGTATCTACATTCTTGGCTTAGGTATGTGAAGAGCAGGTGGTGTGTAGCTCATAGAAATAGCTTCATGCACACACTTTTGAAATAGCAAATAATGCTATATGGCCCCTATTCTGAAGTGAACACAGCTACCAGGGGAAAAAAATATTTCTACATTACAGATGTTCAGTGGTCTTAATTCAAGGAAATTCCAGGTGGAACCCAGGACACACAGATTACTTATGAAGTGTTACTGAATCTTTGATAATCAATATATATTCTAGAAAACATGGTGAGATAAACATGTGAAGTGATGTAATCATATTCATGAAAACAAGTTGAAACCATGAATATTTTGCATGCCTCTCTTTTTCAGTACATTATTTTTAAGGCAGGGCCAAATTATTTCCTAATGCTTTAATCTCTTGTCTCAAGTTTTTGTCTAACAGGCAATGAATTTGATGACAGCCTCTATTAAATACATTACAAGAGTCATTACACCACTGATACATGTAAAGGAACCCACAAGTGTTTAAAGACTAACAGAAATTGTTAGAAGATAAGACAGTTTTAGCTTCTGTTCCATTTACATTTCAATTGGCATGAGCTGTGGGGGGGTTTCATTGACCACGTGGCTGCATTCAAATCATAAAGATCAACTGCATACAAGAAAAGTCATTGATCTTTGTTCCATTTCAGTGTATTCAGATAACCTCTGATCCTTGCCTTCTAGCTGTCTTTAAGATCAGGGACTACTGCAAAGCAGTCCTGCCAATTTCGGGTTTTAAAAAACACAGTTGACTCCAAGATTGAAGAAACCCTCAGTAAAGTGTCCTAAGTGCTCTTTCCTACACCAGTGGACCCACCTGGCCAAGGACTTACCTGGCTGTAGTGGCAGCTACCTGTTCCTATTTAAAATCTTCCACAATAGAACAGTGCTATGTCAGGTGCCCTGGAACATAATGGAACATTTAAAATGGCATGCCCATATCCTGTTGAGGGGGTCTGACCCAGGGCAGGCATCAGCACTGATGGGTCCTGCCTGGGTGCAGGAGCCAAAGCAGCTTCTCCCAGGTGCCAGATGTTTAATCTGAGCCTGTTAAGAAACACACATTTGCAGTTCTATGCATGCTAAGTCCCACTGAATTCAGTGGTGATTTGCAAGGAACAGAACAATCCAAACCAGGTCGGGTTTTTTGCATTGAGTGGAGGCATCCCTTTCTCCAGCTTTGCCAGCTATACAAGGCTTCTGCTGGCTGCTGAATGTGGGTAGCTCACTGATGAGATCAGCATCCATGGTAGCCAGTGAAAAGTCCCAAAACTGGGCAATGCAAGGTAGGGAGAGGATGAGTTGCCCCCAAGATCCATTGGGTCCTAGACTGGTTTCACTGCCATTGTGCAACAGCATCGGGCCCAATCTGGGCTGAATTCTTGCTCCAGATCTGATACCCCCCCCCCCGCTCTTGTTTCACCCCGACCGCTGTGTGCAGCGGGGCTACAGATACAGCCCTGGTCCTGCTGCTCTGTAAAACCCTGCTGACAAGGGAAAGAGGAGATTTTGATTGTGCCCTTAGTGTACATAGTATTTCAGCCTAAAAATAAATCTCTCATTCATATAGGTCCCAGTTCTGTTATCCCAGCACATCCCTTGCTCATGTTAAGTAGCGCTTTACTCTGCATGTTATATCTGGTTGTAACATTACATTCATGTACTCGTATCTCTATTCTCTGGCTCTGCAAATACCCTAAAAGGTACTTAGGAGATAATTATTACTAGCTTGTTTGCTTCTATGGATAGGATAGCCAGTGAGAGTGAGAAAGTGTCACTTTTAAAGAGTAATTTAGCATAAGAACAGGAACAATCCTGGGATAATAGAATTCCTGTGGTAAATAATTAACCTGTTGTTTACTCTGAGGGTGGATAAATGATACTTTTAAAAAGGGAAATTCTAACCTATTCAAATTATTTTCTGTTCAGCAGTTTAATTTGTTAGTGCCTGTTTTCTTCTAAAATAAAATGTGGAGTGATGAGGGGAATACCAACAAGGTCCAGTCTGTGGGTTTGGTACGTGCCAGCAGCCACCTGTGTATTTTGTCATAAACGATGAGGAGGCACTTCCTCAAGTGACCAGAAATGGAAGTGATAATTTTGACTGATAGGGAAGTAGAGCTTTAGCACAGAAACGATTCTCACTCAATCTGAAATTTCTCTAAGTGTCACTGTTAGGACCTATTTACTAATGGCAGTTGCACCTGGAATGAGGCACAGGTGCAGCTACTTTGATTATTCTGTCTCACTGCCCACAGACTTGAAGAAAGGAAGATAGAAGAGGCTTCTGACAAGCTAGTGAGTATTTCTGTTAGAGCAACTTGACTGCATTTACAGAGAGCTGTGGCTCTGTGGAATTTTAGGTCCTCCAGATGTTGTTTCGCTCCACCTCCCAACAGCCCCAGTAGGCATGGCTTACAATGTACATTTCTGGAGAAGGACAGGTCTTTTTACAGAACTTCCTTTCATTTAAAGCAGTATCATGTCATTTAAATAGTCAAGGCTTCCACCAAAGGATCCTGGGAACTGAAGTTTGCTAAGGATGCTGGGAGTTGTTAGAGGACCCCTATTCTCTTTACAGATCCAGAATTACATGCCCATTTCTCTCCTTTAAAAATAGGGACATCCTATTCCATAATAATAATTTTACTATTTACACTATGCAGTCAGAGTTGCTCCAGTTGGGTAGCTTCCAACATATATAAAACATTAAACATTAAACAAACTTCCCTATACAGGGCTGTCTTCAGATGGCTTGGGGGTAGGATAACTCTATACCCTCGCAACATTTCTCCAGTGAAAATAGGGACGTCCTTAGGGAAAGCAGGACATTCTGGGATTAAATTAGAAACTGGGATGGCTTCTGTAAATCTGGGACTGTCGCTGGAAAATAGGGACACTTGGAGGGTCTGGAATTACAGCTCAGAGTTCCCAGGGAAGGCAGATTAAACCACGCTGAATGAAACTTTCATTTTGGCAGAAACTACTGGAACGTTTAACAGAAACAAAACAGCTGTTTTAGATGTTAATCATTTCCTTAGCTATTGTTTCCTCTGTCTCAGGAGTTAGATAAAATTCGTGCTGGTTGCATGAGCAGATCAATGAATATTCTAGTGAATGGAAAAGTACTGAAATTTCAGTCTCATGTGAGATTCCAAACTGAATGATCACAGAAGGAAAGTGATTATTTTTTGTCAAATCATTTGACTTTCTTGATGCCACAGTATGCTCGTCATGCACACACAGACGAGAAAGCTAAAAATAAAATAAAATAGGATTTTAAACACTGAGCTAATTCAAGCTGTTGGAGTAAGAGCTGAATCTGAAGGTGCTACTGAGATGTGTGTCTATTGTAGGATTCTTGCTCCTCATGCAGGCAGAGTTTTATATATAGGAGGGTCCACATGATGATCCCAAAGCCAGCCTGTATTCCCCCTCCCCCACAGCACTTACTATTTAATTCAGATTTACCCTTTCGGGAGAAAGCCTTGCAAGTTTTAAAAAAACAAACAAACCCCTGTTGGCAATGACCTGTTTGTGAGATCTGAATGACTCATTTACAGCATGAATCCCCTTGCCTGGAAGAAACCTGCAAGTCATATCACTGTACTGAGTTATGGACTATTATTCATTCATTCATTCGGACTTTATTGGCATAATCTGTGGACTAATATAACTTTGTAGAACTCTACCAATTTTTTCAATTCCTTTTGGAGAAGGGTGCGTGTATGAGTGCATAATCTTGCTTTCCTAAAACAAGGGCTGTCTTAAGCATACACGGTGCTGGGGTGCAAAGATCCACCCAACGCACCCCCCCCCCCGATTCTTCAGTCCCAAGCACACAGGAAGGCAGAGCTGGCTGGCTGCCTCAGCGTCTCGCTGCCTCAGTCACCCCCGAACTCATGGCGCAGAGCCGCCTGCAGCGGAAGAGCCCGCCGCAGCACTCTGACCGACAGACGGGCTCTTCCCTGGACTCAATTTTCGGGCCCTGGACTCTTGGCCTGGTGCCCCTGAGAGCCGGGTGCCTGGGTGCCCTGCACCCCTAGCGCCCATGGGTAAGACGGCCCTGCCTAAAACTGCATTTTCCCCAATTGTTGGTGGATGCCTCACTGTACTTCTCTCTCTCTCTCTCTCTCTCTCTCTCTCTCCATTCACATTCATTCAAAAAAGTGGGTGTTATTGTGGGAGGAGAGAAAATGCAGTAAGTGGCCCCTGTCTCTGAGTAGCAACCAAGAGGGAGCGGAGTCTGACCTTCTTAGTTGCTATTAGAAACAGCCAAGGACACAGTTCAGAACATACTGTGCAGGCACATACCTGCCCATAAGGATATGAGCCTGTCCTTCACCTTGGTTGCTGCTTAGCTGTTCACTGTTTTGTGTCCTACCTCACAGGCAGACACTGTACTGTGTGACGTGACTGTTTCTGCTCCCTTGCCAGACACATTGGAAGGACAAGATTCACATGCAGAGGCTGATACTTTGTGGTTCCTTATCACGCAAGTGTCGCATGGGTGCCTTGTGGTGCTAGTGTGGGAAGTGATCGCTTTGCTGCCCTCTGATCCCGTGACCAGATTGCATCAAATGTTACTGGCAAACAGAATGCGAGCAGCCATGCTGCAGCTGCTGCTGTGCCAAGGAGAAGAAGATTTGGGCCTCAAAAGTTCTTCAGGGCTGGCATGATAAAATGCTGCACTTCCACTGCTGTGTAAATGCACTAGCAGTAGGGTGACAGACAGAACCGTCTAAGCTCATTTCCAGTATGCCGTTTTGTACAGTATATTAATCACATGTGGAAAACACAGCAAAATGTTGCAGTATGTGGAGAGCTACTCTTCAGCATTCTGCACACTCCATTGTGTTCCTCCATCTACTCAGTTTCATTTCTCCCCAATGGTCAATCAGCATTTCATGCCCACTGCTCAAGCTCAGCCATGACTGGGCTCCTTTTGGGGTGTGTGTGTTCTCCTCAATATTTTTGTCTGGAGAATTTTTGTACTTCCACAAACCTTTGAATTTGACTGAGTCAGCTGACACCTTTCTTTTGTGAGTGGGCGGTACCACTTTTTCTTCACCATACAGCTCTTGGATAATTGAGATCATTCATAGTATACCTCATTTCCCTAATTTCAACTCAAGCACTGCCGGTATTCTGTAAAAGAGCAGTATGGACTGAGGTGAAAAGGGATTTTAGGAGTTTTGAAATGATTTTGTAAATTCCCATTAAATAGCCCATTTCCCTTTTCCGTCCACCCAGCTTCTTGAACATTCTTCCTACTCTACCCGCCCTTGCTTCTTCTTTTGTAGATGGAGTAGAGCCAAAATCACTGTAAAGGGCTGGACAATCAAATATTTCATTATCTTGGAAGTACAAGGGAAAATATGGCCACAGTTCTTCAGATGTTGGTGGGAGGAGCTAAATAGGAATGACTGGATAGATAAATGGTAAGGAAAGAGAATAAATATTTCAAATAATAATTTTGTTTCCTTCCATCCTGCTTTGGATGGCTTGAAAGGAAATGAGAAATTAGGGGCTACGTTAGTCAGGAGAGGCAACCGTTGGCTGCCTAAAGTGTAGTGTCAGCTGGAGTGCTTTACCAGAGATCCGGACTTCCGCTCTCACATATCTTTCTTTCTCCGAGGACATCTGAGCCATAATGGCTGAAATATTCTAGTTCAAATATTAGTACAAGACAGCCTATTGAGATGAAAGAACTCATCCTTTTCTTCCTTAGGACTCCACTTCTGGCAGCAGCTGTAGCAAATCAATTGTAAAGTATGAGCAAAGGGAGTCTGACATGCTGTTCATATATTTCATATGCTAAAATGCATTTAAAACCCACCATTACTTCTCAAAGGGATTTTTTCTTTACAAGGCTGATGGATTTGGAAGGCTTCCTGTATAGACACACAGCCAAACTGATGTGTGAAATGTTTAGAGCTTCCAGGGTGGGGAAGGGGGAGTGGGGAATTTAAATGACACCAACACACAAAAATGCCCTAATTTAGGAGTACTTTACATTTTTGTTAATCTAATGTACACCTGAATACAACAACTCAGACATTCAAGAGAAATTTAAACAGGACATCATTCAAGTGAATGTTTCATCTCATTGCCATAAAAGTCTGTTTATTTCAGAGATCATATTGTGCTTTACTGATTGAACCAGCTGAATCAGGAAGACCAACAACACACCCGGACCCAGATCTCAGTGCTGTTTCAGAGCTCTGCAACTGGGAATCCCAGAGACAGCACTCCCTGATTCAGATTCCTCTGGGGAAGTTACCCTCTTTACACCAGGGGCCTAATACTCTGCTGGACTTGCTCAGCCAACACTTAATGCAAGAGTTGACTGAGAGATGAGAAAATGCTAGATCCATACCAAGGCAGAGGTGTCAAATTGAATAAAACATTGGGGGGGGGGCAGGAAAGCCCTGTTCTGCATAAATGATCACATGATGTGGTGCAGCCCGCCCCCATCAACCTGAAGCAACCTGAACATGCTCTGGAGATTAAGATGAAGATCACAAGACTGGGTTGGGGGAAAGACTTCATCCCCAGCTTTTGTGTTGGAATGAGGAAGAAAAGAGAGGAAAGGAGGTGAAATAATGAGAAGTGAAACAAAATGGAACGGGGAAAACCTATGAGGACATGTTCTACCCAGTTCTTGCTGCTGTGCTCTGAAGCCTTTAGCAATTTCATTCATACTCTCATCCATACAGTCTATATGAGAATACTATCCCAGAGCCCTGAAGACATGTTCATTCTTTTCAGCATTCATGTTATTGCATGCTCTGCAGAAGAGTACAGTCCTGCCATGTACCCATGTGCAGTCATAAACTATGGTCAGATCTATACACACAATATACATCATGTGGATCTAGCCCAGTCGCCTTCTAAATCTGGCCCATGGGTGGTCCAGGAATCAGTGTGTTTTTACATGAGTAGAATGTGTGCTTTTATTTAATATGCATCTCTGGGTTATTTGTGGGGCATAGGAATTTGTGTTTTTTTTAAAAAAAATAGTCCGGCCCCCCCACAAGGTCTGAGGGACAGTGGACTGGCCCCCTGCTGAAAAAGTTTGCTGACCCCTGGTATACATTGCTTTTGTGAATGGGTTTTGCTATCTGCGGGTTTTGTATGAGTCACTCAGCAGGTGAAAAGGTGTAATTTCCTGTGCCTAAATTTGATGCACACACTCTCCATATCCTGGTGGCTGTTAAGCAAGCTTCATGAATTTCTTGATGTGTGCTGCTTGCAGCAACCAATTTATGCATCATTAGATTTTGCAATAATTGGTTTGTATGGCTTTCTTTCCAACAAGAAAAGCAATTTTCCTAGCATCACATTTTATGTAAGTGTGCTATTAGTCATCTGCCCCAGCCAGTATATTTGACTTGTTTGTTGTCTAATGTTTCAGGTGAAGACTATTTAAGATTTATTTTGTAATTTTCAGCATGCCAATGTAAAACATATAGGTTTTGCCTATCTTTTGCCATCAGGTTAGAATAAATTGCTTCTTGATGCAAAATGGATGTCAAGTGTTGAAACTTTCCCATGACTGATGAGCCAAGGGCCATATATACCACCTTCCTCCTCTTCTTTTTTGATGTCACTTTTCTGCCTAGGGTTTGCATTCCATATATTACTGTGGATTTTGCTTCCCAATTTGTCCTGCTTTCATGTCAGTATTGTGACATGGAGGAATGCACAAATAGTTATCAATTATATGAGAACATTATTTACTCTGTTTTCCCTCAAAACAAATAAATAAAGAAACAATAAATTCTTGTATTGCAGCGGGTTGGACTAGATGGCTCTCATGGTGCTCTCCATACATTATTGGACTACAGTTCTCATCATCCCTGACAGTTGATCATGCTGGTTGGAGCTGATGGGAAATGTAGTCCAGCACCACCACGAGGGCATCCCATTGGCTACCCCCAGGGCATTGGTTGTGGATGTACGTAGCTGCTATGACCAACTGGCTGTTTCATAACTGGAAATTGACATGAGACACATGTCTTCCATAGTACTGACCAAAGGAAGAACAATATAGTGCTTGTATACCACATAAATCTGATACAGGTATGTAATGCATTTATTTTGCTGGTCAATTTTGAAACATTCAGGGTTGTTGTTTTTTATCAGGAACCTAAAAACTGCCAACTCCACTGAGTGCAAAATACAGAATTAAAGGACCTTGAGCCAAGGATTATGTTTTGAGTGACAGAATAGAATGGTACCCACAGCCTTCCCATAAAGAAAAATCTATTCCAGATTAACTCGTGTTTTCACTTCAGCAGTGTAATTTTTTTGGCAAGGGAGTCATTTTGTTGTTTGAAAAACTGGAAATCAGTAATCCTAGTTCATCTACTGTCAATCACCCAGAGATCTACCAATAGTCTAATTCTACCTTCTATAACCCTTGGTCTAGGGCAGGCCGCAAGATGAAGCAAGGAGAATGTCATATCGGTCAATTGCCCTCAACTACCTTAACCTTACAGGGCTGTTGGGAGGATAAAAACAGGGCGAGGAAGAACCACACATGCTGCCCTGTGGTCTTCGAAGGAAGGGATTGGATAAAAATGAAATAAATAAATTGACAGCGCAGTCCTATGTATGACTGCTCAGAGGTTCAATTGGACTTAATCCCGAGCAGATGTGTAAAGGATTGCAGACCAAGGTTCTATTGTCAGGTACTGGGAAGACTGATGAATATTATCTGTAGCAGAAAGGGCTACGGTTTCAGCAACAGTGAAATAAAATAGTTTATGCTTGCTTTTAAAACAAACCTCATTGTTTTATTTTCTTCTGTTCACCACGAGATGTCACTCTTCTACCAATATAGCATCACGCTGCAGGCCATTTTACAATCATTACCTTTTCTGGTATTTTTAATAGCTTTCTTCAGAGCATATGTATATGGATTATATAGGTTTAGTTGCAATAGAAATGGAGATGATGGCAAAACTGTCAAGGACCAAATCAAAAGGATGTCTTTGTGATATTCATAATAAGCCAGAGGAGACCGACAAGCTGTCTATTTTGATCTCTCTTTGTGTGAAGGCATACAGTACAATCATACCTAAGACATTTGGTTCTCTCACATTTCCATCCCTTTCGCTCTTTCTTCCTGGATTAAATATAGCACGAAGAAAGCCCTCTCTTTTCAGAAAAAAATGTCATTTGTGGGCACCATATTTATTGGCTTCTTCTGTTTCAGAAGACAATGGATGTCTTGTCCTTTCTCCAACATCATGAATGACATTATGTTGTTATTATGATGTACTTTCAAATGTGACAGTGCTGTGACCTTGAAGTTCCCATGTTGTTCACCTTGGCATTACTGAAATAGAGATATTGCAAAGAATGGATGGTGCACTTTTTATTAATCAGAGTTATGGACAAGACAAAATGAACCACCATGCGAAGGCTTTGCATGACATAAACATCTACTAGTTGGATGCCATTCCTGTTTAATTCAATGTCACTGAGTTCTTGTCCACAAACAGCCACAAATGATTCTTTTCTATCGTGTGGGGTAAGTTTGAGCTGCTGTGCTCTCTTAACTGTAATTAGGGGGTGATGAATGTAAAGACCTGTGAGAGCATGTGCCACTTACATGTTCAGTCTGCTACTGAAAAAGTAAACCTATGTGCTGGGGCCATTGGTGAACTGGAATTTTCTTCAAATAAGTAGTTTTATTACATTTACAGGGCTGGCCCTACCAAGAGGCAGAGTGAGGCAGTCACCTCAGACGCCAAATGCTGAGAAGTAGGGAATAGGCAGAGCTGTGTGTCACATGTCTGCTTTGTGCCTTTTAAAGTAGCCTGTTGTGCTCAGGGTGCAGTGGAGGAAGTGTCAAAGAAAGATTCAGTTGCCCGCCTGATAAATCTTTGTACGTGATATGGGGTGTGTGGGCGTTACCATCTTATCCTTCATCTTAGGCAGGTAGAAAATGTCCTGGGTAAATAGGACCAGGTGTATAGGGACTTGGATCTCCTCATAAATACTGTTTTTTTCTGTGTGTGCATCTCTAGGAGATTTTAGATTATTTTATCCCCTAGGAAAAAATAAGGAGGAAATGATCAGGAAGGAAATAACTCTGAGAGGATGGGAGGATAGGGTAGTAACTTCAGGAGATGTTTGTTTGCTTATTTATTCCATTTAAACCTGGCTTTCCATAAATATTGCCTAAGGCATCTGCATAAAATGAGGTTGGTGACCATATCCAGATCCTGGACCACAGGTTGCTCTCATGTTCCCATTTTTATCTCTCAGAATTCTGGGGTTGAATCATAGTCAATGTTGGTTTTAAGCCCTGTCTTACGTAATCACCTGGACGCATTGGAAATAGGCTGGCTAAAGGTCTGTTTTGAATCCCTCCAACAAGTATTCAGAGATACAAACAAAGAACATCATTCATAACCAACCTCAGAGACCCAGGGAGGTATAAGCCAAAAATAAAAACCATCTCAGGTAACCAATCTGAACAGCTTCTACTAGAAATGACTGAACTGTTTTTAACATGTGAAAATGAATCTTCATACCCTTGGGGAGGAGGGGGACAGGAGAAATGAAGGAAGGAAAAAATATTAATCAAGCCTGGAGTAAGAACAAGTTATGGGGTACAGTATCAGGAGGACTAAATGTGCATGCACTGATCTCCTATTTAATGAAACCCATGATATCACTACAAATAACTGACAGTTGCTATGCGGAGTTGATGTAGCACACAGCTATAGCAACTGCCTATGGAAAGGTAGAAAGTGCTTTTGAAGACAGAGATGCAGGCATACATCCACATCCATATTGCTCCTCTGTTCAAGAGAGTTTTGAAGAAGAACCACAAGGAAGCTAGACACTGATTGGAAGCATGCAGTGTCCTTCCACCATTATGGCATTCCAGCATGCTGTGTACTGAGGTGGCTGCTTCCTAAGGATCACCCCAGGAGTTACGTTGAGCAAAGCAGTTTTCATTGTGGCAGATTTTCAAAAGGGCAAATAAAAACTTCTCTGTTATCCGAAGTCTTTAAATACCATGTTTGTCCTTGAAAAGCTATTACTTAGCCCTCTAGCCATAACAGTGGCTTTTAGTGGTGAAGGATGGTGTGAAGCCGGGAAGAGTGTTGGGCAGATAAATTACATCAAAACTTCTGCAGTGCTGAAACATTGTAGTAATGGGCGGTGTTCATGAGAGATGGAGGATAGTGTGACTTGATGTCCATTATCACTTCAATACTGTACCACATTTGTCAGAGAAATATAGTATTCTTGTTTGACATTATGTGAAAGACAAATTCCTCATAAAGGGCAGAGAGTAAGCAGCAGAAACAAGATAGTTCCATGGGGCCTAGTGTCCTGCCTGAGCCACTAAATAATTCTTCACACACAATATTTTTGGGGTGGGACAGGGCAGGGAAAATGTTACAAATACTGACTAATCAAGCCCAACCATCTTTTTTTTGTTAAAGAAATTACAGGTAAATGGTCCAGGATAAGCAGCAGGTGTCATTTATCTCTGCCCTGTGGCCTTGAAAACCCTTCCTCATTCGGTTGACCCACTCTGGGCCAACCCGGGTACCACCCACTCCAAATTTGTTGGAGGTGGGACTACAGTTTAATAGGCTGTGGGTTTTTGTGTGTGTGTGTGTTTTTTAGGAACCCTAATTAACTGTACAGGTGGTAGGCGTGTGTGTGTGGGGGGGAGATGTTACATCTCTTTGGTTTCACTCCCCACCAAGAGCAGGGGCAGGTCAAGTGTGTACCACACAGGATCAATGACTCCGCTGAGTGAGCCATCAATCCTGCATGCTGATGCTTCAGGCATGGGCCTCAGGTAGGAATGAGAGTCAGGCAGCTCTTTCCTTATGGGAAGACACAGCTGGTGGTCAGGTGTTTTCCTACCTGATGTTTCTCTTTCCTCCCTGTTGCCTCTTCCCTGACAGCCACAGATAGCTCTTGGCAGTGCTATTTTTCTGGAAAAAAAGATGCTGGAACTCACCATGAATGCCTACCTTGTTCTCTTAGAATGCCAATAGTGCCCACCTGAGATGTGCTGGAATTGAGTTCTAGTGAGTTCTGGCTGAAAAAAAGCACGGGCTCTTGGTCATTCAACCCAGCCTTTAAGCAATGTGTGTGTATCTGTGACTAACACATCCGATGCCTGAATACTTTTGAATATGCCCAATTTGACTTGGGACTTGTCCAGATCCCTAGTATTTACCACTTCTCACTTCTGCAAAAAATATATTAATATTTTATCAACCAAATTGGTTCATTTAAATGATATATCCTTTCAGAAGCCCAGAGTGGTATTTTAGGCACACAGCAACTTCATTGAATGGGCAAGGCCATTGTCATGGAAGCCTTAATGGGCAGTCTGTCCAGTAAGCAATGTATGGACATTTAGAGCTTTCCTCCCCCAAAACAGAATGGCCATAGGCAACTCCTGTGCAGTTCCACTAATGATTAACCAATACACTGTAGTGACATTCTACACCATCATCCCGCACACTTCATAGCTGCATGTGGGATAGACAGAGAATGATGGTGGGGATTTGAAGCTGGCTATCCCACACTCAGACCCAATAACTTTGTCAGGGCATCACACTGGCTTTACTATTTGTAGCTACTATATTAGTTAACATTTTGATATCCTATGGAAGCTAGCCTATAGGGTAAGTCTACGCAGAATACAAGGATGGGAACAATTGTTTTACACGGTTTTCCCAAGGGAAAAAAGTCAAAGGGCTTCCCCATACATCAATCTAACTCATCTTTTTATTTGTATTGCTTCTAAAATGAAATTCTTCTAAAAGGATGAGTGCAATTGACATATTGACACTGTTAATATATGTGCTTCGAAGTAATGGGAGGCAATGTAATTAACTATGTTGAAGAGAAAATGTGAAATAACTGGAAAAAGAGCAAGCTTATTCTGTTTCTGAAAAGAAGGTGACATCCATACTCCTCTGACAGGCTTTATAACAACAGAGCAAACTTTTCTGTGCCGTATGTTTGATATCGGCTTCCTTCAGAGGCAGTTGTTTGTTTAATAAGTTACAAGTGGGGGCCCGGTAAAGACCAACTTAACTTTTGCCTTGGTCAGGGTCACAGCTACTTTTGAGTACATCTGATACTGGTTCTCTAAAGATGTGCATGAGTCACTTCAGACCAAGTAGACTTTTGCACAATATTGTGTGGGTGGGTGTATACAAAGTACAAACACACACACACACATCCTGTATGACAGTTCATTCTTGTTGAAAGCAGAACTTGCAAGGAATATACTTTAGAATAATGAGGAAATTCTAAGTAACAAAATTCTTTGTACCATTAGTTCTTAAGAGAAATATTTGAAACTCTGTTTCTTAAAATCTGTATTTCATTCACTATATTATTCTGTATTATACTGCCAACTGTGTTATTTCAGATTGATTAATATGTTTATTTTCTGCTTTCTATAACAAATAAACAAATCTTAAGGTGATTTACAACACCAAAGCACAACACAATAAAATAATACTTTAAAACAAGTGTGGGGAACCTTTTGGGTCTTGTGGCCTAATCTTTATCTCACCCGTCCCAGTGGGCCAACTTTGAGAGTTGGGTTTTCTTAACGTTTTAGTGTTTTTAATTGATTTTTGTTTGTATTTTATTCTGGAATACATTTTGGGGTCTAGTACAGATTGAAATGCAGGATAGAAGTAGAATAAAATAAAATAATTATTTAAACAATGTGCAAAATATTAGTGGACTATCTCTTAAGGAAATTCCCCTTGGGCCATTTCTATCTCACTTCATCTACAAAGGGGGCTTCCAAGATTTTGCTGAGCCATGACTGAGGTGGTGTACCAACACAGTCACACACACACACACAAAATGAATAATTGAGACTGAGTGAGAAAGCACCATGGTCACATAGTTCTCATTTGTATTCTTGGCACAGAAGTGGCCAACACCTCAAAACAACTTCTAACAAGTAACTAGGTGCTTCACGTCAGGAGTGAGTGGCAGGGTAGGCTGTTTTGCATTGGAAAATGATACATTTCCCGCATCTTTCTGGCGTGCTCAAACCAACAAAGCCGGGAAGTATCTCTGAATGAGTGTGTAGTAAACTCTCATTTAGAGTGCTTTGAACAGAAAATTATACTGATTAAAAAATGAGAATCCCAGGAAAAACAACAATATAACCATACACAAAATCAAATTCTGCATCTTCCCAGAGTACTCAAACAGAAAAGCAAGAAGCACTTCAAGAGGCGTGAACAGTAGATGCTAGTAGGCACCTTCAGAGTGCTTTGAACAGAAAATGATATGGATGAAAAAAAGAGAAAAGGACAGGAGAAAGAAAAATGCACGTACAAATTTGACAGTTTTTGAAAGCCAAATGAAAATTAGGCTTCTTCTGGACAAATACCGCCTTCCCTACCCCATCTCTTCCACAATCATACAAGGACCAAATGCCTCCACATATCTTGTCTCCAGTTGTATTCCACACAAGGAGTATCTCTCTGGGCTAACACAGAGAATGATGAATAGCAACTTTTTTCAGGTTATGTATCTTGTCAGTTTGGGATTTCTAGGGTGTACCTAGGATATACGTGGGGAGCAGTAGAGAGAGAATGATCTTAAGGCACATAATGCACTTCTAACAGTAAAACCTAAGTTGCTCAGGCCACATACACTGTCTATCTCAGAAGCCTTCTGCAATTTAGACAGGTTTTGTTTATTTTAAGGGAGCTTTCACACATTTCCTCATGACTTTGAGTATCAGTATAGTGTTGCCATATTTCAAGAAGTGAAAATCCAGCCCTTCCGGAGGCGGCGCAAAACGGCAATGGCGGTCCTCTTTACTCTGTGAAGAGGGGCTCCGCGAAAAAGGGTCGTCCGCTGCGGCAAAGCGGAGACCCGTTAAGAAAAACCACAGGCAGAGCGAGCCTGTGGCCGTGGGACTCGGCGGGCGCCCAAAGCCCCCCCAGAAACGTAGAAGGAACCCCGTAAGGGGCTCCGGAACGGGAAAGGGGGAGTGGCGCTGTGAGTTCATCGCTCTTTTCGTGGATGCAAAGCCACGCTGCTGCCGCCGATGAGCGCTGACCTTTCTTCTTGAAAACATCGAATTTGACAGCTACATACCCGTGAGTAAGGGGTACTAAATTTTGGACTAATTTTATGGATTTGGACTGAAAACGGGAAGCGAGTAACAGGAAGTCCGTCTTCCGATCCTGCTAACTAGATCAAAGCAAGGGCTGAAGTGCGCTGTAGCGCCCAAAAAGGATCGTAAAAATAGAACAAAGGTGCATTGACAGACTTTGTTTCTAGAAGTTAAAAGGGAAACTTTTGTGAAGCTTGTGGACTTAATTTTTGGAACTTTCTTCCTATTTTTGAGATATACGGAGTTAAAAGGGATAACCTAGTCGTCGGGCTGCCAGAGTGCAACAGAGAACTGTCAAACTGCTGATACTGTTGCTGAAGTTCAAACTGTTACATAGACTGAGATACTAAGGTTTAAACATTGTTTCTGGGACCATTCTTGACACCTTGTGGCTTTTAATCAAGAAATAGAAAGCTTTGGGAACCTTCCTTTTGTATTCAGGAATTACAAAGACTTAATACGGGATTATAGGAACTTCAATGGCGGAAAAGAGTTCTTTCCTTTCTTGAAATTTTGAAATACTCCCCCTAGAGGATTGTGGAGACATAGAGGCCTGGGAACTGTACTTTATTGAGACTTCTTGTGGTTTAATTGTTTATATTTTGAACTTGTCTTTCTCATGGAATAAAAGACAATTTGACCTTGAACTGAGGCAGGTGTGGAATGAGTGGCCCAGGGAAAACAAGAGCAGCCAAAGCTAAAGAAAAAGAAAAAGAAAAGAAGCCTGTGCAACTTGTTCAAACAACTTTAACTCATCAACGCAGATCATCTGTCCCAACTGTGCTAACAGCACAGGAGGTGGAAATTGAGCAGCCTGCTACAGAAGATATGGCAACTGGAGGATCTGAATCAGTCCTGAAACAAATTCTGGAGCAACTGGCAATTTTAAATCAAAAGGTGGACAATCAATCAACAAAAATTGACCAAGCCACATCCTCTATTGGTAAATTAACTGAGCAGGTTTCCCAGCATACTCAGGCAATTGACAATTTGCAAGGAGCTACGGCTGAAAATTATAAATTAGCTGTGGAAGCCAATCAAAAAGCAGAGCAGGCAAACCGGAAAGTTGATGAGATTAAAGGGGAAGTTAGGCCTTTGAAAAGACAAGTAGGGGAACAACAAGCCTACCTGTCACTGGTTGAATTGAAAAGCAAGGAAAATAACCTCAGGTTAAGGGCCATCCCAGAATTGGAGGCAGGCAACTTAGAGGGATTTCTGACACTCCTATTTTCTAAATTCTGGGGAATTGAGGAAGATAAAGACTTTAAAATCGTGACGGCCTTTAGACTGGGAAGATCGGTAAAGAAAGATAAGGCCAGAGACTGTTTGGTTATTTTGAGATCAAGAGAGGAAAGAGATAAGATATTAGGCCTACATTTCAAAAAATCCTTGGAGATAGAAGGTAAAAAGGCTGAAATCTACAGAGATATTCCCAAACATCTATTGGATCTTAGGACCACCTACACAGACCTGACCAAATTGCTAAGACATAACGCAATTCCTTATAGGTGGGAGTTTCCACAAGGACTATCATTTACTTATAAAGAAAGGAAAGTAAGAATTAAATCACCTGAGGATCAGCAGAAGTTCCTACACGACCACGAGGAGGATCTTCAAAAAGGAGCTGCAGCTTCTTGGCCACCACCACCACCGGGACCACCACCAAAACCTACACCGTCTGGATCTGGACCAGCACCATTACCTCCGGGACCGGAGGAAAACCTAGACACCCCATTGTAAGACCCACCAACTAAACCAGGATGTCTCTGCAGCTTCTTAGCTGGAATATAAATGGCGGAAACTCTCCGGAAAAAAGAAGAAAAGTATTTCATATTTTGAAAAAAGAACAATTGGACATTATTTGCCTGCAAGAAACACATGTGACAAGGCTCCATAGAAAAGTGTTAATTAATAAAAGATTAGGTCAAGAATTTATTTCTTCGGATAAAGTTAAGAAAAGAGGAGTGGTGATCTATGCAAAGGAGAGCCTGTCACCGAAATTTCTATTTAAAGATGAACACGGCAGAATTTTGGCGATTGAAATTCAGACGCAAGGAGAAAAATTTTTGATATTAGGAATATATGCTCCAAATGAAGGAAAATCGGAATTCTTCAGGAAGCTGCATGAGATTATGCTGGACTACTTAGACTACAACAACATTATTATGTTGGGCGATATGAATGGGGTCGTATCTGTAAACATGGATAAGTCGCAAAGTGCTAACATAACGAAAGATGGCAGACTACCTAAAACTTTCTTTGAAATGACTGACAATATGGACTTAATTGACATATGGAGGGTTAAGAACCCCTTAGGAAAAGAAGGAACTTTCTTTTCTGAAGCTCATCTGACATGGACACGAATCGACCAAATATGGACAACTAGAGGACTGGCACCTAAGACTAGAAAAGTGGAAATCTGCCCAAAAACTTGCTCCGACCATAATGCTCTGAAAGTGGAACTGAGACTTAACATAACCGGATCCTTTAGATGGAAAATGAATGACACCTTATTAAGGGACCAGGAGATTGTTAAGAAGGCCCAAAAAACTTTAAAGGACTATTTTGAAATAAATCTAAACACCACTGTGGAAAAAAGAACAATCTGGGACGCAAGTAAAGCAGTTATGAGAGGGTTTCTAATACAACAAAATACGATTAAGAAAAAGTTCTGGAATGAAAAGAAGGAGAAGATATTGGAGAAAATAAGAGAAGGAGAGAAAAAACTAAGATCTAGGCCCAAGTCGAAGGAAGTGCTGAGAGAGGTGAAATTTTTCCAGGCACAATACTCGAAATTGATAAATCAAGAGGTGGAATGGAAAATTAAACAAATGAAACAAAGATCCTTTGAATCAGCAAACAAGTGTGGGAAACTGCTAGCATGGCAGTTGAAAAAGAGACAAAAACTTAACACAGTTACAAATCTAGAGATTGAAGGGAGAATGGTTCAGAAACCCGAGGAAATTAGAAAGTGTTTCCAGAGATATTTTAAAGAACTTTATTCACAAGGGCCACAGAAAGACTTTGAGATGGATCAATTCCTTAAAACTAATGGATTACAAAAAATAACTCAGGAAATGAGAACTACCCTGAATAGTAATATCACTCAGCAAGAAATTGAAAGTGCCATTCAGAACCTTCAACTAGGCAAATCTCCAGGCCCTGATGGACTTACCTCCAAATATTATAAGGTTTTGAAGGACTATTTGATACAACCTCTGTTGGAGGTCTGCAATCAGATTATGGAGGGGAGGAAGGCACCGGAGACGTGGAAAGAAGCTTTCATCACATTGATACCTAAACAAGAAACTGAAAAGACCCAGCTTAAGAACTACCGCCCCATCTCACTCCTAAACGTGGATTACAAAATTTTTGCGGATATTTTAGCAAGTAGGTTTAAAAAAGTACTTAATGAAGTGATCCATAAGGACCAGGCTGGCTTTCTCCCCGGTAGGCATTTGTTTGATAATACAAGAAACATTATTGACATTTTGGAACTTCTACAAACAAACCTTAACACTAGAGCGGTTCTAATCTTTATTGATGCGGAGAAAGCCTTTGACAACATTTCTTGGATGTTTATGAAGAAAAATTTGGAAGGGATGGGAGTCGGGCGGGGGTTTGAAAATGGAATAGAAGCAATCTACTCAGAGCAAAAAGCTAAATTGATTGTTAACAATGTGGTGACAGAGGAGTTCAAAATAGAAAAAGGGACACGACAGGGGTGCCCCCTATCCCCCCTATTGTTTATTTCAGTCCTGGAGGTGCTATTGAACATGATTAGAAAGGACCGGTCTGTACAAGGAATTGAGGTCGGAGTGAAACAATATAAACTGAAAGCTTTTGCAGATGACTTGGTATTAACATTACAGAAGCCAGTCTCTAGCACTAAAAGAGTGTTAGAATTAATTTCTGATTTTGGTCGGGTGGCGGGATTTAAGCTGAACAAGCAAAAAACTAAGGTTCTAGCAAAAAATTTGACAACTACAGAAACAGATGAGTTCCTGAAAGAAACAGAATTAAATGTGGTTAAAAAAGTAAAATATCTAGGAGTGTACTTGACCTCCAAAAATTTGAATTTGTTTAAAGACAATTATGAGAAATGTTGGTCAGAAATCAAAAGAGATTTGGAAATATGGTCAAGATTGAAACTTTCCTTGTTGGGCCGGATAGCAGCTATAAAGATGAATGTATTGCCGAAAATGTTATTTCTGTTTCAGGCCCTACAGATCGTGGACAAAGTGGAATGTTTTGGAAAGTGGCAGAAGGATATTTCCAAGTTTGTCTGGCAGGGCAAAAAGCCCCGAATAAAGTTTAAAATACTAACTGATGCGAAAGAAAGAGGGGGATTTGCCCTGCCAGACTTGAGATTATATTATGAATCTGCAGCCTTCTGCTGGTTGAAAGATTGGATCTTATTGGAAAACACTGATGTCCTAGATCTGGAAGGGTTTGACAATGCTTTTGGGTGGCATGCATATTTGTGGTATGACAAGGTTAAAGTTCACAAATTGTTTAAAAACCATATTGTCAGAAGAGCAATTTTGATGGTCTGGACAAAATATAAGGACTTATTGGAGAGTAAGACTCCGAGGTGGCTCTCACCGGTGGAGGCCAAGGCACGTAAGAGACTTAACATGGAAGCCTACTGGCCTAAATATTGGGAAATAATTGAAAAAATTGGAGACAATTGGAGGCTGCTGAGCTTGGAAAAATTGAAAAACAAGGTGCGAGATTGGTTGCATTATGCTCAAATCCAGGAGGTTTTTAAAGTGGATAAAAAGGTTGGATTCCAGGTGGAAAAATCGAAACTAGAGACAGAACTGTTAGAGCCAAAAAATAAATTACTTTCGAGAATGTATAATTTGCTGCTTAAATGGAATACACAGGACGAGACAGTCAAATCCGCCATGATAAAATGGGCACAGGACTTGAAGACTGGGAAAGGTTATGGAACACCGGAATGAAATTTACGGCATGTAGTGCCTTGAAGGAAAATATTATGAAAATGATATACCGGTGGTACATGACCCCAGTCAAACTTGCTAAGATATATCACCTGTCTGATAACAAATGTTGGAAATGTAAAGAGGCGGAAGGGACATTCTTTCACCTCTGGTGGACTTGCCCGAAAGTGAAGGCCTTTTGGGAGATGATTCATAATGAACTAAAAAAGGTACTTAGATATACCTTACCTAAGAAACCGGAGGCCTTTCTTCTGGGCATTGTGGACCAGAGAGTACTTAAGAAAGATAGAACTTTTTTTATGTATGCTACCACAGCAGCAAGGATTCTGATTGCTAAGCATTGGAAGACACAAGATTTACCCACGCTGGAGGAATGGCAGACGCAGTTGATGGACTATATGGAACTGGCTGAAATGACTGGCAGAATCCGAGACTTGGGAGAAGAAACAATCGAGGAGGACTGGGAAAAATTTAAAGACTATTTGAAAAAACATTATAAGTTGTATGAATGTTAAAAAATGCTCTTTTTAGAAATTCTTGCTTCAGCATTGGTAAATTAATGAAATGGAAATTAAGGTATAAGAAGTTAAAGGTGGAATAATGAAATAACTTTATTATGTTTAAGTTAAAACATATAAGATTTGGGTTACAATAGTTTTGAAATTAGGCAACATGATAAAATGAAAGATACAATAATGTCTGGAAATAAGTTAACAAATTGCTGATATTTTGTACCACAGAGAATGCAGGGTTTGGAGGATGTGGGGAAGTCCAATAGATGTGTTGGAAAAAAGGATTATGGAAATTTGTAATTTCTCTACTGTATTTTCCTATCTATGTCTTTATTTCTTTTTTCTGTACTTCATAAACTTAATAAAAATATTATAAAAAAAAGAAAAAAAAAGAAGTGAAAATCCAAACACAAACAAATTGTTGACATTTCTAAGAAAATTCCCAAGATTGTTGAGCTATTTGGGGGAAATAACCCAAGTTGTTGAGCTTTTTTTTGGGGGGGGGGAACGATACAAAAAGTCCCCATGGTTTTTTGGTTATGTTGCCGAAAATCCAGGATAAACAGCCACTTTGCAAAAATTCCCTCCCCCCTCCACATCAATTGAAATCCCAGTAATGGCAACCCTATATCAGTATTCACACCCAGGTGAAAAGAGCTGGGCTGAAACAAACATCATATTGGCATACTTTTACTTTTGTTTATTTTTCTTTATTTTCTCCACCATTTTTCTTACATCTTCAGCTGATGATACAAATGGATCTGTTTATATGAATGTATGTTTATTATTATGGCTAAACAGCCAGAATAATCTGCTATATGATATTTATGATATTTATCCCTTCTACCGTGATGCAGTTCCCTCCCAAATCTTCTTGCCATGAGTACCACTATTATCTCTGTGTTCTGCCGTGTAATCAGACTCCCACTACATGTCTGCTTCCTTTCCCACAAATAGGCTTCCGTGTCCCTTATTCTCAAAAGCCAAACCCTGAACCAAACGTTTCCTTTCTATCCTTTGTCCCTGAACTTCTTGTGTTCTGCTTCTTGCAGCTGCCTCAACTTTCCATCCATTAACTCCAGTCTTGACCCTCTCTAAGGTGGCTTTTGCCCTCAGCACTTAACCTAATATGCCTCTGCCAAAAGCACTGTTTGTCTTCAACTGTTCAGCTGAAAATTCTCAGCTCATCCTCATCCTCCTTGACCTCTCTGCTGCCTTTGATCCACCAGATCACCCTCTCTTACTTGACTCCTTTTATTCCCTAGGAGGTTTCATGATGCTGTCCCCAGCCAGTTCTTTCCCTACCTAATAGCTTTTTTGGTGTAGCAAGATACTGGAATTCACCAGCACTCCTCACTCCGGGTTGTGGTAGGGACTGGGTTGGACTGGCTGCAAATACAGTGGTACCTCGGGTTACATATGCTTCAGGTTACATACGCTTCAGGTTACAGACTCCGCTAACCCAGAAATATTACCTCGGCTTAAGAACTTTGCTTCAGGATGAGAACAGAAATTGGGCTCCGGCGGCGTGGCAGCAGCAGGAGGCCCCATTAGCTAAAGTGGTGCATCAGGTTAAGTTCAGTTTCAGGTTAAGAACAGACCACCGGAACGAATTAAGTACTTAACCAGAGGTACCACTGTACTGGAATTCACTGGTGGTGTTATGCACAAGACTCTCGTTCCTTGGAGGTTTTTAAGCAGAGGTTGGATGGTCATCTGTCATGTGTGATCTACAATTATGATAGGTACTGTGTACTCCCCAGTTGACCAGACAGCCAACTAGAGCATAGGTAGGCAAACTAAGGCCTGGGGGCCGGATCTGGCCCAATCACCTTCTAAATCTGGCCTGCAGACGGTCTGGGAATCAGCTTGTTTTTACATGAGTGGAATGTGTCCTTTTATTTAAAATGCATCTCTGGGTTATTTGTGGGGCATAGGAATTTGTTCAACCCCCCCCCCTGCCAAATATAGTCCAGCCCCCCACAAGTGGACTGGCCCCCTGCTGAAAAAGTTTGCTGACCCCTGATCTAGAGTAACAGCTGCAGCCAGCTGGGGATGGCCAGGCATAGCCCGGAAGTAACGCCCAAATGGTCCAAAGAGAAAGCCACAGGTGAGAGAGTGGAGAAAGCAGCCACAGAACGAAGATGAAAGAGAGAGGTGGATCCTGGAGAGGCAGGCATGCAGCTTAAGACAAGCCTGGGGACTGCTCACTGCCAGGGAGTCCAAGGGACACGCGGGGCAGGGAATCCAAGACACTTGGGGCAGTGAAACAATAGCAGACCCCCCCCCCATTGCAGCTTTCGGTGTAGGAGGCATTAGGTGACCTGAGGAGACCCTTCAGTCTGAGCAACTTATTACTCTGTACCAGCCTGCTGAATGAGGCCCATTCATCCCAGCACTCTGTTCTCACAGTGGCCAACCAGATGCCCATAAGAAGCCCACAAGCAGAACCTGAGCGCAGCATCACTCTCTCTCTTTCTCAGCCTCCTTCCTGCCTCCCTTTATCTGCTGCCTTGGAATCAAGGTAGCTGCTGGCCAATGGCTAGTGTGTTGTGCTAGTGGAACATGGAATCTTCAGTTTAATTAAATATGTTTTAATAGTGCAGCGACTGAATATACGATTACTGACTGCAGAAATATTATTTTTGCTGTTTTGATGTTTATCCTAAAGGAAGAAATAAAACAAAGTTCTAAATAACAGTTCTAAATAAACTCCTCCTCACCTGCAAAATGGATCTGCAGGAACAGAAATCACATAGCTACTGAGCTGATGAGAATGCTTCCATGAATCCCCCTTCACAAGGGGCGCCAGCTCCTGGAGGCCAAGCCCTTTTGGGCCCCCTGAATATATGGGCATGGGTGGGGACTGCCCCCCAATGTCCAAAAAGTGTGGAGGCGAAGCACGGAGCTGAGCGGTGTGTGGCGCAGCCCCAGTGGCTGGCCCCTCCTCCTCCTGCCACAGAGGGGAAGGAGGGTTACAGCAGCCTTCCGCAGGTGGCAGTGCCAGAAGGAGTTGGAGGAGGAGCTGCCGACCATTGAAAGTGCATGGCCAGGTTGCTCCCCCCCCCATCGTCCTTGCAAGCTGGCACCTCAGCCTTTCACTATGGACTTTGTTCACACAGTTGGACCAGAAAGCATTCTTAGCAGACCTCTGCGATGATGACAGAGTGTAGGAAGAAAGAAATCTTTGGCACAAAACATTTTACAATTAGCAAATTGGTACTGCAATGGTATCCTGCTTTTATATTAGTTCAGAATTAATTCTGCATCTTCCTAGTGCCTGCAGACAATCACATTTGAGCTAAAAGAACTGTGTATTCATTTATCTTCACCTGACCTCACTTCTGTTTCTCATTCTCTGTGTGGGCCTTATATGGCAACATTTAATACCAAACCAAAAAAATTCCATTGTTTGGTGGTGGTGGTTGTTGTTGTTAAACATTACTTTCAGATAAAAATTGATCCTGGTACTCAGTAACATGATCTCTAATCAACAGTCAGTATTGCCCTCTCCTCATTCTCTCCCTTCCAATTCTACTGTGTGGAACCTCTGTGAATTAGATCTAACTTTCACATTTTCTGGTCTAGTTGTAAGTGAGCAATGTGTTTCTCACCGATCTGTGCTTTTTAAATGGTTGTACCCCTACAGAATCATAAAACCAGGGATTTGTATTTCTGTTTTCCTTAGCTTTAAACCACTAGTGTAATATTGTTAAATATTTAATTTCAAATCAGTGTTCACAAGACCAATGTTTTTGGTTGCACTTGTTAAAATCTACTACTGGCAGGCAGGCAATGCATGACTCATGCCTTTGAGACTTGAAGGTAATGTAATCTCCTTTTGAACTCTGCAAAAGCTTCCACGTAAAGATACTGAAGGTCACTATCACCTTTGCTAATGATTTCCCCAACTATCTCTCTGTTAATGAGTTCTTTTTAGTTCATTTAAAAGCCTACTGCTTCTCAGTTCCAAAATTGTGTTAACTCATTTGAAGACAGTGAGTGAGGTTTAGCAAGCTGTGGAGACTTCCCATGCATTATCAAGAGCAGATAATGGATTCACAGACAGCATTGTTTTTACTACACTGAGTATGTGTATGTGTGCATTCACACACATGCACATGAATGAGTGTGTATGACAGATAATTGCCTTATTTAGTAATAACGTTGTGTGTAGAGTCTAGACCATAAACAAGCCATCAAAGATCAAGGTCAAGGACCTGCTATTCTTGGAATCCAGGTGGAAAGTATATTTTTAAAAATGCTAACATCCTGTCAGTGTTGCATTAATGAGAAGCAAGGATTTGTCTTTACTTTTATCCTGTTACCCTTGTCTCTCCCTTTCCTTCATCCTCCACTCTCTATACCTATATTGTAACCCTGACTTGGTGTCTCTCTCTTTGGTCTCTCTCTCACAACTCATCATGGCAGTAGCCACTTCATTGAGCTACCCATTATCTATCTTCTGGTTGTTCTCCAGGGTCTATTAAACTTTGCCCATCATCTCAGTTGCCCATCATCTGAGTTGTTAAACTGCCTCAAAGGTTTTAACAACTAAAACAGAAACCCTTGCCCATCTTTAGCTAATTAAAGTCACCGTTAGCTCTGAAATTTGGTTTGAGGGCAAGCCTCTAAGATACATCTGTTGGCTGTACCCCTCCTTTCTGCATATTCATCAGAAGAGCTGAAATAAGTTTCCATATACATACAACTGCCTGTTTGTATGCACTTCCATGTGACTAGGAAATTTGAACATTTTATGCTAACATGGAACAGCCCAAGTGTACATGCACAGAAGTCCCTCTCAGACCTTTTGGCAGGTTTCTTACCCGGGGGCAGCAACTTCATGCCTGCAGTTTTCAGACCAACTCTTCACAAAATGTTAGGGGAGATTATTAGGTGTTTATTTTTAATCCCCTCAAAACTGTAATTGCTGTCCTTGCAGGAAAACCACTGCAGCTATTCTTCTGAAATGCAGCGGGATTCATGCTCTCAAAAGGGACATGATCTTACCTGCAAACATCACCCAATTCTGCCCTAACATAAAAAGGCATTTCATTTTTTAAAAAAATAAATAAATTTAGAATACTCAGCAGTCAGTCAGCACAAAAGTCGCTGGACCTATTTTTCTGTAATAAAGTTTGCATTGTCGCTGTCATACTTCAGAATAACTTCATTATATGTTCTACTTTGAGTCATAAAAAATGAAACCTAGGTGTTACATTGTGATTTTTGAACAAGGGAATAATTACAGTTTTAACTAAACTAATGAGTAATGAGTTGTAATCAGCTTAGGACCTTGTCCAATTTATTTCATTAGGGCCTATGTTCAACTAAGTCTGGATCTAGGCTTAAGTTATACTGAAAATGTTAAGTATGAATAGCTTTATATTTAAATCTTCCTCGACCTCTTTTCTCCTCTCCCCAGTCTGTTATAAATAGAAACCAAATTCATTTTTTTACACATACTATTTCTGTTCCCATGTTTTGTGGTGAACTTCTCAAGGGAGTTTGTAAAGTTCCCACTTTTGCTTACTTCTAGATTCTCCTCCTGATGTGTGTCATAACCATTTATGGTTCTTCCTCCATGACAGGTTTGTAAACGAGTTCTCTTTGGCCTTGGGGTATTGTGGATGGGATGTGAAGTGGCAGAGACTCTGGTCCCCATCACAATGATATTTTACAAGCCTTCATATGATAGCCAGGATTTTATTTCTCTCCACCCCCACCCCCACCTTACAATAGCTGATACTCAGAGTTGTCCCTATTTCTTTCCAACTCTGAAATCCCTCTAATAAAATACTTACTTTGCCATCATTTTTTTAAAAATGTGTCCAGTCTTCTCAGTGCCCTGTGGCAAGCACGCTGCCTTGTCCTCCATCACACATCATATATTAGAGATCAAGACCTTTGTTTATTTTCCTAGTCATAAATGGTGGGTTAGGAAGTAATGAATGACAGGGTCTGAAACTGAAGGCTCTGCAGAAAAGTAACAATGCATTATGTTTTAAATCTGCCTCTATTATTACCTCTAGTTTACCTAAAAATGAAAACAGAACAAAATGTCTCATCCTTCTTTTATTTTGGACGTGATGAAAATTATAGACAGAATCCCAATAGTGACTTTTTCACAGTATCAATAGATCCTTAGTACTATGGAGAACTTCCAAATAAAACTAGCTGTACCAGTGTATTCGGGTTAGATAATAAAAAAAATCTAGCTAATGACACATATTGGCAGCACATATTGGTGAAAAATATTACCCCACTTTCATGGTTCAGCTGGAGACCCTGCTGGACCTTAGTTCTCTCCACAAACAGAAGGAGCCTTCTGTTCACCAAGGGCTAGTCAAGATGCAAGTATTTGTGGCAGGCCAGCACCTATAAATCTTTCCTAATCTATTCCTGACATTTTAATATTTGCTTACTTAAAGACAGTGGTTTTCAAACATCTCCTAAAGGGAATGTTTCTCTTATCAGCTAGACTGCTGAGAAGCCCATGATTATATCTGCCACAGAGTTTGTGAATGTTGTAGCATATTCCAGAATCCAATTCTGAAACAAATTAGCATGAGGGTCAGAACAGGCAATACAGTGCATTCTGACACAGGGTAGGTCAAGTTGACCTTCAGAGAAGTTTAACTACCATTCTTTTTCTTTGCATTGAAGAAACCCTGGTAAGCTTCAAAGAAGCATCCAGAGCTCTCCAGAACACAGTTTGAGATCCATTGAGAGAAGAGTATAAATGGCTCCCCTGGTAAGATGTATTTCAGAACCTCTCTCTCTCTCTCTCTCTCTCTCTCTCTCTGCAAACAGCAGAATCATATTCTTTCTGTGAAAATAACACTTTTCACCCGTTTTATTTGTAATACTCATTTTTCCTGGGAGCATTTTATCTTGACACATTCTCTCAAGGAAATCTCACTTTGGGAGCTGAGTTTTCATATTAATTTTTAAGGGGGTATTCTCTCTCCCCCCCCCCATTTTTAAAGTAGCCATGCTATTATTCTGTTGTCACATACATTTTGAATCATACTCCATTTCCCATACAGAAGTCCCCAAAAAGACACATTTGCCCACAGGAAACACAAAGTGCTGAAGTGATCAGCTTTAGTTTCTGCTGAACCCTTTCTTTCCTCTCCCCACATTCTTTAGTCCTAAGCTGACAAATACTGATTAGTGCCATTCCAGATGAGTACGGTACTCCCTTTCCAGAGCTTGGCAAAACTCATTTCCCATTAAGGAAGGGAGCAGCCTTGACTGAACATTCCTTTTTTTCTGCTGATACTGAACAGCTAGTCTATTTCTGACATATGATGTAGATGATACTCCCTCACTCGCCTATCTGGAGACTTCCAACACCCTTGTGAAATCAGTGGGAAAATTCCAGTGGGCTTTGGGATCACTGGGTCATGTCCCTCCCTGCTACCATTTATTTATGCCTTGCTATCACCATTTGTATACGGGTGAATAGACTAATGCTCTCCCTGTTAATCAGCAGGCTGGCGTGTTGTAGCATAGCAGCTACAGCAGTCTTATGTGTGCTTACTACTAGAGAATAAACTCCACTGAACTCTCTAGCATGCATTATGTATTGCATTTATATCCCACTTTTTTCTCAAAGGAGCCCAAGGGTTCTCACCCCTCCTCATTTAATCCCCAGTGAACAACCCTGTGAAATAGGTTAGGCTGAGAGGCAGTGACTCGGCCAAGGTCCACCAGTAAGCTTCCTAACTGAGTGGGGATTTGAACCTCGGCCTCCCAGGTCTTTGCCTGACACTCTAACCACTGCACCACACGGGCTCCCCAAACTACTTGTTGCATCCAATGAATGTTTGCCTGGACGCTGAAATAAACGTACAATAAGCATTTTTCAAAAACTGTGCATTGAATGTGGCCATATTAGAAAAAATTAACTCATGAATCAAAGATGACAAGAAATGTGACTAGATACAATGACTTCTGTACAATGTGACATCCTTTCACCTAATGTATGAATGGTGACTCCTGCATTCCTAAACAGAATAGGCAATACTGGGCCGGATGGGCAAATAATCTGCTAGAAGGAAGCTTTCTATGTTCTATGCTTCTCAGTTATCTCACTGGCTTTGTAGCCATTGACCAGATCATTGGATGGCAGGAAAAATAAGCAACTGGAGATGCTATTGATTTCCTGCTTTCCTTTATATATTACTTTGAGGGGGTGGGAATTAGGAAAGGAACACAGGCTGTTCTAACTTTAAATATGATATCTGCTATAATGTTCCTATAATCAAATTGGGTTATCTGTTGGATTGTTGCAATATGTTTTGAAATGATTTAGTATTTGATCAAATACTAAATGATTTCAAAACATTTTGTGACAATCTATTAATCAATTATTGTAATTATGTATTGATTTGCATTTTTGTTGCTCTGTTATAAACTACTGAGTATATTTAAGGAGAAAGTGGCATACAAATTTAAACAAACAAACAAACAAACAACATTCTTGAAGGGACTTGGCTTTGCTTTAATTACATGGTTTCCCTCTCATTTCTCAGTGTATAGTTTTGTTTTGTTTTAAAAATTATATCCCATCGTTGTTCCTAAAGGAGACCAGGGTGCCAAACAATGCAAATGCAAATAAAATAAGAACATATTTCAAACATTTAACTTTTTAAAAATCTAAAAACATGTAAAACAATCACATACTTACACAGCCAATGACCTCAAGGTTGCCAGCAACAGTATCTTTCAGCAGTAAAATGCACACGTAAACAGAAATTCCTCCTGAAAGTTATTAATGAGGGAGACAGATGCACTTCATCAAAGAAGGCATTCCACAAATGGGGAACCACCTCCAAAAAGTCCTGTCATGGATCAATGCAAATTGGTCAGAGCCAATGGTGGAAACACCAGCATGCTTTGTCTGCTGAACATAGGGCCTGAGATGGTTGATACTAGTGAAGACACTCTTTGAGGTACTTGGATCCCAAGTCATTTAAGGCCTTGTACACTAATACAAACACCTGGAGTTGGGTCTGATGGCTCAACTTAACAAGTGATGAACAAAAATAGTAATCAGTATTACCTAAAATCAGTATCATCCAAAATTCAGGTAAAGATCTTTTGGAATTAATATAATTCCTGTCAAAAAAAAAAAAAAAAAGCAGACTGATCATGTATCTACTCTCTGATTATGATTCTTCAACCAAACTGTGATCTCACATTAAAGATCTGTTTCTTTACTGTGTTTATTTAATATATACAATGCAAATGTATCCATTGCTTTATTTCTACCAAAACTCACTTTCCTTACAAAATTCTTCCCCAACTTTCCCACATCCTGACATAATTCCCTATTCATTTGTTGGAAAACAATCAAATGCATAAAGTCATCTTAAAAGAGAATAAATCTCTTTCCTCCAGAATTCACTGCCATGTTTCTTCTTATCCTTTGGATAAGTGAGGAATTGTTTTTCTGCCCTACTGTCAGGAGTGTAATGTTAAGTGCTTCATTAATGAGGATTTGTGCTTTTAAAAAGTCTAGAACAATGAGATTTTGGCAAAGAGCAGAAGTTATTTATTTTCATTGTTTGCATTAAACTCCATAAAGGACATTTTAAGAGCAGTTTTGCTTCTATTTTGGGGTAATGCATGCAATAATTCACATGCCAGTGTCCCAGAGACACATTAATCTATGGAACAATAATAAGGGAAGCACTTTTTGACAATATATATTTGCATCTACAGAGAGCCAAGTGGACACATTTCACTGCCAAGAAATGATGATGTGATCGTCGTAGAGAAAAAGTTCTGGGTTCTTAAAAAAACCAACAAAAAAATTGCAAAGTAGAAAAGCTATAATATTGTGAAATAAGCCAAGTAAGCAAGAAGGAGCCTTATACAGCTGAAGACTTTAGGGAGCACAGATGAACAGAGCACTTCTATATGCACATTACTCTGGGATCAGAGGTAAATTGACTGGCTCCTGTATTTATGCATTTTCAGCTTGGGAGGGGGAGAGGAAAACACTTAAGCTGAAAATACAAAAATGGGCTCTAAATGATAGGCATGCCCACATCATCCCAGGAAGCATTGCAACAGCCCACCAATGAGGGACAGTCCTGGCAGTGGTGTCTATAAGATGCCCACATGTGGAGGTAGATAATGAGCTTGCAATGATGGAGACAGGCTCCAACACATTAACACTTACACAAGATAGAAGGCAACAGCAGAGAACACCCACTCCATCAGTGGCAGCGATGCAGCCACCAATTATCTTTCGACTGCCAGTTTCCAGGCATCCCTGATGGCAGGGCATCTGATCCACTTGTGCTCCTCACAAGCACTGTTTATGAGCACGGCACACAAAGGGGAGGGTGAAGACAACAAATAGCATAGCACTTCCATTCTTGGGCAAGGTGATTGAGCAAGTGGTTGCTGAACAATTCCAAGCACGCCTGGAGGATGCAGACCATTTGGATCCCTTCTAGTCGGGATTCAGGCCTCATCATGGGACTGAAACTGCCTTGGTTGCGCTGGTCGATGATCTCTGGCAGGCTAGGGACAAAGGTGAAAACTTTTTCCTAGTTCTGCTGGATCTCTCAGCGGCCTTTGTCACCATCAACCATAACATCCTTCTGGACCATCTAGAGGGGCTGGGAGCTGGGGGCACTGTTATGCAGTGGTTCCGCTCATTTCTCCTGGGCCATGTCCAGAAAGTGGAGGTGGGGGATGAGTGTTCAGACCCCTGGGCCCTCACTTGTGGGGTGCCTCAGGGTTCCGTTCTCCCCCCCATGCTTTTTAACATCTATATGAAGCCGCTGGGAGAGATCATCAGGGGGTTTGGGCTGGGTGTTCATCAGTATGCATATGATACTCAGCTCTACCTCTCTTTCAAATCAGAACCAGTGAAGTTGATGAAGGTCCATGTGAGTGTCTGGAGGCGGTTGGAGGATGGATGGTGGCTAACAGATTGAGGTTGAATCCCGACAAGACAGAAGTACTGTTTTGGGGGGCCAGGGGGCAGATGGGTGTGGGGGACTCCCTGGTCCTGAATGGGGCAACTGTATCCCTGAATGAGCAGGTCCGCAGCCTGGGAGTCATTCTGGACTCACAGCTGTCCATGGGGCGCAGGTTAATTCTGTGTCCAGGGCAGCTGTCTACCAGCTCCACCTGGTATGCAGGCTAAGACCCTACCTGCCCACGGACTGTCTCGCCAGAGTGGTGCATGCTCTAGCTATCTCCTGCTTGGACTACTGCAACGCGCTCTACGTAGGGCTACCTATGAAGGTGACCCGGAAACTATAGTTAATCCAGAATGCAGCAGCTAGACTAGTGACTGGGAGCAGCTGCCGAGACCACATAACACTGGTCTTGAAAGACCTACATTGGCTCCCAGTATGTTTCCGAGCACAATTCAAAGTGTTGGTGTTGACCTTTAAAGCCCTAAACGGCCTTGGCCCAGTATACCTGAAGAAGCGTCTCCACCCCAAACTTTTGGCCTGGACACTGAGGTCCAGCTCCGAGGGCCTTCTGGCAGTTCCCTCCCTGCGAGAAGTGAGGTTACAGGAACCAGGCAGAGGTACTTCTCGGTAGTGGCTCCTCCCCTGTGGAACGCCCTCCCATCAGATGTCAAAAGGGAAAAACAACTATCTGATGTTTAGAAGACATCTGAAGGGAGCCCCGTCTAGGGAAGTTTTTTTTAATGACTGATGTTTTCATGTATTTTTAATCTCCTGTTGGAAGCCTCCCAGAGTGGCTGGGGAAACCCAGCCAGATGGGCGGGGCATAAGTAATAAATTATTATTATTATTATTATTATTATTACTATTATTATTAACACAGCTCCCTGGGGAGAGGGCCTGCAGAGCTTTTCTGGAACAAGGTTTCAAGACCCTTCCGTTTTGCTAAGTGGTAGAGTATGGTGTGGGAGTCAGAACACCCATCACAAAGAGCCATATGCCCCCATCAGCTTTTGCATGCATGCACTGGGGCAAAAGAGAGCAGTTCTGAGAGCTCAAACGCACACTGCAGACACCAGAAAGCACAGTTTCCTAACCACATGGCCACAGTAGCAAACATGTAGGCATCCCATTCAGGGGCAGACCCCAATGTTTACATTCTTCCACTGAAAGAACTGCCCATTTATTCCTACTTTCTGCTTCCTCTTTTTAAGGCTCCAATTGGTTATTGAGACTTGCCTTTACAAAAGCTATGGTGATTATTTGTCTGCAAGACCTGTCCTGTTTTATCTTTAAAAGTGCTTTCCTCCAGTTTACCTGGAACAATTGTTAAGCCAACTGTAAATGCCTGAATTCTCCCCCATCCCTTTTTAAAGATTGGTGTTATATTGTCCACTATTCTCCACTATATTGAGCCCTCTGGTGTAGATGCCAAACTTAGGGACATACCTGTATTACATATTTCTGTTACACGATCAGCAATTTTACATTTAAGAAACCTCAGATGAATCAGACTCAGTGATTTGTCTCGTCTCAATTTGTCTCTAAGGTCTAGAACTTCCATAGGTTTTTAAAGCAGAGGTTGGATGGCCATCTGTCATGGATGTTTTAGCAGAGATTCCTGTGTTGTAGGGGGTTGAACTAGATGCCCCTCAGGGGTCCCTTCCAACTCCACAGTTCTATGATTCATAACTTGTACCTGTCCTACATCTTCTATTAAAACAAACACAAGTTGGTTTTTCGGCAATCTCCTAATCCTCCTTTAGCACACCTTTCACTCCCTTGTCACCCAGTAGCTCAACCACCTCCCTACATGGAGGATGAAAAAGTATGTGCAGTGCCTGGAGAAATTTCAGGTGTGCATCAGGATTTCCACTGGAAATGGTATCTATGTGCAGACCTTTCCCTCTCTCCCCCATAACATATAAGACTTGATAAGACTTGATCAAGTAATGAATTTTGCTTCTCTCACCCTTTGGAGCTGATTGCCTATTCACACATGATGGTGTGATGTCACAGAGTCAACTTTGGTATACATTCTGCAGAGAAGATGAGAGAAAACTTGACCCAGGGGTGTTTGGGTAGTGCAGATCTAGCCAAAGAGGAATAGGAGAGGGAGAATAGTTATAAAGGAGGTAGAAGATACTGAAAAGTGTCTTTGGGTGAATAGGGTGTGTAACACCCTGGAAAGGGAATAAAGGGTAGGTCATAGGAATGGGCAAATATGCCAATTTCAGATACTCTCATTTTCCCTATCTTCAGTTTAGTTTTCCAAATTTCCATATCATTTTTGCTTTTTTATTATTAAAAAAAAAGACTTTATGAAAATTTATCAGAATTTTAGTGCAGAATTCTTCTAATGTGCACATTTTGGTATGCAATTTGGTATACATTCTTGCAAAGCAATTTCCCCAATAATATAATTCATAATTATGTGTATTTTTATGCACACTTTATCTCAGTAAATGCATTTTTGTACGTATTATTTGGCTGGAGAACTGCATTGCAAGATTTGCAGATGTGTGACTTTCAAAGGATGGATATGTTTCTATTCTCATATTGTTTTGGAAAAATCCAAATCAGATAAATTCAGCTTTAAAATGCGAATTGAATCAAATATCTCTCAGATCCCTAAGAGGCCATAACAGTAGGAACACTCTTTACAAGAAATAGAAATGCTTTTCTCTCATTCACTCATTCAATGGAAAAACCTTGAATCCTCACTACCATGGAATAATATTGAAACGAACAAAGTAAGGAATGTATTTGTGTTGCCACATAGAAGACAGAAAAAGCATTTTAAGGAAATACTCCAAAGAAAGCATTTCCACATTAGGACAGGCAGAAGAGGGAAAATATACATTCCTTAAAAAAACAACACCACACATTCCTGAAAAAAATCAAGTAAAAACAGTTGTCTTCAAGTGCATTACTATTTTGTCAAAAGGGCACATTGACCTCACATTCATCTGACTACACAGAACATGAGAAAACTGTTACTTAGTACATTCCAAGACAGTAAAAGCATCTTTAAGATTATGGGAGAGCTACTAGATACCATAGCAAGAAGGAAACAAAACAATGGTCCGATCCAGCTAATTTTATAGCATATATATTTGTTTGCTAGAGAAGCACCCTGTAATTTTTAATGAAGAGCCATATAGAAGTGTTTTGCATTTTTTTTAAAATCAATTAAAAATGACACAGGCTTTTCTTACTGTTTCACACCCTATCATGTATGCAGCTATGACCACACAAGCACTTCTATAGAACAGATATTATGATTATGATTATTTAGTGCTGCTCATAGATGCAAGCGTTGTGCAGCACACACAATGTGGTCCTAATCAAAATGCTGTCTTACATTATTTTCCATTTAATCTGAATGCACAGTTACCAAGAAACATGCATGGAAACACTAAATCTGGATTAAATGTGTGGTACTGGTGGAATGGGGTAATGGGTGGCGCTGTGGGTTAAACCATAGAGCCTAGGACTTGCCGATCAGAAGGTCAGCGGTTTGAATCCCCGCAATGGGGTAAGCTCCCATTGCTCGGCCCTGCTCCTGCCAACCTAGCAGTTTGAAAGCACGTCAAAGTGCAAGTAGATAAATAGGTACCAGTCCTGCGGGAAGGTAAACGGCGTTTCCATGCGCTGCTCTGGTTTGCCAGAAGTGGCTTAGTCATGCTGGCCACATGACCTGGAAGCTGTACGCTGGCTCCCTTGGCCAATAAAGCGAGATGAGCGCCACAACCCCAGAGTCGGTCACAACTGGACCTAATGGTCAGGGGTCCCTTTACCTTTACCTTTACTGGTGGAATGAAGATGATGTCATGTGAGCACTTGCATACATGAGCATTGCAGAGTCCACAATAAAGTGATATGAACAATTCCTCCTATCTAAAAGTGTTGCTTTTTAAATACCTTTACATCCCAGGTCAGCATAATAGCTGACTGCGGGAATGGGTATTTATCCTATCATATAATAGCAAATGAAATAGAAAGCAGGGATGGCCAGCTCCCAAGAGACTGCGATCTACACACAGAGTTAAAAACTGGCAGTGATCTACCCCCTTTTTGGGGGTTCAGGTCAATGCAGCTTGAGCCAAAGTTGTTGAGCTTCTTTGGGGGGGAGCCAATGTTCTACTAGTGATCTACCACAGACGTCCAGTGATCTACCAGTAGATCACGATCTACCTGTTGGACGTGCCTGCTTTATGGCATGACTGGGGAATCTGTAGCCCTCCAGATACAGCTGTACTTCCATTATCCCTTACCACTGGCTATGCTGTCTAAGGCTGATGGGACTTGAGAGTCCAACAACATCTGTGGGGTCCCACATTGGCTACCCTGATGTAGCACACAGGGGCACTTGATCCTCTTTCTACAGTGCTGTAAGTCAGGTGCAGTGCCTATGCTGGGAAAGCAGTAGCCAGGGGCAGTCTGTTCTGCAACATCTGGGGAGCCATAGCCAGGGCCGGATTTAGATGAAGAAAGGGCCTAGGCTACTCCACTTGTGAGGCCCCCCCATCCCCCCCTGCACAACTAGAAGAAAATGGAAGAGTGTTATAAACAAAATTGAGTGAAGACAAGGATGATGGCGGGTATTTAAAATTCTACAATTCACAATTTCTCCTCTAAAGGACATAAGATATTATTGTTAAATACCATGGTGATTTTTAAAAATGCATAAAATTAACACTGAAAAACTTTTGCAATAACTGAACTTTGTAAACCTTTTGTGGCCTGGGCAGGCCTGGAACTAATTCCCATGTCTTGTTCCTCTGTAAGGAATCAAGTTTAGCCTTCATGGCATCTAACCACGGCTCAGCATCCTCTGAGGTTAAACTTTGGACCTCTTGGAAGCTTGAAGGTTCCCAAACCTTCTCTGAGTTACTAACAACAGATGTATCTGCTATGATTGTTTTAGCAAAGACCTCAGCATACCTTTTGGGTGGTTTACCCTTTGTGGCCCTTTCAGATCTTTCATGCTAGGCTTCTCCTCTTTAGGAGAAGGGCAGGCGGGCAGGCCGGAGGCCTGGGCAGGCTGTGTTGTCCTCTTATATACGTGCTGGAATTGACAAGGCATCTGACCCTCACCTTAATCTCATAGCTCTTCTGTAGCTGAACCAATTAATCAACTAGAAGGATTACTGTTAATAGAGACTCTAATAGAGAGCATCCCATGTCAAGAAGAAGGGCAAGTGGGCACTCTTATCAAATGACAGGGCAGGAGTTACACGGAGTAGGGCCTTTGCACTGGTGGTGCCCATTGTATGCCTTGCTCTTCCCAGACATGCTCTCTTTTGGCCTGTATTTTGGAGCTTTATATTTTAGGAATACTTTGGAAGAACTGGTTGACAATTCTTATCAGTTGCTGACGTATGAGCAGATTTTATTTGCTGCTATTCTGTGCTTAATAGAGTTGGCCAAGATGCCAGAAGGGATCCAATTTACAAGCTTTCTCCATCATCTGCACAGCAGGCGTTGTTTAACAGTGCAAAGGCTGAGCTGAAGCACTTCCTGCTGGTTACCTGTTTTCAGCAATAGGGGTCGCTGTTTGGTAGTACCCGATTGGTAAGCTGTCAGATTCTAGAGCTCCCTATTGGTGGTTCTTAGGTACAGTGGTACCTCAGGTTACATACGCTTCAGGTTACAGACTCCGCTAACCCAGAAATAGTGCTTCAGGTTAAGAACTTTGCTTCAGGATGAGAACAGAAATTGGGCTCCAGCAGCGCGGCAGCAGCAGCAGCAGCAGCAGCAGGAGGCCCCATTAGCTAAAGTGGTGCTTCAGGTTAAGAACAGTTTCAGGTTAAGTACGGACCTCCGGAACGAATTAAGTACTTAACCTGAGGTACCACTGTACAGTGGTGCCCCGCAAGACGAATGCCTCGTAAGACGAAAAACCCGCTAGACGAAAGGGTTTTCCGTTTTGGAGGCGCTTCGCAAAACGAATTTCCCTATGGGCTTGCTTCGCAAGACGAAATGTCTTGCGAGTTTTTCCGACTTTCCCCCCCTTTCCCCCCCTTTTTCTAAGCCGCTAAGCAGCTTATCTGCTTATCCGCTGAGCTGATAAGCCGCTAAAAGCTGCTAAAAGCCGCTAAACCGCTAATAGCGCTAATCCGCTAAGCCGTCAATGGGCTTGCTTCGCAAGACGAAAAAACCGCTAGACGAAGAGAATCGCGGAACGGATTCTTTTTGTCTTGCGAGGCACCACTGTAATTCACAAAATACAGAGCCCATTCATAAAACACAGTGGCATAAATCTCCATTGCTACATATTGAGTGTATATTTCAGCAGTTGAACATACATGTTTATGGCCATGCTGTAGTATAGTGTAGACTGTGAATAAAAGGTGGCTGAGCTAATTGTCTCAGGGTTTGGGGGGGAAGAGGTGACAAAACTGATTTCCAATAAGTGCCCCTCCTTTATTTCCATAACAAGTCCTTGAGTTTGTACTCTGAATGGTGACACCAGGGACCTAGAAGGTGCAGGGCTTGTCAGTCCAATCCCTGCACAGTCTCATCAGGGCTGACCTTAAGGCAATTGGAGCAATTGGGCCAAATTGGGCCCCGTGGACTGCTCCTAAGGGGGCCCCAGCACCAGGGCAATCTAGATGGATTTTATTTATATCTATAAGATTTTGTAGACTTTGGCTGTGAACTGGGGCCCTACAAGAAAAAAAAAATCAAGTTGGGCCCCACTGCTTCCAATTGGGCCCCACTGACTAGCCCTGAGTCTCATAGTTGCTGGGCCTGAGTTGCCCTGCCCTTGCACGAAGTCTTGGATTTACAATTTTGTGAGAGGGGAGACTGCGGCGCTGGGAAGTGGACAGGCTGGTGAGGCCCCCCTAGATTAAGAGGCCCTAGGCTTCAGCCTACTTAGCCTATACATAAATCCAGGACTGGCCATAACCCTGTAATGCTTTGTTTGCAGTTTCAACCCCTAGTACTGCCGGCCCAAAGGATCAGGTAGCAGGTATTGTGAAAATCCTTTGCCTTAGACGCTGCAAAGCTGCTGCCATTTAAACAGTCTTCAATGATGTAAGGCAGCTTCCAGTGCTTAAAATAAGCCCTAGCCAAAGCAGCAGAATTCAACAGAAATGTTGTGAAGATGCTGGGAAACAAATATTTATCTTTGTTCACTGAACAAGACGGTATAAATAGGTGTGCCAGCTAACAATTAGATTCAGTCAAGGAAGCAAGCTCATCACCTACTCTCCGAAAAACATTATTTTGAGGAGCTCATTACCTGATTTGCATCACACTGATTTGTGTGGTTGTTGTTTTTTAAAGGGAAAATGAGTGCATGGGATTTTGCTATTTGCATTACAGCCTTTTAGAAGAGAGCAGGAGACTGAGTCTACAAGTCTTGGTTGACCATATATGGAGGTATTTCATTGGACAGATGAGTGTGGATGGAATTTTCCTTTAACTAGCCTCAAACTGCTGTGGGGGAAAAGTGAATGTATGTTCCTAGCTCTGTTGGTAAAAGATTATTATGGTGACAGAAGCCTACAGATTCCTCTGCTATGAATAGGTGTATAGACACTAAACCTCCCCCCCCCCAAAAAAACTGAACTAGTATGCATTTTAACATGTTGCTGTTTCTTGAATGGTCTAAGTTGTTGATTGGTCCAAACCATCTGACTTTAGAAAACAAATTGGCAATGGCTTGGGGATCGCATTGTGGGTTTGAGGTACACCATGCTAAACTTTCAGACAGTTTGGAACAATGCCATTTTTGAAGACATATTTTGAGTCTTACAAAACATAGAGTTTGGATTTGATATCCCGCTTTATCACTACCCGAAGGAGTCTCAAAGCGGCTGACATTCTCCTTTCCCTTCCTCCCCCACAACAAACACTCTGTGAGGTGAGTGGGGCTGAGAGACTTCAGAGAAGTGTGACTGGCCCAAGGTCACCCAGCAGCTGCATGTGGAGGAGCGGAGACGCGAACCCGGTTCCCCAGATTACGAGTCCACCGCTCTTAACCACTACACCACACTGGCTCTCTACACCACACTGACGTAAATCATTCTGTTTTGTTTTGTTTGTTTTTGACCAGGAAATAGCAAAAATTTATTTGAGGTTGATAAATATGTGGGATGTGAGAGTGGGTTAAGCATTCACACATCTTCCATATATTTTATTCTATACACAGCTGCTGTATCTCAGATGCACATGTATTCAGAAGCAGAGAAACATGTACTTCCGTATGTGCTCTTGCACGTATACAGGTACTCATGCCATTGGTCTGTTTAAATGCTTGTGCTCGGAGGTTTCAGGTATAGGAGGAAAAAGTATCTCTGGGCTCCCCTATATCCTTTCTATAAATGTTAAATAATTAGTGCTGTAGCTATAAAGCTTATATATTCCTTGTCAATGACACCTTCAAGGTCTCTGTGCTGCCTACTGCTTGACCTTGGTTTAAAAGCACACAGAATGGAAACCTTGAAACCAAGATGAACAAGATTCATTCTGACAGAAACCAGATGCAGCACAACAGAAACACACACACACACACACACACACACACACTTTATTTCTCTCGCTCTTTTTCAATGCCCCCCCTCTTTTTTTAAACCAGTCTTTAGATTCCTGAGGTACAGGCTGACCTTTGCTGTACAATGCCAATTTCAATGTTCCAATTATAGTTTGCAAAGGAAGTAACTGTAGAAGCATTGTTCTATACCTTGCATATGGGAGGAAAACAAGATGTTCCCGTTTCAAACAGAAGCTGCTTAATGGAAAGAACCCATACTTTTTAAAACCCCAATAATGCCATGTGAAATTTGAACAAGCGATTGTTTACTGCTCCCACGATCAGTTCCCATGTGCACACCAAGGCAGACTCCCAGGGCTCCTCCAGGCAACCTGTTTATCATCATCATCATCATTTTTAATTTGTATACCATCTTTCTATCTTATGATACTCAAGGCGGTTTACAAGCTGGTATTTGTATACCATCTTTCTATCTTACGATACTCAAGGCGGTTTACAAGCTGAAGAAACAAAAAATGTACATCTTATAACAATCTAATGCAATACAAAAATGTGATAATAAAACATATCTTTAAAAGAGGCAACCTACATCAAAAAAGTAACATTCAACAACCATTAGAATAGTATTAAATAATAATAATAACATATAAAAGTTAAACAGAAATCCACTCAACAGTTACAATAAATAATTTCTAAACTATAATCAGTAAAACAACGGCAAGCCACAGTACATAAAATAATACAATACAAATTGAGAAGCAGAGACTAGAGGGTGGGGCAAGGCAGGTGGGAGGGAGGCCTTGCCTGACGGAGTCTCTCCCCTCACAGTTCTTCCTCCAGGAACAGCTCCCTTATGAGGACTCCTAGGGTGAGGCAAGGCAGATGCCTGACGGAGTCTCTCCCCTTATTCGGCAGCCATCCTGAATTACTTGCACAAAGCCTACGTGGTGGTTAGATTACATCTGGTCTTTATTGTGATTTGTTTGGGTGGACGTTATACAACAATGAGCATTTGTTCCACATTCATCCTTCCATTTGCTTACAGGAGCTTCAATCCACTGCCAAATACCTGATCCACCAGCACTAGGATTTACATGTGCAATGGGATTTCCCCTGCTTTCCTCTTACCCACGCACACAAGCCCACCTCAGAACTGCTCCAGAGGGTTAGGGGAGCCTTCAGAATAAATTTAGGAGAGGGTGTGGAGGATGTCCTGCTGCAATATATCCTTGTACCGACAGGACAGTTACTTAGCACTGCATTTGATGATGTCTTTCCATTAGCCACCAGTTCATCCCAGTTCATTCATTTCTTTTGCATTTCCCCTTCACTGTCAAACCTCAAAAAACCTACTTTTGTTTAAGGTGGATTTGTTGAACTAGGGCAGGAGTGAGGCACCTCCAGCCCATGGGCCAAATGAGGCCCAGCGCAGGTCCCAATTTGGCCTGTGAAGTTGTTCCCCATACCCTAACCATGTGCCCCATGCCTGTCACTGTATGTGATGTCAGGTGTGTGGCAAGTAGAGATGAGGTTGGATCTTGAGGATCATGATCATGGCATGGATCCTTGCAGAAAGCAGGGTTGAAGACGCCACCCACCAGCTGATGGGCAGTGACTTCAAGTTTGCTGGATCAAATGCATGACTGAATTCCCAGTGGGGACCTTGACTATGCAGTCGAACCTTGCAGAAAGCAGCTTTTCAGCCCTGCATCGGGAAGCACTGAGCACAGGGCTTGTCAAGCTCCTAACGCTGCAGTTCCCAAGGACCTGACAACCAGCTGGCTGACAGACCCTTACGAACAACTGTGCAAGGGACTTTGACAGGTGGGCAGGATAACCCACCTGCCAATCAACTGTCATAATGATTTCAGGTGATTGACAGGTGGGTGTCCCATCCACCTGTCAAAACTGGCCTGTGAGAGTGGGGACAGATAAGGATTTGGCCTACCAGGCTAAAAGATTCTCTACACCTGCACTAAGGCGATGGAACCCTTTCATCCACTTTAATCTTTCAAACTCCTGGGCCTAGCAGACAATTAGCTGGACAATGCTGATGGTATAAGAATATTTTAAAAACCTGCATTAAACAGAATTTCAACAGAAAATGGAACAGCTGTATGTCATCTTGGAGTGAATACTTTGAATAATTTCTTTTATGTAACTGACAGAAAATCTGAAGTCCTTTTTTCTCTTCTTTTTCTTTTCCTCTTCTATTGTTTCATTCTTTTTATATTATTTCTTCACATTCCACTTTCTTTCATTTTCTGTTGTGTCCTTGGCTCTGGGCTGTTATTGGGGTTCAAGGATTATCTTAACATGAAAGTGATGGATGGTTGATGAAGGACCCTGAGTGAGAGACAGTGAAGGGAAGATCTTGAGAGGCTGGGAAAAGAAAGCAAAGCTCCCAGGTGAGATCTGGGAGGGTCCATCTCTGTATGAGACAAGGGTTAAGTTACCATTTGAGAGAGGACTCTGCATTCTCTTTTTCCTTTCTCTTTTTCCTTTTGTTTGGATTAGTTTCTTTTATTTTATTGCATTATGACAAAGTTTTAATAAAATTTTGTGGGGGTAAAATGGTAGCACAGTTGGTCCACTCATTTGGCATGGTAGCTGCACACCCTAAGCCACCTGTAGCTGCAGTGATGAAAACTGGTTATGGATGCATGTTGTGCTTATTGTTGTCAAAGGGGTTTTATAATTTATTTAGCATCCACAAGCAGCTGAGGGTACAAGATATTGCAACAAGGTCAGTCGATTAGCTGCAGGACACTGGCAAACCTAGAGCAATGGGTGGCTTTTGCTGAGTGCCCGCTATGAAGTAAAAGCAGACAATTGCATCTAAGCTCTCAATTAGAGTAGCAATCAGTTTATTCTATATTTATACAATATCCACTCACTCCAGGCAGTGCCTTTTCAAATGACTGCATTGTTCTCTCTTCCTTCAACCTTGTGACTCATAATGCACCTTAGTCATGCTTAACCTTCAGAATTGCACTCCATCTCTTCTGATTGTTTAACACACAAAACTCAGGGAGACAACAGATAATCTTCTTCAGTAAAATGTTAAGGTAAAACGTTATGGGGTTTTCTCTCTTTTTTCTAAGCAAGGAAAGTTGTTGTTCAAAGATGGGCCAAGACATTTTGTTGCCTGAGGGAGAAAACTCCCATGATACTCTCTGTCAGTGGTAAAATATCAAAAAATGACAATATTTGATCACAATAATTGTTTCTCTTTATTGGAGCCCTAAAGCTGCTGTCTTAGGTGACCATTACCCTTTGCTTAAGAGGAGGACTAGCTTTCTACTGCAAACTAGTTTGCTATACAATTTTTCACAAACATTGATCTTGATGCCCTAATTTTCATTTAGCTTATTCCATGCAAATAATGAACTTGTGGAGCTGCCCTCCCTTGCCGAAAACATGGTCAGTACATCCATTGTGGTTGAGTGCCAGAGAAGGGGGAATTGGACTCTTCCTCCAATAATGGACACTGTTGAATCTGAGAGTGCTAGATCAGTTATGCAGGTACAAAGCAAGAGCACCACATGCAAGCCTTGAGGACCTGATTACAGAGGATTTTTATACCCCCAGTAATCCATTGAGATGATCTACGTGCAGAAATCAATCTCTATGGACAGGCCCTTTCAACAGATTGGGACAAACATTTATAGTAAGAAAGGGCAATGATATTTGCCACTTGTTGTATGGATAAGATTGGATTAGGTTGATCTGGCTTCGAATATTGGCTTAGTATATTGTATACTAACAGTTCAATCCTATGAAAGTCTACTCAGAAGTAAGCTCCACTGAATTTAGTGGACTTACCACTGCCAGGTTGTGGTCTACTAAGACCCCTAGATCCTTTTCACATGTACTGCGGGCAAGCTATGTGTCCCCCATCTTATATTTGTGCAGCTGGTTCTTCCTGCCTAAGGGTAGAACCATACGTCTGCCCCCTATTGGAATTCTTTTTGTTAGTTTGGACCTATTTTTATGATTTGTTAAGGTCACATTGAATTCAGATTCTGTCTTCTGCAGCATTAGCTACCCCTTCCATTTTGGTGTCTTCTGAAAAATTTGATGAGCGCCCCCTCAATTTCTTTGTCCAAGTCTTTTATAAAGACATTGAACAACAATGGGCCCAGGACAGAACCTTGTGGCACCCCACTTGTCACCTTTCTCCAGGATGATGAGGAACCATTGATGAGTCCTCTCTGGGTTTGGTCAGTGAACCAGCTACAAATCCACTTAACCGTTACCTCACCTAGCCCACATTTTATCGGCTTCTCCACAAGAATATCATGGGGGCGTTTGATCTTATTTGGAATAAAAACTGAAAGAAAATTGAATTAACATGCCATCACCTGTTGTTTGTGAGTTGATTTTACCAACGATATCACTAGAATTTCACTGTAAGATGAATTAGGAAGACAGGAAGCTGCCTTATACCAAGTCAGATGAATCTAGCTCAGTACTGTCTGAACTGACTGGCAGCAGCTCTCCAGGGTTCAGGCAGAAGCCCTACTTTGAGAAACCAGGGATTGAACCTGGGACATTGTGGATGAAAAGCAGATGCTCTACAACTGAGCAGCAGCCCTGGCCAACCAGGCACTGGGCAGTGAAATGGACACTTTTTAAATTGATTATTGCATATCATTCTGTTCCATTATATTCCTTTAAAAAAAAAAAAAGCACTACCAAATGCCTTTTAGAGTGTTGTGAATGCCTGCCAAAAGGATGTTTTATATAAATAAATAAATAATTGCAACAAACAGAAAGTCAACCGTGCAATCCTATTCATGTTTACTTGGAAGGAAGTTTCACTGTGTTCAGTGTAGAGAATGGGAAACGACAGCTTTAAGCAAAGCACTCGCCTCAATTCAAAATTTTTTTTTTTTTGAAGAGACATAATTGCAGCTTTGTGCTGTGGTATCTTTCAGATGTAGTCTTTTTCTAATGTTATCAGGGCTTCTATGAATGTCTGTAGGTGGAACCACATTGTGGTGGCAGGTGCTTCCCACCCACATTTATTAGAACTTGCGAATGAAGCAGCTGTGAGTTTGGCTGTACGCATGAAGGGCCTGTCTGCATGATGAGCAGGATCCCCAATCTAAATATGGGTTTGAGTCACCAAATGACATTTTGGCAGACACGATCGTTTCACTTCCAAGCAACTGCTGCACACCCCATCACATTTAAAGCTAATGTAGCACGCACAATCATTTTTGAAAACAATTGAGGAAATAGTGATGGGAAAACATGCAAACCCCCCCCCCAAAAAAACCAAAAAACCCAAAGTTTCAAAACAATGCAACCAATCAGGGCCGTCTTACCCATATGCGCTAAGGGTGCGGGGCACCTGGGTGCTGGGTTCTCACGGGCGCCAGGCCAAGAGTCCGGGGCCCGAGAGTTGAGTCTGGGGAAGAGGCCGCCCGTCAGTCGGAGCGCCATGGCGGGCTTTTCTGCTGCTCTGCGCCATGAGTTTGGGGGCAACTGAGTCAGCGAGACACTGAGGCAGCTGGCTGGCTCCGCCCTCCTACGTGCCTGGGACTGGGCAACCTGGGGGGGGGCAGGCGTATCTTTGCACCCTGGCGCCGCATATGCTTAAGACAGCCCTGCAACCAATACTTCATAAGGGAGTTGCTCCATCCTCTTTATCATTATGTGGCCCTTTCTTGAACCTTTTCCAACTCTAAAACATCCTTTTTGAGGTGAGGAAACCAGAACTGTGCGCAGTATTCCAAATATGGTTGCACCGTAGATTTGTATAATGGCATTATGATACTGGCAGTTTTATTTTCAATTCATTTCCAAATGATCTCTAGCATGGAGCTATCTATTATGATCCCAAGGTCTCACTCCTGGCCTGTCACCTTCAGTTCAGACCCTACAAGCGTGTACGTGAAATGATTATTTTTTGCTTCAACATGCATCACATTTCACTTGTTTGCATTGAATTGCATTTGCCATTTTATTGCCCATTCACTCAGTGTGAAGAAGTCCTTTTGGCGCTCTTTGTAATCTCATTTTACTTTAACAACCCTGAACAATTTAATGTTGGACATTAAACTAACTGGTCTGTAATTTCCAGGATCCCCTTTTAAAAATGGACATTACATTAGCTACTTGCCAGCCCTCAGGTATGTAAATACTGTACAATTACTAGGCATCATGCACAACCATAACCTGTCCCTCTATCAAAACTAGGCAGCAAGGAAGGCATTTGTCATTACACTTCACTTCAGAAATTAGTAGCATTTTTCTTTTCTATCCCAAGGAGTGATGTAGATTCACACACAGCCAGTATGACATTGTAACTGACATACTGGAGCAACTCTGGGCTCAAGGCTAAAAATAAAATTGTTGTTTCATCTGACATTCATTAAGATGTTAATTAACTAATTTAGCCCATTAAACAAAGAGCAGATCATATTTTACTCAAGGCTTCACCTTGAGCAAGGAACTCTCTCACATCAAAAAGGACTTGCTTGAATTGAAAAATGTATAATTATTAACGAGCAATTTTAAAGAACATTCACTCTTCTCTAGCTAGAAAGTGGGTTATTCGAAATAGGAAAGAAGGATCCTGTGGAAATTACTTTTGAAACTTAGGCAATTTAATAGAGAAGAGTATTTCCACAGAGTTTCAAAGCAAAGCTATTAATGCAAAACAATGTGTAGCAAAAAAGAACAAGGTTATACATACAAATTGACATGGGATTGTATAGCCCATGGACACTCTTTATAATTTTGTTCATGTAAGAAATGTTCAATACTTTGAAATATCTCTGTAATCCAAAGTTAGGTATCTAATTGCATAGCACGCCACACCAGATTTAGAGGGGTACCATGAACCCCCAAACCATGGTATACTGGAATTTATTCTTGGTGGGAGGATACTTAACAAAATTCATGTTCCACTTGATTGTAAGAAAACCTGCAAGTGATTTTTTTAATAAAATATATATATAAAAGAAAACATTACTATTATTGATAAAGCATATTTATCAATTCAAAAACATTCAGAAGAAGGTTAAAATCAACAATAGCTAAGAAGAGATAAACACATGTAACATTCTACATGACCTGATAGGCTTCCCTAAAGAAAAATGTTTTAAGCAGGCACCAAAAACAATACAGCAAAGGTGCCTCCCTAATTTCAATAGGCAGGGAGTCCCAAAGTGTAGGTGTTGCCATATCAAAAGATGGATTTCTTACGAGTGCTGAAAAATGCTTCATGTGGTGCCTGTAACAGTGCCAGTTTTGCAGGCTGAAGAGATTGAGTGGGCATATATGAGGGAAGGAAACTGGTCTCAAGCTGTTCATTTAGAAGCTATTAGTGAGTGATGAAGGGGTGAGTTATATTTTCAGGAAATGACCACTTGCCTGAAGATTGAGATTTGAAATAGCCATGATAGGGACATAGGAAAAGGCATTTCTTAACCTGACCAAGTGGTGGAAAGGCTATTGCAGTTACTGAAATGAGCATTTTCAATAGGCATTTTTGATGCTGCCTTTTCAAACCAGTTTTTGACTGATCATGTTTATGTACTGACTAAATTTTTAGCTAATTCAGTTTAGTTTAATCCAATAATGTTTGATCTACCATTGTTAAACTTCTGCCAGCTGTCTGCAAGCGTGGATACTTTTATGGAAAGGTGGGGTAATGTTGGAAAATAAACAAGTAAATGTAAAATCAACTTTTAAAAATGTTAATTCCTAATATACCTAGGACATAGCTACAGGAGGCAGGCCAGGCTCCTTCTGTGAACGTTTGAAGAACCTTCATTGAATTTTCATCGTTCATAAAATAAGGCATGCTTTTAGCACTTTCACTCACAAAAACATAAGAAAAAGTATGCCTGCAGTATTCTACCAAATAGCTCACTATGGTGTATTCTCAGCTCTCAGTTTTCTGGTCAGTGAATACAAAAGCACTGGAATGATTTACAAACATTTATTTTCAATGTTATTATAATCATTTTTTATTAACATTTTATTAAATTATTTCAAACGTATCAAGCTCTGTGTATGGGTTTGTGCTGTATTGTACCTCCCTGGTGTGCCACCTTAAATATCTGGCTACAAACCTGCACATGCCCCAAATAATAAGACCTCTAGTGCTGAAAGATTGAAAGGGCACTCTCTGGGATTTTAAAAAAATAAAGTTCTTAACTATTCCTTACGCTGAAACACCAGAAAATGCAGGCTGTTGTATTCTACTCCCTTCCCCCCTCAAAAAAACAGTACACATATACCCTATTAAAACATTCTTTGTTTCAGGTAACCAAAGAAGCCACAAACTTTTTAAAAAAATGCTCTCAGTGTGAATTCACCCTAGGATGGAAATTATTAAGGGAATTACTCTATGAACATGGAATAATATCAAAATTGCTACTTTTAAGACAAGAACTGCAAACAATTCAAAACACCTCAGCGGGAATCAGCGTGTTTTTACATGAGTAGAATGTGTCCTTTTATTTAAAACGCATCTCTGGGTTATTTGTGGGGCATAGGAATTCGTTCATTCCCCCCCCCACCAAAAAAATATAGTCCGGCCCCCCACAAGGTCTGAGGGACAGTGGACCGGCACCCTGCTGAAAAGTTTGCTGACCCCTGTGCTAAAGTGTGCTTTCAGGTTCCGCAGTGGGTCATTTCAGATGGTCATTTCTGACAAATAAACAACCCTTAAGATTATGTAGTTCATTTATGTCACAAAGGACCAGATTGGACATACTTGTTCAGTTCAGAAATACTCCCAGACTATGAGTCTGTTCCTTCAGAGGGAGTGCACCCCCTTTCAAAAGGAGGTTGCCAACTAATTCCTGAATATGGAAACTGCCCACCCACAACACCTCAATCTTATCAGGATTCAGCCTCAGCCTATGGGGTCACACTGCCCTGTATCACTCCCCATAAAGGTAACCAGTCAGGGCAATAAAAGAGCTGTTTGGCACTAAAACTGGTCTTGAAGCCAAACTGAAATGGGTCTAGATAAACTGCTTACTACTGGCATATCTGCAGCTGGATCACCTTGCCCAGGAACGGAATAATAGAGAATGATTGTGTTATAAAGCACTGAATCCCAATCCTTGAATTACTGATTTGTGAGAGGGCTATCCTCTTATCCCATGACTGCTAAGCTTATTCAGGAGTCTTGGGTGAGGGGCTTTATTGAATGCTTTTTGAAAGTATAAATGCACAGTGTCAACTGGATCACCTTCATCTGTATTTTTGTTAACAGTCTAATTTTTTTTTAAAAAAAAGGTTAGTGAGACAGGACTTAGCTTTCTAGAAATCATACAGGTTCTGCTTCAGCAAGGCCTGTTTTTCTATATGCTTGGTAAATTGATCTTTAATCATGATTTCCATCCATTTTCCCAGATCAAACATCATTAAGCTAACTGTTTTGGTTGGTATTGGCTGTGACACAAACTTCCACTATCCTAGAAAGTTATGTCAGATGTCCCTGTGAAAGATTTTGCTACAACCGTTTGTCAGCTATAGCAACAGAAATCACCAAGAGGTGTGTGGAGTGTTTGTTCTCCTCCTGCCTTGGCCTTTTGATCAGGGCTTCTAACAAAACTGCTATTTAAACATAAGCAGCTAACTTTCCACCTGGATCATTTTCAAACTACTTCTGGAAAAGTACCTCACGTCATCTGAAATGGTGTCCACTAAAGGAGTTCACATACCTGCTTGTTATGTTACTTATCATTGTAAAAAGAAATTGGCTTACGTTACTGACCTTGTGCACATTGTTTTGCTTAAAGGTCCTTGAGTCTAGCTTTGGGCTTAACTAAAAAGCCCAAGAAATTAAACTGTTTCAAAGAACAAAGCTGAAAGTCCATTGACAAATATTGTAACTCTTTTATTCCCCCTCACTAAACTCTTCTGCTTCTTAGAATCTCTGATCTTACAGGGCCAGCAAGGTTATCAGACTTATATGCCTATTGTCTTGTTTTGACTTGCCAAATCAATGTTTTGCTCAGGGAGCAGAACAGAAAGGAGTAAAAGGGAAGGAAGAGAGAATGATGGGGAAGGGGGGAGGGGGAAATGAGAGTCATGAAACTGTCAAGGCCTCCACGGTGGTGATGGTGTGGCTGCAAACATTACCTGTGGTCAATATTAATCAGTGCCTTGAAACACAGGCTCTTGGTGGGTGACAAACATTGAATCAGAGCATAGGAGTTTAAGGCTCTTCAGAAGGAATCTAAGAGGAAGGCAATGAAAGGAATGAAAGACAAAGTGTCAGGTCAAGAAGGTAAAGAGGAAAGGGATGCAGCCACATGATTTATATTTGTGCATAACTGTGTCTTGAATTCAGACTAAAATACATTCACACTGGGTTTATCCACACTTACCTTTTGCCCCACGCTTTCTAAGAACAGGTCTGTGCTTTAAAGCTCCATGTCTGAGCTGAATTGGAACAAACGGCAACTTGGCTTTTTGTGGGGAAGGCGCCGGGACAGAAAACAGCACATTTGGACACAGTTTTAAAGCGCATACATGTGCCTAGAAACAAAGCACAAAAGAAAGACTGTTGAGCTGATATATATATATAAGCTTATGGGATTACTCAGGAGCAATTACTTGTGGAATATAATTGTAAAACTTGTCTGTGAGCAGAACAACGAAAGAACACCAACAGTCAGTTCAAGGGACAGACAGTGGCACCCATGGATAAACCCTTTTGAACTGAGAGGTTCTGCTCAGTTTGTACAAGCTTGAAGTCTGGAAGCTTATCAGAATGAACTTTCTGAAACTTCTGCACTCGGAAAACGAGTCTCTGTTTGTTTGTGGCTCTCCACAAAGACAATTCTAAAGCTAGGGCTAGTGTATGGGAGAAATAAACATACCAGGAATTTACATAAACAAAGAAAAGGAATAAACTGGAGACTGTGAGGCAAAGAGCACAAAGGACAGATCAAGCGACCTTCCAAGTAAAAAATGCACTCCTGTTTTAATTATTATTCTTATTTCCATAGCTTAGGCAGCCTCCTCCCTATCTAAGTACAGTACTGCTAAACAGGGAGGGGAAAGACACAACCAAGGGAAAAAAGCATCAGCCAGTGTAAGGATTTCATACAGCAGCCAGGGCAACTCTTGGAGACTGTATGTGATGATTGTGCTAGAGTCCAATTTGCTGCAGTCCTCCTGTGGCATAATAACATTTTATCTCACCAACAACCTTGTGAGGTAGATAGGCAAAGGGGGTGCAGGGAGCTAGCTGTTCAAGCCCAATCAAAGAACTTCATGGCCGACCCATCTTAGCAGTCGGTCTAATGCTACTCCTTACACCAAATGGCTCACATACAGCTCTACAAATATGTTTTCTCCATGATTTCAGCTACAACAGCCTGAAATATCATCTTTGATGGCAAGACTGCAATTTCATTTGTTTAGACTGCATATACCTGGGTTCTCAATTTGATAGGAATGTTCATCTACTGAGCTTTCGTATATCACTGGATCTCCGTGTCAGGAAAAGCTTTACCTGTTCTATTTCTGTCTTCCATGTAAAAGGAATAAAGCCACTGCAAGGAGGGTGGAGGCAACCTTCGATGGCAAAATCAGATATTGTTGGACCTCAACTCTCATAATCCTTGACCATTTACTCTGCTGGCTGTGGCTGATAGGAGCAGGAGTCCAAAATATATATATTGGGGGGGGGCACAAGTCCTTTAGACATGTTCTAGCACACAATATTACCTCTTGAAGCTATTCTTTGAATGAAAAGGAGGAATTCAAGGTATAAAACAGACTCAGATAAATGCGTTTCACATAAATCCATAGTGTTTAGAATGTCAAAGACAAATGAAGGTTAGAAGAATGAATAAATCGACTATATTTCCTTTCAGCTTTTAGAACAGTTTCACTTCTTTTTGCCCTGTTTTCCGCCCTTCTTCTGTTTTCATTTTTGTTTAAAAAACAGCACCTTGACTTATTGGCTTTCTCCTCTCAATTTCCCTCCTGTATAAAAGCTTTGTAGTCTTTGAAGCACTCAGTTACGGTTTTTTGGGGTCACCGTCAGTTCAGTATCTGGTAGAAAAGTAAGTGTGACCTTCATATTCTTTAAAGATAGAATATTTCTAGCATAACCAATATTGTTGCTTTCACATAAGATTCTGGGTTGACTGGAAACATGGACTTCAGTACATCTAATGGCAAATTGAACATTATTATTTGAAGAAAAGAATATGACACAAGTTATAACTACCTGTATTGCTATCTGTGGCATTGAACTGATTGTTTATTAAAACATGCAAGACCATACTTACTATGGAAAAAGGAGGATGAGTAAAACATTAGATTTGGTTCAATGGTTTGCTAATGTGGAGGCCACACTAAACCATTAATGGAAATAAACTAGGGAAATAATCACATCAATTCTGCCCAGCCCCTGATTTGATTTAAAGCCACATAATCTGTTTTTATGAATGTGAATTATGTTGATCTGCATCTTGATCTAAGAGGACTGACTATATAAAGCTGAGTTGCATGAGTTTGTTGTTGTTTAGTCGTTTAGTCATGTCCGACTCTTCGTGACCCCATGGACCAGAGCATGCCAGGCACTCCTGTCTTCCACTGCCTCCTGCAGTTTGGTCAAACTCATGTTGGTAGCTTCGAGAACACTATCCAACCATTTCGTCCTCTGTCGTCCCCTTCTCCTTGTGCCCTCCATCTTTCCCAACATCAGGGTCTTTTACAGGGAGTCTTCTCTTCTCATGAGGTGGCCAAAGTATTGCAGCCTCAGCTTCAGGATCTGTCCTTCCAGTGAGCACTCAGGGCTGATTTCCTTCAGAATGGATAGGTTTGATCTTCTTGCAGTCCATGGGACTCTCAAGAGTCTCCTCCAGCACCATAATTCAAAAGCATCAATTCTTCGACATGGGTAAGAGATGGTAAAAAGAAGAGATCCAGTAGGCTTAGGTATACAACTTGCCTCAGGGATTGGTAAGAACACTTGAAAACCAACTTTGTCATTTCAGGCTGATTCTTGGAGCACTATCATGGGTTGCCTAGATAACAATATACTAAGCTGGCCATGCAAACTGACCATTGGTGTCACAGTAGAGACAAAGGGAACTCTACACAACATTCTTAGTTGGAAATGCAAGAATGGGGAAGGGAAGACTGCATAAGTCCATACTCTTGGTCACACTTCTTAGCTGTAGGAAAAGTCCCAAAGGGCTGAAAATTCATATTTGCCACCTAGAAGGTGAACTTTGCTCACCCAAACCCTTCAGATAATATAAGTGTTCCTACCCGTAATTCATCTTCTTTTGGGCCTTCTTCCCATACAACTCTTGTAACCTGAGCTGGAAAGAAAGCGATTTAGAAATAGTTGTATGTACTTCTTCCAATCAATGCAGACACTTCCATTCACATTGTGGCAATGGCCCTTCATCAGTGTCTGCCCCCAATGCGAATGTTATTCAATGACATACTGTACTTCCTTTAACTTTCATAGCTAATAGCTGTTGATAGACCTGTGCTCTATGAATATGTAAGGCCCAGCAGATACAGTAGAAGTCTTCTCTAGCCTGATGTTAAAGGCCCTTATGTTTCAGCAATGACAAACAGGCAAGCACCTTCTCTCCAGTAATAAGGTGGCATGCTTTCATAATTTATTTGAGATATATTGCTCATAGATCACATTTGGCAAATCTTGCTGGCATGTCACAGTTTAAACCATTAACCTTCAGGTTTCTGCAGCAACAATTTGTGTCTTTTATTTGTAGCAAGCTTTTAATTTGAATTACAAATTCCTTTGTGCTTGACTTATTAGTAGTTTATTGTAGAGTGAGAGCTTGCAGGAGTGAATTACTTTCCAATTTGAAGTCTTCAGTATCACCACATTATTGAAATTATGTATATCATCTCCTATAGGCATATCAAGTACACTTTTAAACATTCTAGGAGACAAATTCACAGCCTCAGAGATTATTAAATTGTTGAGTTGTTTATTTGAAGTGTATGTGTATGCCAATGCTGCATAAAGGTGTTTGTAGTGTAATATTCTCATTTACTGTTTTTTGTGTAAGATTTGAAATATTTTCATCAACTTGACTTTGTTCAGACCATGAGTACTAGAAGTCTGTTGATCAAGGACACACAGTTGCTTTGAATTTTTGTTTCCAGATTTAAATATTTAAAAACCACATTTAATTCAGTTTAGATTCCCTTTGGATCACCTGCTGCTTGAAATTAAATCAAATTGTTTTAAAATACAAATGTACTTGTTCAGGTAGGAGAAAGAATTCATGCGAGAAATCCAGCCATTACTCTCTTTTTCCTCTCTTAGGACAGTGGCATATCATGGGTTGCTAGCACCTGAGGCAAGACAAGTATCACACCCCCTAACCTTCTCGCGAGCATCATGCAGGGCTGCCCCCTGGAGACAACAGGTGGACTCTGTGGCTGCTCCTCATGTAAGTTACCTGCCACCTGCTGGTTGCCTGATTTGCCTTCTTGTGAGCTCCTGGCAGAGCAGCAGCTTCTGCTCCTTGGCAGGCTTGGCAGTGTCAATGAACCTCAGAACCCCAGATACAGCAGGCATAGGAGGAGGGTGGTGGGGAGCAGGCAAAGGCTGAGAAGCAAAGGGCACCTCAGAGCTGCTGCCTCCCGACTACAAGGTGAGGGATAGGGACCTTGCAAAAGGTCTTGGCGCCCACACTGTTATTCTGTGAGCTCCTTTGGGACAGCCTAAACAGCTTAGGCAGCCCATTGGTCCTCCTCTCGCTTGCAGGAGAGAGCATGGCTGGGCATGGGGCTTTATTTGAACAGTGGCGCAACAGGTAGAAGTTGAGGGAAGGGAAGGGAAGGAAGGCAGGATGGTGGTAAACTTTACCTTTCCTTCAGCACTTTCCCTTGACACTGCATGGTCAGAACCGGCTTTCCTGTGTGGCCAAGTTTTGAATCAGGGTCTGTCGCAGCTCCCTCCAATTTTCTGGGTAGTTGCAGCATGCATTTGATCAGAGTTTTTAAAAAATAATAATTTTTTGTCCTGGGCAACTGCCCCTGTGGCCCCCCCATGCTACGCCACTGTCTTAGCATTCCTATCTGTGATTTTCTCTAGTTCTGTGGTAGTTCTGTTCTGCATTAAGCACCCTATTCTGTACTTTCTATAGCACTGCCCCTGGCAATTAGTTGGTGCATGCTGAGACCCCAATAGGATGGCCACGTACACATCAACCAAAAGAGGAAATTCACCACCCAAAAAGTGAACGAAAAGGATATACATAGTTTGCATATTATAATAGATATGTCTAGAGGCAAATTTTGAGGGAAATACTATAATGTAAACAGAAATGCAAGGCATCTCACCACAGTAGGAAGACTGTGACCGGGTAACCTGTATGTTTGCTCAGTCTGTTGACCAGATGCTAACTGTTGATGGACAACCTCAAAGTCCCTGCTTTCTCTTCTTATGGTTCATCTTTAAACTAGATTTGGATTGGCTAATCCTTTAAATGGAGGGCAACTTCAAATAGTTGAATTATCCACTGACAGTCTTCTAAAATTAGAACTCCTCTAAGTAGAGTAGGGTGCATGCTGACCCTAGGCCTCAAAGCCGTCAGGCCCAGAATACAGTTTGGAGAACTTGGATTTGCTATACTTTGTATAAATGCCAGTCCCTCTAATTTTGTCTAGTGAACAGAGGAGTACTTTGCAGCTGAACTTCAGTCCCACATCCCTACAAATGAGCTCATGAACCTTGGTCTAAGCCTTAATTTGGCTCTGGTTGCCCTGGCCTCTATTGGACAACCTTCAGGCACATGTTCTGTTCCTTAATTTTTGGGAAGAAGAAAATCCTTAAGTGAATGGCTGAGCTAAAGGTAACCTGGCTATTAGAACTGATGTAAAGTGACAGAACGGGAGGCTGATGGATTGCCAATAGAGATGTGATGATCAGACAGTGCAGCTACCGCTTGATTCTTCCTCTGCTTCCTGCTTTCCCTTTATAAGCTGTTGTTCCCCATTGCTTTGCTTCTAGTCAAGACCAGAAATAAGCCATGTCAAAAGAGGAAGGATTTCAAGCAAAAGGCACCTCCTCCTGCCTGCACTTCTGTAATGGAAAACATACTCTCCCCCTGACACTGATTTTACATCTTTAATGTTTATTCATCCCCGAAACTTGGAAGTACATTTCATTTCCTCCCCCTTTTTTGCCATTTAAGGGGGTTTCCTGCAGCTGTACAGCATTTTCCTTTTTGTATGACACTGGCCCACCCACCACCCCCGCTTCTTTGAAAAATAGGGTGTGATGTCAAAGCTTAACAATTTCTTTATCTGTACAAAATGAACCTGAGGCACTTCAACAAGTACTTTCGTGTGTAATCAGAAGGTCTGTTCTGCAACAAGTTAACAAGTCTGATGGATGTTCTGAATTGAGTTTTTGAACCAAACAAAAGGAAGCCTGGGAGTGAGGAAGTTATAGACCTGCCTTTTAAATATATTTTATTTTCTGTTTTCTGAAATCTTCTTCGTTGAAGCACACTAAGTCAAAGGCCAGTGGATCTGTGTACTGTACATTCTGAAAGGTGTTGAAAACGCCTATGATGTCACTACATGAGGGAGATGCATTTTTCAGAGATAACATGCTGTGGGTCATGCCGCACTGTTATGGTCCCACAGACGTGTGTTCTTTTCTTTGTGATAGACAGTATATGTTTCTATCTCTTGTTCACTCTGATTAAAATGCAAGCAAGTAAAGGCAGGTGGGAGGTTAAGTGTACAGTTAGATAATGAAATGCATTTTCTGTTTTGCCTAATCCTCTATTGGTAATTAAGACTGTGCCCCACATTTTGAAAACAAATTTCTAATGCTTCTAAATACATGTCAGCAACAGATAGACACTGCCAAAATCTCAAAACGTTCAAAATTAAAAGCTTGATCATCATCAGCACCTGAATTTCACCATTTCCCCTCTCTTTCTTTTGTTTACAGATAGCTTACTTGACAGTAAGTACTATAAAATAATTATAAAACCATCCACCCCCAAAAGAAAGCATAAACAAGAAAATAACAGTAATTTATATTGACCCACCTTTGTAACAGTATTGTATTCCTAATAGACTTACAAAGTAATATATAGATAAAACTATACTACAGTTAAATTAACTGAAATGGTTTTTAAAATGTTGGATTTCGCTGGAGATGTAAGAAAGCTAAGAACACATTTACTGATGTATGATGGGATTGTTGTTTAATTACGGATTACTGGGAAGAAAATCCACAAAGTGTTAAAGATATCATTAGCTGGAAATCACAAGTGAACTTGACAACAATACTTTTAGGATATTTGCAACATTAGGTACAGAGAAACTCTTGTGTTCTTGTCATACATATGTCATATATACATTAGTGTAGATCAAACCTATCCATTCTTAAGGAAATCAGCCCTGAGTGCTCACTGGAAGGACAGATCTTGAAGCTGAGGCTCCAATACTTCGGCCACCTCATGAGAAGAGAAGACTCCCTGGAAAAGACCCTGATGTGGGGAAAGATGGAGGGCACAAGGAGAAGGGGGCGACAGAGGACAAGATGGTTGGACAGTGTTCTCGAAGCTACAAACATGAGTCTGACCAAACTGCGGGAGGAAGTGAAGACAGGAGTGCCTGGCGTGCTCTGGTCCATCGAAGTCGGACACAACTAAACGACTAAACAACAACAATGGTTGTGGCCCTTCACTTTCTGCCTCTGTTCCTGATGGCCTGCCCGCACATGCTTGCCAGCCGTTGGAAAGGAATTCCCCTCGACCCGCGGGATCCTGGGGCAGTCTTCCCACCAATGGCAGCTCAAATCAGTGGTCCCCCCGGAGGGCTCCAATAAAGTTCTGGCCATTTTAAATCCAGATCATTGTCTGCCTTTGTACTCTCTCACCTCACTATAGTATCAGGCCAAGGGGGTTGGGGAGGCACTGTGACTGGGACCACAATATCTGGAAGCTGTAAGTTAGCCACTTTTGTGCTCAGTGAGCCACTGAAGTTTGTTCAGTGCTCTGTCACTGGAGTGCACCTTCTGTCTAGCTCTATTTTAAAATGTAAGCAAAAATTGAAAGGCTGTGGCGTGGCTAATCCAATCCAATTCATATTGTGCACTTCTATTCTAATTAACCACAATTAACCACAGAACTATTAATATATGAGAGGAGAATAAATTAAACATGAACCAAGAAAATAATTTCTAGGGAATTTCACAAACAGCTGGGTTAATTTCTTTGTCTATTGCTATTCTGTTTAGCATTTCATTATGGTGTGAGGTCAAATATGGAGGAAACATATGAAAGAATCATATGTATTAAATGAAAATGAGCCAAATCTTTCTCAAAGCAGAGGTTGGAGTCTCATAGGAAAATGATAAAGAAAGAGACATTATACAGAGCTGAAATCTGAAATGTAGAAGTAATCAAATAAATAACAACACCCTGGATAAATGTAATCTTTCTTGAAAGAAGACTTAGTTCTGAGGCTGTTAGTGTTTTCAATTGATTAAACACAGCCTTGACATATTTGGCAACGTGCAAAACTAATGGGGCTGTTTTCCATAGTACCTAGGTGAGTAAGGTCAGACTTAAAGCCCGAAACAAGACAATTCCAAGTCTAGAGTAAATATAAATTGCGGGTTGCAGAGGGCAATCAGAATCATGTAGCAATTTCTCTATATTTTCGAATGTGTGACACAGTTCATTCAACCTAGTTTGCTTACATATTCAGCAACAAAGGAGAAGTTAGAGAGACTGAAGAGGCCTGGAAATTCAAAGCAACTTTTGCAGCCTGAAGTAATTTTAAATCTCTTCATTCAAAGGTGAATACCTCTTGATGGAGAATTTACACATCCATGTTCATCATTCAAGGACTGTAACAACAAGGGATAACCTGCATTTATCCAACAGCCATCTGTAATCAACCACTGCACATCATTATTTGTGAGCTTTTCCATCACATTATACACATCCCTAATGTAGGCAGTTTGCGATCCCCCCAAATTAAATAATAATAATAAAAATCATACCACATGCTTATTCTACATCTATAGATTTATGTTAACCTAAGGTTACCCCATTTCCCGGGGACAGTCCCCGGATTTACAAATCAGTCCCCATACAAAATCAATTGAAGCTGAAAAGTGTTCCCGGATTCATTGAAAAAAATCTGGTAACCTTATGTTAACCTGAACCTTGCAACCACCGTCTGAGGCCCTCCTTTGTGTGCCTCCTTCACGAGAAGTCCAGAGGGCAGCAATACAAGTACAGGCCTTTTCTGTGGTGGCTCCTCATTTATGGAATGCTCTCCCCAGGGAGGCTCACCTGGCACCTTCATTAAATATCTTTAGGCACCTGTCAAACATGTTTCTCTTTAACCAGGCTTTTGACTGATTAACACTCTATGTCATTTAAAAAGTGTATTGGGGGGATTATTTGGTTTGCTTATGCATTTTGTGTTATCATTTTGTATTTTTCTGTTGTGAACCACCCTGTGATCTTCCGATGAAGTGGGGTATAAAAGTGCAATACATAATAAATCATCATCAATAATAATAATAATAATAATAATAATAATAATAATAATAATAGTAATTTATTTATACCCCACCCATCTGGCTAAACAGGGCTGTCTTCAGATGTCTTCTAAAAGTTTGGTAGTTATTTTTCTCTTTGACATCTGGTGGGAGGGTGTTCCACAGGGCGGGTGCCACTACCGAGAAGGCCCTCTGCTTGGTTCCCTATAACTTGGATTCTTGATGCGAGGGAACTGCCAGAAGGCCCTCGGCGCTGGACCTCAGTGTCCGAGCAGAACGATGGAGGTGGAGACACTCCTTTAGTTATATTGGACCGGGGCCATTTAGGGCTTTAAAGGTCAACACCAACACTTTGAATTGTGCTTGGAAACGTACTGGGAGCCAGTGTAGTTCTTTCAAGACCGGCGTTATATGGTCTCTGCGGCCGCTCCCAGTCACCAGTCTAGCTGCGGCATTCTGGATTAGTTGTAGTTTCCGGGTCACCTTCAAAGGTAGCCCCACATAGAGCGCATTGCAGTAGTCTAAGTGGGAGATAAACAGAACATGCACCACTCTGGTGAGATAGTCTGCAGGCAGGTAGGGTCTCAGCCTGCGTACCAGATGGAGCTGATTAACAGCTGCCCTGGACACATCAAGTTATGCATATGCATATGTATATGCATATGCATATGCATAAGCATAGGATTTCAGGATTAAACCATGTGCAGTGCATTCCCTCCCACTGAATTGCTAATCATCTTAAAGCTCTTCCATGGTCTGGAAGCTTTAAAACTTTAGGAACCCCTCCTACCTTATGCCCTTCCCCACTCTCTCAGACTGCTGGGGGAGCTGGTATGCCATGTTCCATCCTTAATAAATATCAGAGCTGTAAGGGCTTGGAGCTACATCTTCTCCATGGTATTATCTGGTCTGTGGAATGCTCCAATGGCTGAAACATTTTGGCCTCAGCACTACTCACTTTGTACTGCTTTGTTAAGATACAGCCTAAAAAAGAGGGGAAAGATAGAGCTGGGGTGGGGGGTGGGTAGGAGGCTTGCTGCAGATGCCTCCACACGGTTCTGCCATCTCATTGAATTTTGTCCTAACATTTAGAAATATTTCTAAAGCATTTGTCACAAGTATTATCTTTTTTGTAGTCTAAATTTGTTACTTTGCATTTTCATCAAGAGTTCTCTTGTCCTTGATAGTGTGAGAGCTCAAGTAGCCTGGCTCCAGCTTTCATTATTTTATAACTTTTGTTATTTGGATGGGTTTCTCAGACAACAATCCAGTAGCCACTTACACGCGACTAAGTCATATTTAACTCAATGGAGCTTACCTCTGTGTAGATGTGCATTAGAATGTGCTGATAACATTGGATGCAATCCACATCTATTAAAATCAAAAGCAAATCTTCCTCTTAATTTCAGTGTCACTGTATTATATTCCTGGATTATGGGAAATGCGCAGGTCACTTAATTAGTATGGTCCTGTTAGCTCCACAGCTATCACAGAAAAAAAAATTGTATTTTATAACACAAAGCTATGGTTTTGCAGATCTCTTGATTCACTTTAACAATGTTCCTCTTCATTCCTATGAGGAGAATTTCTGATGGGATGGCCAAATAACAAGACAGACACCAGGACTGGGTTGAACTAGAACCATTTCACTGTCAGGAGCAGGTGTCAGGAATAAATCACATGGAGTACGTGGCATTAATGCTTTATTAGAAGAAACATGGTCAGCTCAGGAGCATCAGGCCTAACGAGCACAGCAACTCTTATTGGTAGGTCTTACCCCTATGAGGAAGTTGTGGAGGTTGCAGGTCCCTGTCTTTCCAAAGTTTCCTAAATCTCCTCCTCCCCAGGCTCCTTCCCGAGCAATCTGAGACTACACCAATATATCTGTCTCTGCTTCACCCTCTTCATACCTCTTCAGGTCCTGGGAGATCAGGGGGAGGGGAGCTTGTCACAGCAGAGGGGGAGACCCCCTGGCTTCTTCATCAGTCTGACTCATGTCTGCTTCTTGACCTCCCCCTGTCCTGCTTCCGATTCTGATTCTGATTCTGATTCTGGACTTCTCTCTGCTGCAGATTCCCTGTGATGGCCTGGGATTCGGACTCGGATCCCAGCCTGCACAGGATTCCCCGCCTCCAGAACCAGCTGAGCTGGGGCTGGGGCATGAGCCTGAAGTGTCCTCACCCATTGCCTGCAGGTGCTCCACTCTCAGCCCCGTCAGAGGAAGCTGAGGTTACCTCTGGGTCTGGTAACCCTCCAGCCTCTCCTGAGCTACAGAGGCTCAGGGCAGAGAGGTGGAGGGAACTAAGTTCCCGCAGGAGGAGTGTTCGCCTCCAGGCCAGGAGAGGCAAGTCTCCAGAGGATTGGGGCCGCCCTATGCCTCGGGGGAGATAAAAGCCAGCCAGCCCCAGTCACAAGTTGTGGGAGCAACATTGTTGGTTGCTAGTTCCTGCCTGAACCCTGTACTGCTTTTCTGCCAGAGCTCCTGACCCATCCTGGCTCCCGGCTTGCATGCCTGTTCCTGACTTCACCTGACTCCCTGCCCTGCACCCAGCTTCAGCTACTACGGACTGCCTCCACGTTGCACCTTTGACCACGGACTGGATTTGGACCTCGCCTCTCGGGTAATGCACGGGACCAGCACACTCCCCCTACTCCCTCTCCCCTTCAGTTTCCAATACCTCCTTCTTCCAATCTTCTCCCTCTAACCACTCATCGTCATCCTATCACTGAGCACTGAGCCTTCTTCCCTTGGGGGTTTCCCAGCTGGAGCTTCCCACCATTGCTCTGTGTCCAGCCAGTCCATGACATTTATTTAAGATTAAACTCATTAAACCCCTGTAGAGGCGGAAGCCTATTGGTGTGGGAGCAAACCTCAGCCTGGATGAAACTTCAGATGCTAGGGCAACTAAACTGCTGCTACAAGCACTGGAAGAAAAGCCATCCAGCCTGCCTGCCACTCCCAGGGCACACAATGGAGAGCTCTTGCCAATCAGTGTAGACCAGAAGCAGCCAACTTGGTGCCTTCCAGATGCTGGTGGAATATAACCCCCATCACTGAACCCTGACCTTTTACCATATTGTCTTAGGATGGTGGGAGTTGTGGTCCAACAATGTCTGGAGGGCAACACACTGACCACCACTGTAGACAATACTTGTGCTTTACTGTTGCTACTCTCCCTAGGATCTTAGGCTGAAGGGGAAATAATAAATTGATGATGATGGTGGTGGTAATGATTATAATTGACAAACTTGTTATAAACTAGCTTTTTATGTTCTTCTTTGACACCCCAACAAGGCATCATCAGAATGCTGTATGTATATGAGATGTTGGTTATTCAAGCTGATATGCCAATGCCTCAAAATGTTCCACATAACAACAGCATATTTTAAACATAACCAAGGATAGCAACAGCTGACTATCACTTGGAGAACCTAAACTGTTTTCAGCATCTCACTAGTACACACAAGGCCAGTTTCTATTAGTTACTAGGGTAACATGTATCGAAGTATTCAAATACCTTTCAAGGTTGAGAGGCTGCCTATTATCTCACTGTCATTGTCCTACCAATCAAAAACTTGTCCCTGTACAAAAGGAAATAATTGCTTGGATAGCATTTGAAATATTTTTTCATCCCTTTTTAAATTTTATGTTTCTTTTTTATTAGATCAATCATTACTTCTACATAAAGATTCCCTTTGGTTCCAACAGGATCCATCACCCATCACTCAGATTCTGCATATCATGTCTAATGTAGGTTCTGTAATGTGAATGGAAACAAAAATGTCAGATTTAGACCTCAGAGTCCATTTGCACAAATGCTAGATTCACAACAGACTATCTGTTCTTCGGCTCTTCATGATCACAGTTGACTAATGTGCCCATGATGAGAAAAAGCTACCCGTTTTCCAGCCATGTTGGTTGTTTCTGTCATGACCACACATTCACCGCAAGTAGGGAACTGCCATGAGCTGAATCAAAAAGTGTCAACCACAAACCGAGCCACTGTAGGAAGGAGCCCTTACTATATTTTAACAAATGCCTTGCCTTACCTTGAGGAACGTCTACACCCACATCATAAGAAAATAAAAAGAGCCCTGCTGGATCTGGCCAGGACCCATCTAGTCCATCATTTCACAATGGCCAACCAGATGCCTGTGAGACGCCACAAGCAGGATATGTGATTTTCCAAGCAATTAGTCTGCAGAGGCATACTGCGACCAACAATTGAGAGAGAACACAGCCATTGTGGCTAGTAGCCATTGAAAGCCTTCTCCTCCTTGAATATTCTAATCCTCTGATAAAAGTTCTTCACTGGGTGTCTGTGTCATCAGAAATAAGTCGAGTGGTGACCAATGCTGATCAGCAATGGCAGCTCAGTTATGGAATGTCCTCTCCAAAGAATTATGCCTGCCTGGTACCTACTCCATTGTCCGTTTGGTGCCAGTTGAAAATCTTTCTATTCTCTCAGACTTTAACTGCTTTCCCCCCTTCATAATTTAAAGAAGGGCAGATTTGCTGTGTATTTTAACATACTGATTTAAAGCATTTTAGTGCCTTTTGTATTTGCATTTGTCTTACTGAATTTTGCTTTAATTTGAATTGTAAAACATTCTAGGATAGTATTATGAATGTTTACACGAAATACTACTAAGGAATAGATGCCCCAGCCTGCCAAGTCTAGCAATACAATTCCTGGGGTGCGGGGGTAGGTAGACTCTTGCAGATCCATAGCAGAGAAGTGCCCACTCACCTTACTTATTGAAGCAAGAATTGGCCTGCTATTTCCTGTGGAAACTTGCTGGGAATAACGTCCCTTACAGAAATTCTGCCCATAGCTTCTAAGGAATGTTATTGGGAAATTGAGTATCTTTTTAAAGTGGTATTCAATTCCAGGGCAACAAAAACAAAGATGGAGCCCGAATCAGCTACTCCAGGGAGAAACAGTTGGTGCAGCGTAAACACCACTCTTAATATGAAAATAAACTGGCATTTACCATAATGCTAGGTCTCGTTTTTCTAACAGTTAATCAAAATGAAATGAAAAACAATATTATAGACTAGTATCTTATGCTTCTGCTGCCATGCGGGATATCTTTAGGGGAAGAAAAGTCTAAGGAGTAAACCCTACACAAACATAGGGTGGAGTCCCTAAGACGGTTGGATGGTGTCTTGTACGCCTCCTTCCAGCAACTCCTGCAGCCAAGCTTGTGTCAAATGTATTGCTCTGCTTTCCTTTGGACCACATTGGCAAGGCCAAGAGGGATGGGTCTTGTAATATGGGCAGCCCAGGACCTCCATATATACTGCCAGGCTTGCGTCCCAGGAAGGTCACTTCAGTGCTGCTAACACAGTGGTTTGACTTCACCCCTGGAGGCACACTCCATTGCCCACAACTGCATTTGGAAATTTGCATCGGTATATATGAATATGTACATCAGTGGGTGAATAACTGTGTCTAGCCCCCCCCCCGATGTAGGCAGTGTTTAAGTGACCACTTACACTGAGGTGACACCAATGCAGTTAGTGACAAAATTGTTCCCTCTGGGGCTATGCATCATGTAGCAGAGATTGGTATTTAAATAGATATAAGATACAACTGAAAACCAGTGTAAAGGTGAATAGTAAGATGGCAGGAGGGAGAGGGCTTTTGTTACCTTACTACTTTAACAAAAAGACACAATCAATAAGCAATTATTCCATAGTTCATAGATATCACTTATTGGCCACTCCTGATCATGAGAGGGAAAAGTACCCTTCAGTCTACACAAATTGCAATGACAATGACTGCTTTTGGGACATAGAGTGAAATTAACTTCTAGGTTATCCCCGTCAAGGGCCATTAAGTCCTGAACTATGAGGGACACTGTGAACAAGTCATATTTTAGCCTCCCCTGAGCACAAAGGAGGCAGGTTCTGCTCTGTCCCTCCAAACCCTGACCTTCACTGAAATTTATGTGGAAATGAAAAGGGGAAAAGAAGGCTGCAGCCCTGCCAAACTCTGATGATGTGACTCATTTTAATTATTGGTATTTGGAAATTAAATGGCCTAAGGCTTGTTTGGCAGTTTGTTTCAGGCAAAAGAATGATTTAAGCTGGCTACAGCATTCTAGTACCTTTTTACAGCAGGTGTTGTGTGAGGCACTCATTTTTCTTTTTACAGAATGTCCTTGTAAGCATAATAACAATTAGGAAGGTAGGCCTTCGAATCAAGATCACCTCTTCTCTCTGACATTCCTCCTTGGGGCTACTTCATTACTTATAATTTTATCAACAAACTTCCCACCAGCCCATCTTTAAAAGTGGTTTTGAATAATAACACCATATGGCTCCTTTAAGAGCAGAGTGTCTAAGGGACTGCACTAATAATGCTGAATAATGAGCTAACTGAATTTATTTTCCCATCAGCGCATTCTTCTCACCGCTCAGTATGCTCAGAATGCTCATTAGCAATGACAAAAAAGAGTGTTCACGTGATTTCTCATAGAAGAAGAGTTGGTATTAAATGAGGTTAAATTAAATTATCTCATTGTATATCCATGTTGTTCTCCTGGCTAAAGGTCTGATCTAGATTTGGTTAAATTTCAGATTTTAATCCTACCCCTTTTCAAAGGCCCTGCTCCTCTCATTACTTTCTATCTTCATCAAACCATAGTGTACAGTTACATCCAAACTGTGGTTTAAGCAGTCCCTCCAAACCAGGACTGAAAAAAAGTTTGATTCCTGGTTTGTAGTCTTCATTTTGAGGGAATCACCTTGCTGGTTCAGACGTAAGAACATACCATGGTTTTAGTAAGGCAGAGGACTGTATTCAACCAAACAGTTGTGCTAGCGGTAGCCAGCACAACGATTCTCACAAGTGCAATAGAAATCCCCTCTCCTTCCCCATGCCATCTCCAAATCTGCTCCAGAAGGTTGGCACAAGAGGCACTTTATCAGACTGATTGAATAAGCTTTATATCAAATGGGTGGTTCACATTCACAACATTGTTTAAAAATGCTTAACTCATATATCAGACCCTACTATTCATTTGAGACTTGAACCCCTGACTGCAAGCTTTACAAATAATCTGGGGTTTTTGCTCTGCTCCCCCCCCCAATATGGATTCACTAAAGAATACTCTGTATTTCATTGCATTTCTTGCACTAAGATATCTTATGTTGATTGGCTGAGCTTGTGTGATGACATGGAATGTTCATAAACGTTTCAGTTGTTTAGGACCATGTTGTCTGAATGTTTGCAGTCCAATATCTATGAGGGAGGGAAAACTTATCCATTTGACTGGGACTTAAGCTCTACACATGTCATAGATGAAGGAGGGTGTTTATGGGGAAGCCTGTGGACAAGGAAGCTATAATAGGGAGTAAGACCACTAGGAAGCCCATAGACACTTAAGAAAGGTACAGAATAGGCAATTGATTGAGAAATGGGAACCTGAGGGAAGGGTGGAATCATAGAATCATAGAGTTGGAAGAGACCACAAGGGCCATCGAGTCCAACCCCCTGCCAAGCAGGAAACACCATCAGAGCACTCCTGACATATGGTTGTCAAGCCTCTGCTTAAAGACCTCCAAAGAAGGAGACTCCACCACACTCCTTGGCAGCAAATTCCACTGTCGAACAGCTCTTACTGTCAGGAAGTTCTTCCTAATGTTTAGGTGGAATCTTTTTTCTTGTAGTTTGGAACCATTGCTCCGTGTCCTCTTCTCTGGAGCAGCAGAAAACAACCTTTCTCCCTCCTCTATGTGACATCCTTTTATATATTTGAGGAATATATAAATATATATATATATATATATCACCCCTTAACCTCCTCTTCTCCAGGCTAAACATGCCCAGCTCCCTTAGCCGTTCCTCATAAGGCATCGTTTCCAGGCCTTTGACCATTTTGGTTGCCCTCCTCTGGACACGTTCCAGTTTGTCAGTGTCCTTCTTGAACTGTGGTGCCCAGAACTGGACACAGTACTCCAGGTGAGGTCTGACCAGAGCAGAATACAGTGGCACTATTACTTCCCTTGATCTAGATGCAATACTCCTATTGATGCAGCTTTTTTAGCTGCTTTTTTAGCTGCCGCGTCACACTGTTGGCTCATGTCAAGTTTGTGGTCAACCAAGACTCCTAGATCCTTTTCACATGTACTGCTCTCAAGCCAGGTGTCACCCATCTTGTATTTGTGCCTCTCATTTTTTTTGCCCAAGTGCAATACTTTACATTTCTCCCTATTAAAATTCATCTTGTTTGTTTTGGCCCAGTTCTCTAATCTGTCAAGGTCGTTTTGAAGTGTGATCCTGTCATGGACTATTATTTTTTTAAACATAGAAAATGTTAATTTATACTTTTATTTCTATTTATTTATAAGGAACTCTTCCAGAGAGGAATAGAGAGCAGTAGTGATGGGTGGAAAAGAGATGGATGAAGGTTATACCAGCCATCACTGAACAGAAACATCTTTGTGACACATTGCAAAACCCCTTTATTTGTACTATCTTTTGTAAGACTAGCAATTCAAATACCTTCTTGTCTGCCCCCTAGAAACTTGAGTGCCTAGAAATTAGAAATTTTTAATAAACTCTGATATCTGGCACTTAAAATTCTGAACATACAGTAGCTTCTAAACAATTTATGCTGGTGATGAATAAATTCAAATATTTTCCCAGCTACCTCATAAGCTTTCAGTGCTTGTAGTAAACAGGTAATCTCTTAGAAATATATTGGTTTTTCTTATATTTACCTTAAATCTACTTCGTTTTCATGTTTGTTACTTACCACTAGTTAAATACACAAAATATTTTTTTTCTCAGAAACTAACAGTGTAATCCAATACAGTGGTACCTCTGGTTACGAACTTAATTTGTTCCGGAGGTCCGTTCTTAAACTGAAACTATTCTCTTTTTTTTATAAATAATATTTATTAAAATTTTAAAGGTTACAAAAAGAAAGAGTAAAAACACCATATCAAACAAAAACAAAACAACGCATCACAATAAGGAAGAAGAAGAAGAAGAAAAAAAGAAAAAAAAAGAAAAAAAGAAAAAGAAAACACAGCTAATCTTCCCATAACTTGTCTTTCATTTGCTTGTTTCCTTGACCTCCTCACACCTCCCTTTTTTGTATTCTAGTTCAGTTAACTATTTCAGCAAATCCTTTCCATCTTTTCCACTTTTTGTTCTGTAATTTATCTTAATATAATGTAACTTTACTTTCCCTCCTTTCACCAATTAACAGTCTATTTTTTCCTAAACCCTTATAACATTTCTGCTAAAACCACATAACTTTATTCCAACATCCTTCTAACATTCATTAATTTTACAATGTTTCTGTAGATAGTCTTTAAATTTCTTCCAATCTTCCTCCACCAACTCTTCTCCCTGGTCTCGGATTCTGCCAGTCATTTCCGCCAGTTCCATGTAGTCCATCACCTTCATCTGCCATTCTTCCCGGGTGGGTAGATCTTGTGTCTTCCAGTACTTTGCTATAAGTATTATTGCTGCTGTTGTAGCATACATAAAGAAAGTTCTATCCTTCTTTGACACCAATTGGCCGACCATGCCCAGGAGAAAGGCCTCTGGTTTCTTCAGAAAGGTATATTTAAATACCTTTTTCATTTCATTATAGATCATCTCCCAGAAAGTCTTAATCTTTGGGCATGTCCACCAAAGGTGAAAGAATGTACCTTCCGTCTCTTTACATTTCCAACATTTATTATCGGGCAAATGATAAATTTTTGCAAGCTTGACTGGTGTCATGTACCACCTGTAAATCATTTTCATTAAATTCTCTCTTAGGGCATTGCATGCCGTAAATTTCATACCTGTGGTCCATAACTGTTCCCAGTCAGCCAACATAATATTATGTCCGACATCTTGTGCCCATTTAATCATAGCAGATTTCACCGTTTCATCCTGAGTGTTCCATTTCAACAGCAAGTTATACATTCTTGACAAGTTCTTAATTTTAGGATCTAACAGTTCCGTTTCCAATTTTGATTTTTCCACCTGGAAGCCAATTTTCTTGTCCAAATTGTAAGCCTCCATTATTTGATAATAATGAAGCCAGTCTCGCACTTTGTTTTTTAGTTTTTCAAAACTCTGCAGTTTTAATCTATCTCCCTCTTGTTCCAAAATTTCCCAATATTTCGGCCATTTGGCCTCCGTATTGAGCTTTTTCTGAGCCTTCGCTTCCATTGGTGACAACTAAACTGAAACTATTCTTATCCTGAGGCGCGCTTTCGCTAATGGGGCCTCCGGTGTGTGATTTCTGTTTGCATCCTGGGGCAAAGTTCGCAACCAGGAGCAACTACTTCCGGGTTAGCGGAGTTCGTAACCTGAAGCGTTCGTAACCAGAGGTACCACTGTACAGATATAATCAGAAATTATGTCCCATTGAGTTCAAGAGAAGTAAGTATACATGCAGCCTTGGATTAAACAAGGACTGTACATGAATCAGTCTCAGAATTTTTGAGCAGGAAGAAAATTGACCTGGCCTTGAAATGCTGAATTATAAATTATAAAGACTAAACATATCTGAAGAGTTAGGTAATGTGCCCAAGTACTATTGTGATCATTCTGAATTGCCACACTTTGGGTGAAAACAGATTTAACAAAGAAGGATAAATTCTGCAAAGTGGGGATTGTAAAAGCTAAGCTGCTATTGTCTGTCACAATTGAAAAGCAGTATAATAAGTCTTACATACCACAAGGAATTATCTGCAGATTCTTCAAGAGTTTTAACTCTCCTACAGAATACTAGAGTTCCGAAGAATTTTCTAGTGGCCTTTATTTTTCTAAAAATGCTACTTATACCCTGTAAGAAATGTTTGAGCATGGCGGAAGGCTAAATGTTCACTGCATTCATCAAATGGATCATGAATGCTATCAGCTCCAATGGTACTGATTGTTAGGTGAAGGAGAGATGTTGACTTATATTAAGCCAAGCACCAAGCACACATTGTTAGGGTATCCACTCATCTCTTGAACCTATAGCAGGTCAATTGGTCTCACACTGTTGAGGGTGGAGCAGGGTTCTCAGGCCACAGAGAAGAGCCTAGACACAAAGGTTGCAACCATTTTATCTCTCTCCCCTTGCTTTCCCTTTAAAAACAGCATATTGTGAAATTACTGAAGGCCGCATACAGCATACTATTAGAATGGGAGATGAAAGATGAAGAGGTAAAATCAGTTATGATTAAATGGGCACAAGATGTAGGCCACAATATTATGATGGAAGATTGGGGGAAATTATGGAAAACTGATTTAAAATTTACAGATTGTTCCCTATTGAAGGAGAATTACATGAAGATGATGTACACATGGTACATGACACCAGTGCAGTTAGGGAAAATGTACAAAACTAGTTCAAATATATGTTGGAAGTGTAAGGAAAAGGAAGGGACATTTTATCATATGTGGTGGGATTGTAATGTAATTAAAAAAAATTGGGAAATGATATACAACGAATTGAAGAAAATGTTCCATTTAACATTTGTTTAAAAACCTGAAGCATTTTTGTTAGGGATTGTAGGGAAAGATCTGCCAAAAAAGCTGGAAAACATCTTCATGTATGCGACAACGGCCACAAGAATTCTAATAGCACAAGGATGGAAGACTGAAGAAACCCCAACTAAAGAATCATGGCAAGAAAAATTGATGGACTATGCAGAACTGGCAAAACTGACATATAAGCTACGGGACAAGGATAACTGTGACTTTAAAGATGAATGGGAACCCTTTACAAAGTATCTGAAGATGCAACAAAGCGAACTGGACTCATTGGCTGGCTTGGAATAAACATTCACAAACTTTTTATTGATAATAATCAGCTAAATAGTTTGAGGATCTATACAACTTTGTAACACGCAGAAAACAGCATTCTCAGAGAAATCAAAGACTGGAACTGAGGGAAGCCGGGGGGTGGGGGTGGGTGGGTTTTGTGTGGGAGGGTGGGGGGAGGGAGGAAAAATGGGGGGGGGGAGAAGGATGATATGTTTCTGGATAATATGTTTTGTTTTAGTTTTGAATAAAAATAAAAAATAAATAAAAATGGCATATCCAGCAAATCAAAGTAATATGCAAAGGTTCTGTCATGATTCTATTAATGCTGATGGATAAGGTACAGGAAATGAAATCGGATTAATTAACGGAGTTGAGTTCAATTTCAATTGAAAAATTAATCACACTTTCCAATGGCGAAAGCTCCACAAACAAGGGGCAATGTGACAGAATGGAAATTAGTCCTCCTTGCAATCATTTAGATACCAGCCTTCCTAGTCATTGCAGTTATAAAGCAATGAAATGCTAGCTGGATGCATTTTCACTGCGAATACTGGATTCTTCCCACAATCTGAAGGAAAGATGTTTGCACCCCCCCCCCAACTATACGTCCATCCATGCTCAGGTCAAGGGAAGTAATAATACTGCTTTGTTTTGCCTTGGTTCAACCACATCTGGAATACTGTGTCCAGTTCTTGGCACCACAATTTAAAAAGGTTATTGATAAACTAGAACGGGTGCAGCAGAGGCTGGCCAAGATGATCAAGGGTCTGGAAGCCAAGTCTTATGAGGAATAGTTGAGGGAGTTGTGTATGTTTAGCCTGGGAAAGAGGAGACTGAGAGCAGATATGATGACCATCTTCAAATATCTAAAAAGCTGTCACATGAAATATGAAGCAAGCTTGTTTTTTTCTGCTCCAGAGGGTAGGGCATGTACTAATGGATTCAAGTTAAAAGAAATTAGATCTAAACATCAGGAAGAACTTTCTGGCAGTAAGAGCTGTTCAACAGTGGAACAGACTCTCCTAGAAGGTGGTGGACTCTCTTTCCTTGGAGGTTTTTAAGCAGAAGTTGGATGGCCATCGGCCCTGAATGCCTTCCTTGAGATTTCTGCATTGCAGGGGGTTGGACTAGATGACCCTTGGAGTCCCTTCCAATTCTACAATTCTAAATTTCTATTATTCTGTCACACTGCTCCAAATAAAGACTCAGCTGTACACTCCACACAACAGGATGTAACAAAAGTCAGATTGAGATTATTTCTAGGAGAAACCAAAGGTGGAAACTACAGTGGAGAAGTGGGTGGGTGGAATCAGAAATGTTTAACCTTTTCTTAGCTGACTGCTTCTACATTCAAAATTGCCCCTCCCCCCAAGCTGCCTGCTTCTCACACGTTTGGAAAAATAGTGTGAAGCATGGCTGATGGGGAGGGTTATTCGTAATGGAATAATGGAATGAAAAGGTTAAGCATCCCTCCCCATTCACTGCCTCCCTCTCTGCTCCAAATCTTCCTCCTGAACTTGCTTTTTCTTAGGGCAAGCCGCAATTGGGTTTTTGTTACATGTTTTGGATCATGCTGCTGGTAGTATATACCCAGTGTGCTTGCACAAAGTGCAGTTCTTGATAGCTGAATCCAAGGGGCACCTCCACAGTCTCACATCCCCCACCTGTGCCACCAGAAAAGAGTGGAGAAGAGGTTGCAGTGGATTCTGGATTCCAGTAAAATCTCACAAGATCCCTTCAAAACCATCTGACAGCCTCCAGAGGCCCTGCACAATCTTGCCACAGCCTTACGACACTAGTAAACGAAGTTTCAGTGGGGATGGCAAGGTGGGGTGGTGGCGGCGGCAATTGCGCAAGGCGGCACCTTCCAGTTTTACCTTCAGGGGAGACACTGCTAGCCAGTGTGGTGTAGTGGTTAAGAGTGGTAGTCTCGTAATCTGGGGAACCGGGTTCGCGTCTCCGCTCCTCCACATGCAGCTGCTGGGTGACCTTGGGCCAGTCACATTTCTTTGAAGTCTCTCAGCCCCACTCACCTCACAGAGGGTTTGTTGTGGGGGAGGAAGGGAAAGGAGAATGTTAGCCGCTTTGAGACTCCTTAAAGGGAGTGAAAGGCGGGATATCAAATCCAAACTCTTCTTCTTCTTCTTCTTTGACTCATTGTGCAGTGATTTGCAATAGGGTGGCATCTCAGCTATGGAATTCCCTTCCGTCAGACCAGTTATGGAGCTCCTCCTGATCCGCTTTGGACATTTTGACAGTATGGTCAGTTGACACAAATTCAGAGGGGAAAAATGGGAGTGCATTCTAAGTGCATTCCCAAATATTTCCTTTCCTCCTTTGTAACCCAGATTGAACTCCATCTGGCCTGCAAAGGAAGACTTCTGCCGAAAGCAGCAACCCCCACTCTGGGCAGGGATTGGCTGCATTACAATGATCTCAATGGGGAATTTAAACTGTTGATGCACAGGAACATTGTTCCTTTTCAGGTGCAGCTCAAGTTTTGTGTGGGAGGGTGGGGGGAGGGAGGAAAAATGGGGGGGGGAAGAAGGATGATATGTTTCTGGATAATATGTTTTATTTTAGTTTTGAATAAAAATAAAAAATAAAATAAAAATGGCATATCCAGCAAATCAAAGTAATATGCAAAGGTTCTGTCATGATTCTATTAATGCTGATGGATAAGGTACAGGAAATGAAATCGGATTAATTAACGGAGTTGAGTTCAATTTCAATTGAAAAATTAATCACACTTTCCAATGGCGAAAGCTCCACAAACAAGGGGCAATGTGACAGAATGGAAATTAGTCCTCCTTGCAATCATTTAGATACCAGCCTTCCTAGTCATTGCAGTTATAAAGCAATGAAATGCTAGCTGGATGCATTTTCACTGCGAATACTGGATTCCTCCCACAATCTGAAGGAAAGATGTTTGCACCCCGCCCCCCAACTATATGTCCATCCATGCTCAGGTCAAGGGAAGTAATAATACTGCTTTGTTTTGCCTTGGTTCAACCACATCTGGAATACTGTGTCCAGTTCTTGGCACCACAATTTAAAAAGGTTATTGATAAACTAGAACGGGTGCAGCAGAGGCTGGCCAAGATGATCAAGGGTCTGGAAGCCAAGTCTTATGAGGAATAGTTGAGGGAGTTGTGTATGTTTAGCCTGGGAAAGAGGAGACTGAGAGCAGATATGATGACCATCTTCAAATATCTAAAAAGCTGTCACATGAAATATGAAGCAAGCTTGTTTTTTTCTGCTCCAGAGGGTAGGGCATGTACTAATGGATTCAAGTTAAAAGAAATTAGATCTAAACATCAGGAAGAACTTTCTGGCAGTAAGAGCTGTTCAACAGTGGAACAGACTCTCCTAGAAGGTGGTGGACTCTCTTTCCTTGGAGGTTTTTAAGCAGAAGTTGGATGGCCATCGGCCCTGAATGCCTTCCTTGAGATTTCTGCATTGCAGGGGGTTGGACTAGATGACCCTTGGAGTCCCTTCCAATTCTACAATTCTAAATTTCTATTATTCTGTCACACTGCTCCAAATAAAGACTCAGCTATACACTCCACACAACAGGATGTAACAAAAGTCAGATTGAGATTATTTCTAGGAGAAACCAAAGGTGGAAACTACAGTGGAGAAGTGGGTGGGTGGAATCAGAAATGTTTAACCTTTTCTTAGCTGACTGCTTCTACATTCAAAATTGCCCCTCCCCCCAAGCTGCCTGCTTCTCACACGTTTGGAAAAATAGTGTGAAGCATGGCTGATGGGGAGGGTTATTCATAATGGAATAATGGAATGAAAAGGTTAAGCATCCCTCCCCATTCACTGCCTCCCTCTCTGCTCCAAATCTTCCTCCTGAACTTGCTTTTTCTTAGGGCAAGCCGCAATTGGGTTTTTGTTACATGTTTTGGATCATGCTGCTGGTAGTATATACCCAGTGTGCTTGCACAAAGTGCAGTTCTTGATAGCTGAATCCAAGGGGCACCTCCACAGTCTCACATCCCCCACCTGTGCCACCAGAAAAGAGTGGAGAAGAGGTTGCAGTGGATTCTGGATTCCAGTAAAATCTCACAAGATCCCTTCAAAACCACCTGACAGCCTCCAGAGGCCCTGCACAATCTTGCCACAGCCTTACGACTCTAGTAAACGAAGTTTCAGTGGGGATGGCAAGGTGGGGTGGTGGCGGCGGCAATTGCGCAAGGTGGCACCTTCCAGTTTTACCTTCAGGGGAGACACTGCTAGCTTTGATTCATTGTGCAGTGATTTGCAATAGGGTGGCATCTCAGCTATGGAATTCCCTTCAGTCAGACCAGTTTTGGAGCTCCTCCTGATCCGCTTTGGACATTTTGACAGTATGGTCAGTTGACACAAATTCAGAGGGGAAAAATGGGAGTGCATTCTAAGTGCATTCCCAAATATTTCCTTTCCTCCTTTGTAACCCAGATTGAACTCCATCTGGCCTGCAAAGGAAGACTTCTGCCGAAAGCAGCAACCCCCACTCTGGGCAGGGATTGGCTGCATTACAATGATCTCAATGGGGAATTTAAACTGTTGATGCACAGGAACATTGTTCCTTTTCCGGTGCTGCTCAAGCTGTGCCTGCAAAGGGAGATCCTTTGTATCAAAGGAATTCTTTGATTTGAAGGAATAATCCAGAGTGCAATGTAAATGCATTCCTGGTTCTTCATTTGCACCAAAATATTAACGCCTTTTGAATTTGATGTATTCTTTTGATTGCTCTGCAGGAAAAGGTGGCTGTGATGTGCCCAAAGCAGCCTGGCAGGCCACTCTCTAAGGTCTACAGGGCAGAAGTTCCCTCTGCCAGCCGAGAGGTACATCACGTGCCATTGTTTTCACCCGGAGTTTTGTTGGGTGTCTGATATGCTTCGGCCAGTTGCTGCTGTATGTTCTGGTTTGATATTAATCTGGTTTTGATTGCTGTATTTTGTTTTTATCTGTTTTAATGTATAATGAGCTGTATTTGTTAGCTGCTGCCTAGCGGGACATCTTCAGGAGAATTAAAGGCTAAGGAACACACTCTACACAAATCTGGAGTGGAGTCCCTAAGGCAGTTGGATGGTGTCTTGTAGGTCTCATTCTGGCAACTCCCACAGCTAAGGTGGTGCCAAATGTATTCCTTTCCTTTGGACCACATTGGCAGGGCTGGGAGGGTGTGTATTGTCATCTGGGCAGCCCAGGACCTCCATGCACACTGCCGAGGCTTGTGCCCTGGAGAGGTCACTTAATGCAGCAAAAACAATTCAGGAAGCAGCAGTTATGAGTTACTAGTCTCTACAACCATAACAGGCACAATGATTCTCGAGTGGGTTGACTTCTCCTTCCGAGGTGCACCCCATTGACTCTTGGGACAGATGGATGCCAGCAACAACAACAAAAGCTGTATTCGTAGTTCACCATGATATCACACAAGGCATGGTAGGAATCATGTGTGTGTGTGTGTGTGTGTGTGTGTGTGTGTGTGTGTGTGTAGTGAGAATTCCCTCTGTAGCTCTCAGCATTTGCTCCCAAAATACTACCACCAGCTTTAGGGTGCAAGACGTTATTAAACAATTGTCAAGATCTCCCATTCATTTCATCACCCCACTTCTGGAACATATAACATACAAAGGAGGTTGCAAAGTGGTTGCTTGCCTCCTTCGCACTCCCTTGAGTCCTTCTGACACAACTGCTTCATCATTGTTGCTTATGCCCTTGCTCCGCCAGCAATTGGCGTTAATTTTGTTCTAAGTACAGTTCATCTTCTATCTCTACCTTCGAGCCTTATAGGCAATCTATTGTAATTGTAGCTTTTATATCATCTTGAGGATGCCCTTCACCTTGGTTTTACCCATATTTCTTTGTTCATCTTGTTTTCCCATGTGATACCAACTTAATATCTTTCCAGCATTGCTCTGCAGTTCAAAGCTTGTGCTCTTTCTTATCTTTCAAAAAGGAGAAGAAAAAAGGGAAAGGAAAAAGGACGCGTAATCTGTCTCCAGTACAAGATTGACACATTCAGGTCCAGAATGCCTTCTTAAAACAAAGGACAGGAAATATATAACTCTAGAAATATTGCCCCCCTATGAACTACAGTATGAGTAGGCAACAGTTTACAGGCCACAAGCTGACTGCTTATTTAGAGTTTTCCTCGAAACTTCAGGTAACTTCCCAGGAAACTGTGGCCTTTGCTGCATTTTACTTTCTAGCTGGCTATTTCAGTGTCTTACACTGGAAGGTAAAGGAAGTAAAACAGGGAGGAAATTGTGTGTGTGGCTGCTAGGAAACTGCAAGCATCTCCTGGTCTTCCCATCATAGGCTGCAATTCAGTCAGTCAATGTGTGTTTCTTCAATGGTTCCATTTCAACGGCATCCACTTCTGAAGGCAGAGAAAACTGCCTTATGCCAGGCCATACTATCTAGCACAGTACTGTCTACTTGGGCTGGTTACAGTTGAGGGCAGAGGAGGGAACTCAGGCAAATGTATTTCGAAGAATCTGCTACCTCATTCTTTTAACAAGAGGTACAGTATTTGTAATTCAACCAGATACCTTTGGTACACAAAACACACCTGTATCACTTACTTGTGGGTCCTTCCTTTCCTTATGTGGTGCACATCAGTGGTGCAACTGGCTCTAGGAAAAAAGTTAAGGAACCCTTCCAATTTTTGCCTGCATTTTCTTTTTGCATGCATACAGCGTTTCACTAGAATATAGCCTGCAAGAAGACATAGAGACACACTTGTGTTATTGTGCAGAAGCAACACACACAGTTCTCAGCATTTGCTCCAATCCAGTAAAAAGTTACTTATAGACAGTGCTTTTTTCTTAAAAAATGTTTACAGGTACTCTCATTTTCCTACTCATATTGAAATACTGCCTCTCAATGAGGCAAAACTTAGATTCACAAAATGTTTAGGGGCATGCGCCCCCACCCCCCGAAAAAACAACAACACTGCTTATAGAAGCTGTGGCATCCAGGTCCTGCAATTCAAATCTGAACCCAGGACATCCATGTCCAAGTCCACTGTTCAACACACAGGACCAATTTAACTCCTTATCATTGCATTTAGTTCAAAGATTTACTCTTCCCATTGTTCACTTTGCCCCTCTCCCCCTCACTCCATATTACTTGTTAAGTCACAGTGTCAAGGAGGTCAGGGACAAAATCGAGGCCAGCTTGCATTTGCATTCACCAAATGTCACCACACAACCTTCCATTAAAAAGCAAGTGTTTTATATATAATAGTAGAACTTTGGTATAATATGAATACAGTCAACATCTTAACATGAGAAACAACAATTTATGTTTAAGATAAAAGGAGCCTAAGATCAAAGGAATGCATAATAGTTACAAATGTAAGAAAAGTGTTATAGTTTTCACCTTTCGGAGAACCTATGGCTGGCTAAGCAAGTCCATTGTGTAGTTGAAATGCAGCTGAACACAGTTCACATTTTTATCATATTATAGATAAGACATAGGCTACAGCCTTGACCAGATTATTTACAAGGAATGTGACAGAGAAGATTGAAGGGCCTGTCATCCTTGCACTGTATACTATACATTGTCCTTCCATCAAGCTGAGATCTCATGAATGAATTCGTATTATGTAGTCTAAAGAGAAAAATATATTTGATTAGAATCAGCCGGCTAAAATTAGCCACTGAATTAAACAAGTCTATATAACACATTTGCCTTCATGAATTGAAAAGCCAAGCAACACACTTATGGAGTATGTTGGTATCACTGACACATACAATGAGACTTCTTTAATATATTATTATATATTATATTTAATATATAACACACTATATGCATATATAATGTACATATATACCAACCCATGATATGGCATTAACAGGTCCCATTAGTCCCCAGGGTTGGACTACCTGAATTGGTCCCCTGATCCATTGTATTCTGTTTCTTATATCAGAGGTGGGAGAGACCCGGCAGCCTTTCGATGTTTCTAAAGTTCAGGCTTGTATGTTAAATTTACGTAGATGTACCTGTCCATTCCACCAATGGGTGATAGTAAATGTGATAGACAGGCCATGTCAAGACACACCTTTATTTCACAATTGCCAACACAGATGGAGAAGCTACATGCAATAACCAGCCTGTATCCAGAGAGGAGTAAGAATGTGAACTTTCATCTGAATACCTGCCCTGATTTTGTTATAGAAAGGCAGGGTGTAAGTGCTAAAATTAATAATAAAGCACTGGGTGATCAGTCAATTCAGCATTGGATGATGGCACAGAATGATGTGCATCTGGATGTGGTGCACACATTCGTGTCTGCAGGTTGGCCCAGCCATGCAGCTTGACATCTAGTACAAATTTATGAGCATGCAGGAATGTGGCTGCCCTTTTTTCCTTGGTAGCAACAGCAACATTCAAATGATTTAAATATGTTCTTATTTTATATTTAATTGTACTGTATTGTTTTAGCATTTCCGTGTTTTCCACTGCAAGGGGAGGAAGGGCAGGATAGAAATGTGATACACACACACACACACACACACACACAAAAAAAAAAATATGTGGCAAGCTTTTAAGTTACCCATAATTCTTCATCCTGCAAGATGTTTCACAAGTTAGGGGTAATTTTTTTAAAAGAATGTTTTTATACAAAAGCACTTTTTTTAAAAAAGGCAACAGCAAAATATTGGCAGATGTTAGCATGTGGAAGGAGAACAAATATTGGCAGTCACACCGACTGCTGCTGTTTCATGTAGGAAGGGTATGCTGAGCCTCCCCGAAACTGATTACATGGTGAAACTGAACCAGCTTACTTAATTGCTTTGTTTCCTGTTCAGCTCAGTGATCTGCATGCTATGACAGAAGTTTAAAAGATACTCACCTCATTGCCTCACTAGATAGTTGGGCACAATGAATCAGATGCTTAATTACGTGGCCAGCCTGGACAAGGATAGTCTCAACACTATATTACCACACTACAGAAGTAATGTAATTCGGGCTTCATTAACATTTATTTAAAAGGATAAGCCATTCTATATATTAGGTCCATAGTCAGTTGGCACCTTTTTGAACCTTTTTCCTGTCTATTTCTTCAACAACAGAAAGGTTGCCCCCAAATAATAAAAGTTGTACATTTAAACAATGACAGGAGATTTGCTTGAAGAGACATAGTCAGATTAATTGTTGTGACTATCAGAGTTGATTAGGTTGCAGAAGCAATTAGAAGTGTATTAAGTGAAGGAGCTGTTTTTCTGGACTGAAGCCAAACAATGCTAGGGGTTTAGCTGCTTGATGATTATTTTATGAATATAAAGGTCAGAGCTCTGGGTGTATTAATAATCCATGTTGTTGGTTTAGGGGAAAGTAATTTTCATAACAAATGTGCTCTGAATGCATTACAACATTGCTATTGTAGAAAAGTAGACAGAAGTAGTGAACTTCAGCTGTTTCCCATCTTGATTTTCAACACCGCGCATACATTTGAAATTTACTCCCAACGTTATTGTATAAGACACAGTGTCAGCGTCAGTAAATAAATGTTTAAGATAAGATGCTTGAGAGCAGCGTCAGTCTCTTTCTGCATTGCTGTGCTCCCTCCCAGCAGTGAAATGTTCCAGGGACAAAATGCTTACCCAGGTTGGGAGGATATCACTAACGGCATTTTGAAATATTTATTTACAAATATATAGGTTGAACATACGTAGAAATGAAGCTTAAACACACAAAGACACAGTCAAAGACACAATCCCATGTCAGATCACCAAAGTAGTCAGCTCTCCTAGAAGACTTTTTTTTTGTCTTACTCAAAAAACTCCTAATTGCAGTCTGTCCCCCTTTGTTTCTTTTTAAAGACACACCCTCAGAAGGATTGTGTGTCTGTTCCTTTGGTTCCTTCCCACAGATGCACACGTAGGGACTTAGACTGCATCATCCTTAACTGTGGACACCCTACAAAATTTTCTGTTCAGTTCTTACAATTCACTTCATTCCAGTGTGGTCATGTATGGGGGGGGGGAATTCAACAATTAGCTGTCATGAAGACGCATCATCTCAGTGAATATCCTAGGCTGTTACCATTATTTGTGCAGTACAAGGCTCTGGCCATGTGTTGCCTTAAGGCTGGGATCTGCAATGTGGTGCCTAGGTGTCAAATCATCACCAGAGACACCTGCCATAGTGGCTACTAAGCTATCCCCCTGCCTCAGATGGTATATTTTTAAAAACCAACACAAACCCTCTCTGTGCTATTCTTCTGGCCGCTTGCTGTTAACTTGCTTGAGAGCAGGTGGGAAGAGGACACAAAAGAGGAGAGCCAGAGTCATGCAGGGAGGACAGGAAATGAGGTGGTTGGTGCCTTAGAGAGGGACAGATGGGGCCATGGCCAGAGGGCAGAACTGGGGCAGGAAAAGCAAAAGCCCCCCCCCCAAAAAAAGTGCCATGAGGACTGAAATAAAAGAGGTTGAGGTGACGGGGGAGGAGAAGAGGTGGTGCTATATGAGGTGTGTGTGAGAGAGAGGGGTGGGGTGGGGGCAGGGACGTTGTTAAGGGAATCATCTTGAAATAAAGATGAGGGAGTTAATTTAGATGTGATTCATTGGAATTAACTGGGTTGCTGTCTCAGTATTCTGTTGGGGGGGAAATGATGGTTTTGCACTGTTGGGTTCACACCCCAGCTGTGCCTTGCACTCAGTTTCTTGGGCATAATACTTGTCCTTTGTGACTAGCCATGCCCCTTGGAGGGACGCGGGTGGCGCTGTGGGTTAAACCACAGAGCCTAGGACTTGCCGACCAGAAGGTTGGCGGTTCGAATCCCCGCAACGGGGTAAGCTCCGGTTGCTTGGTCCTGCTCCTGCCAACCTAGCAGTTTGAAAGCATGCCAAAGGTAAACGGCGTTTCCGTGTGCTGCTCTGGTTCGCCAGAAGCGGCTTAGTTATGCTGGCCACATGACCCAGAAGCTGTACGCCGGCTCCCTCGGCCAATAAAGCGAGATGAGCGCCACAACCCCAGAGTCGGCCACGACTGGACCTAATGGTCAGGGGTCCCTTTACCTTTATGCTCTCTTGGCAGCCATTTGGTGCCCACAAATTAAAATGTCTCCACCAACCCCAAAAGGTCTGAGAGCCGCTGCTATGGGAGATGTTGTCATGGCATTAACAATAACATTCTGCATGTGGGAGGGCGGGAACTTTTATATATTCCTAAAGCCGCAGATTAGGTGTTCAAGACTCTCTAATTTAGAGAAAAATATCCAGCAGCTACCTTCCTCATATTTATAATGTTCTGGTCTTTTTGTGGAACAGCCCATATGGCAAGGGGGCAAGGCAGGTTGGTTGATGCAAACAAAAAGTTCCTGCAAGGTCTTTGAAATGGAATTTTTTTAGCGGTTTGGAAAGAAACAATTAAGCTCTTGACAAATAAGCACTTGCGCCAAAATAGTTTGGGCAGATTTAATAATAATAATCAATCCTTTCTAGCAACTTTGGAATACACTTCTTTTTGTTGTTGTTCACATCATTGGATACTTCCTGTTTTTGGCGTGTTTCCCTCAGGGTTGGTTGCTGCAGCACCAAGGAGAGCTCCTAACAAGGGTTGGTGAACCTTGTGCCTTTTGTGCGTTTGCTTCCTGTCATAGAACAACAGAGAGTTGGAAGGGACCCATAGGATGCCTGCAATGCATGAATATGCAGTTGGCCCATACAGGGATCAAACCCACAGCCTTGGCATTATCAGCACCACGCTCTAACCACCTCTCCTATTCTCCACCTGCCTTGTTGCAGAATTGAAGAAGTCTTCTCCAACCTGGTGCTCACTTCCAGACCTTTTGGACTGCAACTGTTACCATTCCTGATCATTGGCTATGCTTGCTGGGGGGAAAACATGATTACTTTAATTCACCTTGTGCTCAATAAAGTTGCAAGAGATACATAAATATGGAAACAATTAAATGAATAAAACACAATACAGTGGTACCTCGGGCTACAAACTTAATTTGTTACGGAGGTCTGTTCTTAACCTGAAACCATTCTTAACCTGAGGTAGCACTTTAGCTAATGGGGCCCCCTCCTGCCACCGTGCGATTTCTCTTCTCATCCTGAGGTAAAATTCTTAACCTGAGGTACTACTTCCGGGTTAGCGGAGTCTATAACCCAAAGTGTTTGTAACCCAAGGTACAACTGTAGTTTGTGGGAATATTATTTCTGAGGACAGAATTTTGCAGAATTTCAGCTGCTGAATTAAATAGCACAGTTTCCTACAATCTGATGATTCTGGATGCACTATTATTTCTCTGTTAGAGAAATTAAAATATATGAAATGAGAACATTAGAATACATAATGAAAGCCACATTCTCTGACCATTTTCCACATTTTCCACAGTGGTACTTCCAGTATCAAAATAAAAGATTGGGGAACTTTTATCATACAAACAACTGACTGCCTAAGACAAATGAATAGCAAAGTTACTGTACAGTTCTGAGGATCACAACATTTTCTTGATTGTATTGTGGATAAAAATAATATAGCTCAGGTGAGGGATGGAATATCTGAATGTCTTCTTTCAAAACCTATTTAACAGGAGAATTGCTAGCAGGTTTCCCGCAGGCATCTGATTGGCCGCTATGAGAACAGGATACTGGAGTAGATGGGCTACTGGCCTGATCCAGCAGGATCTTCTTATGTAGGGTAAGGTCATCATGTGCATGGATGGCAGAATGATTATTTAATCTATAAATTCTGGATTTTTGTGCAAGATCAGTTGGTGCCTGGAGGTGCTTAACAGTTTAAATAGGTTTATGCTATGACAGAAAAATACAAACCAAGGCAAGAAGAGATAAGAAAATTGTGGTAAGCTTTTTAATTAGTATTCCTTTAAAAAAACACACTACTATGCAGGGGTGTAGGAGTAGTTGAGAGATTACAGATTCAGCCCCACAGACTGCATGATTCTGAACCCTCTGATAAAATTAGAAAAGATACTTTTATTTCCCAAGTCAACATCACCTAGAAGTCAGAGAAAACCCAAAACCAATGGTGTAAACATATACGCTCAGTTTTCCCTCCTACCCAGAAAGGAAACTATAGGAAGCAATAAGTGCTTTGCATTCATTTTCCTTCGCAATCTGATTAGTAAACACAAAAATCTCATTTTTATCTTTTCCTTAATCCCACCGCAATGATAAGCAGGGCACTGCAATTAATTAAGAACTGTGGCAAAGCTTCAGTCAGGGAAAACGAGCCATGTATAATTTGTGTTGAAATCAAGGGAAGAAATTAATTGAAACAATTGTTGTGCAGCTTGTTGTAATCAGTGCTTTTTTCTGGGGATACTCAAGGATATGCAGTACCGACATCTTTTTTTCTAGAAGAAAAGCACTGGTTAAAAGTATGACACTTATTGTAACAACTTCATGGTGGGTACTGGCACCTTTTTCCACAAGAAAAACACTGGTTGTAATGAAAAGAAGATGCTGCAGGATTCTTAGAGTCTCCCTCCCCTCACAATAGATCCACTTTGATCTCTCAAATTATGTAATTATGGGGGATGTACTGCTCCAGTGCAGGTTGATCCTATGTACTTTTACTCTGATCCTATGCACTTTTACACTGGGCTTAAAGGTAAAGGACACCTGACAGTTAAGTCCAGTCATGAACGACTCTGGGGTTGCTCATTTTACTTTACTGGCCAAGGGAGCCGGTGTACAGCTTCTGGGTCATGTGGCCAGCATGACTAAGCCGCTTCTGGTGAAGCAGAGCAGTGCACAGAAACGCTGTTTACCTTCCCGCCGGAGCGGTACCTATTTATCTACTTGCACTTTGATGTGCTTTCGAACTGCTAGGTTGGCAGGAGCAGGGACCGAGCAACGGGAGCTCACCCCGTCACGGGGATTCAAACCGCCGACCTTCTGATTGGTAAGTCCTAGGCTCAGGAGTTTAGACCACAGCGCCACCAGCTTAATGGGGCTTATTTTCTAGTAAGTAGGGCTGCAATATAAAAATGCTGTGCTTTGGGAGCATTCATGTCAGAAGGAGCAACTCCTCTCCAGTGGTGATCACAAGGGAAACTGGTTCTACAGATTTATTAGAAAAACTGCTTGCATGCAGCACTGATGCAGCAACTGCCAGTTTGATCACACAGTCCTCTTTCCTTCATTGAACAGTTTTAATAACTTTTTTTAAAAAAAAACTTTTTAAAAAATAAAATGGACCAAAGTATTTTTGATTGCTTAACTCTAAAAACAATGCTTAAAAAATGTAAAGGCAGATGAGCTGGCAAGCCAGAGAAGAGAACTGCTGCTTAACTCGTTTCAGAGGTGTGGTTGAAGGAAGACAGGCTCTGCCTGTGGTGCAGAATACTATTGCAACTCCTCTTTTGATCTGCTTTGTTCACTTGCACTCTTTGGGTCAAATTAGATGTGATCCTCGTTGCACATTTATTTATTTATTTATAATGTAAAGAGCTGCAGGTGTGCTAAAGCAACAGTGGAACCGCAGGGGATGCGAGACTCTCATTCTCCCTGCTTCTGCTGAGGTGATGGCAAAAGCTGTCCTCTGAAGCCACTATTCATAGCAGGAAGGAATCCCCAAGTTGATGCTTCAGGGAAGTGATTTTCATTAGAGCCACAGAGGAGGCAAAAGGGTGAAATTCTCCCTTTCCCATCTCCTACAGTCCTACTGCTACTTGGGCCTCTCTGTAGCTTTTTGGTTTTTTAAAACAGCGTGTTCATAGCATTCCTGTCAACATGTGTTAAAATGCATTCATGCAATCAATGCCCCACCTAGTTTGGCCTTTAGTCTTTAGGTCCTTGAAGAGATGTTATTCACCATTTTTGCATGTCACGATAAACCATGGGTCTCAGGGTGGAATTCGACGTTGCAACATTACAAACTTGCCAGCTTGCCAGATCAAATGGTCTCCCGTTCCGTCCCCCTGCATGGTGTTCTGGGGGTTCTCCCTACCTTCTGAGCCAATTTAGGGGGGCAGAGGAGGGAGGGGAGAAAACACCACTGCAAAAGCAAAAGCCCTAGTGCAGTGCTTCCACAAACAGGGTATGTTATGTGAATCCCAGCCTCAATCTTGCATACTTCCTCTCCCCCACCCTTCATTTAATGCACCTCTTTGAGCACTTCAACAGCTTTTATTTTCAGTTTCCCTTAAAGTTGGCTTGTGTTGTCCACCCCAGGAATCATAGCTCCTCTCTACTGTGCATGTCTTGTGAAACCACGGATTAGCATGATGTTCAAACAGAACTGCAGTGTTTCTCTTTCAATAGGCTTCTGAAAAGGCTGAATGGGGATTTCAACTCTGCTGTTTAAACCACGACTATGCTGCTAGTGCAGCTGTTACACGCACTCATCATTTTCCAATAGTGTTGAATGCTGTACTTGAAGAACTGAGCTACCAAGTGTATGAATCACAGTATCCTTAACCAACTTGCTATATGAAGCCAAGTAAGCTAAAGGAGTGCTAACTTTTCTCTACATCTTCACTGGTAAAACAAGTTTAACCCTTTCTCTCACCTGGGTCCTTATAGTAATTTGGATAAATAAACTATGGCACGAACCCTGACTCAATAGATAAGCCTTTCAAGTATGATACACTAGAAAAAGATAGTGAATCCATGTAACACTTATGTAGATGTGTAGTGATTAGACCAGCATTCCTCAACCTGGTGTTTTCCAGATGCTTTGGACTATAGCTCCCATCAGGACAAGGGTGTCGGATAGGAATAGGGTTCAAATCCCTACACAATCACAAAGCTTATTTGTTGACTTAAGCCGCCCTCTCTCTCAGCCTAACCTATGATATTGACACAGATTTGTTTTGAGGATAAAAAGAAGAAACATGTACGGCTACCTAAGCTTTGTGGAGGAAGGGTATATAAAATGTAATAAATAACTAGAATAAATGAATCTATCTCAAGCTAATTTATGATATGTTGTCATCAAAGTTTTGTTCTTAGCATGCTAGGAAAACAGTTATATTATACATGTTCAAAGAAAATATTACACTGTTGCTGCCAGATAGTTTGCTTTAAAAAAAGAAAAGATTTTTTGTCATTTCCTTCTACACATGGGAAATAAAAAAAGAAATACTGAATTTAAGGTCACCAACAGCAGACACCACCTGATGTTACAGCCATACTAATTTACTATCAGACTGGAAGCATCAGCTTTGTATGACCTTCATCAAAAATACACCCTAGAGGGTTTATTGACATTATATATGTGAGTAACAGAATGGGGGACAGGTGACTCTTGAAGGAAATTTCTGCTGGCAGAGGTATTTTATTTAATAGTTTATGTGCAACTCATTGAACTATAAGAATATGCAGTTCACTGTGTGGCAGAATAAAACAGCTATTTTTGATTAGGAAGCAGACAAGCTAAAATTAGTTCATTATTTACTCATTGAAAGAAAATCAATTGCTAGAGCATAATCCTGTTAACAAAACCAGTCTGGCCTCAAGGCATATCAGCAGCATGAACTATTACAACACTAAATAAACAAGGGCACAGACCTTGAAATGATATAGGCACCAACCATTTCCTTGTTTCTGTGAAGGTTATAATCCAGCTGTGTAGAAAATGTATCTCAAGTTTAAACACCTTTGAGGATACCTAGTATAAATGTGGACGTGTTCAAGAATGAGAATATAGAAGACAAAATGGCTGTTGGGATAGAACAGGGAATTTATCTGAAGTTTTTGAAAACAGTATAGTTGGGTACTTCCCATTCACTTGTATGCATGTATATATGTGTGCGCACGCACAAACACACACTTGAAACCCCTGGGTTTATTCATCTACATGTGTACAGATGTACCATTAGCAAGTGTGCCATTAGAAACCTCAAACCTTCACTTTCTGCTCTTCTTGAGCAGCAGAAGCACCCATACAAAACAACAACAACAACAACAACAGAGAGAGAAAATCCATTTTAATGAGGAGGAGGAGCAGACTAACAATCCCTACAAAGCACTGAAAAAAATAAAGGTCTCAAACATTTATTTAATAATTTAAACTGTTTTTATTCTACTCTTCCCTCAAAGAAATGCTTCCATAGCAGCTAATAAATGTCAGTGATAACACAGTCCCTGTCCTCAGGTTTACAATCTAAAAGACACAACAAAAAAGGAAAAAGGATTGGGAAGGATGACAGGGCTGGAATGGCTGCTGTTCTAGCCCTACTTACCTGAGAGTAAGCCTCACTGAATTTAGTAAGACTTAGGTTTGATCAGAAATGGCACTGTTCCTTGTTTATGGGATTCTTGTAATAACCAGCTGGAATTGAAAAAAGAGGAGGCAGCCCATCTTTCAGCAGATGTTTTTGTTGTTTTTGTTACCTATTGTGTAGTAGCAATACAGACATTAGATGTTAGAAAGCCCCAGTGAGCACAGTATGATCCTGAGTTTTCCCATAAGAAGAGTGATCTGTGTCTTTATAGACATACTGTTAAAACCCAATTACCTAAAATTGCATTTGTCCCAAATGAGGTCATGTCCCTCTTCAAATATATCAAGGATTTTAAACTTCCTCAATAATCTAAATTCTCATTTCGCCTGCATTCCCATTACATTAGGATAATTGAAGTTTGTCTGTACTGTAATGCATAAAACTAATCAAAACCAATCTTTTTAAAACTACCGAAGACTTAAAGTCATGTACAAATGTTTACTTGGTGTATGCAGTCTCCAACTCCTCCGAAAATGCCAGCACCGTCATGAAAACCCTTAAGCCATGATAGCTTCTTGCTCTCTCATGCAGAGTCCCAAATTCTTATCTTTGTTGAAGTACCCTAACCAGAAATGACCTCATGTTGGAAGAAGTGGGAGGAAGAGAGAACTGCCAGCTGAGACTGACGTCTCATCCTCCTCTACTTATTGTGCTGCTACTCCTAGGAATCAGACAAGGCAGGGCGGGGGGAAAGAGAGAACAGTCTTGTGCTGGGTCCGAAGGAGGGAGCCAGGCCAGCTGGCTGGTAGAATAAAAGCAGCAGTAGCAGAAAGAGAAGAAGGAAGGAGGAGCCACCACAACCACCACCATCCCCGCCATGGGTGGCTGTGACTCTTAAGCCTGGCAGGCTTCCACCCACCCACCCACCCAGCCAGCCATGCCAAATAAAAACAAGTGGTGCTGTGCCAAAAAATTCTGCATTTTTTCAACTTCTGCCTATTAATTAATGAAAAAAAGAAATTGCATTCATAATGGCTCAAAGGTGAGAGGTAAAATTTAGAATAAATTGTGATGGGTGCTGTGCAGGGGTTTTTTTGATGTGCATACCTTATTTCCAAGGCGCCTGAGGAGTGTTTGCGAGGATCCTTTCTTTTATTCTACTTGTCATCTCAATCAGCTCAAAGCCACACACAAATTGAAATTCTGAAGTAATTCTCAAGTGCCCTGAGAAGGAGCAGTAAAATGGAATCTTGTCTAAAAGAGGAATACAGGTTCAAGAACCTAGAGGGCAGATTTCGGCACAGCAATTATCAGCACGGTAACAACAACAGCATCAGTAAAGTGCAGCTCCAGAAGACAATAGGCTATCAGCGAGACAAAATCTAAAGCTCTCATAGGCCTTATTTCCACATGCATGTACAGTACTTGTGAAGCAAAGGTACTCGCGATGTGTTAAAAATAGATCAGCCAGACAGCAATGGAGAATAAGAAGGTGAGGTTTATTGCCAGGCAATAAGGTACCCAGTTGGAATATTTTCCAAAGAACTGGGGACCTCGATTGACAGAAATCCAGAGGTCTTTATACCTGAGCAGAACACAGCAAATCATTGATCATGAGACAATCAGGAAGGATTCACAATATTGTCAGCGAGAATCAGCCAATCAGCAAGCGGTTGTCACGCAACTTGACCCCCGGTCAAACCTTGGTCAGCACCGGATTCCAGTTCTGCTTTCCGATGCTTGTAGTGACGCTCTGTCTAACCTTTCCCCCAGTAATGACAGGACAGGGAGCTTTGGACATTTTGTGGTTTTGCTCTTCCTGTTCTGTGGATTAATTTAGCCTGTATCTGAGGGGATTTTGTACCAGAATCTCTGATTCATGTCTTTCCCCCTTGTCCGGGGTGCACAGATATTTAGGGGAAAGGTCGGCTCCTTATTTCTTGCCGTTTCAAGCAGTTTGCAGCACAGCTTCCCTTTTGATTCAAAATGGATTATAAAGTACTGTAATCCTTGATTTGTATAAGCATATGTGGATATATATATTGAATATATTGAATATATTGGTTTCTGATAATTGATTATGTGGATAGCATAGGGGTAGCCCTTCTCCCTTGCCTCATTCCCCCCTTTTCAAGCTCAGAGAGAAGATTCATCTGACTCCTGAGCTTGAACACCACTCAAGACATCAGAATAAACCGTTGCTTCCTGCAATGGGGCTTGTTCCTGCACCGGAACCGGTTCCCTATGCATTCGCTCGTAACCATCGTCTTCCTCTGGCTCATCTGGCGCTGGTGGCAAAGCTCGATATATTGCCAGAATCTGAGGGTCAGTGAGATGTTTAACATTGCGGGCTATCATTCCTCTAAGCAAAGACAGACAACAAGGGATTACAGAAAGAAACAACAGAAAAACAATTCCTCCTATAGCTAAGGCGGTCAGAAGGCCATGCACCCACCCCTCTCCTGGGATCCATGACCACATCTTCCCCCAGGGATTCTGAGTGGGTGTGTTGTCAACTACCAGGGATTGAAGTTTTTCCAATTCATCCTCGATTGTCTTGTTAAGGTCGTGGAACTTAACCTGGCATTGACCTTTTGGGACAATTTTACAAAAACCACCTGAACGTGCAAGGAGGTAGTCTAAAACCAATCTATGGGTCATCGTCAGTTGGTTCAAATCCTCAACCTCTGACTGCAAAGAGCGCAAGACATGGGTGGTGGCATTGATAGATTTTTCCAGCCTGCATGTAAGAGCAAACAGTGCTTTCTTATTTTGCTCGGAAACTACTCCTGGGTAAATTCCCATTGAGAGGAATCCTATAAATCCACCCCCAACGCTCCCTACAGAACTTGTCAGATAAATTTCATCTTCACAGTGTTCGCCTAGGGCCGCCCTTTTCCGTCTGCTTGCAAGACGAGGTACCATGTGGTTGACCTCCACTGCAACCGGAAAGGTGAATGCCCCTACACCGACACACTGGAAATTTCCTGGGTGGAAATTTGTCGCCAATCCATCATATAGAAACCAGAGGTTAGGATCTTTAATCATCCAACCAGAACAAATGGACCCTTGTCCGGTGAAATTAACTGAATACTGAGGAAAGTATGGGTATAAATCTGATGAGGTCGTATTGCCCTGGTAGGAGGCATTGTGGGATCCCCAAAGCCAAAATTTATCCGAGCATTGGGTATAATTTCCCAGCCATCCTTTGTCAATGTGGTACTTAACTTGGGGCCAATACTTCCATTTGGAATTCCATACTCCAGTGGCATGACAACAAAAACATAGACCTTTTGTGGTTCTGGTATATCTGATATATCAATAGGGGATGTCATTCATTTCAGTAGGTGGGGCTGCAAAGAGACCACTCTGATTATAAAGTAGGCCTGCCAAAACAACATCAGGATCCTTGATTAATCCTGGTATAAGGGACATGTCTGCTACCTTCCTTGGGTGTTCATAATATAGGGTAGCATTCTCCCCATATATCTGGAACATGTGTTCAGCATGGTTTATAAAGACATTACCTACTACCATTGGGCCTCTCTGGAGCCACAAGCACATCAATATCAACAGAAGCTTCATTTTCATTTTCCCCATGTATGCCTTCAAGGTTGAACCTTATCAGTTCTGGCTCTAGGTTGATGTTAATACTGTGATCCTTCTTGTATAAACAAAATACAATGATCAGGACCAGAAGGAGCGAAATTGCAACAATTAAATAAGGTAGCAGGTACCAGAACATACCCTTCAGTGAGATATAGCCTCCCGCTCGGCCGCACCCAGTGGACTTATTGGTGGTCCCCAGGTTCTGATCAAACTGGTGAGGTCAACTCACACTGTATACACTTTGCAACTGCTACCTTGAAGGGACCTGTGGGTGGTGGAGGAAATACAACTACAGTGACCAGTGTAGCACCAGGAAAAGCTCTTTTGGGGAGGTGGGTAGGAGAAGCTTCGTATGGCTCTCCTTGGTTCCCCTGGCATGTACTCTTTCCTTGTATGTGACCTATTGTCTTGGACCTGCTTGTGCCCAATCTGGTATGTAGAGTTCCCAAAGAAAGAAAGGAATGTAACTACCGTATGCAGTTACCCAATCCACCCACTTGTCACGAATGTCCCCCTTTTTGTCCACCCTTGTTATTGTAATTTGCACTAAGGGTTTATGAGCAAAATCTGGCTGGAATTTAGGATTGACCGAAATTTTAACTGGTAGGGGTCCTCCCATACGCTGGTGCAGCTCCAAAATCTTCCGGTGTGCGTAGACTCACTGGCTTCCAGGTGCAGTGAGAGCAGACCTGTAGTCCTGTTGCCCGTGCTCCTGCCCGCTTCCGGAGGGGCTAGGTGCAAGGTTTCCTGGTGAGCTTCAGCTTCAGAGGGTCAGACGGGTTCAGCTCACAGTTCCAATGACCCTCAGACCGCTTCAGACGAGAATGATGAATCCACGGGGTTACTTCCGCTACTTTTACTGCAGTAGGTGTGGCCAGCAGAACCGTGTAGGGACCTCTCCAGCGAGCCGTCAGTGGTTCGTCTTTCCAATCTCGTACCCACACTCGGTCTCCTGGCCGAAAAGGATGAACTGGGTCGGATAAGCAGATGGGAATGCGCTGGAGACACCACCTGTTTAAATCAAGAAAAACACGAGAAAGAGCCTGGATTTGTTCTGCTGTTATCTGCCCCCCCCACCTGAGTCAAGTCTGCTGTTTTCCCCCTGGCTATTGGAGGTGGTCTCCCATACAAAAGTTCAAACGGAGAAAGTTTCAGTCTCTTTGTTGGTGAACATCTGATCCTAAACAAAGCTATAGGCAACATGTCTATCCATTTACAATGAGTTTCCTGGCACAATTTCGCTAATTGTGCTTTCAGAGTCCGATTCATCCTTTCTGTTTTTCCTGAACTTTGAGGTCTATATGCCGCATGCAGTTTCCATTGTATTTGCTGTACCAAAAAGTGTTGGGGAATTCTTGAATCCTTGAGGCAACCTTGTCCACGTTAACTGAGTCTTTGTCCCCTTGTAAGGATCCTCCCATTGAAATGCAAATATTGGCTGACTCTGGGAGGCAACACGGCAACAGAAAAATGCATCTTTTAAGTCCAATACTGTAAACACAGTTGCCTCTGAGGGAATCAATCCTAGGAGGTTGTAAGGATTGGGCAGACATGGATGCAGAGTCTGTATTTAATTATTAATCCTTTTCAGATCTTGGACTGGGCGAAACTGATCTGAATTCGGCTTGCGCACTGGAAAAAGTGGAGAATTCCAGCTGGACTGGCACTTTACCAAAAGCCCATATTGCAAAAACTTATCTATATGCAACTGCATTCCCTCTGCTGCTTGTCTTGGGATTGGATATTGTCGAGTTGCTATCGGCTTTGCCCCTGGTTTTAAATTTATTATGAATGGGGCTATATTCTTTGCCATGCCTGGTGGGTTGTCCTCTGCCCATACTCCAGGTGGGGCTCTCAGATTTTTGGGAATCTGTGAAATTTCTTTTTGAGAGTCTTTACTTGACAAAGCCACCATCATTTTCCATGCCTGTTCCCTAGGCACCTCTACTGTGACTATCCCAGATGCAGCCTGGGGTAATTTCATTTCTGCCCCTTTTGGTGTGAATGTAATCTGTGCCTGGACCTTTGATAGAAAGTCACGTCCCAGCAAGGGAATTGGGCATTCAGGCACATACAGGAATTGATGTGTAAGTGTTTTCCCTCCAATCTGGCATTCTTGAGGTTGCAGAAACGGTTTTAGGACCCTGTTGCCTGTGGCTCCCACAATTGTCACTGCTTGGTTGCTTTTTGCTTTTAATGGCTTCGTGAGCACCGAAAATTGCGCTCCAGTGTCTATCATGAAATTTACTAAACGGCTCCCCAGTTTAACCGAGACCATGGGCTCCTGGGAGCCTAAAGAAAGAGTTGAGCCCGGTCTCTCCTATGCATTCTCATTCTCATATTCCTCCAATTGCGCTAATCCAACAAAATCTCTGCTACTTCCTCTGTTTCTCACATATCTTCCTGCTTGCATCCTTCCTCTCTGCGATCCCCATTCACGTCCACGTTCCCTCTGATCCCTGAATCCACCTTCTCCCTCTGCTTCCCTTGCATCAGGGCACTCTTGCTTCCAATGACCTTCCTTCCTGCAAATTGCACATTGATTCCTTCCCAATGGCAGTCCTCTTCCCCTTCCACTTCTACCTCCACGTGCCCTACTTGAACCTCTCCCTTGGGCACCTGCATCAAATGCCGATCCTTGGCTGATGGCTGCAGCCAAAAACACTGCCTTTTGCTTCATTTCCCGAACTCTGTCCTTCTTAAACTCATTCTCTCTGTTCAAGAAAACCTTTTGAGCGATTGCTAGGAGCTGATCCATTTGCAATGTTTCAAAAGCGTCTAACTTTTGTAATTTCCTCTTAATGTCCGTAGCACTCTGAGCCACAAATGCCGCATTTACCATTTGCTTACTTTCTGGGGTTTCTGGATCAAAGGCCTGAATCTGTAATTGCATCCATTAATTTCCATTATTTTGAACTGTCATGGCTTCCTGGGGTTCTTAATGAATTAGTTTGTTCCCCCCATGCTCCAGACATTTGAAATGTACTGGTTCCTCCTTCCGCTCCCTCTGTCTGTGTCTGCCGGACTGACATGTCCTGGTTGAATTTTTCCTCGGGAGGGGAGGGTAACATGCTTTGATCTAAGGCAGCCGCTTGATTTGGCTGGGAAGGCAAATCCGGAAGGCTAGGCACATCCAGCGTTGCCGGAAAAGGTGGGACTGCCTGAGAAGCTTGTTGTGAGTTATTTACCGCCAGCTGAGATGGGCGGGGCACAGGTATCTGTTGGGCTTGTCCTGCCATTGCATTTTGACTTGGCAACACTTGCCCTGAAGGCGGCTGCATTGCTTGATTTGTGCTGCTATAATTGTATGGCGGTGGAGGGATTCCCTCCTCCTCTGGCGGAGCAACATAAATTTTCCTGTCAGCTGCAGAAGAATTTGTGGTTTTCCTGGCTTCCTGTCTTACAGCAAAAATCTCACAGCTGCTATTATTCCCCTTTATCCTGAGCCAGTCCGGATTTTTTAAACAAATAGTAGTCCATTTTGAAATATAATAAAACTGCTCCTTAAGCAAATCCGGTTTCTGCATTATTGAGTCCATAACTGCTTGACATAGCTCAATCCTGAAGGTACCTCCCCGTGGCCAATTTTTGACCTGTTGGGGCCAAATCTGCTGGCAATATTTCTTTAAAACCTCCTTACTTGGTTTGACCTCTCCTTGTTCTTCTGGGAAAACTCTTTTAAAATTTTCTAACATGCATTCTAGGGGTGTACAGGCTTGAACTGGTTTTGAACATTTTCCCCCCATAGTTGTTCTTTGCAAAAACTTTCCCTCTTCGCCAGGCAAGCTTTTAGCTAGGCAATTTCAAAAATAGGACAAGGAAACCCACAGCACACTTCCCCTTTTTTTTTCCCTTGCTTTTCTGCACTCATTCAGAACCCTTTTCTCCCTTTTTTTTCTTTCAAACACTCTTCCTTTTATATATATCACAGTCCTTACTCATTCAACCACAAGTCCCGGGACACTCTTCCATTCGATCATACACATACACACCGCCCTTTTCGCCCCCCTTTGCCTGCGGCGAAACAACTTTGGCAGAGAAACCCACACACACACACACAGCTGTTTTGTTTCTTGTTTTCCTAACCTTTTCCTGCAGAACTCCCTTATTCCCTCCTTTTGGGCTCACCCAGCTTCTCCTCCCTTTCCCTTCTGGGAATCCTTTTCCCTTTAACGGGAGGTTACTAGTGGGTCGCCCGAGTGTTGATCAAGCACTCATTTTTTATCTCAACTCACCGTGAGTTCCTTCCGTGGCGCGCTTTTCCTGTTGGCTCACGTTCAGATTCTCCTTCCTCGGTCCTTGCCTCCGTCTTGCCGGGGATCCGGGCCGAGGCGATTGCCCCCCTCCTTCGGAAATGATGTCCGAGTGGCGCCTGGAGCTGGAACAAGGTCCCCGACACGCCCCCCCGCAAGAACCGAGCGAGGCTCTTTTGGGTTAAAAAAACCCTACTGGCCTGTCTGATCCAGTCACGGCACCAAATGAAGCAAAGGTACTCGCGATGTGTTAAAAATAGATCAGCCAGACAGCAATGGAGAATAAGAAGGTGAGGTTTATTGCCAGGCAATAAGGTACCCAGTTGGAATATTTTCCAAAGAACTGGGGACCTCGATTGACAGAAATCCAGAGGTCTTTATACCTGAGCAGAACACAGCAAATCATTGATCATGAGACAATCAGGAAGGATTCACAATATTGTCAGCGAGAATCAGCCAATCAGCAAGCGGTTGTCACGCAACTTGACCCCCGGTCAAACCTTGGTCAGCACCGGATTCCAGTTCTGCTTTCCGATGCTTGTAGTGACGCTCTGTCTAACCTTTCCCCCAGTAATGACAGGACAGGGAGCTTTGGACATTTTGTGGTTTTGCTCTTCCTGTTCTGTGGATTAATTTAGCCTGTATCTGAGGGGATTTTGTACCAGAATCTCTGATTCATGTCTTTCCCCCTTGTCCGGGGTGCACAGATATTTAGGGGAAAGGTCGGCTCCTTATTTCTTGCCGTTTCAAGCAGTTTGCAGCACAGCTTCCCTTTTGATTCAAAATGGATTATAAAGTACTGTAATCCTTGATTTGTATAAGCATATGTGGATATATATATTGAATATATTGAATATATTGGTTTCTGATAATTGATTATGTGGATAGCATAGGGGTAGCCCTTCTCCCTTGCCTCACTTGAATATCATATACTTGATGGCTTGCAGCTGAATGGGTATGACTCAGTTTTTGTGGACTGATGTCCAAAGGGGTGTAAGTCAAAATAGAAAACTTGCAGAATTATCTATCTCAGTGAAGTATATTCAGATTGGTAGAGGCTCTTCAAGGTCTCAGAAAGAGGTCTTTCTCATCACATGCTACTTGATCTGAACTATCGTCCTTCCTTGTGGTTGGCTTGATCAAGCACACAAACACATCATTGCTTGATTTTGTAGGTAATGAACATGTATGTATGAAGTGTCACAGAAACCACAAAAACAGTTTTACAACAGCTTTGAAGTAAAGGCATTGTGATACAAATTGGCCTTCATGGAGTTAAACAAGCAGAATGTTTGAGTCATTTTAAAACCTAGCATTATTCTTCACCTTCTAAACAAGGACACCAGATTCAGCACAATGATTTTTTTAAATAATTCAAGAACAAAATAGATCAATGTCAAGAATTTTTCCTCGTATAACAGCAGAACAAATCATTTTTAATTCACTAGGAAAGGTAATCTTTGATTACCTAAATATTTCAGTAAAGCAAGCAGGTGCTGGGGACAACAGAGTAGGGTTTTGTTTTTTTGCTTTTTAAATGTATTCAGTTTTAACACTTTCTTAACATTTAACATTTTCTCACAGGTTTCTGAACTAAACAAACATCACCTATGGATCCAGAACAACAAGCTGCAAGAGATGATGTGCACATATAATTACAAATAATCTTACATTAGTTTCTATATTATAGTATCCAAATATCCTTTTGCAATGCAGTCAGGGAATCCTATTTGTGTGTTTACAAGATGTGAGATATAAAGTCCCACCATGTTGCAAAAAATGTTCCAGGGTTTCCTTTCCTCCGGATATACAAGGTTTGCGGGCGGGTGGGGTGGGGTGTAAGCTCAGCAATTACTAACGTCCACATGTTTTTTATTCCACAGAGACAGCTGTAAGATTTTAAAAATGTTGTTCATTGTTGTGCTTTGGATATTCTGGCTGCTGCCAGCATCTCGGTCATCAGTTCTTCAGAGTGGAATTGAATCATAGCATCACCTCATACGTTCGACAACAGTATAGTTTTATTGTTTGTCTCCTGAAGATTTTAAGCAGAGGCTGCTTTATTATTTTATTTTTTAACCAGATAAAGAGCACCAAAGTAATTAGTTCTTTCAGTCTGCCAAGTACACTAGTTTTCCATGTCTAATAAAAAAAAGACTGCCCCAAGAGAATTCACTGTAACATTATGCGGTTACTAATTTCTTACCTATTCTAGGTGAGATCCAATGTAGTAAAAGTGGGTGTCCACTTAGGATATGGCACTTCTTGCTCTCTTCCCCCTTGCAGCCTTTCGAGTGCCCTTCAAAATTTGCTCTGGGGGTTTGGGGGACCACCTGGAACAGATTTTGGGGCTGCATGGGGGCTAGACAGCAGAGCAGAGAAACTGTAAGTTCTGTAATGTAGGCAGATTTCCTATGTGCAAGCAGGCAGATATCGTTGGATAACATCCTCTGCTATCAATCACACACACAAATATCAGTCCTGTTGAGAGAACCCCACAGGATTGCCCTTCTCTGAACTACTTCTGGGACCCTTTCTGCACTTTAATCTTCCTGCTCAATTCAGGTGAAGCCTGAGAGATGTGGGCTAGAAATTATTAGGGTGTGCTTTGGAGCCTCATGGCTGCACTGGATTGCTAAATTGATGTGAGAATGTATCCATTCTTAGAAATACATTTTATGCTTTTTGCTTCTTTAATATATCTGTGCCAGTTATGTATTAAAAACCATACTCCAGATAAATTGTTGGTTAATGTGCTGAAACAGTATCTTGTTCTCATAATTTAGAGCTATAAATGCACCTCTATTCACCTTTCCTGCCCCGATAGCTCACATGTGTGCCTCTCAGCATAAATACTTTATTGTCCAAGGACAATTATAAAAGCTGGCATGAGAGGGTGAACTCTTGGGAAAGGAGAGATTAAAAAGCTCCGTTACGGATCCTTATTAGAGCAACAATTGGAGCAGTGATGCAGAAGTTTACAAGCCTCAGCAAGGAGCAACACAAACTAATTAGAACAGAAATAAATGACATTATGCATGGCCCACTAAGTGTGTGTGGACATAAAACTAAACAGTGACCTAGGTGTAATAAGAGTTTATTTGCTACATTACATTCCTATTATTGCAGAGCTGATTCTCCCATGAGTGATCATTGTTTGGATGCTCCTGCTGCACATAAAGGTTAAAGAAGCAGCTATTATTTTCTAAAACTACAGGTAGTGCAATAACTTGGGCAGCTAAAGCATGTTCTTATGTAATCATATATAAATTTGATTTTTTTTAAAAAAGAACTCTCTCAAAAGAATACACACACAAATGGAAGTTCAACCTTTCATAATGCTGGTGTAATATTAAAGAGCAAATGTGTCTGAGCTATGTGTCTCAGCTGGAATCTTCTGTGTCCTTGGTTCAGTGATGAGTTCCAATCTGCTAGCCTCAGCTCCTGATCAGTATTCTGTGTATTATTATCTATACACGGTTAGGGCTCTTTTGTGAGACGCTACTCACTGGTACAGAGTATTGATATAGAGTACTGGCACTGCTTGTTTTTGCTGCCCACGGCAGCCATTTTATGCTGGCACACACGGCACTTTATGCTGGCACACAGGAGAACTGGCACCTCATTTTTTTTACCTAGAAAGCACTGTTGCTCTGAGTGGTGTGAGATTCCAGGAGTTCCAGGCTCTTCCACGGTTTGTGTTTCTTGTTAAATCACGCACAGCAGACACTGTGGTGTCTTTATGATACACGGTTTATTTACACATATATACAACCTGAGCGTATGATGGAGAGGTTCACAGCATTAACACCCCAAGAAGGTCCTGCTTCTCCCATAGACACAGCCTTGGAATCCAGTAGAAATCAGGCCTGGCTCTCTGCCTTTCCAGCCCAGTACCGGTATATTATAGTATAGTGTCAAAAAATAAATATATTTGCAAAGTATGGGTAGATATCTTTTCAAAATGCTGTGTTCTATGTTACAAATCAAGCACTGCTAGGAATTGTTTCTTTTTGTTTTCCAGTGTATTTCTTATCAATAAAAAATTGGTGTGGCATAAGCCAATTTTTATTCAGAAAGTGTGGATCAGAGAAAAAAGTTTGAGAACCACTGCTTTAGTTGCTCATTCATTGTTGGTTCAAATCAAATAAAAAAGCAAGGACATGCTTTTAAATATTATCTGTTTTTAAATATATTAAAACTAGTATGGAAGAACTAATGACATAAGTTACAGTATATCTAGTGTAAATTAATAGTGTAAATATATCTATTTACTCAGAATTAAACCTCATTCAGTTCAACTGGACTTACTCTCAGATGTATATAGAATTGCAGCCTAAATTTCCACAGTAAAATATTTCCTGGAATTATGATTTCAGTTCTGCGGGTGGCTTTGAACAGCATATAGCAAGGCTTTGAATGTTATGGGAAATAACCATTTACACTTGGCAATGACAAAACATTTAAGGAAAAACCAATAATCTCTCTCTTTCTCTTATTTTTTTTTTTTTTATAATAATTTTTATTGATTTTACAACATAAACAAAAAACAAACAAACATAGTGCGACTTCCCCAAACCTCCCCTTCACTGCATCCAAATTTCAAAATTTTTAGCAATTCTTCATCCCATTTTTATATTTAATTCTCTTTAAAAAGGGTTTCTGCTTTATAAATTTCGATTTATAGCTGTAATTCTTTGTGTCCAATCCCCTGACATCTTAACATTCCGAAATTTTACAACAATTTTTAAGATAGATTTTAAATTTTTTCCAGTCCTCCTCCACTGTCTCTTTCCTCTGGTCACGGATTCTGCCGGTCATCTCTGCCAGTCCCATAAATTCAGTCACCTTGGTCTGCCATTCTTCCAGAGTAGGTAATTCTTCAGTCTTCCAATACTTCGCCAAAAGGATTCTTGCTGCTGTTGTTGCGTACATAAAAAAGGTCCTATCTTTCTTTGGTACCAATTGGCCGACCATGCCCAGGAGAAAAGCCTCCGGTTTCTTTACAAATGTCCACTTAAGGATTTTCTTAATTTCATTATAGATCATTTCCCAGTAGGCCTTAATCTTTGGGCAGGTCCACCAAAGGTGATAAAAAGTTCCTTCACATTCATTACACTTCCAGCAATTGTTATTGGGCAAATGATATATCTTTGCAAGCTTGACTGGGGTCATGTACCACCTATAGATCATTTTCATTATGTTCTCTTTCAGGGCACTACATGCCGTAAATTTAATACCTGTGGTCCATAACTGCTCCCAGTCAGCAAACATAATATCATGACCAATATCTTGTGCCCACTTAATCATGACTGATTTAACCGTTTCATCTTGTGTGTTCCATTTTAGCAGCAGATTATACATTCTAGACAAATTCTTAGTATTGGATTCTAGCAATTCTGTTTCTAACTTTGACCTCTCCTTCTGAAATCCTAGTTTTCTGTCCTGCTTAAAAGTTTCATTAATCTGGTAGTAATGTAACCAATCTCGGACTTTAGGTTTCAATTTCTCAAAACTCTGTAGTTTCAACTTTTCACCATCATATTCTATAATTTCACAATATTTTGGCCAGTCTGTATCCATGTTCAATCTTTTTACCGCCTTAGCTTCCATTGGTGACAGCCACCTGGGGGTTTTACTTTCAAACAAATCTTTATATCGATTCCATACATTATACAATGCTTTCCTAATAATATGATTTTTAAAATTTCTATGTACCTTTACCTTGTCATACCATAAATATGCATGCCAACCAAAACTATTATCATAACCTTCCAAGTCCAGAATGTCTGTATTCTCAAGAAGTAGCCATGGTTTCAGCCAGCAAAAAGCTGCTGCTTCATAATAAAGTTTTAAGTCCGGCAGGGCAAAGCCCCCTCTATCCTTTGCATCAGTCAAAATCTTAAATTTAATTCTGGGTTTTTTGCCCTGCCAGACAAATTTAGATATATCTTTCTGCCACTTCTTGAAACAGTCCATCTTATCTAAAATTTGCAATGTCTGGAACAAAATCTCTCTCTTTCTCTTAATAGAGTTTTATGCAATTCTAAGCAGACAAAAGACAGGTCAAACCTTTTGTTCTACTAAAATACATGAAAAGTTGGGTTCCCTCAAATGCCAAAAAATAGACATCTGAGCACTACTTTATCACCATGGAACAACCTGGCCATGTTTGATCCAGTTTAGCATTTGAACTTCCCTATGTTGAAATTTACCTTTTGCTTGTTTCTTGAGACTACAAAAGCATGTTTTATAAGCAAAGGCAAGAAATCTGAAGTATTTTTAACCTAAATTAGATAAGAATGTCTAATCTACTGTAGACTTTGTAAATGGCCTTGGTGATTTTAATGAAGGTTCTCTTGGGAGAAGGAAAAGGAAATCCCTAATAAATTGTGCTGTGCATAGTGAAGATAGCAGATAGTACTGAGACGCTAGTCAGCTGTTACATGTCAAAATGTACTGCCCTTCTGTTTATTATAAAACTTCTGTCACTGACCACTTTAGTACTTTCTCACACATTTAATGGAAGCAGGGGCTGTTTAAGAAAGTTGCTAGATTGTTGGTCAGTTGCATTTGAGTGATGACAGAATTTCTTCCTATGAGGTGAAGGACAAAAGAAAGATTTGCTTATATCAAGAATGCTGCAGACTGATGAATATGCTGAAATGGCATGCAACGTGCTTGAAATCCAAAAGCCAAGTTCAGGAACAAACATCTTCAAAGAATAATGGTTCATGGGAATAAAATGGAACAAGAGTTCTCATGATGTGATATCTTCCTAAGGAGGTGGGATAATTGCCAGGGGAGCAGCTAACTCCCTCTGGCCCTTCTTTCTATTGGTAATAGCCCTGACCTGTAGCCCACTAATACCACAATAAGAAAAAGTAGGCTCTGTGTGTTTCCACAACTGATGCATAGATTAGCAGTGTCTGAACCAAATTTTATAATGTTGTGTAGAATGTTATTGTCCTAAGATTTAGGGAACGTAGTCTGTGTAACATTTAGTGGGAAAAAATGTTCTCTACTAACTCATTTTTGCTTTGTCTTAACTGGAAATATAAAGCAAAACTATTTTTTTTTTTTTATAAATATTTATTAAAGTTTTTAAATATCAATGCACAAATAATAAACAGTCTTACTTCTGTCACAAACATAATTTCATCAATTCTTTGGACTCCCTCACGTCTCCCGCTCCCATTTACATCGTTAAAAGTTTTCTCCAAATTATCAACTTGTTTGCAATCTCATGTCCACTCATTCAGATATAATCTAGCACTTCTTCCAAAAAGATTTATATTTTCTTTAGTCTCACTTATCATCAAATTTAAATCTAATTTAGTGGTGGCCAATTTTTTATAATCTAGCATCCTTCTTAACATTCAACCAAATTACAATGTTTTTGTAAATACATCTTGAATTTCTTCCAGTCTTCCTCCATCTTCTCTTCTCCCAGATCACGGATTCTGGCAGTCATCTCAGCCAGTTGCATATAGTCCATCAGCTGCATCTGCCACTCTTCCAGTGTGGGTAGATCTTGAGTTTTCCAATTTTTTGCGATGAGTATCCTTGCTGCCGTTGTTGCATACATAAAGAATGTTCGGTCCTTCTTTAACACCTTCTGGTCGACAATACCCAGAAGGAAGGCCTCTGGTTTCTTAGTGAAGGTATATTTAAATACCTTTTTCAGCTCATTATATATCATTTCCCAGAAGACCTTCACCCTAGGGCATGTCCACCAGAGGTGAAAGAATGTTCCTTCATTTTCTTTACATTTCCAACATTTATTATCAGACGAATGGTATATTTTGGCGAGTTTAACTGGGGTCATGTACCATCTATATATCATTTTCATTACATTTTCCTTCAGAGCATTACATGCGGTGAAGTTCAGCCCAGTGGTCCACAACCTTTCCCAGTCCTCAAACATAATGTTATGCCCAATGTCCTGTGCCCACTTTATCATAGCCGATTTAACCATTTCGTCTTGTGTATTCCATTTTAACAGCAAGTTATACATTCTAGATAGTACCTTAGTCTTTGGTTCTAACAATTCTGTTTCTAACTTCGATTTCTCCACCTGGAACCCTAACTTTTTGTCATTTTTAAAAACTTCTTTAATCTGAGCGTAATGTAACCAGTCTCGCACCTTATCCTTCATTTTCTCCAAACTCTGCAATTTCCAATTGTCTCCATCTTTTTCTAATATTTCCCAATATTTTGGCCATTTGGCCTCCATATTGGGTCTTTTTCGGGCCTTAGCTTCCAGAGGTGAAAGCCACCTTGGAGTTTTATTTTCCAATAAGTCTTTATATTTTGTCCAGACGTTAAACACTGCTTTCCTGACAATATGGTTCTTAAAGGCCTTATTGATCTTAACTTTGTCATACCATAAGTATACATGCCAACCAAAAGCATTGTTAAAACCTTCCAGGTCCAGTACGTCAGTGTCTTCGAGAAGTAGCCAGTCTTTTAGCCAGCAGAAAGCTGCGGCTTCATAGAACAACTTTAAGTCTGGCAGGGCAAAGCCCCCTCTTTCTTTCGCATCTGTTAATATCTTAAACTTAATTCTGGGCTTTTTGCCCTGCCAGACAAATTTAGATATATCTTTCTGCCACTTCCGGAAGCACTCCGCCTTGTCCACAATCTGTAGTGTTTGAAACAAAAACAACATTTTTGGCAATACATTCATCTTAATAGCAGCAATTCGGCCTAACAAAGAAAGCTTCAGTTTTGTCCAACTGTCCAAGTCTCTCTTAATTTCAGACCAACATTTTTCATAGTTATCCTTAAATAGACTCAGATTTTTTGCTGTTATGTTTACCCGTAGGTACTTTACCTTTTTAACCATAGTTAGTTCTGTTTCTCTCTGAAACCGTTCTGACTCTGTATCTGTCAAATTTTTTCCCAACACCTTGGTTTTCTGTTTGTTTAATTTAAATCCCGCCACCCGACCAAAGTCCTGAATCAATTGTAATACTCTTTTCGTACTAGATTCTGGCTCCTGCAGGGTCAAAACTAGGTCATCTGCAAAAGCTTTAAGTTTGTATTGTTTCGCTCCGACCTGAATCCCTTCCACCAACCGGTCCCCTCTGATCATGTTCAAGAGCACCTCCAGAACCGAGATAAATAACAGAGGGGAGATCGGGCAGCCTTGTCGTGTTCCTTTTTCAATTTTGAACTCTTCTGTAACCACATTGTTAACTATCAATTTAGCCTTTTGTTCTGAATATATTGCTTCAATCCCATTCTCAAACCCCCGTCCCACTCCCATTTCTTTTAAATTTCCCTTCATAAATTTCCAAGAAATATTATCAAAGGCCTTCTCCGCATCTATAAAAATTAACACTGCTTTTGTGTTTATGTCTGTTTGCAAAAGTTCCAGAATGTCAATAATGTTCCTAGTGTTGGCAAACATATGTCTACCTGGGAGAAAGCCTGCCTGGTCTTTATGAATTACTTCATTTAGAACTCTTTTAAGTCTACTTGCCAAAATGTCTGCAAATATTTTGTAATCCACATTTAGAAGGGAGATGGGACGATAGTTTTTGAGTTGTGTCTTTTCAGTTTCAGATTTAGGTATCAATGTGATAAAAGCTTCCTTCCACGATTCCGGCGCCCTCTTCCCCTCCATAATTTCGTTACAGACCTCCATCATTGGTTGGATCAAATAGTCTTTTAATGTCTTATAATACTTGGAAGTCAAGCCGTCTGGCCCTGGAGATTTGCCCAGTTGCATGTTCTGAATGGCTTGTTCAGTCTCTTGTTGTGTTATTTTGTTGTTCAGGATTAATCTGTTTTTTTGTGACAACTTTGTTAGTCCATTTCTTTCCAAAAATTGTTTAATCTCAACCTCGTCTTGCGGCCCTTGAGTATATAATTTTTTGAAGTATCTCTGGAAGCACTTTCTAATTTCCATGGGGTTCTGAATATTTCTTCCTTCAATTTCTAGATTTGTAACTGTATTTAATTTTTGTCTCTTCTTCAACTGCCATGCAAGCAGTTTCCCACATTTATTTAGGGAACGTAGTCTGTGTAACATTTAGTGGGAAAAAATGTTCTCTACTAACTCATGTTTGCTTTGTCTTAACTGGAAAGATAAAGCAAAACTATTTTGAGGTGGGGAGTTGACTAGGCTTGGCTTTCACTTGGTGGACACCTACCTAGTTGGGGAGCAGATAAGGGTAGCTAGGATGCTTAGGAACTTAAGAATCAATGGTCTCTGTTACGAAGTCCATTTCTGGTCTCACTGCAGTGGAGCAATACTAGAAAACAGCAATGGCAAGATACCTTTCCACCATCATACTGAGATTGCTTCTGGTGACCTCCCTCTCAGTCCCAATTCAAAGAAAGGGAGGCCTAAAGACCCTGATGTTGGGAAATATGGAGGGCACAAGGAGAAGGGGACGACAGAGGACGAGATGGTTGGATAGTGTTCTCGAAGCTACCAGCATGAGTTTGACCAAACTGCGGGAGGCAGTGGAAGACAGGAGTGCCTGGCGTGCTCTGGTCCAAGGGGTCACGAAGAGTTGGACACGACTAAACGACTAAACAACAACAACAACAGTATCCTATTGTCTCTCCGCTACAGCCCTTCCCATTAAGCATCAGATTGCCTCCTAAATATATAGAGTAAAATTAATAAATTAAAAGCCCTTCCATAATTGCTATTTCTTATTTAGTTTATTCAATATAATGAGAATGTAGACAATAATTCTTTCCTACATGCTTACTCCATAGTTACCTATGGCTCATCATCGTAGCTTTAAATCATTCACTCAATTTCCTGAAGTTACACAAAGAACTGGAGGTTTGGATAATATTCAGATTTCCCTGTTGTCATCAGCTAGCTTTCAGCTGAAAACACCCTTTGCTTCAATGGTGATGCTGAAATATAACATCACAATGGACACTCACTGTCTTCTTAGCCATCTTACTTCCATTTGTTTAACCAATGCTTTTTGAGAAAGGCATTATACTTGGTATTAAGGTAGATGTTTGGGATGTGTTCAACTAAATTATGGAATGTGATACAATTTAAGATTTGTAAGTCCAAAGTAAAGCATTTGCTTTTTGGAAAAGGAATAAAATCTACCGGATGAAGTAACATATTTATTCCAAACTAAAAATCGATACTGCTAAGTACCCAAGGTGAAAAGAATACAATTAAAACAAGTGAGAAATTAGAAGGAGGTTATGTGATTCCATTATGTTAAATCAACTTTTCATTTAAAGAACAAAACAATACCACATTTAGAGATAAGAGATAAAGACGAACACAGTATAGTTAACATTTATCATGGTCCTTAGATAATAGTGCCAAAAGATGCAGATCAGCAGGGCCAGCCTAATAGGTTTTGGCAACTGACATGAACCATAAAATGGCACCCCCTCCCTGCCAGGAAAGAAGGGATAAGTGAAGATCTGCATCAGGAACAAGGGGGAAGTAATAAAGATCTGCATCAGGATCTGCTGCCCCTGTGGATCCTGCCACCCGAGGTGGTAGCCTCACTTTGCCTCATGGGTGGGCCAGCCCTGTAGATCTTTATCTGTTAATTTATTCATCAGTCGTTGCAATGAAAATGTTTCTTTACAGGACACACTGAAGATCTTGTATAGTATGACTCTAAAACTGCAATCCAATATACACTAGACTGGCTTACTTCTGTGGAGGCCTATATAATCTGCACTGTAACTGTCTAAAGATCCTGCTCTAGGCTTGCTCAGGCATTATGCTCCCCTCCTCTGCATTCTTGTGAAGTCTGAAAGCCAACACCCTCAGAGTAATTTACATTCAGAAGTAGTGTTGCCAGCTGCATATTTTCAAAAATGCTAATGCTAAGGAACACAGCCAGAGTAGAATCTGGTGAATCAAAGTGACTCAGGACTAAACCAACTGCTGGCATATGGGTGATGGTTGGCAGAATGTGGCAGGTCCTCATTGCAGTTTGGTAAAATCCACATTTTACTAGAGGAAGAAGAAGAAGAAGAGTTTGGATTTGATATCCCGCCTTTCACTCCCTTTAAGGAGTCTCAAAGTGGCTAACATTCTCCTTTCCCTTCCTCCCCCACAACAAACACTCTGTGAGGTGAATGGGGCTGAGAGACTTCAAGGAAGTGTGACTGGCCCAAGGTCACCCAGTAGCTGCATGTGGAGGAGCGGAGACGCGAACCCGGTTCCCCAGATTACGAGACCACCGCTCTTAACCACTACACAACGCTGGCTACTAGGATTTTAGCCTACAATACTGATTCATTGACTGGTCAGTTGTGACTGGACTAGTAAAATACCGGCAGTTTGGCAATCTTATGAGCATCTAGAAAGTGTAACAGTGACTTTCTGCAGAATGTAGGAGCACATCATTTCATGAAGAATGTAATTATGAATAAACTTTCAGGAATAACATAGAACTAGCACAAAAACGTGCACTTCTATGGGCATTAACATCCTGGAATTGCATTCCAGCACTCTGCATACTTCTATGATGAACCCATGTTCTTTTCAGAAAAATACTAGAAAATATTTTTAGTACCAGTGCCAGGAGAGCAGCCACAGAAAACCAGGCTTGATAGTGTATTTGAATGTCATTTTAATTTGTTTTTATTATGAAGAATCAGGGCATATCCTGGTGGGTTGAGATGGAGTCAATATAGACTCTTACACAGCAGAGGTGGGATCATGGTCTACCGGTGTGGGAAACCTCTGGCCCACACACCAAGCTTGGCATGCAAGGGGGTGAAGCTGTTTGGGCTGTGAAGCTGTTTTTCCTAAATCATACCCAAATCCTGACTGCTCCTTTGCTGGAGCAAGCTGTGCTCTCAACCCCACCCCACATCACAGAGCCTCCAAGTGTCCCTCTTTTCCAGGGATAATTCCAGATTTATAGAAACCGTCCTGGTTTCTGATTAGATCGCAGGATGTCACAATTTTCCTTAGGATGTTCCTATTTTCATCAGAGAAATGTTGGAAGGTGTGGAAGGGTGTCCCTATTTTCATCAGAAAAATGTTGGAGGGTTTAGAGTTATGTGACCCCCGAGCCAAAGAGATAAATGATAACTATACAGCCTTCAGAAGAAGGGATTTTTTTTTTTTTTTAGTGTTTAATGTTTTATTATGTTTTTATATATGTTGGCAGTTGCCCAGAGTGGCTGAGGAAACCCAGTCAGAGGGGCTGGGTATAAATAAAAAAATAATTTTCAATCAATCAATCTTTATTACGGTCCAGAGACCCAACAAATTCTTACAAAGCAATACACAATTCATACAGCCTACCGCCAGGTTAAACAAGCATTTTGTTCAAAAGATAGGGATCATTGGTTCTTGCAACCACTGATAAAAACTTTGCCACTGCTAATGTTCTAGCGTTTGTCCGGTCTTCCAATAGGAACCTTACATAGTGAGCCTCTGATTTTCCCGGGAAAGGTACCAGCAAGGGTAATATCAGTTCAGCCCTGGCTTGCTCATATTGACCCACACTGGTCTTTGAACCTCTGGAACATGAACACATTTTCCACACATCCTTACAAAGACAGAAATAAACATGTTAACCCAGGTCTCCTAGGCCCAAAGAGCCACTGAATGAAGTAAACACCAGGACACCTATGACTGAATAAATTAACAGCAACTGGAAAGTCCAGTTCTGTACAAGCTGCTTATCACTTTTGTTGAAGTTTCAGGTACTAATTTTCCTTGTCACAGGGAATTGCACAGGAAAAACAAATGTAAAGTGATTTGGTAAACTATCCTTAAGTAACAATTTAAGGATGTAAAGTTTGCTTACTTTAGGCACACACTTTGGTTGCATTTTTAAGTATCTGCATGTACTTCATATTTTCATTTCTTATATTAATGTGTTGCTGAACTTATTTCAGGCATATATATAATTGTACTCTGAGATGTCAAGAGAACATCCACACTGATTTTAATGTTGCTTTGAATGTGCCTATGCTTCTGATGTGTTCACAGCAGTTGAGTATTCCTATTTTATCTATACAAAACATCACCTCAACTACAATGGAAAGGTTAAATGTGCACAATGGGGGCCATGTGAAAATGAGAGGGAAACAGATTATTGCATACATTGTGAAGCACCCATACGGTGTGGATTTACTGCACAGTTGTTAATACAGAAACCAGCCCTCAGTTAAAAGTAATAATAATGAAACAAGGGAAGATATTTATTATATTCTAAAAAAATGTTGAGTTAACCTTTCTCAATTGCCTATTTAAATCAAAGAAATGACTTTCTCTCCTCATAACAGACAGTGTTAAAGCCTCCTAGTTCCCTGAGTTAAACCATTTAAAGCTGGAACAGCATCAGAAGTCTCCATTGCACTCGGTAATAACTCTTAATTCTCATCACCAGAAGAAAGAGAACAAGATGCTAAGGTCATCCAGCAACACAGGTAATAAATCTCATAAAATTGGAACTTGCCTCTACCAGTTTACTGAATAAGCCAACAAAACAGTTTATTATAGAAACTCCCATTTGGGGCTGAATTATGAGCACACAATTGATGACTATAAATGAAATATATTGCATGCAATTTATAAAAGGAAATTGAGAGTCCGTAGTAACTTTTTCTATGTTTAGTCTAAAAAAGACTCCTGCAGAGTATAAAGAAGCAAAAACTCAAATAAAAAAGGAACAACATTTATTTCAGGCATATTTGTTAAGGAAATGAGACACACTTGCATCTTCATCTATAAATGTTTCAGTTCAAGTATTCAATTCTATCAAGAGCTGCCAGAGAAGGTTGCACAGCTTGGTGCTGGGAATCTAAGCTGCACGTTACAATACTGGTGAAGTTAAGCCGAGTATGGGAGATTGTGGAACAAACTGTAAGTTCTGCCTTGAGTTCCCTCTCAAGAAAGGCAGGATATACCAGTAAATGAAATAGGCAAAAGCTTGTGCATATACGTGTATAGATACTAAATTATTATACACCTTATTATTCTGTTTATGTTCTTTGCCCATCTTTTTACTTGACACTACCCTTCTGCCTCTGAGCAAATTCTGCTGGAAATGTGCCATGGCTCCTTTTATCCTGCACTAGGGTAAAGGACATTTTTATTATTATCATGGGTCCAATGAAGCCTAAGTAGCAAGTTGAGGGTGTGTGTGTGTGTCTATCATTGTCAGACATCACAGGAGAGGGAAAACTTTTTGACACAGTGCCTATCCAGGCTTTGGACAGTGAGATTTCCATGGTAGCCAAAGAGGTAGGCAGTGAATCAGTGGGGCCAGCTGCACTACAGTAAGAAGGGGACTTGGAAGGACTGACCCAGGTCTTTTTGCCAAGGATGCATTGCTGCCTGTCCTGGCACAAACGGATCCAGCCTACCCACCAGAGTGTATGCTGGCTCCAAGGGGAGCCAGGGAGCTGGGACATTTTTCAACTTGTGAGTAAGCTTCCAGAGTCCACATGCCACTAGAGCCAGAACAAAAGGCAGGCCCAGTGGCAAAAATGTGAAGAGCAACAGATGTAACTCTTAGGACGGTATTCAACTAAAATTTACTCAGAAGAGACCCACTGAAATTAATACACCTAATGTAGTAATAGGGGATGTTGTTGGCACTGTGGGTTAAACCACAGAGCCTAGGACTTGCCGACCAGAAGGTCGGCGGTTCGAATCCCTGCAACGGGGTGAGCTCCCGTTGCTCGGTCCCTGCTCCTGCCCACTTAGCAGTTCGAAAGCATGTCAAAGTGCAAGTAGATAAATAGGTACCGCTCCGGCGGGAAGGTAAACGGCGTTTCCATGCGCTGCTCTGGTTCGCCAGAAGTGGCTTAGTCATGCTGGCCACATGACCTGGAAGCTGTATGCCGGTTCCTCGGCCAATAAAGCAAGATGAGCACCGCAGCCCCAGAGTCGGCCACGACTGGACCTAATGGTCAGGGGTCCCTTTACCTTTAATGTAGTAATGTTCTATACACACACTCCTCTATCCAGGCAAGGAAGTAGATAGAGAGTATCATAGTTCAAGGGTAGATGCCAGTCTGGCATAAGCACTTGAGAAGGATGTAGAAGAAGGCAGGTGAGGAGTATGGTCTGGTTAGAAAGGCCTGGACTATATTTGTCTTCTGGGCCTGCAGTTCCTAACTTTTGTTCTGCACTAAGAATTGTTAGGCTTATTTTTTACCATAAACTTAGGTCTAGCTTTCAGACATCTAGGTATCTGTGCATATAACAAAAGCACAAAGTACAACCACCTTTACTAACCTGGCGCCCTGTAGATGTCTGCTGGCTAGGTCTGATGGAAATTGTAGTCCAAAACATCTGGAGAACACTAGGTTGGCAAAGGCTGATGTACACCAATAATACTTGTTGGACTACTTTGTGAGTTGAGTGCAGTATTGCTTGCATCTCTGTATCTCTTGTCCTTGATACTGTCTTCTGTATTTGGTCAGTAACTAATTACAGTGGTAATGGGACGCGGGTGGCGCTGTGGGTAAAACCTCAGTGCCTAGGACTTGCCGATCGTATGGTCGGCGGTTCGAATCCCCGCGGCGGGGTGAGCTCCCGTCTTTCGGTCCCAGCTCCTGCCCACCTAGCAGTTCGAAAGCACCCCTAAGTGCAAGTAGATAAATAGGAACCGCTTTATAGCGGGAAGGTAAATGGCGTTTCCATGTGCTGCGCTGGTGCTGGCTCGCCAGCTGCAGCTTCGTCACGCTGGCCACGTGAGCCGGAAGTGTCTTCGGACAGCGCTGGCTCCCGGCCTCTTAAGTGAGATGAGCGCACAACCCTAGAGTCGGACACGACTGGCCCGTATGGGCAGGGGTTCCTTTACCTTTACTAATTACAGTGGTACCTTGGGTTACGAACTTAATTCGTTCCAGAGGTCCATTCTTAACCTGAAAATGTTCTTAACCTGAGGTAACACTTTAGCTAATGGGGCCTCCTGCTGCCGCCACACTGCCACCGTGTAATTTGTGTTCTCATCCTGGCACAAAGTTCTTAACCCGAGGTACGGCTTCCAGGTTAGTGGAGTCTGTAAGCCGAAGTGTTTGTAACCTAAGGTACAACTGTATTTAACAGGGAGCTAAGGGAGCTGACAGGGTGAGCTACAGGGACTCAAACCGCTTACTCCCTCAAGAAATTAGCCACAGCCAAAGAGTTCTTTAGTACTATCCTCTCCAATATTATTGCTATTTATTAATGATGATGATGATATGCACAGCAAAAGAGGCATTATCAAAGTCCTCCCCTTATGGACTTCAACTATGAGCTTTTTCCATTCTAAGTACATATGATGTACACTCATTTTCCTACACATGCTTTCATAGCTTAACCTTAACAAGGTTTACAGGGAAGTCTTGTGGCTTAATTGTCATGTTGGAAGTTTTACTGCTTGGTCTGCCCCCGGTTCACTCAGGAGCTTATTTGAATTCTGACTTGCTCCCAAGTAAGTATGCTTGGAATTGCAACCATAGTTTCATAGAGAGTAAAAAGTGATAATGGTGATGCATAAAACACTTAAAAAAAAATAAATTATTGAACAAGTTTAACAAATCAAATTATAAATCAATATAACCAAGTACAATTCCCCCTTTCCCCCCTCCCTCCCTCCCTCTCCCACCGTCCAAAGACTTCCCTCAGCTATCCTCTCTGATTTGTTTATACATGTTATTCTCTGCATGTTGTAAAATTGTACATATCATTACCTTATCTATCATATATTCTGCTAATAAATTTGTGGATGTTTATTCAAAATCTGCCAAAGAGTCCAAATCCTTTTGTTGTCTCTTTAGATAGTTTGTAAAAAGTTCCCATTTTTCCTTGAAGTCACTGTTGTCCTTCTCACATAGTTTATATGTTAACTTTGCCAACTCCACATAGCTCATCAGTTTTTCTTGCCATTGTTCTTTCATTGGGCTTTCCTCGTTCTTCCATCCTTGTGCTAACAAGACGCTGTTGTAGCATACATAAATAAGCTCTTTATTTTTCTTGGCAGGTCTTGTCCTAAAATCCCTAACAAAAATGCTTCTGTTTTTTTACAAATGTCATTTAAAACATTTTTTTCAATTCGTTATATATCATCTCCCCAATTTTTTTAACCTCTCTACATTCCCACCACGATACAAAGTACCTTCTTTTTCTTTACATTTCTAACATTTACTTGACCCAGTTTTGTACATTTTTGCCATTTTTACTGGTGTGATATACCATCTATACATCATTTTCATTTAGTTTTCATTCAAAAGAGAATAGTCTGTAAATTTCAAATCTGCCTTCCACAGCTTTTCCCAATCCTCAAATTGTATATTATGTCCTATATCTTGTGCCCATTTGATCATAACTGATTTGACCTCCTCGTCTTTTGTTTCCCATTCTAGCAGAATACCATATGCTTTCTTCAGCAGCTTCACTTCTTCTATAACCTCCTTTTGAAATCTAGAGATTGTATAGCTAAACCCCTTTTTGTTATCTTCCTTGTACATCTCATATAATTGCCTGTAATGCAGCCAACTCTGAAAATGGTCTTTGATTTCCTCATAATCTTTTAATTTCCATTTTCCTTCTTGATCTCTCAGTAAATCTCTATATGTAGGCCACTTCCCCTTTTTACCAAGTGGTTTGAGTAACGAAGCTTCAATTGGTGATAAACACCAAGGTGCTTTTTGTTTTATTAAATCTTTATACCTCTCCCGCATGATCTCCTGATTATATGATTGTAAAATCCTTTATGTACTTTCCCTTTCCCATACCATAAGTATGCATGCCATCCATATTTGTTATCATGACATTCCAAATCTAATGCTTCTTCCTTTTCCAGTTTTATCCAGTCCCTAATCCAGACCAAACATGCAGCCTCATAATACAATTTGACATCTGGGAGGGCAAAGCCTCCTCTTTCTTTTGTATCTGTAAGTATCTTATGTTTAATCCTTGGCCTTTTGCCCCCCAGACAAACTTGTAAATATCCTTTTGCCATCTTTTGAGGCAATCATCCTTAACCATTACTGGGACTGCTGGAAAAGAAAGAGCATTTTCGGCAACACATTCATTTTTATTGCTGCAATTCTTCCTAGTAGGGAAAGGTTCATTCTACTCCATATTTCTAAATTCCTTTTTATCTCGGACCATACTTTTTCATAATTGTCTTTATACACATTTATATTTCTTGCTGTTAACCATATCCCTAAACATTTTACTTTTTATGGATTTCTATCTCAATACTTTGCACCAAATCATTTTTCTCTTCTTTTAAATTTTTAACTAATAACTTGGTTTTATTTCTATTTAATTTGAATCCTGCCATTTCCCCAAGTTCTTGGATTTTCTCTATTACTCTAGGGAGAGAGTTTTTTGGATCTTCTATGGTAATTACTAGATCATCAGCGAAGGCTTTCAACTTAAATTCATTTTTTCCAGTTTTTATCCCTTTAATCTCTTTATTCGCTCTTATATTTCTTGCAAGTACTTCCAGAACCAGGATAAATAACGGTGATAGCGGGCACCCTTGCCTAGTTCCTTTTTGTATTTTACATTCATTCGTTATCACCTGATTTACAATTAATTTAATTAAGAGAAAGTATAAAAAGAACTTCAAAGAAGATGAGGAGGCATAGAGAAGAGTAATCAAGAAAAAGATAAAAGATGAGAAAAGAAAGTGAAGTAATAGATGCCTGTGGAGAGAGATGTTATAACTGTAATGATCTAGAGTTGCCAAGACTTCTGCTCTGCAGGATTCTGAGCTGGATTTGGTATGTAGGTGTGTGTGTATGGTTTTTTTGGGGGGGAGGGCTGCATCTATAAGTATATCTTGGTGGTGTTGGACAGGAAGAGGCCTCAGGAATTTCAGTCACATTGTTCCTGTTTTTGATGAAGAACTGGCTTTGGTGTAAATACTTTGTGGCTTAGCTGGTTTGTGGAATGCACTGCTGTTTTAGATACACATATCCAGGAATGACCTCTAGCACCACCTTTAAAATTAAACTTATTATGGATTTTAAAGTTAGAATAGGTAGCATAAAATAAAAATACCAGCAATGCCAATTCAGAGCTAATAACATAGATAACTAATAACACAGAGCTAATAACGCTGCAGATTTGTAATCTTGTGATTAAGAAAAAGGCAGCGCCACAGGCACATTCTTTTCCTTAATATTATAATATATATTTGCTTGCACTGCAGTATACGTTATTCATATATCCAGCAAGGAACTTAAAAATATATATAGTAAGAAAGAAAACCAAATTACTAGCGTGTGCCTGCTTTTTAATACCAACAATAACGTGGAAGCAAAAGTGGTTTGAAATTAAGCTTAAAAAAATAGTTTAGAGAATGTTCTCTAACACCTGGATTTCTTAGAAGGAAATATTCCTTTGATGAGTCTCCATAAAACCCAGGGCGCTTTATTAGGTCATTGCAGAGACTCTCTACTCGCAGGCAATTTAACTCCTTGAACTTTGCTCTGCAATTATTTGGCTGTTTGCAAAGAACCTCCTCGCTTTCCCCGAGCCCTCCATCGAAAGAGGGAATGGGGTGGCGAAGGCATGGCAATATATAAATATGGGCATTACTTTTGCCCTGCCCTTGAAGCCGAGTCTAAAGAAAGAGGAGGAAGGAAACGAAAGCAAGGCAACGCAATGCCGCCCGTAAATATTGCGCCTCAGGAGACGGCGGGGCCACATTGACGAAGGGAGCACAAAGGCGAGCGCCTCAGAGCCTCGCGCTTCCGCTGTGTAGCCGGGAGGAGGAGAGCGGGAGAAGGTGGAGTTGGCGCCGGGACTTGGCTCCGCTCCCACCCAACCCTCGCCCTCGCCTCTTCCCTCCCTCAGCGACTCAGGAGCGTCTGCGCCGTTGAACTCTAGCTGCCCGCGCGCTATAAAGTTAAGGGCCGAGCCGAGGGCGAGCACTCCGCTCGGCTGAGGGGCGGAAGCGGCGAGCTTTTCCCGCTCTTTCCAGCCCTCTTTTTCCAGCCGCCTCCCTTTGGAGCCATGGCGTGCGTGGAAAGATGCCGCTGCTGCACGGGCAGCCGGCGGCAGAGCAGCATCCTCTACAATATCCTGAAAAGCGAGGAGCAGCGGCAGCAGCAGCGGCGGCAGGCGGGAAGCGAGCAGCCGCCTCCTCCTCCACCGCCGCCGCCGCCTCCTCCACCGCTTAGTCCGGGCGGGCACGCGGCGTGTCCCGGCTGCTCGTGCGGCTCGCAGAAGCGCGTGGCTCTGCAGAGCCCGCAGGTGGCGTGCAAGGCGGCTTCGGCGGTGCTGGTGAAGACGCTGCGCTTCGTCAAGAACGTGCCCAGCTTCCAGGAGCTGCCCCTGGACGAGCAGCTGGTGCTGGTGCGCAGCTCCTGGGCTCCGCTGCTGGTGCTGGGGCTGGCCCAGGACCGCGTGCACTTCGAGACGGTGGAGACCACCGAGCCCAGCATGCTGCAAAGGATCTTGACCGAGAAGCGGGCCGAAGAGCAGAGGCAGCAGCAGCAGCAGCAGCTCCAGCACCGGCAACGGCGGCAGCCGCAGCACCATTTCCTGCTGCTGCACAAGACCCAGGAGAAGCTGGCGGCGGCGACCTGTGGCAGCAGCAGCAGTAGTAGCAGTAACAGCGGCAGCCCGAAGCTCCCGTCGGCAGAGGAGATCGAAGCCATCCAAAGCTTCCTGGGCAAGTGCTGGAGCCTGGACATTACCACCAAGGAGTACGCCTACCTCAAGGGGACGGTGCTCTTCAATCCGGGTAAGCGCGGGGAATTTGGCGGGAAAGAAGCGCGGGGAGTTGGGGGCGAGACATGGGTCACGGTTAGCTTCTTTTCCCACCATCCGCACTACCATGTTAGCACAAGGCACCACCTGTTGGATTTCTTCAGCTGGTTTCCTCCTGCCAAGTAGCTACGAATAGCACAGAAGCTCTGTTTAAAAAGCCTGGGGGTTTTTTTTGGGGGGGGGGGGAGGAATAGGTGTCGTGGTAGTTGGTCCTGCCTTCTTGAGCCTTTACTAAGAAAGTAAATGCCTTGCTTGAACATAACCTCAGAAGGTGAATTAGTGTGATGGCAACTCAAGTTTTGTTTTGCTGAGACTCTGGAAAGTCTTAGAGCAGTGGTTCCCAACATTTTTTTGGGCCATACTCCACCTAAGCATTCCCCCCCCCCCCGGACATATAATTCTTACTATTCAAAAAGAACTCCAATTCAAGTGGAGGAAGACTAAAAGGCCATTAACTGTTAATAACTTGTTCTTGAATTGGTTCCCTTAAAAATCAAATTGCCCCTCTCCTCCGCGTTGGGAACCGTGGTCTTCAAGGGTTTTCATTGCGCCAGCGACAGGCAGACTTGACAAGAAAGGGGAAAGCTCAGAACTCTCTCTACCTGTTCTGCTCAGGGAAATTTCCCCTCCCCTAAATATGGGCTATGTAATATCCTCGGTGAGTAACAAAAGTGCAATAAAGCATACTAGTAGGCTCGGCTTTTGGGGGAGAGAGAATAAAAACAGTTTCCATGTGCTCTTTTGGTTTCCTGTTGCTTAGCCTGGCAGAACAGCATCCAGTTTTATGTTCAGAAAAACAGACTGTACATGGAGCTCCCCCCCCCCCCCGATAAACCTGTTTAATCCTGGGCTGCAAAGCTAAGAATATCTTCATTTTGTCATCTTTCTCTCCTTCAGAATTTCTTATAAAACAGGGATTCTGAAAGACCCTTGTGAGCAAAGTTTTTCTTGTGCTCTAGAAACTCCCTGTGCTCTGATCAAGTACTGTGGTGTTTAAGGGTAGATGGTGTTTTATTGTGTATTAAATATATAGATTCACTTAGGGACTGGATGATTGTACTGAATTGTAAGGAAACATGTTCAAGTACCTCATTTTGAAACATTCTAAAAAGTTATTTTCAGGGGAAATTGCTACTTTGACCATTAAACTAACACATCTAGTGGATACTAATAATTAACATGTAATAAATAAATAGCAATGTAGAAGAAAGGAGAAAGAAGGAAATTATTGGTAATTATAAAAGGGTCAAATGAATTAAGCACATTTTAAAAATGGTTTAAGAAGTCAGAACCAGAGATGCTGCCTTAAGGCATTAGAAAATATTTACATTACATTCAGAGCTTTTTTATTTGCATTGTAGAACCTTGGAAGTATGGCTGTCTGCAGTGCACATTTTAATATGAATGATACTGGCTGTCAACAGGTTGTGGGCAAGCCTTCTTTTCTCTTTTGCTCTCTCCCTGCCATGCTATCTTTGTCAATTTGTGAACATTTTTATTTCTAAAAGCAGATTGGTGAGTTTTATAACTGATAGGTTTAGACATATTTGTTAGAGAAGTTAATAAATTTTGTAGAAAGTGTCATTTGTTCTTGGTAGTGGGTGGGCGTGTCCTCTGTTCCCTGAAATGAGCACGAAAAATTCCATTTTGTAAAAAGAAATAGAGTTGTACACTTCAAAACACATGCTTCATGTATTGTGTTTATATTCTTATAGTGGTATGATGACTATCAGACTTGTCTTGCTACTAAAAGTTCAGTGAAGTACTTGTTTGTTCTCCGTTAATTCTGATTACTTTCCAGCCATTTTGCACAATGGAGTAAGTCACTTCCAATTGTGTATATTGCAGATAAAAAGGTATTATGAAGAGAGGACTTAATGTTCATGTGTTTTCTTTTTACCCTTCTAGATCTGCCTGGGCTGCAGTGTGTACAGTACATCCAGGGACTGCAGCAAGAAGCACAGCAAGCCCTAAATGAACATGTCAGAATGATTCACAGAGGGGACCAGACTAGATTTGCCAAACTGAATGCAGCTCTGTCTATGCTCGGATCTATTAATGCTAATGTTATTTCCGAACTTTTCTTTAGGCCTATCATTGGAACAGTGAATATGGATGACATGCTGTTGGAGATGCTTTGTGCAAAATTATGAAGCCATGTGTGAATTATAACTACATAATAGAGCAATCCAACATGAAATGTCCCACAACAGAGTAGTGTAAAGTATTGTAAAATAAACTAACTTATTGTTTTTACATAGATAGTATTTTTGTATTCAGTAATAAAATATTATTTGAGTGCTCTTAGCTTTTATTAAATACTCATACCTTGAAAAGTTCCAGCAACATATTGCAGCCCTTAAAAAAAAAGAAAGAACTGTGTAATCCAATGCATCTTACTTCTAAGTAAGCCCCATTGTGTTCAGTGGAGCCTACTCTGGGCAAGTGTGCATAGGATTTAAGCCACAAAGTGCAACTATACATGTTTACTGGAACTAAGTCCCACTATATAGTCAGTGGAACTTATTCCCAGGTAAGTGTGCATAGGATTTCAGTTTAGTTTCCAAAGCAGAGTGAATTTTCTTTGGTATATCTTTAACTGAAACTTAGACAGATCTGTGTATTGTGTTCAAAATAGGAAGTCTCTCTTTTCCGTTATGTCATTCATTGTTATGATCCTATATTCTTGGAACGCATGCAAGACCAAATATGGTGTAATGTTCTACCTTTTCATATTTATCCTGACAAGTTATTTCATAATTTTTTTACTTAAGGGACTTTGGATAGACTTTATTATATCAGGAGAAGTTGGAATCCCTATAGCAGTGTTTGGATCAGGTCAAGGGGTGAAGAAGATTGTTTTCACTACACAAGTTATTTTAAAATCATACTGTTTGCATTTATGTAGACTGCAAAAAAGCCTGATATGTAAGTGTTGGCTGCAAGAGATTCAATACCATGTGTATTTGAAGCTGGAAGCAACTCTATCCTGTAAACACAGTAAATTGTAACAAAGTTGTAAGAATTGTAAATTAATGCAAACAATTTATTTTTTTCTTGCATGTTGTCTACATAGGCTGAGTCATTTATCATAAACTTGTGGACAAAAGCATCCTTGAAATCAGTGGCGTTAATCTAAAAGTTGAATCATTGTTGCAAGGATTAGAATATTTATGCACTTCTCTTATTTTGTCTTAAAAACATCACATGCTGTTTCTGTTTGCAAACAAAATTCCTTAATTCTATGTCAGTTTACATGGTGCAGTCACCTTCCAACACAAAGCTTGATCATATACCGGTAATTGGTGAACCTTTTTCCAGGTTTCCAAACTACATTTGTACTTCCTATAAATACACCAGAGTAAAGTCACTATAAGCTAGATGCAGTAATTAATGGATAGGGAACATATAATGCATTAAAAATACTGCTATAGTTATGTCACATGATTTATTGTTGTAAATAATGGGACAGTGAGAGAGCTGAGAAGTTGTGCATCTTCTTCACTCAGGGTGAAGAAAATTCACAACATTAAATTTAAAACCTTACATTAATGGACAAGTGTCATTTTCAATATTGTTAACACCACATAGATACATGCTGCATATTGCTGTTCTGTGCTGCATCCAAATCTACTGAGTGGTTTTAGAAAAGGACTAAAGTTTCTGTTTGGAACAGAAAGGAAGAAAGAGAATGCAAAATGACTAAATTTTGTAACTAGGTACATTTGTGTAGGTGTGATAATAATAGAAAACCACTGGAATATGTACTGCAGACCTGCAAAATATGTGACTCCTGAAACCAAATGCTCTCCATCAGCCATGGGTGTGTAACATGCAACCAGGGAAATAAAATGTTTGCTGACAGCTTGAGATCGGGGTGATTGAGCACGAGGAAGACTGATAAATATCTCACAAGTTTGACAGGCATTGATGAAAGTTTTTTTAATTGCATACAAATGCACAAAGGTTAGGTAGATGTCCCTGTAATGAACATATGTTTTCTTATTAAATTTAGGGTTAGGGTCTAACTCTGGATTTGTGTAGGGTTTACTCCTTAGCCTTTTCTTTTCCCAAAGACATCTCTCAAGGCAGCAGAGGTTTAGGAACAGTTTTCTTCTAGATGGGCTACTTTCCCAGGTTGATAAGACCCATCTGCCCCATATTATGTTGCTGTTAATTAGACATCCTGAAACCTGGACAAAGTTCCTCCCAGCTAGCACATAGAACACTGTAATTAATATGCATATGTTGATAACTTGCTCTTATAATTTACCATTCCAGCAAGAAAGTGGCATGCAACATTTTTTAATACAATAAATAGGAATTATAACCCTGGCAATGGTGGGTTACAAAGGGGGAGACGGGGAGACACATTCACCTCTGTCCTATAACAGAAGCTAATGAGTATAAGCTGACTTACACACAGATTGGGACCCTATACACACTTATCTGGAAGTCTGAAATATATTGAGCTTACTCTGGAATAGACACATGGGTTTGTACTGTCGGCTACTCTGTGAAACTGGAATCTGCACACAGTAGGGTAGTGCTCTATGCCTCTAGCAAACAGAGTTGTGTTCATGGTTCCTGATGCTGGGCTATGAACCATACATGCAGCATATGGTCCCTGCAAATTGACATGATATTCAATATACACTTTTCTCATTAGTGCTATAAACATCTTGCAGTGCAGATGCCTCTGTACGGTTGGCTGCAATCCAAACAGGTATGCTCAAGGGCTTGGATATTACCTTTTTCCCTTTGAATGGCAGAGCCCATATATCACAAACTATTGCAGTTGGTGTGTGCACGCGTAGGCTGTTAAAGAAACTCAAGCCCAAACTTGCCATGGATACAGTACAGGGCACTCGTCATGTGGTTCTTTTCATCTTGGCCCTAGATGAATTCAATTATCTCTGGGCTGAGTCCATTGTCTCATGAAGCTCTGGTATAAAAGATACAATGCACTACAGTAATACCATTATTAAATATAAAATACACTCTACGCTCAAATCTAACAAATAGTAGAAATCCATGCAGCTTGTAACAAAAGGTCACTTTAAAATCTAATTCTTACTAAAGCAAGATTAATGCAATACAGCACATAGTTTGTCTTTTAAAATAGTAACACTTCCCTCCCTTGTTGCAGTCCTCATGAAAGTTCCCCTGACCCATGCTGCAATTAGCTATGGGTTCTGGGTGAGAGGAAAGCACCCATTGACTAATTTGTTTGGCTTGAAAGGAATATAAGTACAGTACAGTGGTACCTCAGGTTACATACACTTCAGGTTACATATGCTTCAGTTACAGACTCCGCTAACCCAGAAATAGTGCTTCAGGTTAAGAACTTTGCTTCAGGATGAGAACAGAAACCGTGCTCCGGCAGCATGGCAGCAGCAGGAGGCCCCATTAGCTAAAGTGGTGCTTCAGGTTAAGAACAGTTTCAGGTTAAGAACAGACCTCCGGAACGAATTAAGTACTTAACCCGAGGTACCACTAATTTCTTTCCCTGCATGCTAGGAGCCTTATGAAAATTGGCTCCATCTTCATTAAATAAGCAAAAACTACGGATGTGATTGCCAACTATGCATTTAGCATCACATGTAGTAAGGCTGTTACTTATGAAAATTATGTGACAACTAGCTTGGGGGAACTCCAACACCCCCCTCACCAAACCACTAAGCTACCTCATGCATGGAGACTGTTGAAAAATGGGACAGATGCTATGCTAACAGAATCCCTATCCTGTTCTAAGCACCTACCGTAATTTCAGAAAACCACACTCACAACATGGCACAAGGTGAATAGACTGCTCAGGGCAATAGAATCCTGGTAGACCACCATGCCATGCCTACATCCCTCAGACTGATCCAGCTTCTGCCCATAAAAACCAAGTGGACATAACTTAGACCAATTTACCACACACAGACAGACTTCATTCACTCTCTGTGACATGCGCCAAGTAAGCATGTTCATAAATTGCTAGCAGTTTCAAATAAACTCCAGTTGATTTTTAAAAACACTACAATCAGACCAGATGCTACTTGTAAATAATACCGGTAATTAGAGAAAGTCCAGGGAGCTTCCTCAAATGATGTGTTATTAAAAATGCCAGATTGTACAAACAGCTAACTCACCCAGAAATGCTACCAGTGCAACCCAGTGCTAGGCATGTATACTCAGAAGCAAGTCCACGGAATTCAATGGAATTTATTTCTAGGTAAGTATGTTTAAGATTGCAGCCTTCATGTATAATTCCAAACAACATATAAAGCATCCCATAAAACTAATTGTGTAAAAGGATGACATAGAGAGGTTTGGAAAAATAACCCTGCCCAAGGACAGATGTACTTTTCTCTAACATCAGTTCTGAAATGTCAAAACAGAAATGCCTGGGATTTCTGATAAGTAAACCCTGCTTCCTTCTGATTCATTCTGGCTCCTTTTCAATTCTTTCCAGTTTCTGTCTCCCACACTGTCTTCTGACTCATGAACTCAAATTCTGAAAGCTATGGCCTCTAATTTCCCACCAAATAATGTGGGAAAGGTCCTATACATCAGAGATGGCTAACCCTTGGGCCAGCCCTCTGGGGTTCACATGCTAGCAGCCTGTGAGAACAGAATGCTGCCCAGCATTTGATCTGATCTAGCAGCGTTCTTATGATGGCAGTGGCAGTAATCGCCCCACTTGGTACTTTTTTTCACAACACTGAGATACAGAGTGGCTAGTGCTATGTTGCTTTCAGCACCCCCAGCCATCCCTGCCATTGCTGCCAGCCTCTGCACAACATCTGGTAAGCAGGGGCGGGGTCTACCAGGGTGGTACTGGATGATGGCATGAGGCGATACTTTGGCCACTGTGGTACTGTGTCTTCATACTCTTAGCATCTATACTTTGGTAGACACCTTTTATTAGGTGTATACTGACAAATGTTGATTTCTAAATAGTGTTTCCAGAGTACATTTTAGGCCTTTCAAGCTAAAGGTAACATCTTCACATGTTATTTAACAATCCTAGCCTCTATAGCCTTTGTTAGAAAACAGCTGTTGTACATTCTTCCAAACAGTGGCTGTCAAGGTTGAAACGAACATAATACCAGTGTCCTCCTTTTCTAATCACAAAGTTATTCACAGTAGAAGCTTGACATTTTTTCCTGTAAATAAATTTGAGATAGTTAAAAAGGGGAGTAATTTTTATTGAAAAGGCTTTTTGTGTCTTGCCATCTGCTTAAAAAAAATAAACAAAGTAGCTTATATGTTCAGGAAGCTTTTTCATTGGCTTTCAGATTTCTGTTAAACCTATGAGATGTAGATCTGTTAACATATATTAAATGCCGAATAATGTAGTTTCAAATATGATCCCCAAGGCCTTGCTGTGATTTTACAATAGCTATATAACTAAGAAGCACCACATAGTAACTAAAACATGAATAAAACTGCACCAATTATTCTGTGCATCTGAGGATGGGAGTACTTCATCTAGTGGATATTCTTGGTATTGCAGTTAATGTTTTAACATTTTTCAAGAAACCTCATGTGAAAAATGCTTACATTTAACATGCCACCCAAAGCGATAGGTGGTAATTGGAGAAATATATTTGTTGCAGAAAAATTACACTGTAGATTACACATTATCCTATTATAAAAATTCATATGGAAGTAAAATATAAAATGGATTAGTTATGAGAATAGCTACCAGGTACTGTCCTTACAGAACATGACAATTCTTAAAAATAAACAGCAAGGTAAACAAACTCTTTCTTACATGGTTTTTTAACATTAATTCATCCAAGTGAGATTTTGAGTTCTGCCAAACTCCTGGAGAATAAATCTTCATGCCACAAAGTATATGTAGAGGCACATCCTGGTACACACATAATTTGGCTGTTGTTTGTGTGTCTGAGACAAAAGCACCATAAAGCTGAATGGAGCTCATAAACACCCCCACCCCCGCTACCTTACAATACTGTGTCTTTATTATTTAAATCATAAATAAGAACACAGAGGGCCCCCTGAACCTAAGCACTTTGGTAGCAGCTGTCAGAGTTGAGAAATGGATAGCAGGTTTGAGATGAGATGGGAACTGGGAGCCCTGGGACAAGCCAGTAGTCAGGAATGAAGAGGAACTAAGAACCAAAGGACAAACCAGGAAGCAGGAGCAAGCCAGAAGTTAGGCCTGAAAAGCAACCAAAGAACACACCAGAGAACAACTTTGTTGCTCAAGGAAGGATCAACTGCAATCCTCTTGTACTACTTCCAGTCTAGGAGGAACCAGTGGCCAACTGGTGTGGACAGGATCAGTCCAGGACTTGAGAAGCTCCCACCTGAAGTTGTTGTTGCTATTATTATTACATTTATTATCTGTCCTTCACCAGGTCACAGAACTTAGTGGTTTATCACATGGGACAGCTGTCCACAGACCGCAGCAGCTCCTGACAAAAGCAATGCAGTGTTGACAGTGACAAGCAACATCTGCACTCACATGCAACACACAAGCAAGTTTATTATCTATTTAATAATAATAATGATTCTCCAGCATACTGCAGGGTTCATTCTTTCTGCTACCCCATCCCATTTTGGTTCCTTCTTCCATTCTGGTGCCCAGTACACTTTACTAAATAGGAGGCATGATGATGAGGGCAAGGTAGAATTTTGTTTGTGTAATCAAATGACAGTGATATGGAAAGTATTTATGAGCAACTAGTACATCTAGTCACTAGTACGTATTAGCAACTGGTCTTCCTTTGCATTGTTGCTCGTGTCTACAGCATTTTACTTTTGTGCTTTCTCCAATAAGTATGCATTCCTAGGGAATTTTGTGCTTTCTCCAATAAGTATGCATTCCTAGGGAATTTAAACAGAGAAAAAAAGAATGTACCTCTTATTTAATTCATGCTGTTTTCTGACACAACATTCAATCCTCTTCTGCAATGTGTGTCAAGTGGACTTCAGGCTCCTGGATCACAAATGCTTTTCAAAAACCAAGGGACAAATAAAAAGAAAAGATTTATTTAGAAGAAAAAACTGTAACTCCTGCAGTACTGCAAATAAATCCTAAGCAGACTGCAAAGAGCTCCACAGGTATTTCTTCAAACTGCTGGCCTAACTAGGTGTTAAAGGGGACCCACAGCTGCCACTAACTCAAAATGTCCCTTCATGTGCTTCAGTAATGTCTAGAAAAGTGTCACATGTAGCACATCACATCCACACACACACACTACACAGACACACACATATATATAGTATAGTAGTGTGTATATATATATATGTGTGTGTGTGTGTGTGTGTGTATATATATATATATATATATATCCACACACTATACATACACACACACACACACGTACACCCAAAGAACTGTTAAAGCACATGACTTTTCTCAAAGAATCATGAGAACTGTAGTTTGTGGGAACTGTAGCTTGGTGAGGGTGAAACTAGTCCCTAGGTTCTGGGATGGGGGAATCATGGGCCAACAGAAATTGCAGCAGGCTGCAACAGTCAAACACTTAATTGTGGCTGTGTTGTGTAGTTCAGACGCTACTAGCCCTTCATGTTGTTCTATTTCCACAATGAGCTACTTGGAGAGAATCACAAGATGTGTAAGCAACTCCTACAAGCAGGCTGCTACAAACAAGTTCAGCACTCAGTAGCAAGAAGCCCACCCCCTTTTTTCATTGCTGGTATTCCTTTCAAAAACAGTTTGCTATTACTGAAGTGTCCAGAGTCAGCAAAATCTTTTATTTCTGCCAGATAAACAAGCTTTCTCCTGCCCTTCCGTGTCTTTCCTGTTTGTGTGTCACACACTTTCTCCTCCTGTGTGATTTCTCGACTCTCTCCCTTTAGTTCCACACGTTGATTCAGTGTCGGGGGTTGTGCTAAGCCGAGCAGAGCAGGTTCGGTTATGGGAAAAGGATTTGCCAAAGCCTGAACAACTTGTTTGTTTTTGCCTCCCCGTCCTGCATTTTTGGTACAGACGTCTCTGAGGGAGCTGGGATTCTGTGAGTATTCACTTTTAACTATAATTGAATGGGGGGCATATTGCAGCTGAGTTTACTGCACTAAGAGCTTTTTGCAGCTGAGGGGAGTGTATAATCCAGTTGTACCATCAAGTGAAAATGTAAGATTATTAATTTATTTTTTATTATGTATTCAATTTGTCTACCACCCACACCTGTAGGTCTCAGGTTGCAATATACGAAGCACAAAATACATAATAAAAATAAACAAAAACAATTAACAATGCTTATGTGTATACACACTAACAAACTATATGTTCCTCAACGAAAGCCCCTAAACAATACTCCAGCCCACAGATCCAAAAATCCTAATGAGAATATGATATTTTACAACAATTTAAAACAACCCCACCCTCCAGATAAAAGAGCACCCACCCAAGTTAAAACCTCAGCTTGCTCAAAAAATAATTTTAACACAAGGGAAGAAGAGGCCCACTGGGTCAGACCAAAGGCCCAGCACTAGTCCAGCATTTTGTTTCCCATAAGAGCCAACCAAAAGCCTATGGGAAGCCCTATAGCAGGATGTGTTTCCATGGGCGTAGCCAAGGGTGGCTGGGGGCAGTTGCCCCCCAGATCAAGTAAACCAATAGAAATAACTAACTGACCAATCACATAGGTTCTGCCCCCCCCCCAAATCCTTGCTACGCTCATTCCCACTATGGTTCCCCAGTCCTTGATATTTACAGGCATAGATTACCCTGGAATCAGTGCTTTTTTCTGGGGGACGCAGGGGTACACATACCCCTAAACATTTTGTGAATCTAAGTTCTGCCTCATTGAGGAGGGGTAGTATTTCAATATGAGTAGGAAAACGAGATTACCCCTAAACATTTTTTTTTTAGAAAAAAAGCAGTGTCTGAAACTATATGCATAATTGTAGAAGCTTCTGTGGCAATCCTTTAATTACAATTGAGAAAGCGAGAACTGTGTGTATGTGTGCATTGCAAATTGCATGGGGCTGCCAAATCTTTGCCAATCTACTGCAGATTACTCAGAGAGCTACTGGTAGATCCCGATCACATTTCCTTCCACTTATAGAATATCATGGAGTGCCTGGCACTGAGTTTCATTATCATGGTGTAATATTTTATTCATAGTTTCGTAGAATTGTGGAGTTGGAAGGGACCATGAGGGTCATCTAGTCCAATCCCTTGCAATGCAGGAACATTTTGCTCAAACCCATGACCCCAAGATTAAGAATCCCATGCTCTACCAACTGCGCTGTTGGGCACACTATGTTTGGCCTGTTCTGAGACAAAGTATTTTAGTTGATTTAAACACAGAAAAATTATAAGAAAACAACTTTAGAATCAAACTATTATTTAGTCTTATCTGAAACATCTGGGATATGTATAGAGCATAGCTCTGAAGATATATATATATATATATTTGCCTTCTAATTGCTAGATTCTCTGCAAATGTTCACTATTAGGAAAACTTTAACTTGCTCTAGTTCAGCTAGGTGAATCCCATGACTTTCCTTTACTTATATTTGGTAGATTAAAAAGGTTTAAAAACTGCTATCTTAAAACACTAAACAGTAGACGGGGGGTGGGGGGGAATCTAGTTATGGGCATATCTAATTAAATCATTTATTCACAAAGCATTGAAATCCCAATGCATTGAGACAATGCTCTTCATCAGGAAAAACTACAAAAAACATGTAAAAAAAGAAGATGCAATGATTCCTGAACTGTCAGACAGAAAGGTGAAGTGATATGATGGGTAGTTAATTCTCTAATTGCTTTATCTTAATGACAGATCTGTTTTATCAGTCACTTACAATATATATGATTGTCTGATTGATAATCCTTGGGCATTCCTTCTTGATATATTTTCTTTTAATACAAAAAGTTGATATGAATGAGGCTTTTCAAGTTAATTTTTGTTAATTTTTTTTTAAAAAAACAGTCCAGCACCTTTATAGCATCAGTTCAAGTGGAAATTAGCATTCAGAGAAGAATCCTGAATGAGAACAGCTAATCTCTTTTGTTTGCTGCATTCTCAAAGTAGACACTTTATATCTGAAGTTAAATACTATAATTATTCCAGACCTTTTCCTTCACAAAGAGCTCAAGCTTTTATTTCAAGCATATTTGCAATGGAGAGGGAGAAAAGAGATAAAATTGCAGTCATTTGCCTACTGGCAACTCATAGAACCATAGAGCTGTAGAGTTGGAAGCAACCCTGCAATGCAGGAATCTCAACCAAAGCATCCATGACAGATGGCCATCCAACCTCTGCTTAAAAGCCTCCAATGAAGGAGAGTCCATAATCTCCCGAGGGTGTCTGCTCCCTGTTTAGTTAGAATTTCCTTTCTTGTAACTTGAAGCCATTGGTTCAAGTCCTACCCTCCAGGGCAGGAGAAAACAAGCTTGTCCATGTGACAGCCCTTATGATATGATTGTTGTTGTTTAGTCGTTTAGTTGTGTCCGACTCTTCGTGACCCCATGGACCAGAGCATGCCAGACACTCCTGTCTTCCACTGCCTCCTGGCGTTTGTTTAAACTCATGTTAGAAGCTTTGAGGACACTGTCCAACCATCTAATCTGTCTCCTCTTTCCCAGTCTAGATGTACTCAGCTCCCTCAACCATTCCTCATAAGGCTTGGCTTCTAGACCCTTGATCATCTGGGTTGTCCTCCTCTGCACACATCCAATCCAGCTTGTCCATATCCTTCTTAAATTGTGGCACCCAGAACTGGACACAGTATTCCAGGTGTGGTCTGAACCACCCCGTTCTGGGCTGGCATGGTGGGAGAGGAATCCAAGGCAGCAGAGCCAGAATGCTGAAGCAATCAGCTTAGGCATCAGATTCTCAGAAGCAGCAGTAGCCTCAGGTGTTCATCCTGAGCCTCTCAGCTATTCCCTTCTGTTGCTGAGTGGTTTCTCCTGGGCTGCTAATCTGGCCTGCTGTTTCAGGTGTGATGGAGGAAGCTATTGCATCACCAGTGTTTTAGGAAGATAAAATTAGCATTCCAACTGGCTTCTAGCAGTGAAATTGGGAGGGGCTGCCATCTTGTCCTTCACCTCAGTCACCATGTCTGGGGCTGGTCCTGTAGTGCAAAGATAGTTCCTAAAGTGCTGCTAGAGATGTAAAGGTAAGGCTCACAAACTAGAATTGCCTAATAGGCGGCCATTGCAGTTGCTGCAGAGCTGGCTACATACGTTCTTTCTTCCTAGTATTCAGCTGAGAGGTAAGTCATGTTTCACACAGCATGGCTGGGACTTGGTTTTCCAGCCCAGATGCAGATGTCAAGTGTTTTCTCATCAATCTCTTTCCCAAGAACTAGTAAAGCACCTGGCTGAGTCTAAGGTACAGTAGCAGCTGGCAACTCCACCAGCTTCCCATCTTGATGCTGCCACCATGGGGGCAAAACATGGGGCTCCATTACAGTGGGGGTGGGGTACTCAAATGGAAGTGCACAGCACCCAGATTGCAATGCAAGCTTCTATAATATGCTAAGCATATTTAATTGGAGAATACATGTTTGCTATTATCAAAAGGCATGAAAGAAATTAGTTACGCCTTATTAAGCATATCGGCTCAAGCAGAAGCATTACCCTCTGGAGGGAGTCTCAATGGCACTTTGATGTCGGGTATCAAACCAGTAAGAATGTGGCACCTGCTCTAGGAGCAGAATCAGACGCAAGGGAGCTTAACTTTTTATTTTGTTTCTTGGTGTGGTATTTCATTAACACCTCATCAAAGCCTCACTTGAACACACAGTGTTTCTCTTCCATCCGAGATTTACAATTATTAAGCACTTTCACCTGAGGTTTAAGGGAAGAGGGATTAAAAAAAATTACACTATTTTTAAAAATGGCATGTAAGAAATACTTGTAATATTTTGAAGGCCAGGATTCTAGCTGGACAATTGAGGGGGAAAATATGAATATATTCCTCTTGCTCTACCACAAGACCAATGAGAACATTTTTTGTTCTATAGAAATCTAAACAGATTAGATTTAATAGATTGGTGTGCTTGTAATAGTTCCTTAGAAAAATTATTTTCTTGCTATTCACACAAACTGCAGACAGACATATTTATTTTATATAGTGCAATATTTATATACCTCCTTCATACGTCAAAATTAAACTAAAAATGCAATAAAATTCAGAATAAAATAGCATCTACCTTGTCATTGGCAGGTAACTAGTAGAATTTAACTAGTATTAATGGCTAGCAAAGGCCTCCAAGAATAAAAGTGTTTCTCAGCAAGTGCTGAAATTACGTTACTTTATGTGCTTGCCTCAATTTAGAGGAGTGGCGGTTTCTTGGGAAGGACACCACTACTGAAGAGGCCCTTCCTCTGGTCATTGCTAAGATACCTCTGCAGGTCGCAGGACACATGTCTGAGTCATATGACAAAGCTAACATGTGGTGAATTACTGCTTTAAATTCATTCACACTGGAACTACTCTACATGGTGAATTACCACCATACAGAACCTCCCATTTTCACGTCTTGCCATTCATCTACTAGTTTCTTTTATCCAGCATGATAAGAAATCCAGCAGAATCTCACCCAAAATCACTGATGTAACTACAGGCTTGAGAATTATGGCTGAGTACCCACTATACCTTTCAAAGTACATTGGAAGCACAATCTTTCCCACAGAGAATTCTGGGTTCTGTGGTGTTCCCTTAACAGAGCTACAATTCCCCACAACCATTAACAAACCATTCTTTGAAGGTAAAACAATGCTTTGAATGTGTTTTAAGCTCATGGTAGAGACAGTGGTCCATTTAGAACCCCCAACAGTGGTTAATCCTAGAGGTTTTGAAAGAACAGCCCAGGGTGCTTTTGGGGTGTGTTAACACCAGCAATATTCAATGTGATCCGCTGCCGGTATGAAGGGGATGAATTTCCTTTGGGTCTCTTTAAATCTTTGTCTTCTAATTGTGGTTCAAGCCTCTCGGTTTTTCACTTATGAGAAAGATGCAACACGTCCCCCTCTCCCCATTCATGCTTTTATAGCATATTCCCCACTAAGTGGTAGATCTATGCTTATTTCTCAGTGTTTGAGAACTAGTAACACTCTGAAGCGATCATCCTCCCTGCACTGACTATTCAGAGAAAGTGCCTCAGGCAGTTCAAGGCCTTCGTTTTAGTCGAGACTTTGTAAACGGCATCTGCTCCACGTGAACTCATTAATGAAGGGCTCTTACCAAAGTGTCCCTTAGTGCTATCTTGAGACTCACTGCCTCTTCAATATGCTCCTAAAGCTACTACTTTGGAGCCACCTACAGGAAAGGGCATATGTAGTCAATAGCAAAGGGCACTTTCAATGGGTTTCTTACTGTGCTATTCAGTGAAGCCCCTGCTGTTGCTTGGTAGCCTTCTGCTGAATTAGCTGGGCAGTTTACATTGTGAAAAACCAGCTACATAAAGATTCTTGCCTGGCTAAAGCTGGACAATTAAGCAGACAGGGCAGCGGTTTGATTCTTTAGCCATTGAGTGTTTGGCATGCTAGGAAGTCCAATTGGAGGGCACACTGACAAGGAAATAGTAGATTCTCAAATTCTACCATCTTAATAGGAACAATACTTACTTTATTCGCTTCTTTTGCTTTTGCTTTTGTTTATATCTGATGGGGGAAACGAAGCTAGATTTGTGAAACTCAAGAGTACAATAAAAGGCTTTGTAAATAAAAGCCTTTGTGGTTTACAGATACAGTTTCCTATGGGCGGCTCCAACTATTTGTGGTTTGCAGCACGCTTCTGCAAAGGTAAGTCCTGTCTAACCTTTCAGAGTTCTTTGAGAGTATGGTTAGAGGTGATCCAGGACACATTATGTACTGGGCTTTCAAATAGTTTTTGATAGAAGTTCCTCACTGAAGGCTACTGAGTAAATGTAGCAGTCATGGGATAAGAGGACAGGTCTTCATGTTGTTGTTGTTGTTTAGTTGTTTAGTCGTGTCCGACTCTTCGTGACCCCATGGACCAGAGCACGCCAGGCACTCTTGTCTTCCAATGCCTCCCGCAGTTTGGTCACCCTCATGCTGGTAGCTTCGAGAACACTGTCCAAGCATCTCGTCCTCTGTTGTCCCCTTCTCCTTGTGCCCTCCAACTTTCCCAACATCAGGGTCTTTTCCAGGGAGTCTTCTCTTCTCATGAGGTGGCCAAAGTATTGGAGCCTCAGCTTCACGATCTGTCCTTCCAGTGAGCACTCAGGGCTGATTTCCTTAAGAATGGATAGATTTGATCTTCTAGCAGTCCATGAGACTCTCAAGAGTCTCCTCCAGCACCATAATTCAAAAGTATCAATTCTTCGGCGATCAGCCTTCTTTATGGTCCAGCTCTCACTTGGTTAACAAGCTGGCAGCAGACAGTATGAACAAATAGGCAATTCTCACAGTGTTCTAAGAAGTAGGGTCTGTATTAGGATCTGTGCCTTTTAACTAATTAAAAAATGATCTATAGTTAGGGGTGAACAGTGAAGTGGCCAAATTTGCTGATGACATCAAATTGTTCAGGGTGGTAGAAGCTCCAGAAGTATTACTCCGCATGTCACCCAATAAAGCTGAATGTTGGAAGAGTCAGGACAGACAAAAGGAAATAGTCACACAGCACACTGTTAAACAACAAGATATGGCAATGTCCATCAATTTGTATGGCTTTAAAAGGGATTTAAACAAATTTATGGAGGATAAGGCTATCAATGGTTATTAGCCATGCTGACTATGTATCAGAGGTGGCATGCCTCTGAATACCAGTAACTGGAACTGGAGGTTACTGACAAGGAAAGAAAAATTTGGGTCACAGTGGATAGCTTGAACAAAATGTTGACCCCAGTGTGTGGAAGCTGTAGTGGAATCCATGTTGGGAATCATAAAAAAAGCCAATATTCTAATGCCTTTACACAAATTTATGGTGTGCCCACATTTGGAATACTATGTACAGTTCTGGTTGCTGCACCTGAAAAAGGATATTGTAGAGCTGAAAAAAGGTACAGAAAAAGCACAGCCAAAATGATCAAGGGGCCAGAGCAACTCCCCTATGTGAAAAGCTACAATGTTTTCACTTTTCTTAGTTTATAAAAAAACAGGAGGGCAGTGTCATGATAGAGATGTATAAAATAATGCATGGTGTGTTGAAAATGAATAGGGATAAAGAATTGTCTCACCATACTAGAACTTAGGGTCATCAAAATAAGCTGAATGTTGGAAGGTTTTGGAATAGCAAATACTTTTCAACACAGTAAAAAGTATCTGCAAAGTATTGTTCAGCTGAGCTACCTCTGAAGTCTTTACCTTTGGTTCACTGGTATATTGCCTTGTTGATCACGATGTTATTTCAATACCGGTATTCATCAATATGGCGATTTATTGCACAGCCTTAGTGTACTATTGTGCTCATGTCCTGCTTGTGGATTTCCTGTAATCCAGTTGACCATTGGGAGAACAGATTGGTGGGCCAGAGAGGCCTTGGTCAGAACTAGCAGGGTTCTTCTTAAGTTCTTATGTCTTTTTAGTGGGTCATGTCATCCATGGAAATGTGTTACTGCTTTCTCTTTACTCCACTGTGAGGAGTACTGTTTCATCCATCTTCCTACTTCATCTTCCCAATATCACTCCAGCTATTTAAATCCTTTATCACTGACCAAATGAGTCATTTCCACAGTTTCTATTTTTGGGGGGCTTGTATTGATGCTTTTGAATTATGGTGCTGGAGGAGACTCTTGAGAGTCCCATGGACTGCAAGAAGATCAAACCTATCCATTCTTAAGGAAATCAGCACTGAGCTCTCACTGGAAAGACAGATCCTGAAGCTGAGTCTCCAATACTTTGGCCACCTCATGAGAAGAGAAGACTCCCTGGAAAAGACCCTGATGTTGGGAAAGATGGAGGGCACAAGGAGAAGGGTACGACAGAGGACGAGATGGTTGGACAGTGTTCTCAAAGCTACCAGCATGAGTTTGACCAAACTGCGGGAGGCAGTGGAAGACAGAAGTGCCTGGCAGGCTCTGGTCCATGGGGTCACGAAGAGTCAGAAACGACTAAACAATAGCAACGTATTTCACCCAGTCGTTCACTTATTATTCATGTTGTGCCACATCTAGTTTCTTTGGACTCGCGTGTTCCCCATGCCATCCTTGGATTGCCTCATATTCCCAGACAGAAATAGGGATTCCTTATGCTTCTACTATCTTATTCTTATCCCAGGGTTATTTTCTACCTCTATCTCTGCTGTGTCCATTCTTGACTCTTTATAACATCCCTTTTCTCTTTCATGTTCCCAGTATTTGCACAAGTTCATTTTTGTAACTGTAGGAGGAAGGAAATTGCCTTCAGCCAGCGATGCTGGAGCACAGTTGAAAAGGGACTTCCACTACTATTATGGCCAGTATTAACCATGCTGGAAACTTGCCCTCAAGTAACATTTCACTTCATCTGCCATGACCTAATATGTTTGTTTTTGTTTTCTTTTGGAAATGAATACAAAAAAGTTATATTTAAGGTTACATGCGATATATTTCTTGACTCCTATTTAAAATTACTAGGTTTTTTAATCTGTTATAATTTAATTAAGCTACAATTGACACTAGAAAGAGAAAAGGGTAAATTTCAATCAGAAGTGAAATGCAGAGGATTACAACCATCATATATACCAAGGTTGTGCTTTAAATTGCTCTCATGTGTCTGAGAATAATTCATCAGCACTATGGATGAATACACACGATGTGAACAGAATGTATATTATCTGCAAAAAAACCACCCTTGAAAAGTACTGTTGGTAAACATATTGGGATTAAAAATAGTAACTAATGGACCCCCCTACATATGATTTTGTATGTTTCTTTAATATTTCCTAATTTGCTGGTCTCTAGGGTGATTCAGACAACAATGTTGCAACCCAGCAATATTTATTTATTGTTTTATTCCTCCTTTCTTCCCAGAAGAGATCACAGGGCACCTAGCAACATGAAATGATACAACAATACAAAACAATTAACACATCAGCCAAACAGTTTCATTAAAATAAAAGCAGTTAAAATATCTGGTATAGGTCCAAACACCCATGGGCGTAGCCCGGCTTCATGTTGGCGGGGGGTTGGTGGGGCAGAACCTCAGTTAGTTAAGTATTTTTATTGATTTGCTCTTACTTTATTTAGGGGAGGGCAGCAAACACTGGGCAGGGAAACAAGTTGTTTAAGCTGCAGAGCTAAGCAAAATGTTATTGTGCCAGAATAAACACTGTTGGCTCCTTGTGTCACCTGACAGCAGCTTAGTGAGAATTGGCTGCCAACTCCTGGGGGCTGAGTCCTTTTGCTCACCCAATATTTTGGGAGGGGAGAGGGCTGGGGCTCCCTAATGTCTGAAATAATCAGGAAGTGGAGGAGGCCAAGGGCCCGGTCAGTGGTGGCAACAGCCGCATTGAAACCACCTGTTGCTGCCTTTGACTCTGCCCCGGCTCCTCCCGACGTGCGCATTATATCATGATCGGCTCCATCCCAAACTCCTCTCGCAAGTTGGCGCCTCTGATGATAATGCAGGCTTCTGGGGAGGGGATTGTGGCTGATTTGTTTCTCGCTGGTCGCTTTGCTGAGCGAAGCCATGGCTCAACCTGCACTTGTGGCTTAGTTTCCCCAGACAAATTACGAGTTGTAAACCAAGAACAAGCCTTGTTTACAGTTGATGGTTAGTGAACCATGCAAAAGGTTTAACAGCCTACATTCCTAATGCTTCACTGTGCTGCTTGACTTTGTGAGTTTAAAGTCTACTACTGGGGGCTCTCTCCATCTGGAGAGTTGAGTTTAGCCCTGTGTTTCTAATCTAGGCACCAAGGCTACAGGGATTCATATTTTTCCTCCCACATATATTTAACCCAGGCTGTTGTGGCTGCTTGGAGCCCAGTAAGACCAGCACCGGAAGCTAAATGCCTGATCCTCTGCAGCATTTCCCCTTTGCTTCTATCAGCCTTCTCTGGGGGAGAGACAAGGGATTCAACTGTGAATCATCTAGCCTGGTAAGAAGACCCACCCCCAAACTGCATTTATTTGTTGTCTTTCAACTTTCGTTTTGCTCTGTACTTGCACATTGCATTTAGATTATTTATTATTATTTATTTTCAATTTGTGTGCAGAAGGGCAGTTTTGTATGTGTATAGGTTCTGTGTGTGGAGAGGGGAGAGTGATTAAAAACGTGTGGGGGCCTGGAATAGGATCATTGACCCCATTTCCATTTCCCATTTCTGTGCATTTATTGCACATGGATTTCAGGAAGTATGAAGATGGCTACTTTGTGGGGCTTATTGAAACCAAAACCAAAACCGTGGTCCAAGTCGTTTGCTTCCATATTGTGGTTGCCAGACATCATGAGGTGGGGAAATAGTGCTCAGTAGCTCAACTCTGTGAAGTAGTCTAGGATGCCTGTTACTCACTGGTAGAATATTCAACAATGTTTTCAGTTCTTCAGGTGTTACTTTAGTCTCTCACCTGTATATGCCCCCCCTCTGTTTTATGTAATCCATCTAGAAATGAAATAATATCTGTTCTTTGAATTAAGCAAGAAATTCATATTGGAGAACGGTACAATTACATTTTAGGTAACATGAAGGGAACATGCAAGATGACTAAAAGTGGGAAAGAGCCTGTTCTGCCCATCAAAGGCATTATCTACATTGTCACTGAGAGGTGAGGAGAGGTCAAATTGGTAGTTCCTTTTGAGGAAGAATGATCTAAGACAGTGGCACATAGAAAATTGTGGAGTTTTTTGCCTGTTATTTATTGATTCAGAGAAGTCGCCTGCAGATGGCACTGTTCACTAACTGTACTCTTTCTTTAAACCCAAACATGACATCTGCATGTTGTTTTGCTAAAATTATTATTATTATTATTACTATTTCCCTTGGGATATATTTACTTTGTGCATCCTGAATGACAACTGGAAAGTAGAGGGCCTTCAATATGAAGGAGGGAAAAGTTGAAAAAATAAATCTTAATAATAATAACTACTACAACAAGAACCTAGATCTAGTGTTGATTTTAACAGCTATGTGTATTGCATTAGTCATGCTGTTGTGATGGTATACTTCTAAGGGGGCCAGTAGGAAAGTGAAACAGTGCTCCTACACCTTGCTATTATGCAGAAGAGAGAAATGCTGGGAGGCACAACTTTTCTCTTTAAGACAAACTATGCTTGTCGAAACTGCTTCTTCTGTACAGCTATCGAAGGTGCAGAAGCCCTGTGTGCTTCTTTGTTCAGTGGCAAGGACTTTGTGGTGCAGTCATGTAGGGTCCACTTCTTTTCCTTCTAAAAGGGGCAGGGGTTTGGGGAAAATAAATGAGAATCCTGTTTATGAACCATATGAGGTCTTAGAATATATTCTTTTTTTCCAGAATGACTTGTGATATCTGGGAGAAACATGCCATGAACCAGAATTCAGTCCCAATGAATTCAAAGCATGGGGCTATTTCTAGTAGTGTGGGGGCATCTGAGGGTGGGGGCAGGTGGGGGAGTAAAGCAGCCACAGTTTTCTCAATGCGCACCAGCACTCTTGCTCATTCATGCTTAGCTGTGGTTTGGCTTAACATTTATGTGTGAAAGAGCCCAAAGTATTTCAAAATCCACCCAGGACAAACTCTACAAAACAAACTGTAAAAACACAACCATTAATGTGTTGTGTTCTAACTCTTAAATTTAGTCCTGTGTCTTTTGCGCACAAAAGTATCTTGCATGGTTTCCACCACACGGTTTAGTTTTGAACATTTCTTGGTTCAAGATGGGGAATCCTGTGTAATACAGCACAGGAAGAGTAAAGTGTTGCTTTTTAAAAAAGAATACTGTGAGGTAATTGCAATGAAATGTCTCATCTGTTTATTTCTCTATCACCACTTTCCGTTTCTCACCCTTTTGATTTCACTGCCCCAATGTTTTCTTAACCCTTCAGTAGCTCTGTACACAGCTAGTGCTTGGGGAGATGAGATGAGCACTGTTCTTTTTAATACTGACAGCTTCGTCTGCAGCAAACTCTGTAGCCTTTAAATAGCATTTACCCAGGGGCACACCATCTTATACTTGGCAGCTTCTTTAAAAGCCAAATGTAAAGGTGTATGTTGCTCCCAGATCTATAGCTGCTGCTGCTTCTCCTTTTAAAAAAAATAAGCACAAATATGTTGGAACAACCAGATACAAATGTTATTGAGTAGAACAGCTGATCAAATTGGATTTTTAACCATGTAAAGTTAGGGACAGGGAATTGATAATGAACCTTTGATAATTCATGGCATATTTAACATGAACTATAGTTGATAGCCTGATAAAGTTGATAGCCTTTACTTGGACTTTGTTATTTTAACTCATGTGCAACTACTCATTCTACGTGCCTATTTTATAGTTTTGCTTTTCAGCTTTTATTTTTTTGTCTGTTGTCATAACTGTTCTCTCTGTTTTATATACATTATAAAATGAGATAATAAAACAAACTTTACTGGAAACACTGATGTAACATGTAAAAGCAAAGAAAAAGTAATTAACTATATCTGAGCTCCATCTGGTATTGCTTTCCAGAGAACTAGGGGAAACAATAAGAACTACTTGTCACATTATATTTTTAAAGGCAAAACTGTTGGTTTTTTGGTTTTTTTTAGTATAGGTGCCATGTCTGGAGTTATGTGGAAATGTATTTTGAGAAGCAAAAGGCATATTTAATAACGATATTGCGTTTTCCTTTGCAGTAAAATGCAATCACAATGCCACCTTGTACAGAGCAATCATGCAAAATGTTGTTTGGGCTTTAATAGTTACTGTTCCTTTAGTTAAATGCTTCCTGCTTAAAGTATGTGCACCATTTATTACTTACTACCTCCTCAGCTTGAAGGGGATTTATGATGAAGTGCCACAACAGGAGCTCATCATGATTTTTGTTTGGCTACCTATAGCACAATAGCAGTATAAAATAATGCCCCCTTTTTCCTGACCTTATTGTTTCATTCTTCCATAAGAAGAAAAACACTATTTATTTATTCATCTGGTTTAATCTTTATTTTAGAAAGATTAAACCATAGAACTTTTTTCAGTCCCTTTGCTGAAAGCTACCTGGGTCAAACTTGATTTTTGAAGTTTGTAAAATTGATATTATCCTGAGCTGTCCTGTATATATTGGGCAGTACTTTCTACTGCCTCCTTCTATTGTACGTGTTCCCTTGCAGTGAGCCAGCTTCAGAGATTCACCTGACAAAGAGGGAAACAAGTAAAATAAAATTAATCCTTTTTCTGGATGATGCATTGTTTAATATCCAAGTTCAAAATACCTCAACACTCTCTACCTGCTAAATGATACAGTGCAGCAGTTTTGTCATCTGTAGATTTATTCCTGTTCATAAAGTAGCTTGCTTTCTCTCTCGTTTGCTGAAACAGGCTGTGTCTCTCAAATATATGCAGCACGATGTATTAGTAAGTGACAGAAACCACCTAGCTGACAACAGCGTCCATTGGCCCAAGTGACCTTTGCTGTCTCAGTGCTTGGCATCTGCTTGAGATAAGGGGATCTATAATTAACATAATTATTCATGTTCCCATGACTGTCCCTCTATTCTGGTCACAACGTCCTTCAGTATCTGGAGAAAGACTTAACACAAATTCAGTGGATTTCTAGGCCTGAAGGTTGTACTTGCTGATGTTAGGAGGATGTGTATTTTCTCCCAGATGACTGAAGGTCTGAACTTCTACACATGGTAACCTTAGAGAGTGATAACTGTGCCACCAAAAGCTAATACAGCAGTAGAGAAAACCCTGACTGATTGTCTAAAATGTGTTGAGTAAACAAGAACCCTTGGGTGATAGTTGGAAATGGCAAACAGCCCTGTTATGTCCAAACCCAGGCTCACGGTTCAGCTGCCTCAGATAAACTATGAGCTGTTAACCATAGGGCCGATATTGGTTGCAGATCATTGTTTGTCTGGAGAGAGTCGAACCATGAGCCTGAGTTCAAATGACACTGTAAGCCAAACCACGGTGTAGCTTGACACAGAGCAGCAGCAAAATGATCAGGAAGGATAAAAGCAGCTGCAATCTGCTCTTCAGTAGCTTGCTTGTTGATGTTAAGCCATGGTTTGGTTTAGCATTATGTGTGAACCGCCTCACTGTTTGTCAATGAATTATTGGGTGACTTACCTGTATATTTGCCTGTCTCTACTGCAAGCTCACCTTTGGAAATGCAGCAATAAAGTGTTTAATAGGTATTGTTTCTGTATGAGAATCCACTGTCCCTGAGACGTTTACCTGTTTGATTTTTCAGATTTGTTTAACCTTCCTTGTACTAGGCAAGCAAATAATGTCAAGGTCAGCAGACTCGAAAGATGACAGCAAACTATAATTACAGTTCAGTAAACAGGGACCGTTAGCATGAAGCAAAATACCACAACTCTCTCCCACGCCTTTCCAAGGGACACACAAATATAAATGTTGAGTAGGAGGATTGCACATAAACAAAATGCACGCTGCTGTTAAATTCCTTAACTACTTCCGCAAGTCTATAAATTAAACAACACAATTTTTATTTTTATTTTAAATTACCTGAGTCGCATTAATTCAGATTAATATCGGTGGCTGGCATTTCAGTTTGAGGGGTGGGGCATTTGAAAATGATCACAGAACAATTAAAATCAAAGTGCTTAACGTAGAAAGACGTGACTTATTACCTCCCTTCACACACAGTCTGGAAATGCTAACTTGACCCTTGAGAATTTGCTCTTCTCTGAATAGCTTTCCTATCTTTTCTCCTGCTGGCAATGACATATTGATTTCTGTGGTATTTAGCTAAAGGTACTAGAGCTCAGGTTATGCTGGGGGCGTGGCATTTAAACTGATGTGGACTCATCAGTGATGTACAAACTTGCTTCACCTGAAATATCTACAGTGTGCAATATTTTTCTAGGTATTACTGAAATATTTACAGTATAATGCAGGCATCAACTTCTTTGATTCAAATATTTTCAAAAATCAATATTGTATTCTACTTTTGACAGGGCCAGTTTACTAGTTAGACAGGGACAGAATGTTTCAGTTGTTGTTCGCTTGTTTTTATGTATTTGTTCTTACATTAATATCCCACGTTTCCTCCAAGGAGCTCAGGGAGGCATATCTGCTTTTTCCTTTCCCCATTTTATCCTCACAACAATCCTGTGAGGTTGGTTAGGCTGAGAGATGGTGACTGGCTGAAGTGAGCTTCATGGCCAAGTAGTGATTTGATGTTCCAGGTCCTAGTCTAAGATTCATGGACTAAGTTGAGTGTGGACTGAGATAGCATGGATTTGAAGGAGGGCCTTGGATGATGAATTACAACATGGAATAGATCACACTGGTCAACAACAAATTTGTTGTCTGCGTTTTTTCAGTTGATTTAGGACGAATCTGATGCACTGAATCCAAAAATCACATTGGTTTTGCTCAATCAGGCACATTTTTGAGCTATGGCCACATGTCGTTTTTTTATGTTTTTGTTCACATGTACGCTTGTGTGGAGCATTTTAGAAGAAGTTGGTGGGGGTAAAATGCCATGTCGAATAATTGTTTTGATTGGAAATGATTATTTTAATGACAAGAAGTATTCAGGTCCGATAGTTCTGGGTGATTATGTCGAAAAGGGATCAGTTGTTGAAGGACATGAAGACAAAGAAGTGGTTCTTGAAGATGATGCTCCACATCCATTTTCCCAAAAGGAGTTGAATGATCTAGTTTGCGACCTCAGCTTGTCAAAGGACTCTGCCGAACTGTTGGCATCCAGATTGAAGGAAAAAAACCTCCTCTCTGACAGTGCTCGCACCAGCTTCTTCCGCAACAGGCATCAAGAGTACCTCCGTTTTTTCTTGGAAGAGAAGGACTTGGTGTACTGTGCAGATATTGCGCAGCTTCTGCTCAAGCTTGGAGTGCCACAGTACGAACCCAAAGATTGGAGACTATTCACTGACAGCAGCAAGCAATCACTGAAATGTGTTCTGCTACACAGCGGCAACCAGTTTGCCTCTATACCCCTGGCTCACTCGTCTACACTGAAGGAGAACTACGAAGCGGTGAAGTATGTGCTGGAGAAAATTGGTTATGATCAGCATAAGTGGTTTATTTGTGTTGACCTGAAGATGGTGAACTTTTTGTTGGGACAACAGTCTGGCTTCACCAAGTACCCATGTTTTCTGTGCATGTGGGATAGTAGGGACCGTGCTCAGCATTTCACGAAGAAGGACTGGCCTGTGCGGGAGGAATTGGTACCTTGCAGAGAAAGGAACATCATCAACGACCGTCCGGTGGACAGAGACAGAATACTCTTCCCACCACTGCACATCAAGCTCGGCTTAATCAAGCAGTTCACCAAGGCTCTGGACAAGGATGGTGACTGCTTCACTCACTTGTGCCAGGCTTTTCCAGGATTGACCAAGGAGAAGTTGAAAGCTGGCATCTTTGACAGTCCTTAGATCCGTCAGCTCATCAGAGATCCAGAGTTCGGAAACTCAATGAACGAAGTGGAACTGGAAGCGTGGAAGGCATTTGTTCTGGTAGTGAAGAACTTTCTTGGCAACAGTAAGGCCAGAAACTACGCATAACTTGTCAACAACATGCTCACTGCTTTCAGAAACCTGGGCTGCAACATGAGCGTCAAGATGCACTACCTATTTTCACATATGGACCGGTTTCCTGAGAACCTGGGTTCAATGAGTGACGAGCAGGGGGAGAGATTCCATCAGGACATGAAAGAGATGGAGACCAGGTATCAGGGTCGCTGGGACGCAGTCATGATGGCTGACTACTGTTGGACTCTGAAAAGAGACCTCCCTGCCACTGAGCATTCCAGGAGTTCCAAGAAACGGAAGTTCAAGCCCTGAAGTTTGAAAAAGGTGAAGCAACATGCAATTTACGTGTACTTACCTTTATCAATGCCCACCATTCAGTATGAAGTAATCAATGTTTCTATCAGGTAATCAATATATGTTGTTGGAAAAACATTTTCTTCTCTTAAAAACATAACAAATTCCTTCCAGTAGCACCTTAAAGACCACTAAGTCAGTTCTTGGTATGAGCTTTCGTGTGCATGCACACTTCTTCAGATACACTGAAACAGAAGTTTCCAGACCCTTCTATATAGTGAGAAGGTGGGGAGGGGTATTACTCAGAAGGGTGGTGGGAATGGGTGATTGGCAGATAGCTGTGATGAGCCTGTTGACGACTCTTAACGACTGCAATAGGTCTTACAGGAAAAAGCAAGGGGTGAATACCTTTTCACCCCTTGCTTTTTCCTGTAAGACCTATTGCAGTCGTTAAGAGTCGTCAACAGGCTCATCACAGCTATCTGCCAATCACCCATTCCCACCACTCTTCTGAGTAATACCCCTCCCCACCTTCTCACTATATAGAAGGGTCTGGAAACTTCTGTTTCAGTGTATCTGAAGAAGTGTGCATGCACACGAAAGCTCATACCAAGAACTGACTTAGTTGGTCTTTAAGGTGCTACTGGAAGGAATTTGTTTTGTTTTGACTATGGCAGACCAACACGGCTACCTATCTGTATCTTAAAAACATATTTAGGATGATATGTGCTGTCAAAAATCAGCTGATAATGCCACAAAAATGTAATCGATTTTGTCACAAGATCTGATTTTTTTCAAATCAACACAGCACAAAAACCTGACCTGATGGAGAGAAACGGATGCCATTTCCTGATTCAGCAGTGCAAAAATACCCTAAATCAGTTGTAGAAATCTAGACAACATGCAAAACGTAAAAAAATGTTGCCCAGTGTCATGCTTTAAGATCTCAAGTATGGAATCATAGAATCACTAAGATTACTTTGAATCTTCTGAGTAACTGATAAAATGGCCCCAGTTCTGCTTGTGCTCCAAAGTCAATGCAGGTAGCTTATCTGGCAGGTGATCTGCTTAGTTTTAGATACACATGTCTGCTTTACCATTGATATTGCCTTCATAACCTTTCTTCTAACATCTAATTAGTTTTGCATATTAAAAATGGGTTAAGCATCAGATGAACCTTTTAATTTCCTCAAGTTCCAAGCTGTTACTCATATAATATAATCTTGGCCCACCTTTAATAATTCCTCCTGATCTTTTACATTATTACCCTGGTACTTAAATGTGGTCCTCCTATCTACTCTTTGTGATCTGTTCTCTAAGCTGCACATATGCAGTTCTTTAATTTTACTTCCCAGGTCATAGCCACTAAGCCTTTTATCATTTTAAATTCCTCCCTTTGCATTTTTAAACAAACTTATCAATGTCCTTTTCTACATTCTGAACACTCAGAAGTGTACAACTCTTAATCAAACAGGAGAAAAGGGGAGAAAATGACCTAAAAATTTGCAACTGCTATTTTGTGATGATTAGTCTCCCAATTACCATAACTACTCTTTGATTCACAACCTTCTCAGGCTACAAACAATACCTACTGAGATGTAAGTCGTATTGAATTCAGTGGGGCCTACTCTTAGGTAAGTGGAGGTAGGATTGCAGCCTTAAACAGCAGTACTTCAATTTAAGGCTGTTTTCATAAATAAGCTTTGCCCTCAAAATACTTTTCTTAATTGTGTTGTTCTTATGATGATCTGAGTATTCATTAAAGCAACCACAGCTATTAATGTAGAAGGCTCAGTCGGATCACGGGCAGATTGCCTGTGGTGTGTGTGCTACTAGTGGCACAGTCAATAACATTTTGTGATGTATCTGGATGGAAGAAGGATGTTCTGAAGGCCTGGCTATATCATTAAGAAAGATTGTGCTTTTACCTATCTCTCCCATGCTACATTCCTGTCTCCTCTCCAGCTCGATAGACTAGAATGTGTCCCATGTGCAGACTTATAAAGGTTTGGATCTCTGCATGATGTGGTGAGCCACAGAACGGTGGATTGAAGCAGCTGCAGTTTGGAGTAGTTAAGTACCCTCAGGCTCTGAATTAGCCCACCCGGCTAAGATGGCCATTGGAGGACCTTCCTGGACAGAAAGGACTATATTAGGGTTTCCCATATGGGTCAAAAACCTTGCCTAAGTGCCAAGGGAGTGGATATATATATATATATACAACCAACTTCTCACTAGATTAATGTGTGGAGCTTGCCCATGTCTTCTATGTTCACCAGTGCAGATCACCATGGGTGGGTTTGTCTTATGTGTTTTTCTGTAGATCTTCTCCCAGTTACAGATTTGTTCTGCTGTTATGGGATACATACCTATTCTTGCAATAATTCTGAACTGCTCATTGATGTTGGGTCTTCCCTTGTCCTTGGTTCTGACCCGATTTGCTCATTGACTTCCTGATTCCACATCTTATCTTGGACAGCTGCTTATGGCTCAGCCCTGACAAGGACAACACCACAGCAAGGCATAAAGGGCTGCATGCATACTACACATGTGAAGTATCTCAGGCCAACAATGTTAAATCTGCCTTAAAGCTTTGCCTAATGGTAAGTTGTGAGGAAGCATGACATAAGTGCTGTCATACCTGAAACTTTGCAGTCACCAGCTCGTTTCTGATGTTCTGGTACAGCTGGACAATCTATTCCTTATGCCGCCATGGCCTTTGCATAGCTCTTTGGTATCAGTGTGTTTGCTCATTGCATACCTTATGCAAGGCTGAACTCACACAGGAAGTCATATTGTGGTCCTTGCTGTCCAGAAATTTAATTTTGCCCTGTCAGAAACTGTTCCTTTGAGTGACATGAGTGTAGTATTCTTGGTCCACCTCTCTTTCCACCCCCCTCCGTTTTCAGATAAACAAATGATGAAGGCATTAAGCTTTAACCTGGCAACTCTGCTCTGAATTTTATTAGGCAATATTAGACAGCTGAACAACAGATTCCATGCTCTCTGCACACAACCTATTAAGCTACCCTTAATTTTGCTGAGATTTCTGTAATAGTCTCCAAGATGCCTGCCAGTGAGAAAAGGACGCCATAAGGTCATTGAATGACATCTTTTCTTCATTGGCAGTCATTTTCACACTGACTAGAATTAAGGGAGCTATTTTGGTCAGTGACTATTAATATGGATTTAATGGCAAAGAAGCAAACGTTAAGTGTAGGGTTAAGACATTAGCAGTTTTAAATGCTCAACGAAATGCAAAATCAAGCAATATCTGCCCTTGGTGGCCAGCAAAGCAGTTTTCAATCTGGGCAGCACAGTTAGTAGTTTGGTCTACATAGGGTTAGGAATGTGGGCTTTTCAGAATAGAAAAAAAAAAATTATGGCCACTGAAAGCAACCTAGACCTGATGTTCTAGTTAAGCAACTGATCCTTTCACTGTGTAGAAATTACAGCAGTGGTTCTCAAAAGTACCAGGTGAGATACAGGCTCATTTCCTTCCCAGGGAAGTGGGGACAGGCACAAACTCTTTTACAGACACTTGGATGAGTCTCTTAATTGGGCCAGGAAACAAAATAACCACAAGTAACCATTGTTTTCTCAGGGTCTATTCACATGGCAAGTTGAGCCTGTGCCAGATGGTGAATTTTAACCTATGCTATTCTATAATCATATCAATTGTGATAAGGACAGCACTACATGTGGACTTTAGCCACACGGGGATTTTTACATAGATGCAGGATGACTTAAAGTTGGAGTAGGTTTCCATAAGTTATTTTATTTTATTATTTAACATGATTGTGTCCTACCATTCTATGAAGGTTTCACTTATGCAAGTTAATTCATTTGTCCTCACAACAAACCTATGAGATAGGTTAGGGTAAAAGAGGTTGAATGGCTCAAAGTCAAATGGGGATCCAATCCCATATTTTGAAGGTCTAAATCCAATGCTTTGTCTACTACACCAAACTGGTTGTCCTTCAAAGAATTATGAGAACAATTGTGAGAATTGTGTGTTTAATTACATTTAGAAAAGGCCAAAATTTCCTATTGGTTCACAGAAATTATAGCAGTACACACACATTGCAACAAATGTTTTCATTTTCACTCAGAAGTTCAGATTTCTGTTGTCTTATTAGCTTTCTTTTTCTTTTTGTTGTGACAGTTATGACTAGAAGATACAAAAGAATAGCATTTGCCAATGTCCTTTTTCTTACTAGCTCCCTATAATTAAGTCATAATGTTTCCTTTGATGCACATTTATTTTCATGGCAACCAAACCATTTTAGATAAACATTGCTTTTAACGATTTCTGTGTGGAATCTGGGGACTTATTCAATGATAAGTATGTTAACCTCAGGCAATTGTGTTACTGAAGAACCAGCTCTTATACAGCCATGAATACGGCATCTAAAATAATAGCAAAATAAATAAAATTAATAATAAGGTATTTTTGTGAGTGTAGGAAAAATGTGCCCCCTGCCTGAATACAAAGATTTCCATTTCAAATTCAAATGCAGTGTATGCAATTCTACAAGGGAGGCGAGACTCCTGTAATACGAATTCGTTTTCCAAAACTATTATGTTTTATGCTAAAGCATTTAAAATTCAGAACTTGAGTTATCCCATAAGCATAAGTTTCATCTTTCCCAGGAATAAATAATAATAATAATAATTGGAAAGGGAACTGCAGAGAAATGTTGGCAGACTAACTTGCTCCTGTTTTGCAAAACAAAGGCTCCTTTCATACTATGGTCTTTTAATGCTGCTGAGACGCTCATGTTCCACTATCAGCTGGAAACATGATTAAAGTGATGATTCCACCTGACGCCAAATAGAGCACTATTTTGCCCGTTGAAATCAGCAATGCTTCTTCATGCTGCAGGGAGCAGAAAGGCCTCCTTTTGAAAAGCAGTGGGCTGGAGGGAACCTTCTGAGATATATTCAGTGCGGTTTTTTTTAAGAAACGATGTTGCCAGTATTCAAAGTGAAGTTGTTACAGTAAGTGCAACACTTTTAACATTCTTTTTAAAAGGTGCTGGTACTACATACCCTTTAGTACCCAGAAAAAGCACTGTACACTCACTCACTCACTCACTCACTCACTCTTCTACACTAACTTCCAGACCAAGAAATGTGGCTGGAGAGTAGAGACCTCTCAGCACTTAGTGCTTCTTCTCACCAGCCATGGAACTGCTTTTGCCTTTGGCTAGTGTGAGCTTCCTCTTCTCATAGTTGCCTTCTATGCTGGCTGCTTTTTCTGCATCTCTCCTGTTCCACCTTGCCTAGGGCTGCCTGTCCACTACCTTTTGCCCTCAGCTTCTCTGAATAGCTGCTAGGCAAAATCTCCGCACATGACTGTCACCAGGATTTTCCCATTTATAATAATAATTATTTGTTCTTGCCCAGCCTGAGGCTCTGAAAATGAATAGGGAAATCCTGATGGCTTCTACTAGCAGCTTATTCGGTAGCCTTAGGGGAGATGGGTAGGGTATGAATGATGGCATGTAAAACGAATGTGGATGTCATTTAAACAATGAGTGAAAAAAGAAGTTGATTTTTCTGGAGTAAATGCTTCATTGATTGTGTAACCCAGCCAGATGGTCGGGGTATAAATTGTTGTTGTTGTTGTTGTTTGTTGTTGAATATGGACCAGTTTCAGGTGATTCTCAAGAATATAGCGCAAATAATGGATAAAAATGCAAAACTTTCCCCCTCGAATAGATGGATAGTGTGTTTGTAAAGGGATGATTGAAGGGTGGGACTCTTACACCTGATGTGCATGTTCTATCTGTTCAGTTGAAAGAGTCTAAAAACTTTTTCTCCCAGGCTATATTTTCTTGCACTATCGAAAATGGGAGTACTTGCAAGGAAGTGCTACCACAGGAATAAGTCATAAGCAAGAAAAACTGCTCAAAGTAGCTGTTAACATGGCTTTATGTGTTTTTTTCTCCCCATGATGTCCCTAGGCCACAATATTAAGCTCCCCTCTTCTGCTATTCCAAAGAAATGGGGTATACGTAAGCAATGAAACTGTGCATATAGTTGGCACTTTTTTCTCTGGTTGCAAAGCCAAACTCCTGTTGTGCAGTTCTGGAAGCTGTTGCTGTACAAATTGAAATGCAAGCCGTCAAGTACACAAACATAGATCCATCAATTTTGGATTGTAGCCTGTGCCTGACTCCGGAACAAGAACTTCATAGATCATTAATGTTTTTAAGATAAGAGTTTATATTCCCACATGGAAGAAGAGTGAGGTGGGTAAATGCAACCAGAGTCTCAGGCACCATGCCCCTCAACTTGGAGTGAGCTGCTTAAAATTATAGTCAAGAACTTATTAAATTCATTATTATTTTTAAAAATTGAACATTTATTTATTTTCTGAATTATAATGCCTTGGGGAAGTCTGTACAAATAAGTGGTCCAATTAAAAAAAGATAATGAATTTATTCAACAGCCTTTTGCTGTTGCCCAGAGAGTGAGATGTTTGCTTTGTGGGGTTGTTTTTTTTTAAGCTTTTGCAATTTAATTAAGAAAATGCTTCTTTTGTGCCAGGTTGTTGAAGGTGTGGTCTTTGACTGGTATTTACCAATTCTTATTCTTCTCTCTTTTTTAAGGTTATTTTCATATGTAATATTAAACCTATTTGGGCCTCTCTCATGCTATTCATCTTCTGCATCTAAATGTTCATTTGAGATAGAATGTGAAACTGAGTCTGCATTCCTGTATCCACTTAGTTGGGAATAAGGTACATCAAACTCAGTGAGGCTTTCACCTGAATATCTACAGAATAGTGTTCAGTGAAAGAGCTATTATGTACTTTGCACTTCCCTGATAAGTTCAGAGGCAATATTACAGGGTTTTGTTTCCTTGTGGATGTGAGATCAATGTAAACTGATGGTGTTTTTGGTAATACATTTGATTACAAGTGTATACCTGGTCAAGAAGGAGCAGATAGGCAGCCATATGACTAGCCCTAGCATTATTTTCCTTAAAGCAATCCAGAGTTCTTTTGTATTTGTTATGTTTCTATAAACAGCCACAAAAATCAGATGGCTTGAATATTTGTTTTAAATATTGCTAGTGTCAAGTTTGTGATATATGAATGAGCCATTTACAACATTTGCTTCCATCTGGAGTGAATGCAAAATGGCAAGTAAGGTTTAATGTGGATAAACATTGCAGCCCCCTCCCCCAACTTCACTTATAACAGCGATGGAGATACAGTCATACCTCTTGTTACGTTCGGGTCAGGTTACGTCTTTTCAGGTTGCACCCCGCGGCGACCCGGAACTACCAGAAAGGGTTACTTCCGGGTTTTCACCGCTTGCGCATGTGCAGACGCTCAAAATGACGCCACGCGCAGACGCAGGTTGCATTCTGCTCATGTTGCAAATGGGGCTCTGGAATGGATCCTGTTCGCAACCAGAGGTACCACTGTACTGGATTTTTCCAGGATGATGGGCAAATGGGTTTGGGAGCTGAGCAAATGGGACACTTCTAAATCACACCAGTGTATCCTGTGCTGATTACACTCCAAATTGAAACTGCTTCTTTCCTAATCAGTAGTTACATCCTCACAGCACCTGCAAAAAGAGCCTGGACCATTCAGAAATAGCAACTGATCATTAGGAAGCATTATGTTATAAAAATATTTGTCAGTTAGCAATGACTACAGATAATTCCTGCCAGTGGAGATTTTATGTTCACATTAGAAGCTAATGCAAAGGAAAGCCTTACAGGCTGATTTAAAGAAAAGTCAATTTAAGCTTTACATGTGAAAATACTTGTATTACTAGCCATTTCTAAACAATACCCTTTCTACAAATTCATGAATTCATATGCTATGTAAGTGTGGTGTTGTGCTTGCAAACCCCTGACAACAGCTGCTCTGAAGAGGGGGTGGGAGGGGAAAAAATGAGAACAGGAGATAAGCTGCATGAATAAAATTATCTCAAAAGGTTTGAGTGTTCCAAATAAGCTAGTATTTCCTGTTGCAATGCATTCCCTCCTCATAAACTACAAAACAATGAAGCGCCTCAAGATTTTCATTTTTTCTGCTTATTAAACAGGTCTAGTGTATTACTTAAATTCATCCAGTTCTAACATCAGTAGACTTCCATGGCATACAAAGAACGCCACATGCAAGCTGCTGAAATGCTTTTAGGATTTAACTTGGATTTAGGCAGCTGCAGTGCTTGTGGTTGCTAGGGTTTAATCTGAGCCAAGGCTCAGTCCCAGAAGCAAGGGAAAGCCCTGGAACCTGCACGGTGAGACGTTAATGCATTTGCAATGGTATATTTGTACTAAAGAAAAACCTCCAAACCTCTTTTCTTGATACGTACTTCTCTACCACTTTTGCAGAGATGTGTTGGAACATAGAACTGCCATTTCATGCAAGGGCCCCCCACCAACTGTTGCTCAGGGGAACAGGAAGATAATGCCCTCCAGCTGGTGGCAGATCTGTTTTTCAGCTACAATAATTAGAAGGGCTCATGCCCTGGACTTAAGTTTCAATATCTAGTACTGGGACTCAGAAACTTTGAAGTGTAAACAGGCCCTGTTTGTCCTATGATTTCACGTCGCAGGTCATATATATACGACCCCTTTATGCCTTTGCCATTTTCCTTGAGAAAACTTGCATTTTACTGTTGAATCAGAACAAATATCAATCTGCAGAAAACCCACCAATACCATGTATTAGATACCATGTATTAGATTGAACTGTAAATAGGCTCACTACAGAGGAGCACATCTGATCATGGGCAGTGTGCTCCCCCCCCCTCCGAACTGAGCAATTCCCTCTCCCCTTAATATTAGAAGACAGAACTCCTAAGTCAATATTTATTGCTTTTTGGGTGGTGGGGGGCTTCAGTTGTGCCACAATATGGCTTTGCTTAATTAACTAGAATTGCTACCCCTTGCTTCAGTTCATAAGGAACTTTACTTACCTTAAAGCTACCTAGTCTGGAATCCACAAAAACTTTCTAGGAAGGCAATATATAACTCAAGTGGATATTGGACATGCCTTGCTGAAGCATATGACGTGAGCATGTCCAGTGATATTTCATTTTTCGGTCTGAAGTTATTGTCCCTATCAGTTTTGACAAAATCCTTCATGTACATTTAAATTATATTCTTGTTGTATGGAGATTAACAGCAGGACAACAAGAATGGCTGCTTAACAGGTCACGGGGAGAGGGCAGCTACTGCGGTCCATTGTGGTGGGCTGCTATCTCCAGGGAGCAGTGCTGGGGCCAGTCAGTCAGCCGCCAGGAAATCCCCAGGCCGGCCACTTGGGATTGGCAGGCTTTCCCGCCATATGCTTATTTCAGGAGCTGGCAAACTAAGGCCCGTGCGACAGATCAGGCCCAATTGCCTTCAAGATCTGGCCCATGGACTGTCCGTGGATCGGTTTGAGGATTCTGTTCATTCGGGCTGCGCCATTCCCCTCCTGTGCCATTCCATTTCCCCCTCCCTCACACACACCGCGCCTCCTCCTCCTCCCTTCCTCCTCCTATATTATCTCTGCCCTGCCTAGAGGAGGAAGGGGGCTGGGCTGAGCTGGCTGAGCGCCATTTTAAGCAGCCCCTCTCCAGAGACAGCCCTTTTGCGCCACTCATCTTCCCTCCGCCGCTACAGCCCTGGTGCTCCTGTAGGCCAGAGAGCGGAGCGGACAAGCTCGCTCCTCCTACCCATGAGAAGTGGCAGCAGTGGCAGCGGCGGCGGCAGCCCCTGGGAAGGGAAGCACAGCGGCTGGGGCTGGGGAGGAGCACTAATTGCCCCCCTCGCCTCTTCTTCCAGCTCCCCGCCCCCAGTGCAGTTTCTCCGGCCCGCCACAAGGTCTGAGGGACAGTGGACAAGCCCACGGCTAAAAAAAATTGCTGACCCCTGGCTTATTTGAATTCCAGCCAACCTGGCTGGGTAGAGTGGGTGGGGCTACACAGCCATCTATAATCCCGAATGTCTTTATAGATGATGACTTTTTGCATGGTGTGGTAAGCTTTAAGAAAGCATGTTAAGTATGTGCGCTGATGCAATTTCTCTGAGAATTTTTTGCCTCACTATAATGGTGTTCCTTTTGTGCATTCCCTTCAGTCTTTCTCTCTCTCAACAGCAGTTCCTAAGGAATTAAAGGCAGTTATGTTAATAAAAATGTGTGAGTGAAAGTTAGAGGGAAATGAGATCAATTTTTATTGCACAGATAGGAGTAACGTTACATAATGATGAAAGTACACATTTTCTGCTGCTTGACAAAGCAGTCACAATTCATGCATAGGCATTTCTCTCATAGTTTTCCTAGGTTTTAAGAGCTGTCCTACAGAACCTGTTATCTCAGCCATACAGCCAAGAAACTTCGCACACCACTGAGCAGACATGCAGCAACTAATGTTTTTCTCCACATTTTCCCTCCCATTATTATTTACCAGTGTGTGGCAGTGATGCCACATAAAACTCATCCCATTTACTGTTCCTCATCATATGTTGACACTGTTGGTTCCTGGGCTGATACACATTTCCTCTGCCAGTGTTGTCTTAATTGTGAGTTAATGGTGATTGGGTGGAATGTTTTAACGGCTTTTGAAGTAAGGAGGGATTTGTGGCCCTGCAGATGTTGTTGGACTCTTTACTTCCATCAGCCCTAGCCAATATAGCCTTTAGTCACAAGTGATGGGAGTTGTAGTCAGCGGGCGCTGGTTCATTTGGTCAACCAGACCTACCAAATGAAATGTCAAGCAATTTTTTTAAGAAAAGCTTTCACCAAAATCTCAAAGCTGCACTTTCCTGTCCCGTACATCCTTCATTTTAAGTTAGACTGCATGGACCAATTTTAAACCAAGGTAGGACACTTAGGTTCTGAGTTTTAATAAAACATTGGTGTCCACAGTTATGAAAGAGGAAGATAGGGAAAGAATCAGAACGGGTGAAGAAACACAATGTTTCTCCCAGCACACAATCAACTGTGATAGCAAGGACCCCTTCTGAACCGAAAGTAAGGCACTTTTCAGTTTGGTGCTAAGTATTCCTAAAAACACAGATACTTTACTGTCTGCAGGAGACAAGAATGGGAGAAAAACACTTGGCCATGCCCCATGACCTCATTGGCCACACCTCCTGTGACCACCTAGCAAGATCACAGGTCCAGCAGGCAGCAGTAACCACTGGTTGTAGTCTAACAGCATGTGAGAGGCCATTTTTGCAAACTGGGAAGCAAGTTGTATTCATATCCCCTATTATTACTGAAATATGAACTCACTATTGCAGGTTTGTATTTGCTTTGCAGCTAGTCGTGTATAATTTTCTGGAAGACCTGGAAAACTGCTTGTTCTCCTCACCAGTCTATTCTGTTATTTCCAACTTAATTATTAAGAAAAAAATAAATGCCCTACTTGTATTCTTACTTGCATGCCAAACCTTATTCTGACTTCTAGCCTTAATTTTGTTTTTCCTCTCCCCCCCTTCTTCTATACTAAAATTTCTTCAGCCTTTTCATTATGGCATCTCCATTAGTTAACCGCCAATGCTGCACAATTACCTTTGATAATCGGGCATCCTGTGGGAGACCAGTTCTCTCATGTGCAAAAGGAGTAACAATTTTAAAAGGGCATATTTAGAAACAATAAGGGAAGTGGTTAACATGAGGCTGAGGGGCAAAGTAATAAAACTTTAAAAGCACAGACTCGGCCTGGAGGCCATTTAAGAACACTGTAGAAGAGGCACAGATGGTATGCATACCTCTGAGCAAGGGACTCTAAAGAGAGAAGGTGGCATGATTATGTAGAGAATTGCACAATTTTATTAAGAAAGGAAGAGCATCATTCAACAAGAAGAAAAATGGAATGCCGGTATATGCAAGTATAAAACTACTTGTGACAGGTAGATGAAGAATGCAAGAAATGGAAGTGTAACAGTGGAAACTAGCAGCATAAAACAGTAAAGTGACAATTGGTGATTCTTCCAACATAAACAGCCTACTGTAAAATGTGGATCCACATATAGAACTTTTGTGTGAGCAAAGGCATTCATTTTAGTGTCAAGAGACCTCTACATGTACACTATGATTACAGACCTATCTCAGCCTGTGAGGAAGCACCATCAGACTGTTTCCCCTAGCCTAGTGCATACTTGGAAGTGAATAACTGCATAAGCCTTCAAAACTCTCATATGTATTACAAACTGCAGCAGTGACATGGCTCCAGATCAATGATTAGGAAACTGAGAACCTTCTCAGTAATGGTGTATGTCCCATTTGTAGAATTCCTTCCACAGAGACACTAACATAGTTATCCTTTTAGTACTAGACAAAAGCGTAATTTCCTCCACATTCGTAATGTATTTTCTCTTTTAACATTTTGAGTTTTTATTTATCTTGTTCTCTTAACTATATTGGAAGCTCTGATGAAGAGTGGTGTAGAAAGGATAAAGATATAAAATCTTATATGAAATGATGCCTGCATTCACATAACAATAACCCAGTTTTTCTAGCTTTATTGTGGATCACTGTGAATGGACAGCATGCTGATACCTGTTGTCTGCTCCTGGTTTGCTTCTCCCCTGGTGTGAACATGATAACAAGCCAGCATGTCTTGGCTTCTCTTATGGCCAAACCAGGAATTGTTTCTCCCTAATAAGTTACGACCAGCTAGCTAACAAGAAACTATGACTTACAGTAGACTAGCTGTCTTGGCTTTTTATGGAGAAACAAACCACCGAGCCTGTTTTGGATGCAGCAGGAAGCACACTGCTCATTTGCAGTAAATCAAGATAAGGCTTATTACATGTGAATATGGCTAATGGATGGAGCATTGTCTTCATTCGAACTCCAACAGTGTCATACGCTGGCCAAAAAAGCCATTCTTCCCTTCCTCGCTACCTCTCTTTTTTAAAATTCCCCTCATTACTCCTCAAGCAGTAGCCTGAACCCACCACAATATTATTGTGTCCTGCTAGTACATTAGTTTCTATTATATAAGAATTGCTATCCTAGACAGAGCAGTTCTATGATCCTCCTGTGATATGAGCCCTGGTGTGCTACTTCAGTTCTGGATGTACAAACTAATCTGTTAATAGAGGCAACATTCTACCATTTTCTTAGGACACCAAGCAGTACAATCTGATACCGCCTTTATATTCTTCACAGATAATATTCTGTATGTAAGTTGTTGTCATTAGCAACTGTATTTATTTTTTTCTGACATCAATTGGACAAAAATATCATGAAGTGCTTAGATGATGTGCCAGTTGCCACAGGAGGCTCAAGAACTGAGTACTATGCCATGATCTCTTGTCTTTAAAGAGTATATATTTAGTAACCTATCATTACAGCTCTAAGCAGATAACATGTAATTTGTGGATAATGAACCACCTGGAGGAAAAAACAGGGTTTCACTTACTTTCCCATACTCTGTGTGTTTTTGGCTCTTCTGAACGGAGCCTATGTGTGAACATGCTGTACATATATAGGGTAGGTATACATGATCTGTACATTACAAAAATGTAAAGGAGAAGGTAAAGGTAAAGGGACCCCTGACCATTAGGTCCAGTCGTGGCCCACTCTGAGGTTGCGGCGCTCATCTTGCTTTATTGGACGAGGGAGCTGGTGTACAGCTTCTGGGTCATGTGGCCAGCATGACTAAGCCGCTTCTGGTGAACCAGAGCAGTGCACGGAAACGCCGTTTACCTTCCCGCCGGAGTGGTACCTATTTATCTACTTGCACTTTGACGTGCTTTCAAACTGCTAGGTTGGCAGGAGCAGGGACCGAGCAACGGGAGCTCACCCCATCGTGGGGATTCGAACCGTCGACCTTCTGATCGGCAATCCTAGGCTCTGTGGTTTAACTCACAGCACCACCCATGTCCCTGTAAAGGAGAAGGTGTAGCAAATAGGGGATCTAATGTTCTGAAAGTAGTAGATGGAAACATGTGTGGCTATGAGTTTAGCTAGGGCACACACTAAAGCTGTTATGTAAGCATTTAAGTGTATATATCATGCTTTATGGACACTCAAGTAACATTTTTCCTAACTTGCCAATTTGACATGGGCTGATGCTGATCTTCCACAGAGTTACTTCAAATATACACTTAGTTAAGAGCTGTCTGTCTTCTCCCTCCATCTGCCACAGGATGTATGTGAGACTTACCATTCTAGGTTGTGTTGCATTGCAAGTGAGGCATTTCCTTGTGTTTCCTTCTCTGTATCCTGGATATAGAAGCCATGGTTTTGCTTGTTTACTGCAAGTTTTGTTCATCCACTTCCCAAGTGCAGCAATGCTTTCTCCTGGAATCTCTGTGTACAAAAATGGTTTAGAAATAGCAGCAAGAAACATTGCCCTTTCTTCCATTCAGCTAGCCGATGCCTCATCTAAGGGCTGCTTTCAAAACCACTCCACACTGTAGCTGAACTCTGCTTGAAGGAGAACACATTGTAGTGGGAGAAACTAGGCTAGGGAGGTTAATTTAACCCTTGTGGTTCACAACCAGATTATTACCTCCTGAAAATGATGCCAGCCTAATACCTTACATATCAAGTGTATCATAAAAAGGAAACTCTGTGTTAAACATATGTGGCTGAGAGAATGCTGGTAGTGATGTAATTCAAGCAGAATCCTGTATGAGAGAACTGGAACAAGCAGTACTGTGCTACAGCTGCAACCACGTAATACATTGGTAGATCTGGTATTTCAATAATATATCTGTGCATTTGAAATGCTTATAAGCAACCTCTGGCCTGGAGGCCAACTGCAGCCTTCCAGGCCACTCTGCTTGGTTCACAGGACTCTCTCCAGAACACATACCCTCCTGAAACACACCCATCACCAGTTTTGCTTTGCATTGTCCTTGAGCATTTTTGTCTGGCTCTAGTATGATTTTGAACTCTAGTACGTAATTGTTTGGATGGAGGATAGAGAGAAATGTCTTAGTGTGGAGAAACCCAGTGACTGCACAAAGCTAAAATTAACATTATTGCTCTGACCAGTTTTACCTCACCCTACTCACCACCGACAAGTGGCCCCCTGATGGATGCACAGAGTGGGGTGTACTTCCAAATGCGAATGATTCCCCATCTCTGGCCTATAAGACTGCTCTGGTGTTACCCAGGTACTTAATTTCCTGCTCTTCACCCACTTCACCTGTCCACCAGCTCTGCAGTTGAGGGTTTTGTTTTGTTCTTAAAGAAGGTTGTTCTTCAACTGATGAATGGTACGCCCCCACCAATGTATGTTTTGTAGTACAAAATTCTCTTACGAGCTCTCTGTTAACTGTTCCTTAAGGTACATGCGTGTCTCCTTTACAGGCAAAAATTGGACTAATCTCATCATGAATTTGTGCTCATGTTGTACTTGCCTATACCAAAGAAAAAAAGCTTAAAGAACAGCTGGAAATCTTATCCCATCCATCTTGGGTAAATATTGTTAGAACCACTGTATATGTTTATGGGATTAGTATGGAGGCTGTACCTACTTTTTCTTCTACTAGAATTAAGCAGAGGCTTAAAGAAAGAATTCACCTCTATTCTAAGTGATGGGATTTGTATTCAGTTGCACATCTTATTCTTATTGGTACCCATTATACAAAGCGACACTTGGCTTAGAAAATTATTTAATAATCCTTACTGCTGCTCCATTTAGAATATCATTTATAGGCTTACGTCTCCAGTGTATGCCCTCTGCTTTCTTGGATAAGAGGTTTAATAACATTCCAACTCATTAAAGACTCTCTGTATTTGTGTGTCTGGTGAGATTGGAGATGTCTCCCATTACCTGTTAAGTTGCCCCTAATATGAGTACCATGGGCACAAACCTTTTACTTGTATCCTCAGGTCTTTTTAAAACTGACTCATTCTAGACTAGATATGTACATTTATTTCAGACAAAGATGTATTGATCCAAGTAGCAAAATCAGCTCTGGCAGCCCTGAGAATACAAGCCAGGTATCCAAAAAGCTAGTGGACGAGATGTGCTTCTGGTTCATTGTATTTTTAACAGCTTTATAGTTTATTGTAGAGTGGTAATTTGTTACAGGGCGAGAAGTATTATCTTTCTCTTTTTTGTATACAGTGGTGCCCCGCAAGACGAATGCCTCGCAAGACGGAAAACCCGCTAGACGAAAGGGTTTTCCATTTTGGAGGTGCTTCGCAAAACGAATTTCCTATGGGCTTGCTTCGCAAGACGAAAATGTCTTGCGAGTTCCTGCGTTTTTCCCCCCTTCCCCCCTTTTTCTAAGCCGCTAAGCCGCTTATCAGCTGATCCGCTAAGCCGCTAAGCTGCTTAACAGCTGATCCGCTGAGCTGCTTATCAGCTGATCCGCTAAGCCACTAAGCTGCTTAACAGCTGATCTGCTAAGCCGCTTATCAGCTGATCCGCTAAGCCCCTAAGCAGCTAATAGCGCTAATCCGCTAAGCCGCTAATGGGCTTGCTTCGCAAGACGAAAAAACCGCAAGACGAAGAGACTCGTGGAACGGATTCTTTTCATCTTGCGAGGCACCATTGTATATACCTGTCTTTATATCTTTTCTACCTGGGCTCCACCATAACTAGCAATCTCTCTATTGATGCTGAGCTGGACAAGTGTATTGGCAAGGCAGCTACAGCAGTAACTGACCTCTCTAAAAGGGTATGGGATAATGTGGTGCTAATGACCAATACGAAGATGAAGGTCTGCCAGGCTTGCATGTTGAGCACACTGCTTTATGGTAGGGATATGTGGCAACGTACACCCAACAGGAGCAATGCCTCAACATCTTCCACATGCGTTGTGTCAGGAAGATTTTGGGCAATGCATGACAGGTCAGTGTCTCAAAGAAAGACGTGTTTTCCCAAGCCCACATTCCTAGCATGTTTGCACTCCTGTCTCAGAGATGTCTATGCTGGCTTGGCTGTGTCCTTAGAATGGAAGACTAGGATTCCCAAGGACATGCTCTATGGGGAGCCGGCTTCAGCCACCAGGCCTGTTGACAGACCAACTCTGTGTTACAAAGATGTCTGCAAACATGACATGAAGGCTGGCTGGCAACATTGACATCGCTGTGTGGGAGTCCCTTTAGACAATGGCAGCGTCTGGAGACAGTCTGTCAGGTTGTGTATCCAAAGCAGTAAATAGAGGAGGAATGACTGCTAGGAGGAGTGTAGAAAAAAGAAACACCAAGGTGCATCTGTAGCAGCCAAACTGGATGCCTTCACTGCCACAGCTGCAACAAAACATGTCTCTCCCATCTTGGTCTCTACAACCACAGCAGGCACTGTAACTCTCCAACAGTTTTACTTGTAAAGTAAAGACTGCAGTTTGTGGCATGGCAGCATTGAAGGGATTGCTGCACTAGTGCAATATTGTGAGCAAAATCACAGTGCCTACTTGACAAGCTGAAATCATGACTTTGTACTTGTGGTTTTATAATGAGCGGGGAAAGCATGACTGACCTTGACTCTTCTGCATCACTGATGAGAGAAACCTGTATACCAGCAGTTATAACTATGATCAATTGATGGGAGTTAAGTGCAGCAGTACAATAAAAAGTGATGTAGTCAATGTAGTTAACTGCTTTTTGCCTGTGGAAATGCATCCCTGGTTTGCTCACAGCACTGCTATCCCTAATTTGGACTGCAGTTAAACTCTGGTTTATACTCCCTGATATTTGTTTCTTTAGAATTAAGTTATCATTGAAAGGCAACAAAGGGCAGTGCATGTATTTTTGTCTCCAGTAAACATTTATCCAGCACTGTGCAGCCCCCGACTGTTTGGAACCAAGTAAGTGGCTCTTGTGGTATCTGCTTCTGGGCTTTCATTGATGTGCAGGCACCCAAGAAGATTGCTGGTGTGATGATTTGTAGAATAAAAGGAGGGCACTCGTATACTCCATTCAGCCACCTCAAAAGTACGGTTAAGTGCATCAAAAACATGTAGCCCATTCATGAGGACTTCACTTAAATTCTCTCTCCCCATTTGAAAAGTTTCAAATGCAACTTATTTTTCTCATAAACTGATTGAGAGTGGTAGAAGAAAAATGCCGGATGAATTTTCAGCACAACACTAATATCTACTGCCCCAATTGCATATTCAAGCATTATTCCATCATTCATGTGATTTCTTTTATCAAAAACCAAGTTACAATTCATCTTTGACCTCTGTGTAGTTTGATAATATCTAGTCATGCCCAGTTGTGTCCCAGAAGAGTAGCAAATGATCAGATAGGACACTAGGTGATGGGATGAAATCATGCCAAATCTTTATTGACTGTGGTAGGCAGGATAAGGGTTGGCATGGCAGTAGGACCAGATCCATTTCATTCTACTCACGCTCTGTTGGTGGAATGGGATCTGCTGAGGTTGGACAGCACCAAGCCTGTTCCATGGGAGTTGGCCAGGTTGAACCCTGCCATGGTGCAAACCATGCTGGCAATGTCTCACTGGGCCACCGGGGTGAGGTATCTGGCCAGGCAGAGACCAACCCAAGCTTGGCGGATGCTGTGGCCAATCTCACGCCCCTTGTGTTCCCAACCTTTCATTATGTTGATCCTTCCCAATGCAAATTTCACCCTACGTCCCTCCATTAGGATGTAGCCTCTGCTTTTTGGAGCAGACATGCCTCCTGCCCCCATGCATGGACTGAAACATAGATATGTGAATGGTCTGCATATCTGCAAAGTCTGAGAAGAACCAAAAAAACAAACAAACCCTAACTTACGTTGCTGTCCAAGGGCAGCTTTCCCCCGCTTCTATAAATATTCTGAAGCTGCTTGAAGCAGCTTTGTAGATGCTGCATGAGGCTGCATGAGTAAATTATATTTTAAAATGTACCAGGAAGTGATTGTGCATCATAATGTGCAATCCCTTCCTGGCGAATTGTTCATAAATAAAGATGGCTACCCCCATAAATACATGAGGATTTTAATATCTGCTCTACAGAACCCGTTATCTCAGCCATATAGCCAAGTACTATAGTTGGAAGGGATGATGGGACTGTAGCCCAACAGCATTTGAGGGTGTGGGCACTTGTTTTCCATCCCTGATCTAGAAAGTATGTATACTATTTTTTTTTAAGGAAATGATGTTCACACACAGGAATGGAAGAGTAGGAGAAGGGACTAGGAAGTTGTGGGCCAGGACAGATAACTGAACAGTTGGTTCAATAGGTATGTTCATGCTTGATATAAATAGAGGAGTCTGACCACTCATTCACAAGCAACAGTAAATGCAACACTGCAATTTTTCTGATTACAATCCTCATGCTTGTAATACACACACTGCCTTGAGTTTGTACCGAAGTTATTCTGGGGAATTGTCTGAGATTCCACCAGAGATAAATTTGTCTCATAACCAGATCTTGCAATATGAGAAAATGTTCAAGGGAAGTTATAGAGGGAAAATAACTGTGCAATGTACTGTTATCATTTTCATTGCTAGTTCTTAACCACTGCATTTGAAGGATCCCCCAGTTTTGTCTGCTAAATTGCTGTTCCTTAAAAGCAAAAAAACCCTAATCCTTCCATTTTCAGCAAAAGACTCAGTCTTTTCTGCTTTTTTCTTAACACTCTATATGCAATAGAATATGATTAAAGTCACCCAGGAAACCAATCTTCGTAATAGTAAAGTGTTTATTCCATCTTTCTGTTCTGAATGCACTTCTTTTTATTTCAGAATCATAAAAATGAAACTATGTAACAGGTACCCCCCTCCTCCCAACTGAACTGTTAAATGTTATAACAGCTGTTGGACAAAGCAAGCTCCTTCTTCTAGGAGTGTGTGGAAGCGATATTACATACAGCAGGGACCCAACATAAACAGATCTATACCACTGCTGTATCTCTTATTGCTGTATCTCAGGAACCCAGAAGAATGTAAGGGAATGAAACCATTTATACCACGGGTAGGAATCAATGCAAACAGCAGCCACAAATGAAAAATGCTGGAAGCATGGAAAAATCAGTAAAGTGCATGACTGCAGAAGGGTTTCAGTGCAGGTGTCCATCTTCAAGCATTACTGAAAACCTAAGAAATACTTTTGCTAACAGCTTGAGAAGTTTGGGTTTTAGTTAATAAATCTAAAAATATATATCTACCCAAAAAATCACATGGCTGTAGGGAAAAAGTGTAAGTGTAAGTATTCCTGTGAAAACATTTTAATTAATTTAATTGTATCCCAACTTTTATGTCCCACAAAGTGAGACCCCTGGTACAGATAGATTAAATTCTAAATCATAAATAAGCAAGCAAGCATAAAACTATACACTAAAGTTATTTAAAGTATTGAATAAATTAAACCTTATGGGAAGTAGTATGTCAGGCATACATTGCAACAACAATTTATTGTTAGATTGCTGTCTTCCATGTCATTTGCACTGCAGGCAAATGTAATCTCAGATGTAGTGACGGTGCCAGTGTCTCCGCTGTGTCAGAGGTATTCCATGGAAGTTTATGCCATAATGAATGTGTTAATCTTTGAGCTGCCACAAGACTCTCTGTAGCTGCCACAGATTAACATGACCACCCCTTGGAAGTTGTTCCCTGTTAACAAGATATCACTGGATTTTAGCAGGCTTGTGAACTCATACTTGTGAAACCAGCATGGTGGCATATTAAAGGTGCTCATTGCGACATATGGTCAAATGCCACTATGTATTTACAGCTTATGTTGGGCTGGGGCTTGCATTAGAATTGGATAGCGTTAGAGCTTCAGAAGAGGATTCCTGTTGCCTTAACTACCAAGTAATTGCTCTGAGTGCTCACTTGAAGGACAGATCCTGAAGCTGAGGCTCCAATACTTTGGCCACCTCATGAGAAGAAAAGACTCTCTGGAAAAGACCCTGATGTTGGGAAAGATGGAGGGCACAAGGAGAAGGGGACGACAGAGGATGAGATGGTTGGACAGTGTTCTCGAAGCTACCAGCATGAGTTTGACCAAACTGCAGGAGGCAGTGGAAGATAGGAGTGCCTGGCGTGCTCTGGTCCATGGGATCAGGAAGAGTTGGACACGACTAAACGACTAAACAACAACAATTGCCCTCTTCGTTTGGGAGATAGAGCCCACTAAGAATGTGAAACATATGGATAAGCGAATGGATAAATGTGCCTTCTCTTATATTTATGTATGTAAGTTATATAAGGGACGTGGGTGTAGGGACGTGTGGGTGGCACTGTGATGTAAACCACTGAGTGTGGGCTTGCCGATCGGAAGGTCGGCGGTTCGAATCCCCGCGATTGGGTGAGTTCCCGTTGTTCAGTCCCAGCTCCTGCCAACCTAGCAGTTCGAAAGCATGTCAAAGTGCAAGTGGATAAATAGGTACCACTCTGGAGGGAAGGTAAACGGCATTTCCATGTGCTGCTCTGGTTTCGCCAGAAGTGGCTTTTTCATGCTGGCCACATGACCCGGAAAAACTCTGCAGACAAATGTCGGCTTCCTCGGCCAGTAAAGCGAGATGAGCGCCTCAACCCCAGAGTCGTTCATGACTGGTCTTAACTGTCAGGGGTCCTTTACCTTTACCTTTAAGCTGTGTAAACCTATATAGGTCTATTCAGAAGTGAGTCCTATTGACTTCAGTAGGAAATAATCTTAAGTGTGCACAGGATTGCCACCTTAACGTTATCTGTCAGATGCTATTACTACTAATGCTATTTACATGTAAGATGAAACCAAAATTCTTCATTTACTAATCCTGGATATGCATGAGCAGTGTCCCCTCGCACACAACCCTTGTCACTTTTCTCCTCTTAGTGTGAGCAGCAACACAAGGATTGTGCACTTAATTACAGCCTGCCGTTAAGAGCAAATACAGAAACTATAGTTAATGGCTTCAAAACAAACCAGAATTGAAGTCATGGTTGCTTTATTTTCCTTTCTTTGAAGCCATTAGCCAGAGTTTTACTGTGGCTAGTACTGAATTACGGATTGTTTTGCCACTTGCACAATTAAGATTTATTAAGCCAAGAGTTTTTGTTTAGCGTTACGTGTGAACAAATGCTGCATTTTTGTTCCTACTATGGAGGAAATGAATGCAACTTGAAGATTTCTTGTGTCCTCGATACTTGAATACCATTATGGCTCCTATAGTTGCCCAAAACAGCCCGGCATCTGGCCTGGGGAATGGATGTCTGTGATGTCTGTGATGCAGAGCTCCAATTTAAAACAATCTTCTGAGCTTCAGAGGAGCTAGATGTGAGTCTCTAGCATAGACGGCCTGCTTTTTTTGGTTGCCTTCCCTTCTCTTGCTTTCAACTCCCCTTATTAAGTATGCAGACATAGCATTGTTAGAGTTGCTTGTTGTGCACAAATTGAAACAGAGGAGGAAAATATCTAAGTGGAGAAACTTCAAAATGTACTTAGCTCACGCAGAAGAAATTGCATCCCTTTGCAAATTTATAGCATAGTACATTAGCCAATTGCAAATAGGAAAATGAAAATATGTGAGCTGGGACTGAAGCATCCCATTGCACTCCCCGCCGCCAAACTGTACTTCTTTTAGGGAGGCATAAGATGTCATATGAGAAGTATTGATAAAAATAGCACATATGGCAATTTAGAGCTCAGGCAAGTGTTTTGGAACCGTACCAGAAAAGATGCTATAGCATAGCTTCTGAAAATGAATGAGGGTTGAGGTGGGGGTGGGGGAGAAAGATTTGATTCATAATAGAAAACATAATACTTACAGGGAGTGTTAGCAATAAGTTAACAGCTAAGAAAATTCTAGTGCATCCTTATTCAGATATAAGTCTGAGAAAGAATTGACACAGGTCAGAAAGAGTACAAAAATCACTCAAACTATTAAATACACTGATGTTCACATAGGTTACAAAGGCAGAAATCTACGCACAGTCTAAGCTGTGGCATTAGGAAAGCATATGGCAAATGAAATATGCAGGAGTAATGCAGACTACAAAATGCAATCTAAAGGAATGCCAGAAGATGTTATAAGGATTGAGGAGGAAGATTTTTAAGTAGAGCAGAAATTCAGACAGACACAATCCATCCTGAACAGGACTGGAGAGAGGAGGGAAATATCTTATAACTAAAAAATTACTACTCCCTGCCTTTTGCTGCCTTATTTAAAAAATGTCTGAAGGCCAGACTGGACATAACAAAGTTCATCTCTCAAAGTTTGCTAAGTCGTTTGCCCATTATGAGGGAATTTTGATGAATAACAATGACATTTGGACATACAGTGGTACCTTGGGTTACATACGCTTCACGTTACATACACTTCAGGTTACACACTCCGCTAACCCAGAAATAGTGCTTCAGGTTAAGAACTTTGCTTCAGGATAAGAACAGAAATCGGGCTCCGGCGGTGCAGCGGCAGCAGGAGGCCCCATTAGCTAAAGTGGTGCTTCAGGTTGAGAACAGTTTCAGGTTAAGAGCGGACCTCTGGAATGAATTAAGTACTTAACCCAAGGTGCCACTGTATAAAAATGTAATCACTTTTATTGTTTGCTTAGAACAAGGGTGGGGAACCTTTTTTAGCCTGAAGGCCAGATTCCTTTCTGAAGGGCCACATAGCAGTGGTGGGTAAGGCCAGAGACAAAAGTGAGTAATGTAAATGTAACTTTTTACCTTTGTACAGTATGCTAGTTTCCCATCTAGAAAAGCAAGAGGCATCAGACTTGGGGGGAGAAGCAGGCTGGATGGGAAGGAATCAGTTTAATTGCACCCAGGCAGTGGTGCCAGTATTTAGATCCTCACTGCAGCTTTATGGGCTCCTGTTCAAGAGTGATAGATCATGAAATGACTTTTTTGGGTTCTCAGGCCTGGAGCCATAGTATGACTGCCAGTGTTGTGGTAGTTTCTCTCATTCAACAATGCAGAGATTGTGGTTTGTTTCCCACACCCCTTAGAAACTATTGTTTGATTCATGTGCAAACGTATGCAGATAATTCAGATAATTAATTGTCTAAGATTCCTTTATTAGGGTGAGAGCCCTAAGTTTCACTTTCTTATTCCAGAGCAGCTACAACTCTCTGATCCACCTGAGAAGTGAATTTCACTGGCAGACCCATAGTTTTGCATAATGCAGAATATATCATGCATAACACCAGCAGTTAAAGGGATCAAGAAAATATAGTGTAAATGTGTCAAAGTAGGTGTTCTACTTTGCAGTAATGCCTTCCTGTCATTTCAAGATAAACGGCACTAATTTCATACTGGCTTCAGCAGCCATCTGCTGTGTGGTGATCTGCTGCTCTTGCAACAGATGTGGGGAGAAAAGTAAGGATTCTAGGTCCTGGAAGTGCCTTTGGCTTGTATACATGATCAAGCTAAGAATTTAATTTCACTCAACTGTCATAGAAACGACCTGCTAGATATGTTGCTTCTATGGATTTTTCCAATGTGCCACCTTACGTTGTTCAGGTATGCTGGAACAAAGGGGGTGCGTAGGGTGTGTGTGAAAGCCCACAGCACTATGCTCAATCATCAATGAACTCAGTGGTTTTGGAAGCAGAAACAAGGGTACAAGGATGCATTTAAATAATATAGATACACGAGAAGGTAACCAGATACATAGATAGTCTGTGCCTCGGTGCAGTTATGTCCACAATATTTCTGATGGCCACTCAGTGACAGTGGTGTAGTTGTTGTTTTGTCCCATTGTTATCCCATCTGATCTTGCTTGCTCATGTGAGGTTACAACATATTTAAAACCAAAACCTAACATTCTCAAAATAGAGATTAAGCAACACGAGAAAATCCAAACCAAACTAAAACACCTCTAAGCTTTGTTTTCTTCTTTCCCCACAGGCTCTCCATAAAAACTGAACTCCAGTTGTTAAAAAGCAAGGCTGAGTAGGGGAACCTTCCATTGTTTCCAGAGAACCCAAATCTTGTTTTACTCTTCATAATATTTATTTAATTTATTTTTTAGTTACTTCCTTGCCATGGCTATTCAAATCAACTTACAATAATTTCTTTTAAGTTTATGCATTCTCTTGATTAACACATGCATTTTCCCCCATGAACTGTTAGTTTCTCTTAATTCACAGTAATTCTCTAAGGCTGTTAGTTTCTCTGATTCACAGCAAGAGTAAAATGTTTTGTATAATTATGCTTCTAATGTCTGAAGCAAGTGCTCAAGTGAGTCTATCTGCTTTTTCATCCCAAACTATTCCTTCTAAGAGCTCACAAGGCCTTTTACATGTGGTCAGCTATTAATTTCAGTTGCCCTCCAACTGGTAGCTAGCTATGAAAAATAAATACGGAGGACCAGAGTGTGGATGAAAACACATAATTTCTGGGGTTGCAAGTTCCCTCTCATGCATATGTTTTTATCAAAATTCTATGCTGGTGGAGGAAAGTAATTGTAGGAGATATTGCCCCTTGCCCCATAATCCTACCTGTGAATAGAAACTACCAATATGTGGAAGTACTAATCTAACATGTGCCTGCATTTGCATGACAATCTCCTTTTGCCTGCAAATTATTATTCTGCAGGATTTTCCAATGTGCAGCAAACAGAGTTTTCACTGTTCGGATAAGATTCATAATGAACGCTGACATTTCTGAACATATGGAGAAAAGAACATGGTGTTGCCAATGGTGACCAATAAAATGAAATAAAATACCCCTCCCCAATAAAATACCCCTCCCCACCTTCTCACTATATAGAAGGGTCTGGTGACTTCTGTTTCAGTGTATCTGAAGAAGTGTGCATGCACACGAAAGCTCATACCAAGAACTAACTTAGTTGGTCTTTAAGGTGCTACTGGAAGGAATTTTTTTATTTTTTTATTTTGTTTTAATAAAATGAAGACTTACACAAAGATGAACATAGATGTATAGTTTAAAATAAGCTTTAACTGAGTCGTATTGCTGAATGTATATTGTAGCTTGCTTGGGGGTAGTATAAATATTTTGGTAATTTGCTTAAAGGGTGCTGGGGTTTTTAAAGACTCGCCTTTAAAAAACCCAAAACAGGCAATAAAACAAGGCTTATTTGCTTCCAGTAATGTTCTTTGTGCTTTCTTTGGCAAATTAGTTGGAAAGTGGATAAACCAAAAATATAGAAAAAGTTTGTGAATATAGTCAATCTAAGTTTGAAAGTACAGTGCTGTAAGAAAACAAATCAGCAGTGCTGGCTGCATTTTTTATTTAACTATATTTAACTATATATATTAAACTATAGTATTTTTTCTGTTCTCTGTAGCTGTTTGAGACATTCTGTTATGAGGCCCTGAATCTGCCTATCTTTGTGCTTGTGAGGTGCTGTTTTAGCTGAGGATTGAATAAGTAGGTGACATTCAAATCTACACAATTATGAAGGAAAAATGAATTGGCAGAAATATTCTCATCTGTATGCAAATGTTTCCAAAGCTCATCATGTTCAAATCAGTTTACTTTTATTCATGTTTATTTTATTCTTTAAAGCAATGAATATTCATATATCATTTACTGCATGAATTCAAGTTAGAATTTTCAGTCTAGAACAGTACTTTTCACCCTATACTTGCCTGTTTTGACCCAGTTTGCATGTCATGATAAACCGTAATTAATGATTCATTGTAAACATGCTGAATTGCTTGCTTTGCTGCTTCCTGCTAGTGGAGAGAAACCAGCCATGATCTCTGGCTTAGTGTTACATCCAAATCAGGAATTGTGGTTTGTTTTGCTCCAAGCTGTTTGTTCTTGGCTTACCAATCATTTTTAAATAGCAAAACAAACCATAATTCCTAGTTCAAATGTAACTATAAGCCAGAGATCATGGTTTGTTTCTCCCAAATGCTAGTGAGCAGAAGGAAAGAGGGCAAGATAACTGAGGTTTACTGTGACACGTGCACTAGGTCATTCTTCATTTATTTTGTTGAGTGTTTCAGATACTTTTAAAAATCAAAATACCACAGGTATCTCTGTGTCTGGGGTATGAAGGTGAAAAACGTAATTTCTAGCCCAGTGCTTCAGCCAAAGTGTAGTTCCTCTGAAATCAGTACCAGAACAAAGTTAGCGTAACTGTAAATGAGATCATGAACTAGGATCAGAGATACTCATTATCCCAATTCCATTTCCAACCGGGGCTTGTCTTCTTTTCACAAATAACACTATCAAGTGTCATTCTTACAACTTTGTGATATAGGCCGAAGTTTCAAGGCTGAAGCACTGCCTTGTAATTGTCCTTATTATATCTACTATGTAAGCTTTAACCAGTTGAGTGGAGGAAAGGTGGGAAATTATTCTAATTACTCACTGCTTTTGATGGTTGTGAAGTAAAAGTTCCCCTTATATAATAGAGCTCTATCGGCAGAGTCAGTGGAATTTGAAAAATAAGTGTCTGCCACCACCAATCACACAAATGATGTGCTTTCAGCTTCTTTAGGAAAAGCAATGAGTTTATCTTTTGTGTGTCACTGCTTGCCAATTCCATTTGTTCATCTAACCTCTGTGACTCGGTTTGAGTAATGGTTCTACTCGAGTCAGCATGTGGTTTGGAATAAGCTTCACAGATCACCATCTAGTCACTGTATATTGAGTAGGCAAGCATTACTGGCAACTGTGGGGCTTATAAAATTAAATTGGAAATACTAGCTCCCTGTTCTTCATATTATATGAATGAAAGACAGCACTTCAGTGCTGGTGCAGATGAGAAGGTTAAGGCCTAAAGGTTTAATATAGACTTTATTTGGGATGTGTTGGAGACAGCTGAATTATTATTACATGGCCTAGGTTTCTATATAACTTACAAAGGGGGTGTGGTGCTATTAGTGCATAAACAGAGACTGCATGCAGGAAGCTTTGTATGACAAGCTAATTTTATCCAGCTACTCTTCACATGACGTAGTAATACTTCACATTGCTAAGCACCCAAAAAAGGATGTTGAACTGGTTTGATGAACGTTGCTGGCACCATGTGCCACACAATCATTTATTCACATGTGACTGTAATTAAGATCATGTGGCTGTAAGGTAGGTCAGTATTTTTATCAGCTATAATACATATGGGGGGAGGGGCGGTGAATGAGGACACAGATCTTTTAGCTCCTATGCTATGTTGTTGTTGTTTAGTCGTTTAGTCATGTCCAACTCTTCGTGATCCCATGGACCAGAGCATGCCAGGCACTCCTGTCTTCCACTGCCTCCCGCAGCTTGGTCAAACTCATGTTTGTAGCTTCGAGAACAGTGTCCAACCATCTCGTCCTCTGTCGTCCCCTTCTCCTTGTGCCCTCCATCTTTCCCAACATCAGGGTCTTTTCCAGGGAGTCTTCTCTTCTCATGAAGTGGCCAAAGTATTGGAGCCTCAGCTTCATGATCTGTCCTTCCAGTGAGCACTCAGGGCTGATTTCCTTAAGAATGGATAGGGTTGATTTTCTTGCAGTCCATGGGACTCTCAAGAGTCTCCTCCATCACCTTAATTCAAAAGCATCAATTCTTCGGGGATCAGCCTTCTTTATGGTCCAGCTCTCACTTCTGTACATTACTACTGGGAAAACCATAGCTTTAACTATATGGACCTTTGTCAGCAAGGTGATGTCTCTGCTTTTTAAGATGCTGTCTAGGTTTCTTATTGCTTTTCTCCCAAGAAGCAGGTGTCTTTTAATTTTGTGATTGCTGTCGCCATCTGCAGTGACCATGGAGCCCAAGAAAGTAAAATCTCTCACTGCCTCCATTTCTTCCCCTTCTATTTGCCAGGAGGTGATGGGACCAGTGGCCATGTTCTTAGTTGAGCTTCAGACCATATTTTGCACTCTCCTCTTTCACCCTCATTAAAAGGTTCTTTAATTCCTCCTCACTTTCTGCCATCAAGGTTGTGTCATCTGCATATCTGAGGTAGTTGAAATTAAGATTTCTTCCAGCAATCTTAATTCCGGTTTGGGATCATCCAGCCCCGCCTTTCGCATGATGAATTCTGCATATAAGTTAAATAAGCAGGGAGACAATATACAGCCTTGTTGTACTCCTTTCCCAATTTTGAACCAATCAGTTGTTCCATATCCAGTTCTAACTGTAGCTTCTTGTCCCACATAGAGATTTCTCAGGAGACAGATGAGGTGATCAGGCACTCCCATTTCTTTGAGAACTTGCCATAGTTTGCTGTGGTCGACACAGTCAAAGGCTTTTGCATAGTCAATGAAGCAGAAGTAGATGTTTTTTCTGGAACTCTCTAGCTTTCTCCATAATCCAGCGCATGTTTGCACTTTGGTCTCTGGTTCCTCTGCCCCTTCGAAATCCAGCTTGCACTTCTGGGAGTTCTCGGTCCACATACTGCTTAAGCCTGCCTTGTAGAATTTTAAGCATAACCTTGCTAGCGTGTGAAATGAGTGCAATTGTGTGGTAGTTGGAGCATTCTTTGGCACTGCCCTTCTTTGGGATTGGGATGTAGACTCATCTTCTCCAATCCTCTGGTCACTGCTAAGTTTTCCAAACTTGCTGGCATATTGAGTGTAGCACATTAACAGCATCATCTTTTAAAATTTTTAAAAGTTCAGCTGGAATATCATCACTTCCACTGGCCTTGTTATTTGCACTGCTTTCTAAGGCCCATTTGACTTCACTCTCCAGGATGTCTGGCTCAAGGTCAGCAACCACACTGCCTGGGGTGAACGAGACATCCATATCTTTCTGGTATAATTCCTCTGTGTATTCTTGCCACCTCTTCTTGATGTCTTCTGCTTCTGTTAGGTCCTTACCACTTTTGTCCTTTATTATGGTAATCTTTGTATGAAATGTTCCTTTCATATCTCCAATTTTCTTGAACAGGTCTCTGGTTTTTCCCATTCTATTGTTTTCCTCTATTTCTTTGCATTGCTCATTTTAGAAGGCCCTCTTGTCTCTCCTTGCTATTTTTTTGGAAATCTGCATTCAATTTCCTGTATCTTTCACTATCTCATATATAGTGAAATTGGGCGATTCTATAAGCTTTAATGTTTGGCATTACTAAAAGCTAGAAAAATCCAGACTGCACACCTTCATATTCTGGGAACACAAGATATCAGTGCAGTCATTTCCTAGGTGATAAGCAGTAATAGTTTGTTAAAATATATGCATTTGCTGGGTGCCAAGAATGGCTGTTAAGGACTACCATAGTGTTTCTCTTCTTTGAAAACAGGTGACTAGCAGAAGTCAGCATGCTCCCCTTCCCCACCACGAAAAACTAGAAATGCTCCAAAATTGATTTAAATTTGGGTTAGAGTCTACAGTTATGCAATTCTTGGTTACTCCAACAATATTAATAGTTTAAGACATTATTTAAATGTTGAGATTGCATGTATCAGAATAAATAAATAAAAGGCAGTATTTAAAAATAAATCCTAAATGCAGCTCCAAGTCTGGTGCTACCTGCTCATAGATCCAGTAAGAGAGAAATAGCAGTGATTAGCTATTTGGCAGGAAAGGAGGGAATGGCCTGCTGCCCCCCCCCCAATAGCTCATGGTACTAACTGAGGCAACATGATTACATCCCTGTGTGGTGAATCAGGTTGGGCAATGTGCAGCTCACACACTTGAAATTTGCCTTATAAGAATAGAAACCTGCTCCTCTGCAGATAGGGTCCCTAGCTGGACCAGGATGATAGGGTTTTTGGATTCACAGAAGAAAGCAAACAGCCCAAATGTGTTTACCATATAATGCTGAACACAAATACAGAAGCTGCCAGCAGGTAATTTATTCTTATTCAGGCCTGCCCAATTATTCTGCTGCAGTGTGGAAAAGCCACCATTACTGGACATCAGATGTGATGAAAGTCTGAAAATGGTCTTGAGAAAGAAATCAAATTACAGTGGATGCAAAAGGCCACAATTGACCATAATTTAAAAAACAAAAAGCCTCTGAGTTTGAAATGATGGTCCCTGGTCAAGATAAAAATGGAGCAGCAGGTCTCCTAATTCATACTGAGCACATAAAGTGAAATCATTTTATAAAGGTGGCATAACAAATCTGCCCTGTGTGCTAAAGAGCATGGGCTTAGAAAGAAAATAAGCATCTTGTGGAAAAGGCTGAGAAGAAAGCACAATCCCCAGCATATTGAAGCCTTTCATTATGGATGGATTGAATTTTGTTCTGTATGAAACAGAGCAAACAGATTGCCAACAAATATGTAAAATCCTGCCCTCTTTCTCCTGCTTGCCACCTTGGACTCCATTCTTCCTCAGATCCTGATATTTCAGGCACTGTTTCCACAGCCAGTGCGCTGTTCCTGATGCTATTCCAGGCACTGTTTTATTTTATTTAAATAATTCTGCTCTGCATTTCAAAGAACTCTCAGGATGGCATGTAATAGACTGAGGTTTGAAACATAGTCTAAAAGCAAAACAGAAAACAACATTTGTACACAATAAAAACACAGTAAAACAGCAGCAATAGAACTTTCTAAAACAGCAACTCAGCTAGAGTTAAAGGCCTGAGCACATAAATGTTCAAAACAAAACATCAGAAGTCTCTGTGCCAGACGAGGCTCTCTGTCTCCAAAGATGGGATAGCAAAACTGGAAGGGGAAGGCCTTTGCCCCGAGTGCTGTATATCTAAGTCACTTCCAGGCCACCTCTTTATTGCGTATCCATCCTAATTTGTTTGCATACAATATGAACTGTTTTTTGAGTGTTCATTTTGATTTGTGGGAAACCTTTGGCTCTCAAGGTGTTGCTGAACTACACCTCCTGTCAGCCTTAGGAAAATGGGCAACGACCTGGAATGATGGGAGTTGTAGTTGAGCAGTGTCTGGAGGGCCAAAAGTTCCCTACACTTGTTTTTCAGGAAGGTTACATGATGTTCAGTCAGGCAAATTTTATCACACCTTTTCTAGCTTGTTTTAACTTTCTTACTGCAAAAAGTTTGACTTTTGGGGGGAACTGGGTTTGTTGTGCAGGAACATTGAAACCACTTGAACTTCTCGAAACTGAAATGTGCTGGTATGTGATTGAATCTCACCTGCTGAACAGTGACAGTCTGGAAGACTTCATTGGTTCCATTATAGGCTGGCATTTCATTAATGTTTCCAAAGATATTCAAAAACTTCAGTGGTTTGCCAGTGATAGATATAGTTAGCATCAGTTTGATGAAGCCTGGGTTAGGTGCCTTGAAGGGACATGGGTGGTGCTGTGGTCTAAACCACTGAGCCTCTTGGGCTTGCCGATCAGAAGGTCAGTGGTTCGAATCCCTGTGACGGGGTGAGCTCCCTTTACTCTGTCCCAGCTCCTGCCATCCTAGCAGTTGGAAAACTTGCCAGTGCAAGTATATAAATAGGTACCACTGTGGCGGGAAGGTAAACGGTGTTTCTGTGTGCTCTGGTTTCTGTCATGGTGTTCCATTGCATCAGAAGCTGTTTAGTCATGCTGGCCACATGACCCAGAAAGTTGTCTGTGGGCAAACGCCGGCTCCTTCGGCCTGAAAGCAAGATGAGCGCTGCAACCCCATAGTCGCCTTTGAATGGACTCAACCGTCCAGGGGTCATTTATCTTTTTACCTTTATTAAGGTGTCTTCCAACTCCTTACCCACATTGCTGCTTTGGTGCCCCCTCTATTACGCTTACCAGGGGGTGGCAAACAACAGCTCTTTTTCTTTTCTTGTAAAATCATTTTTGCTGGGTCGGCAGAGCAGTGGTGAGAAGAAGCACTAGATGAACCGCTGCCATCTTCACTGTAGCCTAGAGTCATTCTGGGGGAAATGGTGGCTGAAGCTTCCTCTGGCCTTCTCTTCACAGTGGCAAGTTCAGCACAACTGCACGACTCCTTAGTATGGAGCCCATTGGCTCCAACATTTGTCCCACCATGCCAGATACTGAAACTGTGGCTGTGTTGGCTGGTGGATTATGCTGCAACTATACAAAAGAGTGAAGTGTCTTGTTTCTCCCAAAGAATTTTATTCAGCATTGCCAAGCAGTAGAGCATAAATGTCCTCCATTTCGCTATCCTTTCCCTGAACGCCTCCAGAAATACTGGCAGCAGGATCAGGGTCACCAAACAAAATGAATGCTCTTGACACTGGGGGGGCAGTGGCCATGGAAGTGTAAAAATTGTATTTGCATAGTTAATTATGTACATTATGTAACTGTGTCCTGTCTGTTCAAAAGGCACTTGACTGTGCGATCACAGAGCAGAGGCAGATTGTTCTGTTCATTTTCTCCTAAGAGATGGGTTGCTGTTCCTTTTTTTCCTGTGTTACTTTTAGGGCCAAGGACTGGAACAAATAAACAAAACAGAATAAAAATAAACTATATTGGATAAGTCAGGTGAAGTGCCTAAAATGAAAACTGGCTTGAAAACGGGCCTTCTTCCTTGTCCCATCCTTGTTCTTAGGGAAGTTCACCTGTGTTCAAAAAAGGAATGCATGCCTGGAGAACCTGCAGCCTCTCCTGATAAATTTCAGCAGATGTCCTTTCTGAATCTGATCAGTTCACATGGCCAAGGTCGAGGCAGTAATCTCCACATGCCCAGAGACATTCAATTCTTTCTTGTTATTTCACATGTTATAGGCCTAAAATGCCACTGCAAACATTGTAGATTTAAGCTTGAATGAACTTTTGGATCACATTAAGCCACTTACTTTAAGTTGCCAGAAAGTTGTAAAAGTCACCTCTGAAAATCAGTGGCTGCACCAAGTTTAGAAAAGAGGCTTCTGCTTCCTCAATTCATTCAGCTCCTCTGTGTGTCTTTGAGAAAAAGTCAGTTGGTATAAGTTTTCCTTCGTCATTTTTTGTTGCCTTCTAATTAAGTAGATCATCATTGTAGACTTAAAATGCAGGGCAAATGTTAACTCTACACTTGACTACTGTTTCATTATTAGACTTTGTTGCTTAGGCAAGGTTACTTATTGTCATGTGCTGAAATCTACTGTATTTTTCGCTCCATAAGACACACTTTTTTCCTCCTAAGAAGTAAGGGTAAATGTCTGTGCATCTTATGGAGCGAATGTGTGGTCCCTGGAGCCGAATTGCCCAGGGGCAAAAAGCACATCATGCTTTTTTTTTTTTTTAAGAAAGAGGGAAAGCGGGTGTTGAAACAAAGCCGCTGATCAGCTGATCAGCAAGCAATCGGGAGGGGGGGATAAGGGACTCTAGAGATAAAGGAGGCTTCCTGGGAGGAGGGAGCTAAAAGCACATGGAGCCTCAGGATTTTTGCATTGGGTCACCCCATATTCTCCATCAGATCACATGGCATGTCCATGGCTACAGCCTGCACAACCCCCCCCCCCGCATCCACTGTTTCGTGGGGCCACAATGGCGCAAAAACGAGGTTACAAAGTTCATCAGAACTATCCAGCAATATCAAGTTATAGGAAAACCAGTGCTATTAACAGTAACCCTAGTTGGTTAATTGATTTGGCAACTTCCATGCACATGACGTCTGAAGCTAATTCTCTCCCCCCAAAGAGTTAAATGAGATTCAGGTGAGAGTCATATGCCTTTGTCAATCCCAGCAGGTATATAACAGGAAGACCCGGCCTGCCCAAGCCGCAAATAATTCCAAGATCAGTCTGCAAAGACTGGGAAAATCCCATGTCCAACAAACCCTAAAGTCTGTGCCAGCGAGTGTAGAGCAGTCTTCCCATATCTGGTAGCTTCCAGATGTTTTGCACCACGGCCACCATCAGCCCCAGCCACACAGCCAGTGGACACACTGGATGTAGTAGTCCAGTGTGGTAGTTCAAAACATCTGGAGGATCCCGCATCACATCAGATTCTTCTGTCTCACTGTCCTTTGGCTGTTTGCAGGTATGTGAATAGACACAGAAATCATTGATCACCTCATGAGACACATGTATTGCTATGGTGTATCACTTTCAGAAACTGAGGCCATGTAATACAGTTTCATACTGGTCAGGAAGAAGGAAAAAGGATTTTGCTACCCTCAGGTAATTTCTGTTCATCTGCATTTCTTTGCTATGTTGTTATGATGTCTTGTTTTGAAAAAAAAACACAATAGCAATATGATAAAAATGAAATGAAATATGAATACAACCAGAAAACGTTGCAACAAGCAAATGTACTACACAGGCACTCTCATGACTGACTGCAGGTTGCTGTTGAATGTACAGTTGTTGTGTTGATTTGATATGGCCCTTAATCTGCCCACTTTGTGTGGGGTTGAAGCTCAATGAAGGACACAGGTGTGTGGCAGGATTTCATGCTGCATTTCCCAGGTGATTATATTTGCAGTTTTAACAGGGTACCTTAACCCAGGAAATGATTTGACATGAATCATTTTCCTTGCTCCAGAATCATCATCCTTTAACAGTGTCCCCATTTTGGTATACAAAACAAGATCAAAGTTTACACTGATCTATTCTGCATTCCTTTGAAAAGCTAATCTGAACCATTATGCTCCAGACAGCTTGTCTGCTGGAAGGCTTTTCTTTAATGAACCATTATTTTACATAGTTAAACATCTATTCAACTAAAATCAAACATTTTGCAATTTTACAGCTGGTCTAGTTAAAGAGACATTGTCAGGTCAATTTAGGAACAAATGTATAATTTTGCTCTTTAAAAAAAAATATTACATACATATTTCTGAACAGGGTGTTGAGAGAGGGGGAATGTTAGGGGCTGACTGCAGTATCTCTACAGAAATACTGTATCTACTATAACTTTCAAAATGTGACCTACATTTTAGTCAGTGAGCTCCTATTTCCTTCAAGATCATCAGATAAACTTTTACTGGAATCCTGCAGACACGTTGTTTGTCATAATTACCTAATTATGCACACTCCTAATCCCATCGCCACTGCCCCTCCCCCCACATTCGCTTCTAGTCCCTTCTCTTTCCAAATCTCCCCAAAGCATCTACATAGGCTTCTAGTGATTCTCTTTTCTTCTCATGCCTCCCCCTTTTCACCCACCTGCATCTCTCCCCCTTTCTTGTTCCTTTTCCCCATGTTCTTTCTCACCACACATCTCTATTTCTATCATCATCAGATAGCGAAACAGGGGTAGGCACTCTGACAAGGTAAATCTTCTAACTGCACTCAGCTTGAAGCGGCAATGTCTTGCTACAAAGCTGAGTAAAAATGGACTGTTAGACTTTCCCACATTTTTTCGAGCTACTGCAGAAATGTACTATGTGTGAGCAGCCACCCCACCATAGATGTTCATAACTTGAAACAACTTGAGTACATTATGCAACAAGAGTTATTCCATCTTAATTAATGTGGAATACCAAAGTCATGTATGTGGCATTTATCTCCTAATTAATATTCCCTGTGGGTTCGCCTGCTTTTATGAGGACTTCTGATGCTCCCCAGACCATTAAAATAAATGAGTTTGTGCTGAATATAATTTAGTCAAGAGGCATGTAAAATTTAGAATAACAGTCAGTTCACCTATGGAAATGGGTGATGCACAGATGCAGATTTATGCATACAGATCACTTGCTGGATTGGGAGCCACTGGTGTGAATGAGATGTGCAATCATTTGCAGATCGAAATCTGCTTCAGGTCAAGGATGCAGTTTATCTGTATTGTTCCGAATGAGATAAGCATTTTAATATACCTTTCTTTGCATGTATAACCTCATCTACATTTTCACACAATTTGTCGCACATTGTCATCTATTTTTGAAAAGGCATATCTTTATCTCTAGACCAATATTGGGACAAAAATAAACTTGCAGAACTTGTTTCATATAAATACCTTGTTTAGGTATGACCAGAGGTGAAGTAAAAGATGGGTGATTCACAGTAGTAGGGATGCGATAGAAAGACAGAACTTCACTCACTCTTTTCATCCAAATTTCACTATCCCTCCCTTCTTGATAGTGATTAGGTGGGAAGCTATGATGTAGTTATCCCTGCAAAGCACAACATGGTTTGGGGTTTTTATTGTCTTCCCCTTATTGGTTTCTGAGTGTCATTTTGTCAGTACTATTTAGGAAAGGTGTTAGCAAACAATATAAATGAAGAGACAAATAAATAGAGCTGTTAGTCATGTGTAATCAGACAGCTGCTGGCAAATTTTCATCACATTCCTAACAGCATGAGATTTGTGTTTAGAAAGTCTGACTTCACATGGAATCGAATTCCAAGTAAAAACACTTAGGATTGCAACCTAAAGCTGCATTATTATTATTTTTTGCAGAATGTAATGGTGCACTAACAGGTAGGACTTTCGTTCCTATAATAGTTCTGAAAGAGTTAATTTTGGCAGATAGAGTTTGTGAAGCAGGGGTGAGAAGCTACATACCTGCCAGGATTTCTTCTTCCATGCTGTAGGAATCCTGTTACATTTTGCTACTGCACAGTTAAGCTTCTGATATAATGATGAATGGGTTCATTTAAAAACAGAGAGATTAAAGTGAACCTTTTACATTAAAAACTGCAGCACTCACAAGACATTGCAATCTTATGTTGTTAATTATTAACAGGAAATACTTAAGTGAATTAGCACTGTAGTTGCGATGACATCAATATAATAGCCACTGTAAAGCCAACTGTTCTATTTTCATATGTTTAGTTTTATATATTCTTTGGTTTTACCTTTTTTTACACTTGAAATAAGAGATACTTGCCATATCTTACCTTGTATGGTGTAGGGGTAACCAGAGAGTTACTTTATGTTTGTATCTTTATAGTTTGAAACTAAATAAAAACAATTTAAAAACCAATTACCTTACAGGTGAAACTAGGAAAATTAGACTATCTTGGAAAAGTTCATTTATTTCAGTAATTCAACTTAAAAGGTGAAACTAATATATGAGATAGACTCATGACATGCAAAGTGAGATATGTCAAGCCTTTATTTGTTATAATTGTGATGGTCATGGTGTACAGCTAATGAAAACTGCAAATTAACAATCTCAGAAAATTAGAATATTAAATGAAATCAGCAAAACAAGGACTGCAAATAGAGCAATATTGGACCTCTGAGAAGTAGAAGCATGTATATGTACTCAGTACTTGGTTTGGGCCCCTTTTGCATCAGTTACTGCCTCAATGCGGTGTGGCATGGATACTATCAGCTTGTAGCACTGCTGAGGTGTTATGGAAGACCAGGAGGCTTCAATAGCAGCCTTCAGCTCTTCTGCATTGCTCAGTCTCATGTCTCTCATCTTTCTCTTGGCAATGCCCCATAGATTCTCTATGGGGTTTAGGTCAGGCGAGTTTGCTGGCCAATCAAGCACAGTAATCCCATGGGCATTGAACCAGGTTTGGTACTTTTCGCAGTGTGGGCAGGTGCCAAAGTCCTGCTGGAAAATGAAGTCAGCATCCCCATAAAGCTCGTCTGCGGAAGGAAGCATGAAGTGCTCCAAAATCTCCTGGTAGACGGCTGCGTTGAGCCTGGACTTAATGAAGCACAGTGGACCAACACCAGTTGATGACATGGCTCCCCAAATCTCTTTTCTGATGAGAGCAGCTTTTGCATCTCACTTGGAAACCAAGGACCCAGAGTCTGAAGGAAGAATGGGAATGCACACAATGCCAGATGCTTGAAGTCCAGTGTGAAGTTTCCACAGTATGTGTTATTTTTGGAAGCCATGTCAGAGCAGAGATGGGGACCCTCAGGCATGGGGGCCCAGTGCAGCCTCCTGGACTTCTCTGCCTGTCCCTTGGGACCTAATGGCTTTCCAAGAAATCATATTTATCTGAAATATTTGCACTGTCTTGATCTTTGCAGGTAGAGTAGAAAGGCATGCTGCTATTTCATTTCAATTGTAAAACACTTGTAGGTGATAGAAACACATGCAAACAGGCTTGAACAAACATTTTGGAATGCTTTGAATCTTAACCTTGACAAAACATAACAATGCTCTTCATCTCTTGATGCTGAAAACACACAATCATTTTGGTTATACAAATGAATAAATTGTTTTTAGGTTCTATTACATTATGGACAGCATCCCATAGTTACAGAGCTGTGTAGAACACTTGTAATTTTTATAGGATTTTATATTCTAGTGGAGGCTGATCAGAGCGAATGGAGCATTGCCCCAACTTCAGCCAGCTTGCCTTCATAGTTGCATCTGGTCCAGACGGTGGCACTGCCTGCTAGCTTTCTCTTCTTTAGTCTGAATGTTGCTCTTGTAGTACTCAGCAAGGAGGAGGATGGAGAGAGAGCCAGAATTAGTTGGCTTCACCTGTCTTTGTTTCTGGCTCGGCCTTCCCATTGTTTCTGACTTGCCTTCCACTTTGCCTATCCTAAAGGGCGCCAGCTACTGTTGTGAAATACCACACAATTTTATAAGTTACTAATTTGTAAATTTCAGTGGTGTTACAATTTCCGAGAAACGTTTGTTAAACTTTTTTCATCGAAACCACATTTGGAAACCACACACATAAATAATAAAACATGACATTACTGACAAAAAAAATGGGTCACTAGGGGGAATAAAATACCAAACATATTATTTTACAGCACATACTGTAAACCAGTAAAATGAATTCTTCAGTTGGAAAACAGAGTAATAACCGTGAGCTAATGAGTGCCTGCTTATCTATGTTGTATTGCAATATATGTCGTAGGTATTTCTCATCCATGTGTTGTTTCATTCACTGTAAAAGTCTGTTGTATATGGGGTGGAGTATGAAAAGGTTAAAAGAATAAAATATTCTATAGCAGTTTCCCCCCATTTGCTGTGATCGACACAATCACAACACATTCACATGTGGCACTCTTAGAATTTGCAATGCCAGTGCTCCCTGCTCTATGATATGCAATTATTTTTTTCCAAAAGCAAATGATTTCCACAAGCCAAATGAACCTAATTTGGGAAATACAGTTTATAGAAGTGGTTAATGCCTACTGCCTTCAGCAGCAATATAATCTATGCAATCTACTACATTTTCAGGGGGAATAATATTATATGGCTATCAACTACAACCTCAATCTTTTAATAAGTACCAGTTCTGTGCATCCCAGAACAATGCCCAATCACTCTAATTTCATGAGTATACATCTTTTTTAGTTCAGTGCAATCATGTTAGAATAGACAGACGATGATTGATGTTGATATTTGCCAGTGATTCAGTTGTCAAGACTACTGTCATGTCTATTTCATAGTTTCATGTCTGATTTGCTAAGAGAAAAGGATGGCAGTAGTGAAAACTGGGATGTACAGAGAAATGTTAATAAGGACAGGATGAATATTACTTCCAAGGTCTCCATGTAGACTGAAGGACAAATTTATCACTGTGTGGTTTTTATGATTTGGCAGCTGTAAAAAAAAAAGGAAAGCCAAACAATTACCTGTTTAAAGATCTTTCTTTCTCAAAGTGAGGCGCCAACACAGAATCCACAATCTGTTTTACAGAACTAAGCTTAATTCTGTGTTGGATTACTGCCATACCAAGTTTTTTTTTATAACAGTATATGTAGGGACTGATTGTCCATCCTACACTGCTTAAAGGACATTTCAAGCAGAACAAGTGATGTGATAAGTTGTACTGAAGTCAGAAGACAATGTAAAAAAGGTCTTTCAATAGAAATATTGTTACTAGGATTCAGGGTAAAGAGATTCCTTTACTTGAAAATAGCCTAGTGTTTCCTCACCCATTCTGCACACCAGGAATAACCAGCATGAAGCCTGCCAGATGTTGTTGAAATACAATTTTCATCATTCCTGAGTAGGAATGGGTAGGGAAAAAATTCACACTGAAAGCCAGATATATAAAATTTGCACTTCCCAAAACAATATTAGAACTTAAATGCAGCCATCTTTTGAAATTTAAACTTACCTGAATTTTGCAAGGCATTTTTCTAACCAACCTATCTTTACAAAAATGCTTATTTAGGGGAAGTCTACATAAGAATGAATGTATTCATGAACATAACATACAAAAATGCATATTACAAGATTTTGTTTCCAAAAAAGTGCACATTAGTCATAGTGGCATGCACAAATGTGTTTATGAGGAGAAATTCACACTAAAGTGCACAGGATTTTTTTTTTTTAAATCCACACATTGCTTCAGAAATGTGGAAAACTGAATAAAGGATTGGAGAGACAGAGAAAACTAGCTAAAAAATATTGGATACAAATACATACACAGATGCATAAGATTTTAAGGTTTAACATTCAATTGAAGCCAGAACTTTTCCTCTTGGGAATAATGAATATTCAACTAGAAAAAGACAATGGAACATTATTCAACACATGATCACAGTGGTGAGACTTTTATATACACAAATATCGAAAGATTCATCATTACCTACCATTGGAATGGTTGTTAAAATGTTTGGACTTAGCTGAGATGGCAAAGTTGACGTGTTTAATCAGAGACAAATCATTGTCAATATTTACTAAGGATTGGAAACTCCTTATGGATTTTTTGCATGAAAAATAAAATTAACTTATGATACCTGGGTGTGAGGATTTAAGAAAGTACTGGTTTATAGAACATGGAGTTGTTAGGTGTTATCTTGGTGCTGATGTTTTGAACAATTTTCTATATACTGTATAGCTGACAGATGAAGAATAAGAAGTTCTCTTTCCCCACACATTTTTATTTTTTGTTCTTTCTTCCCTTTTCTCTTTTTTCACTTTCTTCTTTACTTTCCTTCCTTTTGGTTTGTGTTTTTATTTAGAATAGGTTTTTTATCTTTCATAAAAACAGTATTTGATGCAAACCTTTGTAATTTCCCCTCACACTTCAATAATATATATATTATATATATTAAAGAGAGAAGTTGAGAGAACTGAAATGGATAGATCCTTCCATCCCTATTCCTAACTAATGACCATGCCAACTTGGGCTGATGGGAGCCGGAATCCAACAGCATCTGAAGGGCAACGCATTGGCTGCCTGCTGTATATATTATTAAACCCTGTCCATATGCTTAGCAGGCATAATTGCTTAATTGATGTATGCATATTTATATTGATTGCACACTTGCTTGTGTGTATTCAGATGTCCAGACAGTTCCTATTGAATTTATTGACTATGAGGTTAAAGCAGAACATTGCAACCTGGAGCCATTTGTCCCATGTAACAAAGCACAACAAGAAATGTATTGTGTTAATGTCAGGGAACTGCCATCGGAGCTCCAAATGGTGGAGGGGCTCCAGGATGCTGGGAGACCCTCGGATGCTGAGGAGGGAACCAGCAGGGGGAGAGGGGGAGTTTCAGCAGAAACAGAGTTGGAGGAACAGCTCCGAGACGCTTCTAGTGAGAACAGTGGGGAGAGCTCAGGACCTCCTCTTGGGACGCCCACTTTGCGCAGGAAGCTGTCACGTAGAGAATCTAGGCGTAGAGTTTCTGTCAAAGAACTCTTATGTTGGAGGAAATTCCGGAAACGCCCACTGACGGATTCTGCCAGCGATTAAGGCAGCCATGCATCGATGGCTGCGCGGAGAGGAACAGTTTTAAAACTGATAACTAAACTCTAAGAGTGCAAGCGCCTACACACAAGTAGCCCCATAGTTCATCACAGTTAAGTTTTAATGGGAGTAAGTTTTAATAAACTGGTATTGTGATATTATAAATATATTCCAGTTCTGAAGCCCTGAGGCACATGAAGGTCACCAAATGACACATTGTATCATTGTACAAATGATACTGGAGAACTAAAATAGAAACAATTTTTTAAATTACATTATTAGGATTATTTTTCTTAGAAAATCTAAAACTACAACATATTTTATAAAATACCAAAATATATACATTTGGTTTTTTATTTGAATGTTAAATGTATATGAATATTGCCTTCATCTCTTGTATATCTATTCCAAGTAGTCCTTAATGCACTAAACAGTGAACAGTAAGCAGCAAAACTAGTCCTGAAAAAGGCAATGTGTCTGTTTGACTTTATTGCTGAATCCTAATTATGGCTGATAACATAAACAGCAGACAGGACATAGCTTATTTTGCACGCATGACACCAGGCCAAGCTTGGCATTGCTTATACAGTATTTCTTTTTTTAAAATGCTGACCAAAATCTAAGAAACAGATAGCTCAGAAACAGACTAATACATGTAGACCAAAATCTGTCACTTTGCAGAACCATATTTTTGACTGCAATACTATTCAATTCCAAATACTGCATAGCAGTTGGATGCCAAAGAAGACTTCAAGCTTTTTTATGACTTCTTGGATGCCCTAGAAATGATTGATGACAAGCATGCTATCATTTTGTCACCAAGAGACATATAAAGAAATGAAATAGAAAGCATTTTCACAGCATGAAAACTGCAGGAGTGAGCAGCAAGGAACTTAGTACAAATCATATCATTACTTTTTTTTAATCAAGATGGCATCTACAATAAATAATTAAATATGAACTTTTATAAAGATTTTTAAAATTGCCTTCACCTTTCAGGCTCACTAGCAATATCTATAGTTTTGTATTTAAATACTTCTTTTAATTAATAGTGGCTTCACAGGATGCATTTTTAATTCATAGTATTGTACTAGATGTTAGTGACTAATCTAAAGAATTATTGACTTGTGTAAAATGAAGAATCAAATACTTTGCTAATGAACCCCATAACTAGGTTTAGTTCTTTAAGGTGAAATCCTGTTTAACTGCAGGCAAAGAAGCCTTCACTGGTATGGAAAAATGGATGAAATGATATCTTAAAAAGCAATTCAGCACATATTTTTTTTTTATTTTTTTTTAAAAAAACAGAGAGAATAGAGAAGGCTTTAAACTAACATCATGCTGTGGTTGACTGTTTTCAAGGTTGGACATGGGAGCTTTTTGTCCAATGAGTTACTGATCCACCCTAGACGTTGTTTTGATTGATAGCATATCTCCAAGGAAAGCCCTGTGTCCTACTGAAGATGTTATGTTAGGCTGCCATTTTCTAGAAATTAGCCTCTTTGCACCCTTCTAAATGAAGAAACAACTAGCAACCCTATTTGTATTCAAGATATGTGGTCTTATTGAATGCAAAAGGTTTTATTCCCATTACGGCTCCTATTATTTGCACATTCAATCATCATCCACAACGGCTGCATGCTTCGACATGTGGAAAGACACAGTCTATGGAGCAAGTGCATAAACCCTTTAAGTGAGGTCCCAAATTAAGCAAACACTTTAAAAAGCTGATTAACTTTAGGGCTTGCTCTGCATTACTTCTGAATATTGATGTTTTCCTGCCTCTAGGCTTGAAAAAATCTTTAGTGTGCCAGAATGGCATTTTGCTTCCAGGATGAAACTGATTTGGAAATAGAGCAGGCAGGGGGAACCTTAGGCCCAGGAGATGAATGTGGCTTTGCAGGCTTCTCCATCCAGTCCTTGGGACCCTCCCCAAGCTGTGCCCCCCCCTGCAGGTCACGCCTCCCATTAGCCCTGCTATGTGCCCTCTTTGCCTGCTTTTGCTGACTAGAATGTGCTTTTGAACACATTTGGGGAGGTAAAATAAAAAAATTCCTTCCAGTAGCACCTTAAAGACCAACTAAGTTAGTTCTAGGTATGAGCTTTCGTGTGCATGCACACTTCTTCAGATACACTGAAACAGAAGTCACCAGACCCTTCTATATAGTGAGAAGGTGGGGAGGGGTATTACTCAGGAGGGTGGTGGGAATGGGTGATTGGCAGATAGCTGTGATGAGCCTGTTGACGACTCTTAACGACTGCAATAGGTCTTACAGGAAAAAGCAAGGGGTGAGAAGGTGAAAAATGGCTTTGTCATGTATAATGAGATAAGAATCCAATGTCTTTGTTCAGACCAGGTCTCTCCATGGTTTTAAGTTTGGTAATAAGTTGCAATCCAGCAGCTTCTCTTTCCAGTCTATTTCTGAAATTCCTTTGTAATAGAACAGCTACTTTGAGATCTTGTATAGAATGTCCTGGGAGATTGAAGTGTTCTCCTACTGGTTTCTCTGTTAGAAATTTGGGGAGATGTTAAAGCAATTTTCACAGTAAAAAATAAAGCATATAATATCTTTTTAAAACCACTCTGTATCACCAGCAGCATTGCCTGCCTAACATTTGCTATGGTTTAATCCTATTCCAAAATGTAATAAAAAGTTGCCATATTTCCAATCAAGAAATGATTGTACAAGATTTACTTTCCTACAGCCATTTAAAATGAACTGCTTTGCAATCAATATCATTTGCCAAGCCCGCCTTCTCTGTTCTTTCACAGTTTGAGTAATATTCCATTTTCCCCACTGTTGTCATCTTTGCAGCAGTCAATAGATTACACACCACTTCTCAGTGTTCAGGTTTAACACTGTATTTCAAAAGCCAAAGCAATGAAATTAAAGGAACAATATAAAATGTTATATATTTTTTCATGTATACATCTCCCCAGTATTGACCTATGTTTACATACTGTCACCAAACATGCATGCTCTCTCTGACTTCTTTAACATCGTTTTGGTGTGGCTGAATACATTCTAGATGTGCAATACTGTTTATATGATATTTTGAAGAAATTCTCCCACACTGTTGAATTAACAGAGAATTAAGAATCACTTCTACCTACGTGGTTTGTTACACATATCTCTGGGGACTTGCATGTATCCGCACTTCACACTTCACACGTGACCCTTAAACATGCTTGCAAAAGGAAAGGAATCTTTATGTGGCCCAATCCGGCACCACCTTTGGCATGTGTCTGGGATTTCAGGATCCAGCAATTCACAACTACACCAAGAACTCAAATGTAGAAGCACCAGATTTATTAAACTGGGGTGGAAAGGAGATTCAATTGCACACTAAACAATGCAGCACAGTACATAAAGCATAAATCCACTAGTGACTCTCACCTTATACCCTGCTGCATTCACAACCCTAAAGTGGAGAATAAATTATTGGAAGAGAAAGAAAGTGAGAGTGAGAGTGAACATGAACACTATGCTAAAAAGTGGAGAAGAAAAGAGATGGGAGCATGTCAGTTTGACACAGAACACTAGGCGACGGGGAGAGGGTTAGTAGTTTACCCATCCAGTGCTCAAGTGTTGCGGGCATGTGTGTGTTCATGCCAGCACTAGGTGTCCGGGCCAAGGATTCTGTGCTGCAAGCTCTCACATGGTTTCAGACCCACTAATGAGCCCCAGTGTTCAGTTCTGTGTAAGGTTGCAACAAGAGGGAGAGCCAGTACCTTAGAGCTTCCAAGTCCTGTGTCCTGCAAACCTTATCCCTGGTGCATGCAACATGTCATATTCCTTTATATTTCAAACAGATCAATTACTGTGCCATAAAGCTTGGAAAGCTGGTTGGCAGTATCTATTTATTCCATTGATTCCCCGCCTCCAACAAAAAAACCCTCACTTTAATAGCTTGAGAGTTGCTATAGGAAACTTTTGCAGCACTTTTGCTCAGTGTATAAACAAGCATACTTTTGATAGGTGTTAGAAATGCTTGGGAAAAATAAGATTATATTACAAGTATTGGGATGCTCTATTTTGGAAACAGTTATTCAGGAAAGAAATTACTTACAGCATGCCCCTCTGTCAACCGATATTCTCCTATGTCTGCTTAATGTAGTGGATAGCTATGCACCATATGGTTCTTAAACAGAGCTTTTACGCGATCGCTTGATTGTGATTGTGTGTAACTGGAAAAATGAACCTCTGTTATTTAAAAAATGTGGGTAGATTAGGTATGGCCAATTTTCACTATGGGAAAAAATATGCCAACCATACTAGTAGAAAAATTTTGTGTCATTTGGATCTTCTTTCTCAACTTTATTGAATAACTTAAGAAGATTTATTAAGCTAACATGCCCATAACATGGGTCTGGTTCCTGCTTTTTGAATATACCTAGTTGTTTGAAACTTTCCTCATAGGGTGACTCACCACAAGGTGACCTTTTCATTTTTGTAGGTCACATAAAAGAAAATATCTCATGGCATGACATTATCACCCATTAAATAGGTCAGTAATGAGTCATCCGAATCCCCATGATCTGTGTAGGAGTTATGAAGTGTTTACAGCCCAGAACAGCAAAATTTTACAGGACATGCTTATAGTTCATCACAGCAGTATTGAGCATTTTTTAAAAATCTCACGGAGAGTCTTCAGGACAGAAACTCATCCTATTTCTTTGTCTAGTCTGAATCTTTCATACAGATGACCTAAAAATCAAAATAATCATAAAATGAACAAAAGCAACCCGGTAGTAAATAATTTTAGTGGGATTGGTCATACATACTGGAAGATTAACACTTGCTCCTAGATTTGAGTATAGGCTAAGAAGTCAGGAAATGAAACACTCAGAATTCAGAGTCATTATAATGTTTACTCCTGCAATAGGGATGCAGGTGGCGCTGTGGTCTAAACCACTGACACTCTTGAACTTGCAGATCAGAAGGTTGACAATTTGAATCCGCACAACCAAGTAAGTTCCCGTTTCTCTGTCCCAGCTTCTGCCAACCTAGCAGTTTGAAAGCATACCAGTGCAAGTAGAAAAATAGGTACTGCTATGGTAGGAAGGTAGCTGTGTTTCTGTGCTCTGTGGCACTCGTCAAAGTCATTGCTGGCCACATGGCCGGGAAAGCTGTCTGTGGACAAACACCAGCTCCCTCAGCCTGAAAGTGAGATGAGCGCCATATCCCCTAGTTGCCTTTGACTGGACTTAACCGTCCAGGAGTCCTTTTCCTTTACCATTTTACTCCTGCAAAACTTTATACAGTTACCTGGAAGTAAATCCCATTGAACTCAGTGAGTCTTCTGAGTAGAGGTGCTTAGGATTGTACTGTAAAAATAACTAGAACTTTTTATTATGATTTCTATGGCACCACAGGTGTGTTTAGCATTTGATGGACATGGTAAGAACCACTGTAATTAAAATTGTCGGTGTTTTTTCTCTATAAATATAATTTACAGAGTATATAATTAAGCCAGTAACATGCACTTGACCTTGGAAAACTCAACACATAATATAATCTTTGTATAATATTTCCTCCTCAAGGCTGTACCTAAGCAGCGATTTTTCAGACTCTTTTCCTGTTATGTTCAAACTATTGCCTGTGTAGACTACCTAAACACATGTAAAGGAAGAAATCACATGTTATCAAATGTTTTTCCCCTACCTGTGTTTCCCTCCCTTTCATGTGTTTGTTTGCCATGTGTAGACCTGTCCTCTTTTTACTCTTGAGAGCACCATGCACACTGATGGCACTATATATGGCATTAATACGATTGATTTGGAATATAATAAGGTAGCTATTGAAATGTGGCAGCTACTAAGACTACCCCACTGAGTTGCCACGATGTCAGAGGAAGGAGGTGCAGGGTGAGAAACAACGCTTGACAGTGTGGATGTTAATTTGTTTAAATACCTCTCAGAAGCATTGAAACAGTTAGAACTGGATATGGAAGAACTGATTGGTTCAAAATTGGGAAAGGAGTACAACAAGGCTGTATATTGTCTCCCTGCTTATTTAACTTATATGCAGAATTCATCATGTGAAAGGCTGGGCTGGATAAAACCCAAGCCGGAATTAAGATTGCCGGAAGAAATATCAACAACCTCAGATATGCAAATGACACAACCTTGATGGCAGAAAGTGAGGAGGAATTAAAGAACCTTTTAATGAGGGTGAAAGAGGAGAGTGCAAAATATGGTCTGAAGCGCAACATCAAAAAAACAGAAGATCATGGCCACTGGTCACATCACCTCCTGGCAAATAGAAGGGGAAGAAATGGAGGCAGTGAAAGATTTTACTTTCTTGGGCTCCATGATCACTGCAGATGGTGACAGCAGTCACAAAATTAAAAGACACCTGCTTCTTGGGAGAAAAGCAATGACAAACCTAAACAGCATCTTAAAAAGCAGAGACATCACCTTGCCAACAAAGGTCCATATAGTTAAAGCTATGGTTTTCCCAGTCGTGATGTATGGAAGTGAGAGCTGGACCATAAAGAAGGCTGATCGCCGAAGAATTCATGCTTTTGAATTATGGTGCTGGAGGAGACTCTTGAGAGTCCCATGGACTGCAAAAAGATCAAACCTATCCACTGCGGGAGGCAGTGGAAGACAGGAGTGCCTGGCGTGCTCTGGTCCATGGGGTCACAAAGAGTCGGACAAGACCAAACGACTAAACAACAACAAACTCGTTTTGACAGGAATGGACTGAATGGAATTTTCAGGCATAGTAGCCCCTCTACAGTGGATCAAGTCTGCATAATTTCAGACAAATGGGCCCATGGGGGCATCTTTCATGTGTACCTGATTGCATGTGCAATTGCACGTGAACATCTCTGGTGATGTGTATGGTATAAGCGCTCAATCATTCCGTCTAATCCCAAACTAGGGATAGAATTTGCTTTAAAAAAACCCTCAATTTGCATGAATTTCTTTCTACTGCCCATCTCACTTCTTGGTGTCAACAAAAGCAGGTAAATTTTTCCTGGTTCCACTAAAAATACTGGTTCTCGCACGATTATACATATTGCTGATAGAAAATGTCTTTTCAACTAATCAATGAGCTAATTAAATACTGAATCTATAGCAAATCAATAGGTAAAAATGGATCAGAAAGTAGATGATGTAAAACTATGTTTTTAAAAAAGCAAAACTAGCCAAGATAATACAAACATACTAAAGAGATCTGAGCCAATGGGAGCACATGCAAATGTATTATTTTTAAGAAGTATAATTATACATTTACTCAGAAACTATAATAACTCTGTAGGAACTGTTTTGGTCACTGTGGTAAATAATTGGTATTTCTTATAACTAAATACATATTTATATACCATGCTAGATGGGGTTTCAAGGACCTAGAATGGGTTCCCTTGGCTTTAAATATGCTGCAGTGTGGCTGATGTAATCTCCTGGCAAATACTGTGTTTTATCATTTTAATTAAAACTGGAAGAATTTGCAACTATTTAAAACAAGTTCAAGTAATATTCAATTAGTTAGATTAGTTGAATACTGTGAGTTAAAATAATTATTTCCTTGTGAAAATGCAAAATACAGTAACAGCAACAATGAAAACTGGAAAAAAAATCCCCCCTTAGCCCCCAAGTCTCATTGTTCCCTTGACACTCCATTCCCTTCATAGCAATAACTCACATGGGTGGGGGAACCCACTTACTGTTCCCCCATCCATGTGAGGGCTTTCCCTACCTCTACTTTCTTCTTGGTCCTTGCCATCATCTATCATCTCATAACATTCTCAAGTCCTTTGCTTACTGCTTGAGCTGTGCTTCTTTATTATTCAATCAATTTCCCTGAATCTCATTTGAACTCAAGAGATTACCCAGCTTCACAGGCCATGCCTTCCATCAAATATCTCAATAGTGTCTTACCAGTCCACACTGATCTAGTTGGTGTTGCAATTGTGTTCCATGTCAGAATGCAATGGTTTGGCAACACTTGAGTCCTTGGTAAAAAATCAGGGAACAAATTAGGTCAATTCTGGAGAAACTGGCTAATACAGAAGCAGCCCATGTATGTATGAGATCAGAGCAGCCAATATTTTGCTCTGCTTTATCTCCCCCCCCCCCCCAATTCCCATTTGCTTTCCCTGCGATATTTAAAACTTCATCGGTGGTATAATGCAATGCAGAGCTACATAAAAGCCTGTCCAAACTCTCAATTTTACAACATATGTTATATATTGTTATTCTTTTTATTATTAAATAATTGCTTACTATTGCTAAGTTTATTCATCGCTTTTTACAAGAATCTCGAAGTTTGCAAAGGGTTGATTTTAAATACAACAATGGCATAAAAACTAACAGAACAATAGAACATACCTAATACCTGAAATCCACTAACCACATAAATAAAAAATATGCATAAGGTGTACATGACCAAAGGTTATTTTGCTACCAACTACCAGTTACGTATAAGGAAGTCCAGATGCTCCATTCTTTAAGGCATATATCTGAGAGATACTGTGAACAGCAAATCATTGGATTATAATTCCAGTGGGATCTATTAAATTCAGTGCAGCTCTTCCAGAATTAGTGATTTCCACAATTTGGAACAATTACATTAACATTAAAGGGAGCTAATGTTCCTTTCCCTTTTCTTCTTAAGAAAATAAAATAGAATGAAAAGGAATAAATATATAAAAGACGAATAAGGTGCCAAGCAGTATTTTAGGTTTTCCTGTCTTCTGTCAGATTAAGAGAAGCATTAAAACAAGATTATTTTTCTGAAAGCAACTGAGTAAAATAAGGCTGCTCCTTATTTAGCATGCTTGTGTTTAGATATGTTGGGGTCTGTGTGAGTTGAATGAAGAATATACATAAAATCTAGCCATTCTGCACATTCATCTTTCAACATGTGCAAGGAATTGTGTTTATACTGCCTATGAAGAATGAACACAGGAGCTGCTTTATATACCATGCAATTCTGACCCAGTAAATTCTGACCATCAGCAGCTGTCCAGAGTCTTAGGCAGAGGCCCTTCCTATCAACTGCTGCCTGATTAATTTAACTGAAGATGCCAGAGATTGAACCCAAACTCTACTGTATGTGCTCTACCGCTGTTGAGGCTTGGAATAGACCATGCCCAGGTGTGGGCGGACAAGGATATGTACACAGATAGGCTGAAGGTTCAGCAGATGAGGCACAAAGGGCTGGGGTGATAGACAGGTTCCCAGATAAACTGAAGATCAGACACCAGATTAAAGGCCGGTACAGAGCCAGCACCAGGTGGAACATCAAATTACAAAGCAGCAATAGAGAGTTGACTGCAGAAACAGATGCAAGGTCAAAGGCAACCTAAGGCCCGTGGGCCAGGTACGGCCCAATCGCCTTCTCAATTCTGCCCGCAGACGGTCCGGGAATCAGCATGTTTTTTACATGAGTAGCATGTGTCCTTTTATTTAAAATGCATCTCTGGGTTATTTGTGGGGCCTGTCTGGTGTTTTTACATGAGTAGAATGCGTGCTTTTGTTTAAAATGCATCTCTGGGTTATTTATGGGGCATAGGAATTTGTTCATATTTCCCCCCGAAATATAGTCTGACCCACCACATGGTCTGAGGGACGGTGGACTGGCCCACGGCTGGAAAAGGTTGCTGACCCCTGATCTAAGGTAGAAGGCAGGAAAAGGTGCAGAGCAGACAGAGTCTTCATACTCAAGACAAGCTATCTGGTCAGATGCATTAGCTTAGCTGAAGGGTTTTTAAACATAGCTGTCAACTTTCAGATTTGAAAATAAGGGATCAGCAGCCTCACGTGTCCCGGTGACAGTCTACGGGGTAGCTAACAATCCAGGATAGCAGCGGGAAGCAGTGGGAAACGGCACTGGAAATTCCCGCAAAAAAAGGGAAGGTTGACAGCTATGTTTTTAAAGGACATTGTGTGCTACAGTTAAGTTGGTGACTCAGTGAAACTATCGTAGCTGGGAGGACTGCTGAATCTCTTTAGGCTAGAATTATAGTCTAAAGGGTGCCTGGTCTGCCTGATTTCCTGGGAGCCCTGAGTGCTGGTGGGGATGGCATCCTCTTGCATGAGACAATTTGGAGTGCTGAAATGGTGGGGAAGTCCTTTCCCCTTGCCACTTCTCCATTCCTAAGTGCCTTCTCCCTAAGCAGCTTTACAAGCACACAGAAGCCTATCAGCAACAGTTACACTCTTTTAGTTTGTGTGGGAAAACTGTCTGTGGACAAACGTTGGCTCCCTCGGCCTCTAAAGTAAGATGAGCGCCACAACCCCAGAGTCGTTCACGACTGGACTTAACTGTCAGGGGTCCTTTACTTTTTTAACAAGTATTTTGGCACTTACTCTCTGGAGCCGTTTTTTTCTGCATGTGCATATGTGTTTAATATAAATCTTGTCTAAGATGCTTGAAGGAGAAAGACTCATTAAAGCTCATCATTAAATAGACATTAAAATCAAATAAATAAGCATTAAATACCCATTATTATTTTTGTTTAGGACTAATACATTTCTAAAATTCCCCACCCTACATCCTTAGGACAGAATGACTCTAAATCTATGCAACAAAGAAAACAAATGCTTTTTTTCATAACTACTACCAGTGTAACTGAAAAGGCCCATTTCTGTAGAAAAGCTCAGCATGAATCTTAGAAGGACTGGGACGATAACACCATGCAAATGTGTGAAGTCTTTGTGCACACCCCCTCCAGATGTACAAGGCCTACCTACTTTTCTTCATGCATTTAAAAAATGAACAGCAAGTTTCAGTGCTTTTGTTTTTGTTGTTTAGTCATCTAGTCATGTCCAACTCTTCGTGATCCCATGGACCAGAGCACGCCAGGCACTCCTGTCTTCTACTGCCTCCTGCAGTTTGGTCAAACTCATGCTGGCAGCTTCAAGAACACTGTCCAACCATCTCGTCCTCTGTCGCCCCCTTCTCCTTGTGCCCTCCATCTTTCCCAACATCAGAGTCTTTTCCAGGGAGTCTTCTCTTCTCATGAGGTGGCCAAAATATTGGAGCCTCAGCTTCAGGATCTGTCCTTCCAGTGAGCACTCAAGGCTGATTTCCTTCAGAATGGATAGGTTTGATCTTCTTGCAGTCGATGGGACTCTCAAAAGTCTCCTCCAGCACCATAATTCAAAAGGAGTTTAGCTGTTTTTCTCTATAATAGTGAACAGGGAAACATGACACTTCAGGTTTCCTGAAGCAAAGTTGTGATCTGGAACTGAGATTCAGGCAGCACCCTCCAAAGAGTTCCAAGCCAAACTGGGCAGTTTTCTGAATTTGGGTCTGAGCTGAATATTATTGCACACCCTGGATATATAACACCTTAGATCAAGCATACTACAGCCATGAGTGCCTTTCCTACTTCGGTATTTATCAGCACAATAGCTTAGCAGTTCATTTTAGGCATTCTTCCAGTGCTGCAGTCCTACAGTATCAATCTAGTTCTAGCAAAATCAGTGGGAGGTTCATTAAATTTTTAAATGCTGTTCTCTCCCCCCCCCCCCCACTTTTTCCTTTTTGGTCAGCCTCTTTCTTTGTCTAGTTTTTTGTTTAAAAAATTCATCTGAAATCTGTCTCATTTAATCTTGCAAAATCCCTTCTGGTTTATTTGTCTTAAATCAATTGCCGCAACTTTATTGCAAGTTTATAAACTTATTTATTTGGGGGGAAACTGAGGTCATTGTTTTTCAGGGAAGAAACTTGTATTCAGTCAGAGACATGTCAACATTTGTTCCAGGCTTCCAGAAGCTGATGGGCATCTCTCTACAAATATGAATGGAAAATTACTTTTGAATTATGTGAGATGGTTGTTTTAAGTGAAATAGGGGCGAGGAGTGCATACTTGACATTCTTTTTTACAGCTCCTGGTGCTCTTTTTTTGGAAGGAGTAATTTAGTTTCCCCACAGATATCTCTTGATGTTTGTTAAGTTTTGTGTATTTTCAGACACACAATACTATGTAGCTGCCAAACTGATATATATCATCTTGACTATTCTTTAACACATTTTAATGCAGTGTTCACTGAGTATAGTGAACATTTCACTAGAGTCTGAAAGTAATGAAGCAACAGAGTACAGCATATTGTTTGTTTGTTTGTTTTGGATTTTATCAATGTTTACGTAAATGGCAATATTATTTTAAAGAAATTTAACATGAACAAATGGTCTTGTAAATTCACTGGTTATAAGGCCAGGTTATACTTCTACTCAGAAGTATGTCCCATTGGACTAAATTAGGCATATTCCCAGGTTAGAGAGTATAGTATTGCAGTCATAAGCACTTGAAATGCTCTCAGTAGAATAATTATGACACATACACCATTTAATTTTTTTGTTTATTGTCATGATGCTATAGCAGTGGGCTGTTTGGTAGCCTATACTATTGAGGAAACCTTTTAAAAAAGTATTATTAATGATGTTTATGGCCCAATCCAATAAAAGAAGATTTATGAGAGTTTGTGCTGTTAACCCAAGACACAGCATAGTCTACAATGATAATAACAAATCTAGTGAAATAGTGCTAGGTAAATTTCAGATGGATTACTTAGGCATTACAAACAAACATAGAGCGGCAATCCCAGTGGCCACTCTGCACCAGGACTCAATATTTATATGATACCTACCTAACCAACTAGGTGAAAAGGGCTGGATCTAGGCACATCAAAGAAGTGTTTCAGTTAAACACGTTGTAAATTTAAACAGGGAAAACAGATAGAGAAAAACAGGACTTCACAGCACCATCTGGTGGCAGTATCGCACTGTTTGTGTGAGCCTCGTCGGGATTCTGCTCCCTGTTAGTTTTTGTCTGTGGCCTCTGCCCATTAATAAGTGTCATAGGGATGTTGCAGTAGGTATGCTGGTTACCTATTGAGGTAAGAGGCAGGGTGCCAGTAGGAGGTACGTCGTATTCATAGCTTCGATAATAGTGTTTCTGGCGCATCTGGGAATGATACGTGTTATGAAAGGTGGAGCGCAGATCAGGATGGGCCGTGGCAAGAGCCGTGGAGGTAGCAGCAGCCATGGAAATTGCTGAGACCGTCTGCAGTTCCCCAAAGGGGCCCTGCTCACTGACATCTAAAATGTTATATTGCACATACAACGCTTTTTCTTTATCAATTTAGCTGAGTCCTGGTTATTCTCTTTCCCTCTGATAGTAACCTAGTGATGTGGGAATGAGTAGCAGGTTCCTTGCCATTTGGCACAGGCTATTAGGGATATTCCATTCTGGACAGCACCAGACTCTGTGTGTGCATGTATATGTGTGTGTTTGGAAATGGATGGGGGTTACATTTTAAATTATTTCTCCCCCCCTTTTTTAAAAAAAAACCCACAACTCCATATATATTAGGCCACTTATACATTGCCAAAAAGAAGGAAATGCATCATCCAATGGGGTATGGGTGAGGAGGGATACAGATTTGCATAAAATTTGCATATGCTCGTATATATGTATCATTGTGCATTTAGAACTGATTACTATGATTTACACAGAAACACAGTACATCTCACCAAGGTGGGGAAGAGTGTGAGCAGGTCACCTGTGTGCCTGCTCCATCTGCTGTCCAGATGCTAATTCTTGATAGGCAATTTCACACACTCTGCTTTCTCTTCTTCTAGTTTCTTACCTTTGAAGCAGACTTTGATTGGACAGTCCTGCAAACAGAGATCTGTCCTCTATAAAATGAGATACATGGTCAGCCTAATGCATGTAGTAAGCTAGGAAGAGAAGATTGTTTGTTTGTTTGAGTGGCTTCCCTGTGTGAAATGGTCTGGACCTTTCATGCAAAACTGAGCTGGCCACATATTATACCAAAGGTAGATTTGTATGTTCCTGGCAAGCAAGGCTGAACATCTGTTTCTGTTACACTTACTGGGCTCAGGTTTTGAATTTATCTTGTGCCACTGAGATCTATAGGATCATAGGGTTGAGCTGGCAAACAATCTGCCACTAATGTAGCCAATTCAAACAGCTTTCAAAACAACTCTGTAAAATTAATACTGGCAGTCATTTGACTTTTTAAAAAAAGTTTTCACACACAGTTTACTTACACTGTTTTATTTTTGTCTCAGTTTGCAAGAGGGGAAGGCTTACTGTGTCATGATAACTTTGCATTTTTGCCAGTAAAAGAGTAAGATCGAAAAGAAAACTGCACATACACCTTTTTTATCTGCTCTGAAATTATGCACTCACCTTTTATTTACTTTATGGAAAGAAAATCTATATTTTACCTACTTTACCGTGTATGTTTCCTCAACCTTTTCCCTTCCTGGGTGTGGAAAAATCAAGGTTTTTTTTTTAAAAAAATATTGCTAGCATGTGCAGCATTCTTAGGAATAAAAGTTGATAGAAATTCAAAAAATTAAGCCTGTTGCAATTGTTTCAGCAAGTCATGTGACTCCATGACTCCATCATGATCACAGGTGCCAAACAAAAACATACTAGTTGTTACAGAATTCAGTGTAAACATGCACAGTGCTCTTTGCATGTTTCTGCTGCTGAATCTCAAGAGACTGGACAGCATTTACGTGAAGTTGGAAAAAACAAACAAATATTCTTTGGATATAGGATTGTTCAGGTTTTTGAGAATGAAACTCTGTTATAGATCTCTTTGTGGAAAGCAGGTAACTTTATTGCTATGACTATACAGTAAGCACTTTCTGTTTAAACCTCAGTGTTTCTATGGCAGAAGTCTGTCAAAGTTCTGCATTCCACTGAGGGCATTTCCAGGCTGTCAATATTTTGGGGTGGGATTTGGTCATATCCCATCAGTGTAATTAAATCTGACCTGAACCCCGGTGAGAAGCAAACCCACTTCTCCAAAAGAGTGGGCTTTTTGCAATAAGGAAAATGACAGGAAAATAGATTGGAAAGTGTGGGATAACACTGGCTTGACCCATGGTAATCTGATCTCCCCACAAACAACTCTAGCTGAATACTCATTAAATAGCTGATGTCTCTGCAAACAATTCAGGCTGAATGCTAATTAAACAGGTCATCTGGGAGTGACCATAGAGGTAGAATTGAACTGAGCTAACTTGACTTTAGTGGGATTGTTGCTTTAAAGTAGAGACCTGTGTGATTATCCTGCTTTGGCGCTGTGTGAATAATTGTTTTGTAGTATGTCCATAACTTTGTAGTATGTGTATAATTGTTCCCATTCGATGTTTTCTAGGTGTTAGGAAGATAAATGTGAAGCATTCTAATGTAATGCTTAAGTTACATGTATAATGCTAATTGTTTTAATTGTCTTTCTAAGTGTCCCCAAGTGCATAATTACAGCTACTGCAAACTGTTCACCAGAGAACAAAAGCTCTGGCAAACACTCCACCCGCCTTGTAAGTGCATTGCTGGTCACCTGTTAAGCTTGTTATGAAGGGTGTCCCTAAAATATCCCCCTGCAATTTACCTGTCAAACAATGAAAAGCATCCTCTCCAAAAACAGCATACATGACTGCTGAGAAAATAAATATCCCTTTGATTAGAAGCCAAATCATATGAAACGGCTACCACAATAACTTCAGAATCGTGAGCTATTTTATTTAAAGTGTGGATGAGAAAGTACACTGCATGATCTTGCTCACGCAGATTATGCTTGTGGTAGGGTATATTAATTAGGGATGCGAGTGGCGCTGTGGGTAAAACCTCAGCGCCTAGGACTTGCCGATCGCATGGTCGGCGGTTCGAATCCCCGCGGCGGGGTGCGCTCCCGTCGTTTGGTCCCAGCACCTGCCAACCTAGCAGTTCGAAAGCACCTCCGGGTGCAAGTAGATAAATAGGGACCGCTTACCAGCGGGAAGGTAAACGGCGTTCTGTGTGCTGTGCTGGCTCGCCAGATGCAGCTTGTCACGCTGGCCACGTGACCCGGAAGTGTCTGCGGACAGCACTGGCTCCCGGCCTATAGAGTGAGATGAGCGCACAACCCTAGAGTCTGGCAAGACTGGCCCGTACGGGCAGGGGTACCTTTACCTTTACCTTTACCTTAGGGTATATTAATTATTACCTCCAGGGAGAAACACTCTCTTTTTAGCATCATCATACTCTTTTTGAGGGCGAATCACTGGGAATATTTCAGGCTGAACCCCTCTTACTATTTATTCCATAGCCCAGGGGTGGGGAATCTGGGTCTTTCTTCAGGCTGATGTACTCTAATTCTCATAAGGCTCAGCCAGCATGGCTAATGATCAGGGAAGATGGGAGGCGCAGCAGAGCAACAGTTAGAGGGCCACAGTTACCTACCCCTGTTGTAGCTTGTTTTCATATTTATACATAGAATAAATGCAAACAGATTAACATACACACAAGCACGAAGCTTAAAAATGGAAGCTGACGATTTTGTAAACTTCCAGTCAATTTTATTAACCTATCTTCTTAACTTCAAGTGTTGTTAATATAGAGAACAAGAACAAAGTATTACATCTTAAGGTATGATGGGGTTAAACTGCTCCTAGAAAACAAAATACTTTGAAAAATATATTAAATTAATTATATTTTACTAATAGTAGGTTCCTTTCAGGCACAGAACAGGGCTATCTATGAATCAGGAAAGTTTTCAAAGATCCATGTCACATTCTGCATGTCACTCATAAGCACTATGCATTTTACAAACATAAGGAAATGGGAGAAAGGTGGGGTAGCTTCCAGGTGAGGTTGCACATAAGCAACATATGTGGTCACTTGTTGCTTTGTGCTGGAATCCCAGGGTGGGAACCAAGAGTTGGAAGCAGGAGTTGGAGTAGGAAGCAAGAGGATTGTAGAGGGAAGCATTCCTTCCCTGCCTTTTGCTTCTACAATGCATATCATGCCCTGTTGAGACTGCTTTGTGGAGAAGCAGTGGCTATAAGGATTTTTGCACACAAAGTGATTCTAGCCTAACATGTTATGGTAGCACCAGAAAAAATAGTGGGGCACAAGGGTTGAGGGACCTTTGTAGAGGCTTGCACCGTATGCTAGATTTCTACAGGAGAAATGTGGCCTCAGTGCAGATTATAGACCAGGCATCCCCAATCTGCGGCCCTCCAGATGTTTTGGCCTACAACTCCTGTGATCCCTAGCTAACATGACCAGTAGCTGAACGTTGCAAGTCTTGAAAAAAGTATATTTTGTTCTATTGCTCACAAGCAGATCCAAAGCAAGCAAAAGCCTTCTTTACTTGACTGGAAATGTCCACAACTCTTGCCTCTCCCTTCTTGTTGCTCCAAGGGCCAGTTACTCATCTTGGGGATGTCCAGGAAGGAGCAATGTAGTGACAGATGCTCTGGAATACCTTCTTCCAGGCAGACTGCACCAAATAGTGTCATTTTGCCACTGAGGAACAGATTTCTAGTGGAAGGGAAGACAGGTGTGTTGCTTTGTTACTTCTTCAGTAGCAGAGTGGGTCTTTGTTTGTTTATTTAAATTAAAACCAGTGACGGTGCCCATCAGCAGTTAGCTATGAACCAGGACAGGGTAAAGGAGGTGTGCAGCTTGATGCCCCCCTCCCCAAAAAACCCCATACATAAGTGGATATTTCCTTCACAAGTCTCTCACAAAATTAGTTGACAATTTGGAAGAGTGGTTGGGACTTGGTTGAGACTTTTTTCCTCCTTCACACTTTAGTTTCCAGTTTAATCCGCACTGTAAGAATGAGGCAACAGTGGTGTGTACCAATTCTTCCGCTTCTCTCTCAGTTCTGTGGATTGGTGCAGTGCCTTTTAGAAGCTAATAAATCTTTGAATGGGAAAAGTATTGCTTATTCTTTTTTAAGTTTCCAAAGCTATCCAAATTTTAGAGCAGATGTGGTTAACCAATAGCCCTCCTATTTAGATTCCCACTACCATGGGAGCTGCAGGCAGCATGGCCAATAGTCAGGGATGATGAGAGTTGTCATTTACGAATATCTGGAGGTTAGCTACCCTTGATAGAAGAATCAAAGCAGCCTTCCTTGACCTTCCCCAATAACTTCCATAAGTGCATGACATGTGAGAAACTGCTTTTGAATCTGAATGAGTCCTCTGGATTACAAAATTTACGTCCCATAGCTTAGGTGAAATGTCATTTTGTCATTTGTTTCTTATGGGTTTGAAACCTGCGGTAGTTGTGGTATATGAATTGTTTAAAGTTCATTACTGCTGTTAAAAGACAAATCTTACATTATGACAACAGGTCTAAAACCGAAGTTTTAAATCTAAACATTTTATATTCTGCTTGATTTATGTGCCTTATATGTTTCGATCTCATCCTGGTTTATTGTAATTGAGAGAATGAGTATTTGCGTATCCCTTACTTTATAGTTGCCCTATCGCCTATTTAGCATGCTCTACTTTTGTATGTAGGTGCTTTTACCTTATGCTGGCCTGTGGCCATAATGAAGATTTGAGTTTGACTTACTTGACACAATTGCAGCTGATCAACAACAAAGATTATTTTTAGTTATTCTTGCCTATTAGCATGACCTTACCTTTATGGTTTTTCCAAGGTACATTTTGTCAACCTGAATGCTATGGGCAGCTGTCATCTCTTGCTTTATCCCCCCATATAAACTGTGAGGGAGACCAATTTAAGGATCATATTAAAACAATGAATGACAAAAAAACCACAGTGGACCAAATGATTTATATTAGTCTTTCTCTGGAGTAGCAAGATGGGAGAGAATGGTGAAGCAGCTAAAATATCTCCAGCGGCTATAGCCTGGCTCAGCACTTCAAAAGAATAACAACATTCTAAATTTTGACAGACAAATCCCTTCATGTTACCAAAATGATATGTGACGGGTATTTTCCTTTGCTCTCCTGCGAAACAAGTGCTTTTTACAAGCAAACTGCTAAAGATATTGAAATGTGTTATGAAGGCAGAGACTGTGTGTTGCAAAACTGTCTATGTTCATTTAATTCCTGCTCTAAGAGTTCCAAAGTGAGTAGAAATGTGTTACAATAAGCAGTAAGTGAGATTTGGATGAGAGTTGAAGCAGTTGCTCTAAATGATGTGCTGGATCTGCAAGGAAAGGGTTGTATTTCATGGTGACTGACGGAATTAACAAATGTGGTTCATCCCACAGCATCTCTGGTCAGCCTATGGATAAGCAGCAGCAAGTATACAAAGAGGCAGCTCTGCTAAAATGCAGGGTAATATTTACAAACACTGCTGGTACACTTGTAGGCCACATCTCCTACCAAGTTGATGTGCTCTTCCATTCCAGAAAAGGTCAATGGCTTAACTTAGCTATATATTTCTAGGAGTCAGATGCTTCTTCCATTCCAAAATGCCTATATCATCACATATTTTCAATCATGCTTTTAAAACCTGGATACAGCTTCTCTTAAAAGAAAAGAAAGAAAGGAAACAAAGACTTTGTTAGGTCCATTCTCCCAATACAGTGGTACCTCGGTTTACGAACTTAATCCGTTCCGGAAGTTCTTAAACCAAGGCACGCTTTTCCTAATGAGGCCTCCCACTGCTGGTGCCCTTCCACCCTTCAGATTACGTTCTTAGACCAAGGTAAACTTCTAAAACCAAGACACTATTTCTGGTTTTGTGGAGTTTGTAAACCAAATTGTTCTTAAACCGGACTGTTCTTAAACTGAGGTACCACTGTATATCTTAGGTCTAAACATGATTGAATTTAATGCATAATATTAAAGAAGGAAGAAAAGAATGTAACAGGAATAAGAGTGTATATGGTCCAGTTATCTATCTAGTATCCAGTGATCTCTGCTTGGTTCTGTCGGCTGGATACTAAGAATAGATGTATACATCTGCAAAAGTACTGTTAGAATTCTATAGGTCTTCAGCATTAGTGGTACAATGGTTATTCACATAACTATCTTTAAGGTGGAAGAATTTCCATGAGTTTAGTGATTTCCTTACTTTTCCGGACATTGGATCCAGGTTCACATTCAGCAGAATTTTCCTCTTGCTGGAGGAAGCTGAGAGGAGACAATCTTAACTATCTCTTCCCTCCCCTTGCAGTGTCCCTTATCCGTTTTGAGGGATTGTGGGACCTAGAGCAACATGAAAAGTACTACAGGGGATGGGAGGATGGGAGAAGAAGCTTTACTCTTCTGCAGAGTCTCCTCAAGATGTTAATGGCTTCCAAGAATGGAAGGGCTATATTTTATTTATGGAAGTCACTGTAGATCCAACTCATTGTGTATAAGTGTTTCCATAATTATCTCCTTATGGTGACATTTTCTTAAAAGTGGTGGTATGAAAAGGCTGTTTAGCAGTACACCTACTACTTACCTTGGACCCTTTAGGATGAGAAAAATCAAAGCAGATGGTGAATGGCCGCTTGTTTCAGAGAATAGTAGCTCCACGTTAAGGATGGTCAGGGACTAAGGAGGTTTAACAGACAATTACTGACTTAATCCATATGACCCCATATTAGCTGTGGATTTTGAGCCAAAGATGTAACCTTTGCCCAGTGATTGTGCTGTTGAATTTGACCACAGTCCAAAACAGATTTGTGGATACAGAAGTAAGCACACTTAGCTCTGCATTGGGTTGTGGACTTTTTCCCCCAAACAAAGTGCTGTGCTTTTATAGATAAGCCTTTAACATGGCTTTGCATGCAAACTTTCACAGAATGCTTCTCTCCCACCTCCTCCTTCCCCAGTAAAAAACAAAGGATAGAGCCCAGGAACTAGGGCAAATACTTTTTTTTCTTTTTATTTTGTGTTCTAACAGAATTTTAGTCAAACATTGAGTACGTGAACATATGACACTTCCTTTACTGTTTCTCGCACAGCTGTTTATAGAAGAGGAATACTTGGGCGGAATGTTTCTAAAGCCAAATATGGCGGTCTCCAGCCATTTGGAGCCTTTATCTCACATACTCTTCCTTTTCTCATTTGTTTGATTTTATTTAATAATATGACAAAGCATTATAAGAAAATCTTTTCTTTAAGTAGTGTGAATATCAAATAGTACCCATTAATCCCTGAATCATGCTATTCAAAGTGCTTAAATCTACATTAAAAATAGAAGAAGAAAAGTATTCCTGGTGAGACTTAAACAAACAAAAAACCTTAAAAAAAGAGAAACCAAACCTGCTAACACCTACAGCGTAGCTGTGGTCATACTGCAATGCTTTACAGTTACTTCACAACTCAGATCTAAGCTTCAAAAATATAAAAGAAAAGGCCATTGCACTGATTTACCTTTTGTTGGGAATTTGGAGAGTGGAGGGGAAAAGGTCTGAGATTTGGAATCTCATTAAAGGCCATTAAATTCCATCAGTACTTGGCAGGTGTCTATAATAGCCATCTTCCATTTTCAAAGAACAAAATGTGCAAAGCTGCTTTGTTGGTCCTGGCAGCTTTATTTGCTTGATGTGATTTATTTGGCACATGCCCAGGCTTTTATTTTGGTGGTGGTGGGGAGCACATACTAACAAAATAACATTATTAGAAAAGGACCTGAGTTAACTGTCACAAAAATGAATATTGTTAGGCAAATAAATGTCTATATACATCCTAAAGGCTCTTGAATATGACTTGCAGATGCTTCCTTTCCAGTTACAACATGAAACTGGATATTTCCAGTGTACAGGTTGAAGCCCACAAGCACCTCTAGAATGCAGGTTACAGATTGTTTCATCACATTGCATCTTATCCAAACCAAACTATAACTTGGCAGTCAAACAAAACACACAGTATCTATTATAGCAGCTGTTACTGGTCAGCTCTTTAGGAAACTCCCTCCATCTGCGGTGAATTCAATAGTTTCAAATAGTCATTTCCAGCAGTTAAATTGTTGCGTTTTGAGTGCAAGACAAACAAAAAGGTCACATTCTGTTCTGGTGTAAGTTAATCAGCATTAGAAGTGTGCTCCCAAAAGGCTAGTGCCATATGAAAAGCAATCCTACTGTTCCTCCCTTCCATGGTTCTTATGTGAAATGTGACTATTGCATCAGTATGTGTAAATATGGAGATTAATGCTGACTGTGTTAACATTCAGTGAATGAGGAGTTAATTGGCTCCATTAATGTCTATGACAAACTCTCCTTGAATTCTGTGTGGGCAAAAAAAATCAGTCCTGAGGTTTATGCAGAGAATGTTTCCCAGAGCCATGTTCCATGATCCTTCTTTAACTTTTTAAAGATGAAATCATACATTTAAAATAAAACTAGTTTATTTTATTCAATAACATTAATTGTTTCCAACATTTCTGGGTCTGATTTAAATATTACTCTTTTATAAAATATTGATGTTTGTTGGTATTTACTTTTGCAACCTCCTGAGATCTTCTTTAAACAACCTTGGAATTAAAAAAAACCCTTCTAAATTATTACTACAAGCTTCTTCTTCTTCTTTTAAAAAAAGATAAGAATGAATAATAAAGAATTCTAAATTCTGGATGTATCAGCAAAAAGAAAAGGCAATGACCAAACTTTAATATACACGGGGACTCCAAATCGGCTGCAAAAGAATTTTCTCATACTTCTTAAAAGACAACTTTTTCGTAATACAATGTGACAAACCATATTAGATATTGTCCTTCTGCTTTCCTTTGGTTTGGAAGCCATCACCGTAAATCTCTGCGGGGTTTAGTGCACTTCAGTGCCTATTGCCATACTTGCCTGATGAATGTAAATAATCTCATTTGAAGAATTTAAAGCAAGAAAGAGATCCACTGGTCCCAACCAAAAACGGAGTGGGGGAGGGAGTCACAAACACATCCAACACTTTCTCAGGAACTGAATGAATTAGAGTCGGCATGTTATTATCTTTATATAAAAGGAATACAACCAACTCATAAAATAAAGCATAACACCCTATTTTTCTTTCTACATACTCCATAGTGGTTATTGTGAACCAAGTGATACAGACTGGGTTGTGTATTTTTATTTTGTTTTGTTTTGTTCCACAACTATTAACTATGTGAAATGTTAAGACATTTAGACCACCTGTAATTTCACTCTGTGTGGTGCTGTAAAAAAGGCAAGGGTAAGGGGGTAAAGTGTAGCAGTGGGATAATGAATGAAGATAGGGCTATGAGACGTTAGTGGGGTCCTCCTAAGAACAAATGTCCCCCTCCCCACACGCACACACACACACTGGTGAATTGCTGCAAGCATGGCCGCTGGGAATCAGGCTAGGCGGGCCAACAAATGGATAGTGCTTCTGGATTCAACATAACTTTGTCCAAGCATTCCCAATAAATGTTTTAAAAAATAACACTCAAACTATACTAATGAAGCAAAAAGGTTTTCCTATCTATACAGCAGTCTCTTCATTTTTTCTCTTTTTTTAAAAAATGCAAATATACAAATCCCAATGACATATAAAACAAAGTCAAAATGTGAATGGCAGGAGACATGGGTAAAACAGGAAGACTGATGCTACAAAGAAATTTGCAAAAACATATGTACAAGACCCTGTTTTTCCTCATATTTCATAGATTGTAATGCATGTTTAACAGCAGCAGTCGAGGATGTAGTTCCAGGCACCAGACTGCAGACTTAGCTTCTACACAAGGGGGGCGAGTTCCCCCTTGCATTTATGTCACCAAATGACACTTGATATACTGGTTTCCCGTGGTAGGAGTGGCAGTATCGCACTGTTTGTGTGAGCCTCGTCGGGATTCTGCTCCCTGTTAGTTTTTGTCTGTGGCCTCTGCCCATTAATAAGTGTCATAGGGATGTTGCAGTAGGTATGCTGGTTACCTATTGAGGTAAGAGGCAGGGTGCCAGTAGGAGGTACGTCGTATTCATAGCTTCGATAATAGTGTTTCTGGCGCATCTGGGAATGATACGTGTTATGAAAGGTGGAGCGCAGATCAGGATGGGCCGTGGCAAGAGCCGTGGAGGTAGCAGCAGCCATGGAAATTGCTGAGACCGTCTGCAGTTCCCCAAAGGGGCCCTGCTCACTGACATCTAAAACCTGCTCGTGTGTGATGGGTTCTATCCTCTTAAAAGGCATTTCGTACTGTAAACGTTTCCAGAATTTGGAATTCAACTTGTTGCATTTTGGTCCGTGCCATTTAATAACAGTTAGGAGTTTGATGGTATGTTTCAGGGCCTCAACCTCCTGGTAGTTCATGATTCCCCGAAGTTCACTGCACTCAATCAGTATCACTTTAATTTCTCCCGTAACTAGCATGTTCCGAAGCCTCGTTTCCAGTTCAAAGATACTCCAGCCTCTTCTTACCACGTAGTTTGGAGTCATGACAATGATCAGTCGCTTGCTTTGGTCTACACATCTGGCCACGTCTTCTATGTATGCTGTAAAGCAAAAGAGGCTCAAGGTCAGGCAAAAATTATACCGGAGCTTCTAATTGCTTAAAAACAAAGTACTTTTTATTTATGCATTATGCAGACATTCAGTGCAGATTTACAAATAACCATTTGGTCAGTCATGTGTGGTAAATAAGAATTTCCCCCAAGTAAGTTACCATTCTTCATTCTAGGAACCAAGAAAGGAATACCCGTTGCAGAGTGCAACTTGGCTTGTACGGTAGGCTGATGTATCTGCATGAGAAAGGGTGGAAAGAGAGGAACCTTCATACTTCCTAGAGTGTTCTTCTAGTGCTGAGCTGTTGATTTTCCTTAAATGTTAGACTGATGATATTAGGGTTGCTGATCACACCTTCTACTCACCTTTCTTTTCTCTGTGCCTCCCTCATGAGAGCAGACATACATGGTGCTTCCTTCAGTTGAGATGCAAATGCAAGCATGGCTCAGTGCATCTCCACCTTAGCTAGATAAAACTATTATTATTATTATTATTATTATTATTATTATTATTATTATTTTATTATTATTATTATTATTATTATTTTACTTTTAATAAAACTTACAGGGTAAGAAAAGAATTAGAATATTTCCTTTAAAAAATGCATTTCCAATAATAAATGCTAGCTTTCTTACTTTCCTAAACCTAGAGTCTCGGTGTAATTGTGTCCAGGGTAAAGTGTGCTCCTCGAACTGGGTTTCGATATTCAGTTCATTTTCTGCTGCACATTCAACTCAAATACTAACATAGCTTTCATTTGTTTCACTTAGAACCAGACTCCTTTCTTTAAAAAGGGAAGAAGTTCTAATAACAAGTTTGTGGATATATCTTGTTCCTAGTAAGGCTGAAAAGGATAAAGTCTGGTCTGTAACTGGGACGTCCAAGTTTGGATAGTTCTTATAAATGAGAAAGACTTGGCCCCATCCTCCACAATGCAGGTCAGTGTCAATGGAGGCTTTCTGCAAGGTAACAATGCATTCCATTATGTCTAATAATGTGGCTCCTTTCCTGTTCCATGGAGAAGGAATAGAGCTCATTGATTTTTGGTAGCAAGCCAACAGGGCATTGGATTGTGGGAGACAAGGGGTGGTAATCTGCTAAATCAGCATGGAGGACATGGATAGGGTTGATACCTCCCACTGGATGTGACAGATAAGGTCCAACCAAATTTTCTGCCTCCTCTCCAGAGGTAGGAGCATGCCTATGCCCATGCAGAGCTTGTCTGAGGGCTGGGGCAGGAGCCTTGTTAGAATAAAGTTATGAACTCAAATAAAAAAGCAGCCAGTCCCTGGTAGGGCCCCCCCAGCTAGTTTAGCATTCCAAAGCCCTGGGCAAGTGTACCTGGCTCTTCCCTTCTCTTCACGGGCCTCAGTAGTAGGAGCCATCCCACTTCCCAGACTAACCCTATCTGTAGGATGTGAAGGAGGTGGTCTGTATAAAGTCTTCTGACTATTTAGTGTGCATTTTCCAACTTTTTCTAAACCCTTTGCCTCTATTTGTGTTGGCTGAGTGTGTTTCCTCTGCTTCCTGTTCTCCTTTTGATTCCTGCTGTGAGCCATTAGTTTTCTTCATCATTCATTGTTTTCCGTCCCCCTTCACATTTGTGATGATCCGTCCTGGAACAACCCCCTTGAAGAAGATAGCAGTGGTTACCCAGATCTCGTGGCTGATTGTGAAGCCTATGCACCCATTCTGCTGCATGTCATTGTGGTTTTCCAATGGTTGACATTTTTAAGGTGGCCATATGGGCTTCTCACACCTTCACTAGACACTCAAAGGTAGATGTGTTCTGTTCTGCTGATGTGGCATTTGATAGGAAGGCCCTGCAGAAAGTGGTGATGTGTTACAGTGGTGCAGGGGAAGCCTTCCCTGAGTATGTTTATTGCTCTACTAGATCCCTCTCCAAGAAATGTCCTCCATCCTGATCTGCCAAAACATGCTAACTTGAAATGCCATGAATTTCCATCTTCCAATTAGGATGGAGGGTATTCTGCCCACCTCTCCTTCTTCTGCACTGTTTGGTGGGTGTAGTAGGCTTAGGGCATCTGTGCTCACCCAGATATGTTAGAGCTTTCTATTGCCCTCTTTCCTTGGGACCAGGAACTTGTTACTTCAATGTGTTATCCTGTTTGAGGATGGTCAGTATGCCTGTTGAAGGTTTTGTTTCAGGTCTCTTGTGGGCATCAGTGACTGTCATAGGATGAGGGGTCATCTTTGCTCTCTCTCAGTTGGTCTGGTGAGTGGGATGACTCCTGCCCCTAAAGAGGAGGCAGAAGACCTGCCTGTCACATCCAGTGGGAGGTGCCATCCCTATCAGAGGAATGTCCTCCAGCCTAATCTGCAAATAGAAATTCACAGTAAGACAAAATTCCTGTTTTCCCACGTAAGCTATGTTTAAGGCTGATTCAAAAATTCAACCCAATAGAACATTTCTGCAGTAGTTGTTGTTGTAAAAGCTGACTTCTTAAATTTCATTGCAAACTGAACCTACTTTTTCACAGTTCAAAACAATTCAGTGTCCCATTATTTACAGACATAATATTGTGTCATTTAGGAATTCCACAAAGTTATGTGCTGTCTGCATATTAATTCAGAGGTTATTCTTGTACAGGCAGGGCATAATGAAGCCTTGTTTTGCCCCACTGTTTCTCTCCATGTAGGAACTGTGTCAGGTAGTTAAGGTACAATGGAAGGAATATGTACACCTTATTACTCTTCCAAGGATTGTAATTCACCTTATTTGAATCAGGAGATGAATTAGACAAAGATATCAGAGGCATGCATGAATTCCCTGTTCCCAGGGTTTTCTTCAGCCGGAACTCCCTGGCGATGGTGGGTGATCCGCCCTAAAAAAAGGTCAACAAGGGGGGGGAAAGCCCTTCCTATTTCCAATAATGGACTAATGAGGCAAGTGTCATGTTAGCCTGCTATATTTTGTGTGTGTGTGTGTGTGTGTGTGTGTGTGTGTGTGTGTACACAACTGGGCGCTGTTATACACCATGGGGATTCCTCTGTTCATGGTCACTGCATTCATGGCAGGATTGGACTGAGTGCCAGATGTTCTACAATTTTTGGTTGAGTTGAACCCGCTCCATTGTCCCATTTGCAGAAGGCAAAGTTGAAAGCATTTCAGTGGTCTTTAGGGTAAAGGGTATAAATCCACCAGAAATTACTAGCGATGTTCTGGTGGCTCATAGGCACCATTTTGTTTGACAAGAAGTCTCTTAGGAATGTTGTTCTTACTCTTTATTTTATTAGGAATAATACTATATCATCTGAAGCCAGGGTGAAGAAGATATTTCCAGCCCTCGTTTTGGGGGACTTTGAGGTGGTGGTGATAATGGTGAAGATCACAGCTGCGAGGAGGAGAAGCACTGTGAAATAGGTGCATTGAAAAAAGGTGACCTGAGAGGCATTTTCAGGGCACTTCTGAAAAGTTTACAGACAACTTTAAGCCTGGTCTTATAGTTAAGTGATATTTTTCACAATATGTTGTAACTTTGAATAATTTTATTTTGTATCCTCAATTTTTAGATACATTTTACATATCAAGTTCCTGGATCACAGGTATTGGGTTTGCGTGATTTATCAGTGTGTAATGGACATTCATTTTCTTCTTTGTTTTAGCTAAAGAGAATACATTGAATGTAATATTTGCAACTGGTAGTATTACTGCTAAACTTTACTACAGTTTTTTTATGAGACAGCATTGAAACAATACTGCATTAAATATATATCTTAAAAAATAAACACACACACACACACATATGTAAAGTACTGGTATACAAACAAACATGTATGTATGCACACACAGAATTGAAACTTACTTCCAGTTGGAATCAGATCTCTATCAGGAATGAACAATTTGTACCCATAATGCTTTTCAAGCATATCTGGTAGGATCTCAAGAGCAAATCTTTCTTCTTCCCCCGTTTCCTGATTCCACTGGTCAGGATCCACTTTGGTGTATGACAGGTATGCATCATAATCTTTGTTATCTGCAGTTTTAAAGGGAAGGGGAATAGGGACAGAAGAAAGAAGACAGACTTGATATTTGTGAAGCAGAATATTTGTTTGTGAGACAGAGAATCACCTTATTGGATGGGTGGCTTTAACAATAGGGACAAATGCCCTTTTTGGACAAACTTGGAAATTTTAGAGGATAGAAGGAAGAGCTTCACTCATTTTGATCATGAGAAACAACCATCTGCATTTAAGCAGAATTTTCTATTTAAAAGCTGATCCCTCAGGGTTCCCAATTGCTTTTTAAATTTCCACTAGTTTAAAATGTTACCACTCCCTGAAATCACCCTGTCTATTTCAAGGTGGAAGCTGTCACCTGAACTTTCGGCTTATTTACACACCATAGGTTTAAAGTACATGGCTTCTGGAGCTGTAGTCTGTTAAGGGTGCTGGGAATTGTATCTGTGAGTTCCTTTGGAGGAAGTGTGCTTTCAATATTCCTAACATGTATGGTGTGCGCACAGTTGTGTGACAAAAAGTACAGGCCCATCACGGGATCACGGCTCATGTTTTCAGTTACTGAAAACTTAGGAGGACGGATGTGCACATAGTGAAAGTTCAAAAGTAATCACGTACAGTATTGATTTCTTCTCTAGCATGCTATAAGCAGAAAAAAGAGGCAGATTTCTGGATTTCGAGAACACATTTTGAAAAAAAATTGTTTCAGTATTATATGCTCTACTGTTCAAATCATTGTCGGATTCAAAATTAGTATCTTCATTAGGATTTCAGGATTCAAATATAAACTTTCGAAATTTGCTTTCAGAAGGAGCTCTTTTTAGCCAGCATAGTCCTGATTTCACATCTCTCTTGCACACAGCATAGGTGTATGCCTTTCTCCCACAAGAACAAATACCTGTGTGTGGCACTACTGTCAATGGGAATAGGGATGGTGGCAGGGAACTCAAGTAATACAGCGAATAGGGGAAGGGGAAGGAGACTAGATCATCCCTTTGCTAATAAATTTAACTGAAATTCTATGGCTCAACTTGCCCATTTTAAGAAATATAATAAAACATGCATAATTGGGATTGTTGGAAAAACTGAAATTATAAATGCAAAGTTTTGCAAATAATGTGAGTGAGAAGAATTTGTTTGAGAAGTAACAGATCAGCCCTCCCCACCCCACCCCACTTCTAACATTCATTTGAAAACAAATCTGGTGGATGCAAGTATGTATAGGTAAAAAGATAATGGAGACTGCAGTGAAAGCCATCCTTTTTATTTCTGTTTCAATGAACCCAGTTCATTGCATTAAGGTGAGTTTTTGTTTTGAATATAATATTATTCCTTTTCCAATGGGAAATAAATGTACTCTTTTCAATATATGCATTCTGTTTGCTTACTTATAAGATTGAATGAAAGAAGCCACCATTAATTTTCATTAAGGGGTCAATAATGCCAAGTGCTCTGGAACTAATTCAGTGGAATAAGAGGTCACATTTTGATGTTTGTTGTGAAGAAAGTAGGGAGAAATCAATGGCAGGAGTAATGAAATGTTAACATCCATCTAACTCTCTAGACAGCATTATGCACAGGCTATAGAGAATATCAATTGCTTGTAAAAAGGTCTGATTGAATATCCTACTCTGTACCATACGTAATGCTAGTGATTCAATGCTGAATTCAGCTATTTGCTAACTTTTTTTTCACTTTACTCCTTTTTACCTTTCAGACACAGCTGTAAAAACAACAGTATGCCAACTTAAGGCAGTGCTGATGTCTGGCTATATGCAAGACAAAGCACAGACCCTTTGCAGATATGATCTCTGTATGTGGAGTAAAATGAAAAGGTCTCCCGTCTCTGACATTACATGTCTTGCTGCCTTTCCCTGCCCCCACAATATTCACATCTTAACTGCAGAAAGCTGCAAAGAGGAAACCTACTCATTTGGGATGCACTTGCATAAGTTCCCAAACAATTAAAAATCCCACATGTAGATGTCCCCATTGCAAATATGTGAGTGTTGGGGGCAGGGTGGGCAGGATACATGAGACTAAGGTAGGAAGCCAGGAGCTATAATCACAGTTACCCATCATGTGTTTAGTTCTAAGAAGATAAGAATCCTGCTGGATCAGGCCAGGGGCCCATCTAGTCTAACATTCTGTTCTCACAGTAGCAAACCACATGTCAATGGGATGTCAGTATGCAGAGCTTTGTGACTCGGATTCAGAGGCATACTGTCTTCTGTAGTGGAAGTAGCCATTTATAGTTTCCCTCCCTGTTTAATTACAGATATTGGTAAGAGAGCCCAACTGCCCATTCAACACTGGCAAGAACTTTGAGTACAGCTGAGAACATGGCAAGGCCAATCACAAACCTGTGTTCAATCAGGAGCTGCTATCTGGATAATATTCTGGCTGTGAAAGGTAATAGAAATAAAAATGTTCCTATTGAAACTGATGGAAAGCCCCCTATCACTGTCCCCTCCTTCTCTCTGTTCCTTAAATATGTCTGCTATCAACAAGTTCTTCAAGATTAGGAGAATTCTGATACCGTGAAAACACACTCACTGACGGGCTCCTGAAAAGAAAGTCAGAAGATACAGAGACTATTTTGTACGTAATAATTTTATATTACAACAGTAGGAATTTTTTTTACTAGTGAATGATATTATCTAGTTTTCTTTAGATGGGATAAGGAAGGAAGATATATTTCAATGAAAAGATGTGGTCATTAATGCAAGTTTAATATGAACAATGGTGCACTGAGTTGACATGCACCATCTTCACTTGCATATTGAAATCTGCTTCTCTGTGATGCAATTCCATGCTAATAGGGAACATGGGTGAATTAAGTGGCTACATAAATGTTCCATTATTCTGGAACCATCTATTTCATATACAGGTTACTGAAAGTGAGAATGTAGGCGAAGCTGAGCACAAGGAAAACTGATTCTTGAGTTGAATTTTGCGGTCACTATCATAGATACTGATCAGGCTTGAGGATTTAGAATTGCCACTAAAGCTCTTGTTATCTGGCACTTAATCTAGCAAATATCTACTGATTGTTATTTCACTGCTATAAGAAGATGGAATATACACATTAGCTCCAGTGCAATGAACAATTCACAGAGAAAGGCAAGTGGATATGTTTAAGAAATACCTACAAAAATATAACAACGACATAACATCTATGGCAGCGTTTGAATGACCCTTGTGTAAATTAAATACTACTCAGCAAGGCAAAACGGTACGATATGTTATAAGAAAGTACTAGAAACTATAGTAAGAGTAAGGTAAGAAGTATAAGTACATTCAATGTCGTAAATGTAACTTACATCGGGAAATGATGGGAAGTCTGTTTTCATATAATTTAGTTTATCAGATTTTTATTTTGTTTTATTTTTGTTTAGTTAGAAAGTATAAGAAAAGAGCATATACAAATACAAGTTTAAATCAATATTTAATGGTATAACTATTTAAGGCTGTACATATACCTAAGATTGTGTATGGATGTCAATTAATAAAAAAAATTAATTAAAAAAATGAATAACACCAAAAAAAAAAATTAAAATTGAGAAAGGCAAGTGTTGCTATAGATATTTTCAAGGCTTGCCTAGTCATTCGTCAATTTTACAATAGGTGAACCACCAACCTGAATCAGATACTATGGTTGCACCTACATCCTGCTAATGATAGCTGAATCCAAATCACAATGGATGGCAAATAAAAGGAATTGTCTTTTGGATAATTTTCAGTAGTACCAAAAAGCAGTAGAGCCATGAGAAAGTTTTGCAATTATTGACCTATGTCTGTTTCTGGAATTTTAGATTATTTACTGAAATGTGGACTCAATTCAAGTTCATAATGTGCAATTTAGAAGCTCTGCTGTACAAGCAACTCCATAAATATATTTCCAACCTGGACTTCTCGTAGGCCAAGCATATATTCTTTAAAAATGTAGTGGAATGCTTCGCCTTACTCTGACTCTACGTTTTTTGATGAGAGCACATGGCTGATTTCTGACTTTTTGCAGGCTAAAGATCAAACAGACAGAGAGTTAAGCTCTAGCAAAGTCTTAGATACATTGTCAGCTTATGCCTCCTCTTTGAATAGAACTTCAATTAATTTTCAAAAGCATGTAAAGAAGCACAGCTAAAATCTTCTATCAATGTATCTTGCAAATGAAGATGTGATTGATTTGTTGCTTGCACTTTGGCTCTAAGTATAGATTATGCCATTTGAAAGATTTGCTTTTTGTCAGAGTAACATGCTTTAGTGATAAAGATACTACCCTCTCTCCTTCTATGCGTAGGAAGAAAAACAGCACCTGCTATTGAGCATATAGAAGCTGGAATGCTGAAAACATTTACCAAGCCTCTTGAACTGGCAAGGAGATTAAAGGCAAGAAACTGATTTCTGAAATCTCTGTCTTGCTTTAATAGGTATTTATTCCAAATGCTGTTAGTATTGTAGTGTGCCACCCCAATCTCCAAGTGGCGCAAGATTCCAGGAATTCCAGGAGCTTAATATACTCTTAACTGGGAAGAGATCCCTTCAAGTCTTCCTGGCTTACTTTTTAGTAGACATGCATTCGATTGCACTGTTAGTTGCCTACTAAGGCTTCTCAGTACAATTCTAACGGCACAATCTATGCATGTTTACTCAGAAGTAATTAACCTCACTATATCTTATTCCCCAACAAGTGTGTATAAGATTGCAGGCTAAATGTACTTTTAATTGAAGATTTCCATTGGCTGCCATGTGGGAGTGGCAGAAACATATATTAAGTGCACTAGGGAACAGAGCAGACTTTATCGCTTGCACTCTTCTTATGAATTCATTATGCCTTAATGTTTAGAAGTCTCAATCACATAAATTATTAAATTCCAGCATTTCTGTGATGTTTTTAATACACACTTATTAAAAATGGATTATACAAATAGTTTGATGTTACATTAGACCCCGCAACATAATAGGGTGACATAAAATAAGCAACAAATTAAGCACAAGAAGCCCAACACACCATCATTTTCAAGTACAATAAAAACAGACCTATATTGTTTATTCTTTTGCTGACTTTCAGTTGTCAGCTCAGCTCTGAAATTGATATAGACACCAAATGCAATGCTATTTAATTAGTTGGACCCAAACTGAATGATCTATTATTAATGATAGACGTTTGCTTAGTTTTACTATAAAAACTTCAGAAATACTTATTAGTTGATCAGCTTATATGAAAAACAAATTCAACTCTTCAACACTTAGAACAAAAATCTCTCTATGCATTGCCACAAATTCTTAGAAGTCAGCCTGAGTTTGAGAGTCAAACTTTTGTTTTTCTCTGTTATGCGTTGAAATTTTTAATAAAGTATAAATTAAGAAAGAATAAGTCAACCGGTTAGGAAAAAGATAAACACTTTTGTAAGCTTTAGTGTTCTGCAACCATTTAAATAATGAGGTATTAAATGCATCTTCTGTTCCGATATTTATATGTCCAAGTCAAAATTTACCTACAGAATCTTTCTAAGGCATAGGGAATAAACTATGGCAAAATTGTTTATTTTCTGCCTTTCTATATCTGGCAGCTAATCTATTACAAACTATCCCATTAAAAGAAAATCCTGCTTATTTATTTATTTATTAGATTTAAACACTGCACCTTCCTCTAAGAAGCCCAGGTGGGCAAAAATCTAGCAAAAGCACAGTGTCATAGACTGAGGAGTTTGTATAGATGAACATGGAACTATTATTTAAATCTAAGACAAGGAAAGAGACTAGGCAGAAGGTCCTAGGTTCAGTCCAAGAACCTTCAGTCAAAGCATCCCAGTTAGCAGGATGGGAAAGGACATAAGCTATAGATCAGGCATAGGCATACTCAGCCCTCCAGATGTTTTGGGACTGCAACTCCCATGATCCCTAGCTAACAGGACCAGTGGTCAGGGATGATGGGAGTTGTAGTCCCAAAACATCTGGAGGGCCGAGGTTGAGGAAGCCTGCTACAGATCTTAGAGACTTGTTGCCGCTCAAGAAAGGGCATACAGGGATAGATGACCTAACAATCTGACTCTGCACATCCAGCGTCAATCAATATGCACCTATGAGTCTTACCAAAAACAACAACAGTGTTACGATTATTCAAATTCAAGAAAGTTGAACGTGTTGCTTTTTTACTTGGTGGAGTAATAATCTGTGTTGATAATTCTCATAAGATTAACTACAGAGGGTAACTGTGGGGCACTCTGGTAAAGTTTCAGGACAGTCAGTTAATGGAAATACAGAATCAAGTCGTTTGTGATATTTAGGAAATCAAAATGAATGAGGTGAAAATTCCGTGTTTACAAACTTATCTCTTTATGCACAACAAAGGAGTTGTGAAATAATAAATCGTCTAATGGGAAATAAACATAGGTTAAAAGGAAAAGCTGAATGGGCAATACTGTGCTTTAATAAGACTTCTGACGAAAAGTTACCGTATTTTTTGCCCTATAGGACGCACTTTATTGCCTCCAAAAATGAAGGGGAAATGTGTGTGCGTCCTATGGGTCGAATGCAGGCTTTCGCTGAAGCCTGGAGAGTGAGAGGGGTCGGTGCACACCGACCCCTCTCACTCTCCAGGCTTCAGGAGAGCCCCACCGCCAGCCCCACAAGCTTGGGGGACAGTGGGGAGGTGGAACGCCGCCATCCCACTGTCCCCCAACTTGGTTAGAAGGCTGGCGGGGGGAGAAGCTTGCTCCTCCCCGTCGCCAGCCCCGCAAACTCGGGGGACAGCGGGGAAGCGCAGCGTGCCATCCCGCTGTCTCCCGACCTGGTTTGGAGGCTGGTGGAGGGCTTCCCCCTCCCCCAGCCCCGCAAGCTCCCAGAGCGATGCCAAAGCTGCACGCAGCTTCGGCATGGCTCTGGGTCCCGTTCTGGGGGCTGGGGTTAGGGGAAGCAGGAGTCCTCTGGCAATGGGGATCCAGTTGGTCCTCTGAGCTGTCCAGGAGGTTGGATTCTAGGCCTGGCTGGTGAATTGGCCTATTGCAAGCAGGCTCGGGGGCAGCCTTTTCCTGGGAGGTGGGACCAACTGAGGCCAGTAGGCTTCACTTGGCTCTTCGGGTAGGCTCTTCGGGTAGTTAAAGCAGCCTGCCCCTGCTCCCTCATGCAGTTTCCTTGTTAGATACAGTGGTACCTCTCAAGACGAAATTAATTCGTTCTGCGATTTTTCTCGTCTTGTGAAGCACGGATTTTGGAAAAGCTTCAAAAATCACCACAGTCTTCAAAAACCTCAAAAAAGGCTACCACACCGCGTGCTATGAGTTGCTCCTCGAAGTCAAGTCGCAACTGCACCCCCTGAATGCATGGTTTCAAGAAAAAGGAAACAAACTTGCAAGACAAAGGAAACAAACTTGCAAGACATTTCCGTCTTGCGAAGCAAGTCCATAAGGAAATCCGTCTTGCGAAGCAACTCAAAAAACAAAAAACTCTTTCGTCTTGCGAGTTTTTCGTCTTATGAAGCATTTGTCTTGCGAGGTACCACTGTATAATCATAATAACCCTCAAGAGCTCTTTCAGAATATTAACATACCAGTTGCAAATGAATATCAGATAATGTGATTGTCATATTATCATGACATCTTTTGTGTCATTCATTCAATGCTAATAGCAAAAGCCCCAGGACTAGATGGTTTCTGATAGAATGGTATACGAGAATATTTATTTCCCATTTTACAATATAAATATTTTTTATGTCCAACAATGTATGAAGCTAATCTTTGAAACTTTTTCAATCCAGGAAGAAACGAACACAATATTGTTTTAACATCTACACAAAGGCACCAGCAAAGACTATATAAAGATCTGAAGTTGTGCCACTAATATGTGAATGATACCTAACTCTTTTTCTTTTTGCCATCATCTCAGGAAGCTGTGGAGCGACTGAACCATTGCCTGAGGACTGCGATGGGGGCCAACCAAATTTAATCTTAATCTTGGTTGTAGGATTTTGTCCCAAAGCAAATTGGGCATATTCAGAGAGATATGGGCATTGGACAAGTCAGATACAGCAGCCATGGATTGTTACAGGTCAAGTTTGACGGCTCAGACTCCGGGGCAGACCTTAGTAATATAGCACCCTGTGCGAGGCCAAAATTTGCTCCCCCCCCCCCAGCAGTCATGCCGCCTTCCCAAAGTCTGGTCAGTGAGGGACCAGGCTTTGGAAAGGGGGCTAAGGGCTCTGCCAGTGTCTTAGAGCCCTTCTGTCTCCTCCCCAAACCTGGGAAAGTGCTAACTAGGCTTTGGGAAGGTTGCTTGAGGTCTCTAGGACCTTGCCAGAGCCCTCACACCTCTTTCGTGAAGCAAGTATTTACTAGGCTTTGGGAAGGAGCACTCTGTTCAAAGCAGGCATAGGCAAACTTGGCCCTCCAGATGTTTTGGGACTACAATTCCCGCCATCCCTAGCTAACAGGACCAGTGGTCAGGGATGATGGGAACTGTAGTCTCAAAACAACTGGAGAGCTGAGTTTGCCTATGCCTGGTACAGAGGAAGTAGTCACGCTGCCCTAAACCCGCCTTTGTCAGGATTGGAGCATCAGACAGGAAAGAGGCAGGCATTGGGTGGTAAAATGTGAGTGATTGTATGGTGGTTCTGGAATTAAGGAAGAAATAGGCATAATTCCTTATCCCCTTCACTGCCAGTTGGAGCTCTCTGCTAGGAGCTCAAAGTGTTCTTTAGATGAAAGAAGCGTTTCCACCCCACAATTTGTTTGACAGAATTGTTACAACATTAACATTTTTTCTGCATACTTGATTAAGATTCAACTAAGCCCCCATGTTCAGGGTTAATCATGAATAGTAGAACTTACATATATCTTCAATTTAGCAAATGCCTGACATATTGTGTATTTTTGCTAGTGCTAGTACCTTCAAAACCAACATAATTTAGACATTACTGGAGTGAAAATTATAGCAAAGAGATATAAAGTGTGATTAGATGCTGTTTGTACTTTATTGATTTTTTCCCCTAATCCATTTTCCTCAATTTCTAAACTGTTAGATCTATTAAATGAATGTTCACCTCTATCAAGAGTCTTAATAAATTGGAACAAGTCAGTAATCAAGCCTAAAACCATAAGGAGAATGAACCTGTACTACAAGGTTGACTGTTCCAGGTGAATATTAATTTTTATTAAGTACCTAAGGTTAATCATAACTGTCAGTTTGTCAGGAATAATCACTGCTAAATTGAATTCTGTGCTAAAAGAAATTCAATCATATTTAAGCCAATGTGAAATAACAAAACCAAACAACAACAACGACAATAATTAGTAGCAGTAGTAGTAGTTTTCCCTTTGGATCCAGATAAAGATATTAACAATTGCCATTTTTATTTCACATATTTACATCTTATGATGTATATCTCTAATAAGCTGAAATACTACAGTTTTGAATTATACCACATATTTGTGTGGTATTTCAGGAAAACTGGAAATTGCATATCGTAAACTGCAGAGTATATGTATATGATTAACCTTCAGTGTGGGGCAGCTAATATCATTAACATCTCAACAGTAGCGGTCCATGAGCAGCATTCCAGAAGCAGTGGTAAGGGCAATGCAGTGGCAAGGTGGGGAAAGCTCTGGTTTGGTACCAATAGTGTCCCATAGGTTTACATGCACCTGTGGGGCAGCAATACTGCCAACCTGCAGCTCCCTTAACCCTTGCATCCTCCTTCTCCCATCCCATCCCCATGCATGCAGAATTACTGGAAGTGCTCCCGTTTCTTCACATGCCGTTGCTAAATTTCAGCATCTTATGGGGAACAATACACAAGTGTTTATAGAGTGCGGGAACTGTTTATTCTTATTATACAATGTTTTGTTCATTTACATGGGTTTTATCTCTTGTTGAATAAATCATTACTATGTACTTAATAATGTTGAAAGAATGGACTGGTCAGAGCGTATGTACTTTGAACGCACAATGAGAAATTTCTTCTGCAGACACCAGTTGCAGAGAATACATTTACACTATTTCCTAACTAATGTTTTAACACCAGGTGCTTCTATCAAGCCCTCTGGATACTACAAATTTTAGATTGTGTTAACCAGGAAGTGTTGAAAAAATGACTTCTCTAGGTCACTGAAAATAAATAAAGATCTGTTACAATGTCATCCCCAGAAAGTAGAATTAAACTGATCTAGATTTAGACAGATCTGTTTAGGACACACTCCTATGAGACACTGACAGAAGTACACATGTGTGGTTTAAAGTGTTTCTTAAATTTCTTGACCTGATCTGCAATGGTATTGTTGTAGAATAGTAACATTTTAGTAACCCCCCCCCCCGTATTTTAATATAGCACTTATATTGTAATTTCAAACATTCATAGTTGAATGTAAGCCCCACTGAACAAGAGGACATATATAGAAATATTCCTGGTCAGGAACAGGTCAGATTCCTGGTCAAACAACAGTGCTGAATTACATATGCATAGGCATATTTTCTTCTGACTATGGCCCCCTCTAGACATCCTTTTTATTGAGCATTCCTGATTAATTGTGTTCATGATTCTATCAAGGTGGTCATACGTGATCTTGCTTTCAAGACTACTTGCTCCTGCAAAAGTTTTGGAATCGTCTTACTGCTTCATTTCTAGTCAGTGCATATCCTGTAATTTTCAGCTAAAATTCTGTAACTGCAAATTTTCTGGGGGATTTCTTCTTCTCCCACCTTTGTGGCATCATAGCCATTCTGGACAGCAATAAAGTGGTAGTAGCATTGGGGAAACATTACAGAACAACTAATAATAAATGCACCACCAATGCACTGTTAGTGTGCCAATAATATGTTGCAGAATACACCTGCAATAAAACATCAGTTTGGAGAGGCCCACTGACTTGTCTGCATCATTTACACATCCTGATTCCCTCAGTTGTTCCCTTTAGCATGTTTTACTCTAGCTGTTTTATAGGCTTACCTATTATATACGAAGGAGTGGAACCAGCGAGTCTTCTTTTTGCTGTTCTTTGGTGATCTTGTGCTTTGACTGCGTTCTTCCTTTTTGTTGCCTTTATTTTAACTTTGTTTCAAATTAAAATTCCATGGGGTTTTATATATATATATATAAAGGGTATATGGAGAGGCTTGCTTGCTTACCTCCATCTAGTTCTTCAGCACCAAAATGATTCCTGTAGAATAGCATAATCTCAATCTTGTAGCACTTGTAGATAGTCACTAAACAAACAAGTAGCAGCAGAATAGCACCAAGCCCGCCAGCAAGCTCAACTGTATACATCAGCTCTGCAAAGAATTATAAAACTTAATAACCACCACATTCTGAACTAAAGGCAGCCATTTATTATCATGTCGTGGGGGCAGCAAATGCTGTCAACAGTTCTAAAATATATGATATTTAGATATTCTGTCTGTAAAAATAGCATGTGTTTTACTAGTTTGTGGTCACAGGTATAACACCATTTTTTATAGAACGCAACAGCCATGATTACCTTTTTGTTGTACACAACAGTCCTGTGATATGCAGTGTTTACATATGTAGTTGCATTGCTCAAGGTGTTTTTGTCAGTCATGTAGGATGAAGCTAAATATATACTTCCCCCCCCCAAAAAAATTTAAATATGTGAAGACAAATTATTTCATGTCTCATGAATCGGTTGTGTTTTAATATCTCTGACACCATTCTCTGTTGATATGCAATTCATCTTCCCTTCTCAACTCTCCATAAACAGGTTTGCCTTTTTTCTCTCTCTCTTAGATGTTGCAAATCACCCCAATTTGTCATTTCTGACATTCAGAGCTGGAACGTGACCACTTTCTTGTGTTATGTTGTACCACTGGAGATTGCATGATGGATTGAGATCACTGTCATGTAGGTTAGTTTTCAAGGATGAAAAAAAAAAATCCACACAACTCAAGACAAATGTAATCATACTGTCTGTCAACAGTAATCTCCTTGGTAATATCACTTATGGATAATAACTGCAAGTGTTAAAGTCATCATTGCCCATTGCCCTCACAATTACCAAGCAGTTGCATACGGGTGACCATACTATTATTCCTGCTGCTGTTAAAACAGGAAATGAGGGGTGGTAAAATGAAGAGAAACATTGCTAAATGTCATAAGGCTGTTGTATTGTTTCACAAGCTGTATTGAAATTAGAGATGAAGAATAGTCTGTCATTCTAAAAAAAAAAGAAAAAATTGAAATACATTATTGCTTGTAATATTTCTATCATTCAGCCTAGAAAAATGGCTGTGGCTCAACATAAAAAAAGCTTTAAAATACTGTTTGACAGATGAAAAGGGAAAAGAGAATGCAGAATTAAAGGACTGTGTTGTGCATGCACTACAGATTAGCGATTTTGCAAAAAAACAAGTATTATATTTATCTATATCCTGCCTCTCCCTCAAGGAGCTTAAGGTGCCCTGCATGGTATGCTCCATATTTCATCATCACAACAACCCTGTGAGGAAGGCAACTGTGAAGCTAAGTACTTACCCACAATATATTGGGCTGCAACATTCTTTTACACATATCTGGGGCCTGACCTGGAAGTTCATGGCGTGACCATGAATAAGTGAAGTAAGCCTGAGTTCCATTATCAGAGGGTATATGTACCTACTATTATACCCAGTGATGGCATGATGACTATTCACTATTCAGTTAGGTTTAAAACAAAACTCAAGAGCCTAGATCATCAAGAGTACGCTAGTCCATGAAAACGTATTATATTATAAATGTGGTAGTCTTTAAGGTGTCACAAGACTCCTTGTTGTTTGTGATAGAACCAACTGACACAACTGCCCCTTGGAAATTTTTGACAGGGAATTTTATCCCATTGTCATGTGTGCTATATTGTCATGGTTTTAGTTTAGTATTTGCTGCTATAACAATTTAATATCATATATTTCAATTATAGAAATACAAAGCTAGAGGGGAAAAAACATAAGCAATAATAGTTCTTTCCACTGCCTAGGTATGTTTATGCTTTTATTACTGAGATGCATTCAACTGCTATAAAAGCCTCAGTGTTCTCTAGAAGACAATAAAATGTAATTAAATATTATTTTTGTTCTTTTGCTTTTTTTTAAAAAAAGGATTTATTTAACACACCGTTCTCTTAAGAATGGTAATGTAACCTCCTTTATATTCTACAGCTTTAAGATCAGGAGTGTTGGTTCCACATATTTGGAATATTTCTTATCTATAGGGAAAAGATGTTTGTTTTCCTCAAATAAATAAACCCACAACAGTTTCATTAGAATAGTAATAAAATGGCTTAGAAAATAAATGGAAATGGAAATTGTACAGCACTGGCTTACTACATTGCTGTTTATCTTTTTCTGCCACATGTGATGCAGCCGTTCAGTGGTAACCAGAAGATGGGGATTTAATGTGCCAGGTTGCTAGGTGCAAAATACACCATTTATATTCCTGCTGTAATGATGATGCATTAAGACAAGGGAAAAATACTAGTATAGAGAAACTAGATTACAATTATTACAAGATCAAACAGAAAAAAATCATGATTTTTTTTTTAAAAAAAACAATTATTGTGTATGCTACTGAATGCTTATGCTACTAAAGACATCTCATTTGGAGCCATAGGATGTCTCATTTGAAGAAGACTTTCATGCATTTTAACAGTTAGAACTATAAAAAACCCCCACATCATATATTTGCTTCAGTTCTGATGAAAGTACACTTAGGTCCCACTGAAATCAACAGGATGTAAGTTTGCTTAATTTTACTCTAGATTGCACTCAATCCCTCCACTTCTCACACATTGCTTGCCAAGCCAGAATCAATCTGGAGAAACTGAGAGTATCCTCTATTGACCTTACTAATTGCACCAAATGCTTTTCATTCCAGAAGCAATGTAACATCCCATGCTCCTACATTACTTCTAGCATGGCATGTGTCCAACACAAAATCCACTTGTTGGTACATGTATCCAATCCAAAACAGTCCCATGACTCTCACCTCCCAAAAATATTTGGAACTTACCTGATTAAATCAGTACAGTTGGAAGGCTGTGGTCACATGACTTTACAAAATGTAAGCCAGAGTAGCTTGACATATCCAGTATTGTCAATGAACTCTTGCCTTATGCTACATTTTGCCTTATTGTTACAGGGCTGCTACATTACAGTCGTACCTTGGACATCGAACATAAGCCGTTCGGGAAGTCCGTTCGACTTCCCAAACATTCAAAAACCAAACCACGGCTTCTGATTGGCTGCAGGAAGCTCCTGCAGCCAATCGGAAGCCATGGAAGCCCCGTTGGACATTTGGGTTCCAAAAGAACGTTCGTAAACCAGAACAATCACTTCTGGGTTTGCGGCGTTCAGGAGCCAAAACATCCAAGTTCGAGGGCGTTCAGGATCCAAGGTACGACTGTATTGTTACAGGGCTGCAGCAGGAGCAAGTATTATACTTTATTTGAAAGTCCTGGAAGTGAGAGATATTTTTTTAATAGAAAATAATAATTTCCCACTTCAAGGGGAAGGAGGGAAGAAAGAAACAAGAAGTGAACACCATTTCATATCTGTTTAAACTTTATGTTATGACATTAAATTACAGGCCTTGCCCTGTTTAAGGACTGAGAGAGCTCTGAAAACTGCACAGGAAAATTACCAGGCATTTCCTTGGGGAAATGGCATTCTGTTAAACACAACAAATGAATGAGTGCTGGAGAGTTACATTTGAGGGCAAAGCAATCATTAGTTACAGGCAATTAACAATAGTCTTGCGGTAGCACAAGCCTGGATCTACTCTAATGGAAAAGTCCATTGATTGCTTTTCAGTTGTAGATTTTTTAAAGAAATAAATTGCTTCAATTTGAAACAAGATTTGCTACAAGCTTTCTGACCAATTGCTACACTTGTTTTCTTATCAAGATAGTTTGACCACAGAACCCAGTGAAAGAAACGGCTAATTAAAATAAAGTACCGCTATTCTCTAGACATATTGAATGATATCATGGGTAATAAATGCATTCATTTTACACTAATCCTACCGTAATTATCAGATGTACTTCTGGGATATCTTTGATCTGCACCTGGTTTTAATTTTTGATAAACTTCTCAGTAGTGTCACAGAGGTAATTTACTTATCATTAACTGCACTTGCACAGAGAAGTAAACAAATGGAAGAGTGCTCTCAGAAGCTTCCACCCACTACTGATTGAGTTTTTGAGAGTCTTTATATCCCCTACTTATCACATGCAAAAATGCTTTTGTATTAAACACTAGGCTGCAAAAATATGACTAAAGTTCCCAAGTATGTAATTATCTGTCTTCCCTCACACACACCACTTAAAATTGTATATATTTTACAGAGTTACCCTGGTCCCTAAACTACAGTTCCCTGCCCTGCAGCCATCGGGACCATTTGCATAGCTCTATCTAAATAGTGATTGGATTAAAAACAGAGAAACACTTTTTAAATTTTCATGCAGTTTGCTCAGCCTTTGCCTTCCTTCATTAAACATGCAAATTTTGACATGAAAGTAGAAACCCAGTTCTAGCAATCTAGAAATTCATCTCAGTTTTAGTCATGAGTATTTTGAACACAGTGATGGTGAGAGGAACAAGCATGTGAGTTGATCTCAAGAAAATAACAATACTACAAAGCATGAGGGCCTTCAGCCAAGCACTACTTTATATTGCACTGCAGCTTCTCCATGATTGCCTCACTGTTTCAGGAGCTGCAGTGCTGAATGGTGGTTGGCTGTCCTGATGAGCTGCTATAGGGACAGTCTCAAATCCCAACCTCAGAATGGTCTGCTGAAAACACCAGTCACCAACCAAGCATCAAATTACAAGAAAGGAGATTCTGACTAAACAGCAAGAAGAATTTTCTAAGTAGGTGCTGTTTGGCGGTGGAATGGATTCTCTCGGATGGTGGTGGACTCTCCTTCCATGGAGGTTTTGAAGCAGAGCAATGGCCATCTGTTACGGATGCTTTAGTTGAGATTCCTGCATTGCAGGCTCCCAGTACTTTTTCAGGCACAGTTCAAAGTGTTGGTGCTGACCTTTAAAGCCCTAAATGGTCTCAGTCCAGTATACCTGAAGGAGTGTCTCCACCCCCATTGCTCACTGAGATCCAGCACCGAGGGCTTTCTGGCGGTTCTCTCACTGCGAGAAGTCAAGTTACAGGGAACCAGGCAGAGGGCCTTCTCGGTAGTGGCACCCGCCCTGTGGAACGCCTTCCCACCAGATGTCAAAGAGAACAACAACTACCAGACTTTTAGAAGACATCTGAAGGCAGCCCTGTTTAGGGAGGCTTTTAATGTTTGACACACTATTGTATTTTAATATTTTGTTGGAAGCCACCCAGAGTGGCTGGGGAATCCCAGCCAGATGGGTGGGTTATAAATAAATAATAATAATAATAATAATAATTATTATTATTATTATTATTATTATTATTATTATTATTATTATTATTACTGCAGGGGGTTGGACTAGACGGCACTTGGGGTCCCTTCCAACTCTACAATTCTATGATTCTATGAATGTGTTTTCTCTCAATTCTCATCTGGAAAATGGAGTAGAATTATCTTTCTTAACCAGCATTAACTATGAATAATTTGCAAAAAGGATCCCCCCCCCCAAAAAAATACAACACATGGTATCATGTATAAACCACTTTGAGGTCGTTTTCTACAATCAAGTAGTATATACATTTTGTGAAATAAATAAAGCTTTGTAGTCTGAAGTTTTAAGGGAGTAGACTATTGTTTCTATTATGATATTCTAATTGCTCATAACATTGGGAACAATTAATAGATGTTGACACATAAAGTATGTTACCACCACATCATGTGTTTGTACCACCTTTAGAAAAATCAGCTATTTTGCAGAATTGTGCTCTATTGTAGTGAAAAGATCTGGAATTTCTTAGATCTGTAGTTGCTGCTATAAAACAGCTGCTACTATAAAACAGTTGCTGCTTTTTGTCCACTCAAGTCCTATTCCTCACAATCACTTTGTGAAATATAAGGCATAATTGATTCCTAATGACTGAAGAAGCTCATGAGATCAGCAGTTTAAGCTGGCTCTGCACTTGCAAAACAGTCTTGTATTTTCATTCTACTTATAGTTTTGCCAGTGATTTTATCAGTAGTGCCTGAGAGCCCTGCTCTTGCCACTTACCATCTGGCCTGAGGCGGGGCCTGACAGGCCTCACTCGGACAGTTGCTGTTACTGCTGGAGGGGCACAGAGTGTTTTTAAAATGTTTTTTAAAATTTCTTTTGAATTTTTTGTATGTGGGGGGTGGGGGTGGGGTGGATGTTTGGTTGGGCTTGGGGAATTTTTTTGATTTTTTTGTTTTTGTAATTTTTACTGTTTTTTTGTTTGTATTGTTTTATTGGTTTTGTTTGTTTGTTTGTTTAAGGTCTTATTTTGTTCTTAAGGGGAGGGGTCAGGGCTGCCAGGGAGTGGGCCCCAGCCCACAAAATGGCTGGGGCATGTTCCACAGGGGGGGGGGATGCACTGGGACAACCGATCTCAGTGATCACGGGTAGGAGGAGGAGTTATGCTAAGACTAGACCATGTCATTACAGAGGGGGCAGGTTCAGTTGTTGTCTGAGGACTATTCCTGCCTCCGGGTCTGGTCCTGACCGGATGGATACTAGAATCAGCAAGGGATACCCACATGACCTGAAGGTGTTGCTGTGCAATGCCAGGTCAATGATTCATAAGACCACTGCCATCCATGACTTGATCATGGATGGAGGATTTGATCTGGCATGTGTAACAGAGACTTGGTTGGATGAAGCAGACGGGCCTGTCCTTGCCGCTGCTTGTCCACCAGGTTTCTCTTACGCACAGCAACCCAGGTCATGTGGGCGGGGAGGGGGGGGTTGCAGTGATTTTTAGGAAGTCATTAGTTTGCACCAGGCGTCCTATTGGGAAGACCCAGTTTTCCAAGTGCATGTTCTGGAAGTTGGGCAAAGGGGCAGTACAGGATTCCTTTTGGTGTACCGACCTCCCCGCTGCACCAAGGATTCCCTGCCCAAGCTGCTTCAGGTCGTGGCGGATGTTCTCCTGGAGACACCTAGTTTGGTCGTCCTAGGGGATTTTAACATCCATGCTGACACGACCTTACAAGGGGCCGCTCGAGACTTCGTGGAAAGCATGGCCTCCATGGGGCTGTCCCTGAATAAGTCTGGCCCAACCCATAGTCGCAGACATGCCTTGGACCTGTGTTTACCTCTATGGATGTTGGTGATCTGACACTAAGTAAAAGCGAAACGAAAGAAGTGCCATGGTCAGATCACTTCCTGGTGCAACTGGACTTCTCTGCGACCCATCCCCTCTGCAGGGAGGTGCGACCAATTCGGATGGTCCGCCCCCGCCACTTAGTGGATGCAAATGGTTTCCAGAGAGTGGTAGGGGATGCTTTATCCCATGTTGATGGCCTTTCAGCTGATTCCCTGGTGGCCCGCTGGAATGTGGAGTTAACCAGGGCTATTGACTGTTTGACTCCGAAGCGCCCTCTCCGATTGCATGGAGCCCGGACAGCCCCGTGGTTTTCCACAGATCTGAGGGCAATGAAACAATCGTTGAGACGGCTAGAGCGCCGGTGGTGGATAACTCCGAATTCCGAATCTGACCGGACACAGGTTAGAGCTCAACGTCGAGCCTACCAAGTGGCGATAGCGACGGCGAAGAAGAATTTCTTCACCTCCTCTATTGCATCTGCAGAAAACAGCAGCAGGAGACTTTTTCAGGTGGTTCACAATTTAGTGGAACCACCTGCAACATCAGGGCCCAGTACGGGCCACATGTTCTCCTGCAATGATTTTGCAAAGTTTTTTGCAGATAATATCGCTCAGATTCGGGAAGAAGTAGACTCCACCGTGGGAGCAGGGCCGGAGTGGGAGAGTGCTAGAGTCCTGTCTAGTAAAGTTGCGTGGGATCAATTCCAATCTGTTACCTCCGAGGATGTGGACAGGCTGCTTGGACGAGTGAAGCCAACCACCTGTCTCCTGGATCCTTGCCCATCCTGGCTTATAAAAGCTAGCCGGGAAGGACTGGGCGATGGGCTTTGTGGGGTGGTGAATGCTTCCCTCCATGAGGGAGCCTTCCCAGACCCGCTGAAAGAGGCAGTTATTAAACCGCTTCTTAAAAAACCATCTTTAGATGCGGCCACGATTGCCAACTATCGCCCAGTCTCAAATCTTCCATTCTTGGGCAAGATGATTGAGTGAGTGGTTGCTGAACAACTCCAGGCACGCCTGGAAGAAGCAGACCATTTGGATCCCTTCCAGTCGGGATTCAGGCCTCATCATGGGACTGAAACTGCCTTGGTCGCACTGGTTGATGATCTCCGGCGGGCTAGGGACAAAGGTGAGAGCTGTTTCCTAGTTCTGCTGGATCTCTCAGTGGCGTTTGATACCATTGACCATAACATCCTTCTGGACCGTCTTGAGGGGCTGGGAGCTGGGGGCACTGTCATACAGTGGTTCCGCTCCTTCCTCCTGGGCCGTGTTCAGAAAGTGGTGGTGGGGGATGAGTGTTCAGACCCCTGGGCTCTCACTTGTGGGGTGCCTCAGGGTTCTGTCCTCTCCCCCATGCTTTTCAACATTTACATGCAGCCGCTGGGAGAGATCATCAGGAGGTTTCGGCTGGGTGTTCATCAGTATGCAGATGATACCCAGCTCTACCTCTCTTTTAAATCAGAACCAGTGAAGATGGTGAAGGTCCTGTGTGAGTGTCTGGAGGCGGTTGGAGGATGGATGGCGGCTAACAGATTGAGGTTGAATCCTGACAAGACAGAAGTACTGTTTTGGGGGGACAGGAGGCGGGCAGGTGTGGAGGATTCCCTGGTTCTGAATGGGGTAACTGTGCCCCTGAAGGACCAGGTGCGCAGCCTGGGAGTCATTTTGGACTCACAGCTGTCCATGGAGGCACAGGTCAAATCTGTGTCCAGGGCAGCTGTTTACCAGCTCCATCTGGTACGTTGGCTGAGACCCTATCTGCCTGCAGACTGTCTCGCCAGAGTGGTGCATGCTCTGGTTATCTCCCACTTGGACTACTGCAATGCGCTCTACGTGGGGCTACCTTTGAAGGTGACTCGGAAACTACAACTAATCCAGAATGCGGCAGCTAGAGTGGTGACTGGGGGCGGCCGCCGAGACCATATAACACCAGTCTTGAAAGACCTACATTGGCTCCCAGTACGTTTCCGAGCACAATTCAAAGTGCTGGTGTTGACCTTTAAAGCCCTAAACGGCCTCGGTCCAGTATACCTGAAGGAGCGTCTCCACCCCCATCGTTCTGCCCAGACGCTGAGGTCCAGCGCCGAGGGCCTTCTGGTGGTTCCCTCATTGCGAGAAGCAAAGCTACAGGGAACCAGGCAGAGGGCCTTCTCGGTAGTGGCGCCCTCCCTGTGGAACGCCCTTCCAGCAGAAGCCAAAGCGATAAACAACTACCTGACATTCAGAAGACATCTTAAGGCAGCCCTGTTCAGGGAAGTTTTTAACGTGTGATATTTTACTGTATTTTTGGTTTCTATGGAAGCCGCCCAGAGTGTCTGGGGAGGCCCAGCGAGATGAGCGGGGTATAAATAATAAATTATTATTATTATTATTATTATTATTATTATTATTATTATTATTATTATCATTATCATCATTGTAGCAAAAGCATTAAGGCATACCCACTGGTTGAACTGCAAGTTCACAGGGCTGGCACCTGCTAGCCTTATCCCCAGCAAGCTTGCCAACCACCACTCACATGTTCACAGAGAAGATCTGAAGAAGGGAGGTCCATCATCACCATATGAATTCAAACATCTGAACAGGGCATCAAGACCACAGTATTTTTTGCAGGTAAAAATTACTGTCCTTATAAAACAAGTATGCTGAATAATGCGAACCCCCCAGTTATTGGTCTGAAGTATAAACTGAAAAAACATAGGGAGGAATTGAACATCAAGCTAAGGTGATCATTCTATCAGGTCAAACATTTTGGCATGACAGAGTAATTCCCCACTGTGGGCTGTCCTAACCCCACAAGCCAGTTTTGGGTGGTGCAGTGTTCGTGCATGAAAGAGGGAGGGCATCATTGCGTAAAGGGAAGTCCCTGTGCAGGGCTTCCACTGAAGGAAACCATTAGTTGAATCCCACCCATAGCCTTGGTTCATAGATTTAGTAGTTTCATGTGATTTCCCCCCTTCCCTCAAAGAAGTGGGAGGTCACATGAATCACATTTCTCTGTGTTTGGATGTTCAAATACAGCATTTAGTTCACACTCAAATTATCTCAAAATGGAGACAGGAATACACGTGCATATGTCATCCACCATGATACTTCAGTAGTGCCTGGGCTTCATGTATGGGCAAAGCTATCTTCATGGTCCCGATAGTTGTTATTGCCCTTAATCATTGCCTTTTTTAAAAAAAATGATGGGGGAAATATCTTATCTGGAATCTAAGGAAGCATTACAGCCTAGTAATTTAAGGTGAAAAATAAAACAGGAGTTTAACAAGCCTAGGAAAGTCTTTTGTGAAGAACATTTAAATAAATTATTACTATTACTATTGTCATTACTATTGTCTACTCACACAGTAAATGAGCGCTCATTCTTTTTCTACCATAGTAAGGACAAATTTCCTTCCTGATATATTGGTGTATTCTTTTATACTCTTGAAAGCAAGTTACAGCACAATCCTATACACTAGCGACTTTTGAACACAGACTTTTGAGTAGACATATATAAGTTTGTGCTGTCGTGCAACAACAGAATTAAGGACACTTTCTTAGGAATGGAGTGAATGAGTGAAGCAAATTCCTACAAGTGCTAACTTAGGAAAACAATACAGAAGATTACACCATCTATCCCTGATCTTTATAGGTCACAAATTTTCAACCAGTGTGTCAGGACCTTCAGGTGGATTGCTACAAAGCTGTCACTGCCATGCTGGACACTTGCTAAAGCTACCCAGGCCAAAGGAGCACTACATATGGTGCCTGAACTAGGATTCTGATGAAAAATCCATTCTAACCATTTCTGGAAGGGCTCCAATAATGTGACAGGTGAAAGGTAATAAGTCTCTTCCCGATAAGGTACATATTTCTTACATGTCCCAGATCCTATACAGTAGCTACACCTCTCTTGAGGGAGTTCTAAATAGAGCAGGAGAATTCTAGTCACTTTGAAGACTATTTCTATGGTTTTCTAGACTTCTTCAGGAATAGAACTATCCTAGAATGCTGAAATGTTAGTTCCTAATTCCTCAACTGCCCTGCTTCCATTTCCCTGCTCCTTGCAGAAGTAGATTTTAGTGCATGAAGGAGGGAAGACAAGGAATTTTAGCTGCTTCTGATCAGATCAGTTACGTGTGATGGAATGGCTGTGAATGTCTATAGGGAAGGCAATAATAGCAGGTAAAAGAAAGTAGGAAAAGGTGTGAGGAAAAAAGAACTTGAAATGTGTGAGAAGATGGAAGGTGTCAGCAGAGAAGAAAAGGCAACAGGGAAGCAGTTTGTGATAAAAAGAATTGTGAAATAAAGTGAGACAAGCAAATGGCAACAGAGAAAGGATTCAGAAAGTGCAAGGAAGAGACAAAAAGAAGGAAGAAAGCAAGCTTCCATTGCTTAGCAGGATTTGCTGCTTGGCTGATGTGAAGGGAAAGAAATCCTGCTTGCTCTGAATGCACCAGAGAGTTTCTTCAAGATAGTTCTCTTGCACACCTGAACAGGGTGCTAAGCCACATCTGTCTGTCTGTCTGTCTGTCTCTCTCTCTCTCTTACACACACACACACACACACACACACACACACACATGCCAGCTGAGTGGTTGGCAAAGGAGAAACCAAGTTATCTTTTGCAAGCAAAAGCAGCAAAGAAAGAGAAAGAAAGAAAGATCTTTTATGTGACACAAACTGAATATAGCATCACTTAATAACTTTGTCATATTTACTAAGCTTACCTTTTAGCTTGAAGATAAGAATAAGCCATTTTATTTTATTTAATAAAATGTATAGTCTGTTTGATTACAAAACCTCTAAGAGGTTTTGATAGATAGAGTAAGAATCTTCATCTGTATCTGAATCACTGTTGGTACCAAAGCTGAGGAGGAGTGGAGGAACATTTATCCAGAAATTTCACGCAAAAAATAATAAACTGAAACAGATCCACAGGGACAAAATTTCTGGTGATCCATTAAAGTTTGGACATACGGGACCATTAAGACTAATTGATGCTAAGTCTAGTTTTACAAATGGCAGAGTGAGCTTTAGAACATCCATCACATATTTGCTATTGGTCTTCAACCTCATATCTGGATTTTTACCAAAGCGACAGTTTTTTTTAAATATAGAGGTTTAGACAAAGAAACAGCTTTCAGGTACTGGATAGCCGTGGGCAAAATATTACAGCTTCATTAGTGTCACAAGAGGGTTGCTTAATGGATTAGCTAAGATGTTCTTATAAGAGCATTTTATATAAAAATGAACCAGTGTACTATGAAAAGTAGAAGATACATGGGAGCCTACTGCTGGATCCTATGGACATAAATTCAGAAGGTCCACTCAGTATAATGTGACTTATTCCATTGCCAATAAGTATACTATTTAACAGATTTAACTATTTAACAGTTTTCCTCAAATTATATCTATATAAATAGATAAGTATGCCTAGATAGATAGATAAGCATAAGTACTCCAGGGCAGTTAGTGGCTGCACTTCCAGGTGTCTAGAAAGAGCCCTGGGAGCATATAACTTGTTTTGACTAGACCTATACTTAAAAACTGAAACCTTATTATAAAAAAATGTGGTCCTGTTGTTGAGCAACTTTGATGATGGGAAGAACAAAATGGTGGAAGGAGACGATGGATGCCAAGAAACTGTCATTTGCTACAAAGAAACAGAAAGCAGCAGCATATTTGTTCAGCTGGCATCATAATCATGGTAAAATATTAGGATAGTGTTAGAAGAAGCTTTTATCAAGGATCTGGATGGAAAAAGCAGGTTAAGAACATGAATTGAGGGAGAACATTTGAATTTTGTGCATGCACCACATTGCTAGTTTCAGTTGAAAAAGGAAGGCAAAGGTTGGGAATTGCCATGAAGTGTTTAACACCATATATTGAAAGGAGAGGCACAGGGCATGCAAAAAGTTAAGGGTGAGTAGTCCAAGTCGAGGAAGGCATTAATGAGTAGCAACAAACAGCCATGAGATAAACCTTGTACAAAACAACAAAATAAGATGCTAAACAACTTTGTGAAAGGCCCCCTACATCTTTGTCAGCTTGGAAGTTTTATATGCATAAAAAACCCAAGTTTTTTTTAAAAATGGAAGACGTAATTAGACAATTAGAGGCTACTTTGTAATAATGTTGCAGTGTAATTAAATAAGACTGCAGGAGGTTGGCTCCATGATGAGTGAAAGCCTCATATTTCAGCAGTGTGCCACTGAATGAGTATGTCCCTTCTCCATTTATTATTATGTTAGATTGCATTATTAAGAGCTTTTATATTTAAACACTATGAGCCTTCCTACCGGCTTGCATTTAAATCTCATGAAAGTATAAAGTTGCAGGACAGCACAATCCCGTCCATATATACATTTATAGAGAGCTTGTTATTAGTTTCAGCACCTGCTGGAGTTTGATGAGCATGTGCAATGCTCCAGTACAATTTGTGCAGGTTGTAACAGCAAAGAATTGTTCACAACAATGAAATTACAGTGAATGGAATCAACATTTCCCCTGTCCAATCATTTCACAAAACATTTGCAGCCTTTGGTATGTGCAACACTGCTTTAACTCAACAACCCTTAACACTAGGAAAGAGACTGAAAAAACCCCTAGAATTGATAGACACATAAAACAAGTGTGTTTGTAGAAGGATTATTGTGACTTCTTCAAATGGACATCTTACCTTGCTAACCTTTTAGATTTCTTTGCAAGTGTCAACAAATATTTACACACAGATAGTCTGATGAATAATGGCAATTTGGATTTTCACAAAGTGCTTCCAAAGGCCTTTTAAAAAGGCTTCTAAGTGAACCTAGAAATTGTTGTATACAACAGGTGGCCTTATTATGGATCGGCAGCTGGTTTAAAAATAGGAAGCAGGTGAAAGAAAGAAGGGGGCTGTGCTTATTGGCCTGTGTGCGGCTAGCTCGATGAGAAGTTGGGGGAACTTGGTTGGGAAAAGGGAGCAAAGCTCTCCAGTGAACCTGGCTGGCACTCGGTTCAGGACAAACATAAGGAAATTAGTTCTTCATTCAGTGTATGTCTACTATACAGGATTAATTGCTGTAAGATGTCCACTTGCTTAGACATTTGAAAAGAGAGAGAGAAATACATAGAAGATAAAGCAGTATGCCTATGCCCTTGCAATAAATAGTAGGGATTAGCTATTTCCCTTGCTTGGGTGTCTAGCCCAGGGGTCGGTAAACTTTTCAGCCAGTGGGCCGGATAGCCTGTGTGCGGGAGCGCATGCACCTGTGCGTATGTGCACACGCCCACTGCTCTCCCCCCACTGGCTTTTGGAGCAATGGCGGGGGAAGAGGAGGCGTCTATGGCTTCCTGTTGGAATCACTTGCCTGATAAAGCACATTCACAGCCACACCTTAGCCACTCTGAGGAAAATCCCTTCCGTAGATACAACTTCTGTTGTAGTGTGGCTTTCAAATCTACTGTGCTGACTCCCCTGTTTTGGAAGGCTTATGTTCAGTTGTCTGTGAGGCAACTAAAAATATACGTACATCAAGAACAGGTTGTGGCCAGCAACTCTCAGACAACACTCCCTGATCTCAAAGAAGTTCCAGCTTCTGAGTAGATGTTTTCCATTCTGAGTTGTTGTATCACCTCCATCTGCTAGGTTTCATTTTTGAACACTGGCAGACAGCCACAAGTTGTGCTATGCATAAACCATTCATTCATGCTGTGAAGATGGCCTTGTTGTGGATCTTGCTGCTATCAGAGGTCAAAATGATGGGCAGCAGAAGCAGGCCTTTTTCAGGAGTGGTGTCCTCTACTTCGAAATCTATCCCCTAGGAGTTTTGTCCAGCTAAGGCACCTTTAGCATGCAAAAAGCTGATTAAAAAACTCTTTTTCTTTCATAGGGCTTTTGATCGTTCAACATTTTGTGATTTTAAGCCTTCACCATTTTATATCTTCACTGCATGTTATGATTAAAACTGTTGTTTAAAAAAATTGTTTGCATATTATATTAATGTTTTGTTATCATATTTGTGAGTTAGGTTAATGGCATGATTTTGGCTGAAAGCTCGGCTAGAAATTTAAAATGGCAAACATACATGAATTAGAAATGGAGGCGCTGGGTTGCATCCAAATAACGTCACATGAAAGTTCCATCACACAAGGATTTCTGCTTGTGCAATGAAACACCCTTCTTTTCTCGTCTCCTGCACTCCCCCAATCTGTTCTAGGGGTTGCCCTGACCCTCTGGAGCAGATTTAGGGAATGCATAGGCCGTGCTGGGCAAGTGGGGAGAGAACGGAAAGTCCTATTGCTAAAATGGAAATATTGCACTCTTTCACTATTCCTTTCCTGAATATTAAATGAATAGAATTGTCCATATGAGATATACCTTTACAATGTTGTAATGTCAACAAATAATAACAATTACTAAATTGGTAAAATGAGAACTGTAACTTATTTGGCCTGCTGCAGAACCAGATAACCCCCACATTAATTTGTAATACTTTTTTTTTTAATAGCCAAGATGTAGGTCGAAGGAAATCTTACTTAAAAGGTTGCCATGGTGAAAAAGAAGAGCCTGCTAACTATGCAGAGTTTTTCCAGCTAGGAACTCTGAGACACTGCTTGATTTTGGTTTTATCTGTCACGGCTAATTTCTCGTTTTATTGAAAAAGTTGTCAAAATGCAAAGTATGTTGAATGCATGCATCAGGTACGTTTCAAATCTTACAGATGCAATCAAGTAACTTCTCAAACAATTCAATTCCTCTGCTATTTCTCCTTGCTAAACCCCTTATCCTATTTCTAACTTTTTGTTATTTGCAAAATTTCTCTGCACTACTGATAAATCATGTCCTCAAAGACCATGTGCAATAGTAATCTTAACTGATACTTTGCTAGGTAGCCATTGTTGCTATTACAATGTGATTGTTGTGAACTGCCCCGAGATCAATGGGTATAGGGCAGTACACAAATTTAATAAATAATAAATAATTGAAATGCTGTCAAGTAATATTGAATTTTTGTGATACCTTCTTTATGAATTTGACACACCTATTGTATTTTATTATTTTGGCTGCAATGTGAAGTAGCTGTTATTGTTGTGAATAACAGACTAACATTTCTGAATGGTGGATGAGAAGGGGAGTTCTATGAACTCCACCGCCATTGGACATTGAACAATGACCAAAAGGACACAGAAAGCTCATTCCACATAGATGCTTCCAACAATTAGCTGGTACAGACTGGTAAACGTATCTGGGTAGAAGCACAACTGCATTAAATTAATGGCCCACTCTGTTTTTTTAATGTGGTCATAGATCCAACAACTGCTGCTCCAAAAGTTGTGGGGTTAGATGGAGATTGTCCTATGTGAGTGCCCAGCCCGCGTACCCCAATTTTAGTAGGTCATAAATGGAAGAGCCTTAATCCTGCCCCCCATAAATGCAGCAAGTTTTAAATACAGCATTTAAGACGACCACCAAACAAACAGAAAACCCTCTGTGAGTTGGAATTAATCAGGAGCAAGTTTCCCAACTTTTGTTTGTTTATTCCCCATGATATATTTCAAACCTATTCCTTTTTGAATTATTTAGACTTATTTCTTACAGAAAATGATTAAACTTCTAGTGTCAATAGCTTCCTGCCAGGCTAGTTCTAGTAAATTTTTATTAGTTCCCATACTCACCGGTTGTTAAAAGTGTTTTCTATATAAACATTATTAAAAAGTGTATTTAACTGCATTCCTCCGACAGATAGCCATTTTTAATGATGGCTTTCTTTTTCTTTTTTTTAAATGTCCTTTTCCAACTGAAGGGGGAAAATGACTAACATTTCCCTCCCTCAGTGTACAGAGGACTAAGGAGCCAAGGAATAAAAATTGGGAGATAGCTGTACAAAACATCAACCATCTCTGTTGTTTTTGAATAAAAAAATAAAATATTCACCCCTTTTAAGTAGAATAACGGTAGCAAGTCTGCGGCCATATCCATTTTCAACATAACACGAGTAATTTCCGAGGTCTCCTTCTTCCACTGAGTCAAGAATTAATGAGATGGAAACTTCCTGTTCCCCGAGATGTTCCTTAAGAACTCTGTGAAAGAAAAATCAGTTTGGTTTTTCCCTCCATATATAATGTTGTTTACACTACATCACATTGAAAGATGATCCTGATGTGATGTTTCTCAGAAATGAAAGCAGCCTGGTTTCAAATTTGGTTATGGTTTGATGCAATCTTAATTAAATTATATAATGCCTTTTTCTTCTTCACTGTTAATGAGGACATTTGGTTCTGCAGATACTAATAAGAGCTGCAATTAATTTGACATCTTTAAGCATACCCTGATAAGATATCAAGGGGTTGTGCACAAATTATTCGTAAAAGGTTTACATGCTCTTTAAATCATATATTAGAAATATTTCTTGAAATTATGGTATATAAAGCAGGTGTTGAAAAAAGAATTTATCTGATTGATCTGACACCAGGAGTGCAATCCTGCACATGTCTCTATGGAAATATTGAATTCAGTGGCACTTACTCTCTTTTGCTTCCCATCTTGGTAAACTAAGGTACCGCTATGTTAAAAGAAATTTTATTTTTAGATGTTTCTCCATTGCTCTCATGGTACACATACAACCCCAAATATGCCCCCTCTTTCATTGCAAATAAATTAAGCTATATCCACAGAGGATGAATGTAAGCACTTTGGGTTTAAAAAACATGTAAAGATAACCTGCCATCCCTTGTTTTCCTTTACCATTTTAAGCAATAAAGGAAATAAAACATTTCACACTCCCTGCTCAACAAAGAAAAAGAATACAAACAGTTCAGGGTCCTTCTGAAAAAAACTCAAAATCACCAAACCCACAAACCAGTGAAAATCCACCACTCGGATTTTTTTTTTTTTTAAAGGCCTCAGAGTATGTAGGTATACATATTTGGGAAAGCTTTAGATAAGAAATGCAACATGTCAGCTGTTCATGTAATATTCTATATGAGAGCTGAGCTTTGTATGCTTATGTTGAAATATGGTAGACCTTAACATATTATTATTTAGCCTAACTGGAGATAATAGAAGCTTCTTCTAGATACTTTTGTACAGCCTCAAAATCTGCATTTTTTCATTTAAAAGAAAATTGTTGAACTTGAGCTTTCAGAGATAACTGTGTACATGTAAAAGAACACACCTTTTATGCCAGTCCCAGAGTGCACCATGTGGAAAAGCAGGCCTGCGATGCTTTAGTGCATTTTAAAAATAAATGTCTATAGCATCCTTCACCTAGCACTTAATTCACTAAAGAATTGCAGATTAGTCTTGACAAAATATATACAATTTCCTCACTTTACCTAATATCACTTTCCCAAACCCGACTTTCATCCAAATCTTCAATAAACTTTTCGCCTTTCATCCAGTACATTAAAGGGCTGACTTCTCCACTGTATCCAAAGAACGCTCGGCAGGTTAGATTAGCAGAATGGCCTGTTGAAAAGAATTAATAAAGAAAACATGTTATTCCAAAACTGGCGAAAATTATTTATTTTATTATCAGTGGCTAAGTAATGTTTCCCCATACAAACCTGAAAGAGCATAGCTTGAAAGCTGACCTTAGCATTCGTAACTTTTAAGAAGCAATTTTTACTCAAATATTGTCAAACTATTGACAGACACATTATCTAGTGCGGAATATAGATCTACTAGTTACAAAAGAATAGAGGCTAATCTTAGTCCTTGAACTAAGATTATCCACAGACAGCTATCCACAGACAGATTAAGTATGTGGTCTTCTTTCAAAGCATGGATTTTCCAAATATGGGATGGCTGCAGAATTCATACACTATGCCTCTACAATACACAGAACCCAAGGATCATACAATTAACGTTTTCCCTTAGAAAGTGATTTATCATACTACAGATAAGAATCCTGCAGGCTGCATTAAATTAATGTGGCCCTCAGCCTACCTCTTTCTGTTCCCCCATACCTCTGTGCAACCACCAACACTCTTGTTAGTATCATACAATCCAACCACAGAGTATGATACATAAAGTGTCATTATGGTTTTTGAAGTGCACATGCTCTTCGGTTGGCTTCAGTTATGTGGCCCCAAAACACTTTCCTGTGGTGCAGCGGTGGAGCTTCATGGTCCAGCACTGGGGGGCAGAGAGCAGGTGGGCGCAGGGCTGGCACGCATCCTGGGCCATGGCATGCTGCCTGTGGGGGCGTGGTGCCCAGCGCGCGTGGGGGAGCAGCCACGATTGCATCCCACTGGGATTGCGCTGCTGGGGGCGGTGCGCTCCTCCCGCACTCCTTTTCCTCCACCAGTGCATAGCTGTAAACTTTTCCCTTTTCTTGTGAGGAATCCTATTCGGAATAAGGGAATTTCCCTTAAAAAAAGTTGATAGCTATGCGCCAGTGCTCTGGGGAAATGTGGCCCTTGGCGCTCAAAATGTTGTTGCACCCCATCGTCAAAGTATTACGGGCAGTCACTTAGGCCTTATTTTTCATTTCTCATTCTACATCACTGAAGCGATAATACTGTTTGAGGCAAGCACTACGAGCTCCCAAGCACTTGTATTTCTAAATCCATAAGTGTTAAGTTTCAGCACCATCACAATATACAACAGAAAAAGATTACTGGTATCAGAAAAGTGCTAGATCTAAAATGTCCCAAAGGTAAACTAAATGATACAAAGTACACACACACATAAAATTCAGACCAGCAAAACCATGACTACCTAAAACAATAACGTGCTGGTGTATGGAATGCTGAAAAACTTGTTAAATAGGTTGCCCTGAATGCTGACTGACATCTTTTGGGAAAAGAAGCCATTTCCACTCTGCAAAACACTCAGCCATCATTAGATGTTACATTACAATGACTTCTTCACTTTAGATATTTTAGGTGAACATCTAAAAATATAGTGTGAACGTGATGAATGGGATAGACACGCATCATAAATGCGCATTTGTTACAGGATCATCAGTTGATGTCAAATGACCATGAGTTTTACTTTTAGCAGATGGAGTGCACCTTGGAATCAAGTATCCCTCAAAAGGAAGGAAGAAGGCCTCCTTCTGTTGTCCCATGCCACCAGCCTCACAACTTTTCCTTTGAGTTCTTTCCACCCAGCATTGCTCACCTGTTGATATCTAATCAGTGTACAGACTGAGCTAGCTGGACTGCAGGCCAAGTTATCCCTTAATCACCAACCTCATGCTCATGGGAGTACTGAGCCATGAAAGCCTGCTGAGCTTTTCCAGCCAGAATGAAGCAACCTGCTGAGATGAACTTCATACTCAGAGGGTTCCGTCAACCATTTACAGGTGCATATTAATGTGTGCATGGTGATCTTTTACAAGGATCTCCTGAATCAACAAGGAAGGGGGAGGGAGGTAATGTCAAAAAGACAAACCTCAGAAAAAGAACTCTCTTCTCATTAAATTAATGGGGATTTCCCCTCCTGGATGAAATATTTAAGTGTATTTTTAAACGTGGAATTCGAAGTTTCTGTTAAATATGAAATATTTATGCCTGGGAAATAAATTAGGAAAGAAGCACCATCTCCCAGCAATATTGTACAGATTACTGCTGAGCAAGGGCCATTAATATGCCAGGTGTTCCACTATAAATTAATACCGAGGCTGCGGCTGCTGTATAATCTATACTTTCCAGGCTGGCTGAGCTTGACAATAAACTATCGAGAAGGTCAGTGGTGGGTCATGCAGGCAGGATCTTTGTGACTAGCTACTACTGCTGTTACTGATGTCCTTGTTTGTTACTTTGAGCTAATAGCACAAGGAATAGGGGGTGTTGGTTCTTGCTTTGGGAAGAGCAGTTTCTTATTTAACAAGGCTATATGTACTCCCAAAAGTGAATCTGTTGCTTTCACTGGAATTCACACACACATGCATCATGCCACTTGTTGATGAGATACAAAAACATTGCAGACATCAGAGGGTTTTTAATTTTTTTAAAAATGGGATGTAATGTGCGCCAATCTTTCATCATATTATTTCCCCATATGTGTGTATTAGTAAGTGCAGATTGAGCTTACTGCCAGTTAAGTGTGCATTCCATTTAAAAATGCAGCCTCAGCCATTGTTTCACACTCATGTTTCTAGCTCTCTGCCCTGGGCTCATCTACCCTGGATTATAGGAAGCAACCATCAAGGATCATCTATATTGTGGGGTGTGGGTGGGAATGGGATCAGTATTCTTCAGAACCAAGACCCACATTTAATGCAAAAATGCATTTTGGACCCCCCCCCCTTTTTAAATCATATATTTGCATGGTGGTAGTGCTGCTGTTATGACCCACGATCCAGCTGTGGTCCACACCCACCATTTGAAGACCAATGGTCTGGAGATAAACTTCAGTTTATTCCTGCCCCACAGATCTAAGAACAACTCTAGCAAGATTCACTTCTTCATGCTTTAGCCAATCTTTGAGGTTCCTTCAGATTTTTAAATGGCAGGTAATTCATAGAGAGCCTTAAGCAATTATTGCTTTTGCAAATGCGTTTTTGAGCTAAGCTTTGAACATCTGGTCTAAAAATGATGCAGTTTGGACAATGACTACGCACATTATGACTCCCGTGAACAACCTCATCTTTCACTTCTTGCAGATGCAATATCATTGCACCTCAATGTTTACAGCCTTGCAAAGAGCTTAACTTTACAGTTGCAACAAAGATATATTTTCTGCCTCTTCCCTCCTACCCCGTAATTTGCTGCATCATGGTCTGAAATCTCAACTTTCTCCATGAGCCCATAAGTGGGTGCTTCCTAATTCATGCCCCAACAACATCTTAAAACAAGTTCAGCAATATAAATGACCATGTGGTGCTGAAGCCAATATAAAATATTGAAGATGTAAGTGGGTAAGTGATGGATAATAAAACCCGGTTTCCTTATGTTGTAAAGTATAATCACACTTTACCTGAACAAACTTGCAGTACCAACAAACACATTTCAAAGATAAACATATTCTTTCCTTACTCAAGTTTATTTATTTAAACTGGGGGAAAATCAGGCTAATCTAGACAACATGATTATGCAGACTCCAATGATAAAGATGCACTTTCTGTTCCAGCTAATTGGATTCAGGCAGAGGCTTTAATCAAAAAGCTTCTCTGTGATTTAAAATGGGAGTTTTTCTTGTTATGTAGCCTGGTTTCAAAGTGAACAGAATGTGAGGAGGACCTTAGAGCATCAGAGGGTGTTTGCTTGAAGACAGCCAATAGCATCAGCAATGACTACATTTGGTCTCACTGCTGTATTTCTCTAATTAGTAAAATGCTGGGCATATCCAGGTTGCTGTTGTGGCACCTTTTCTCCACTAGAGGACAGTGCCTATCTTTCCAATGACCAAAACATTTATTTTTAATCCATAGAGATTGTCTGGTATATAAGCTCTTAATTAAAAACACCAGCATTCGAATAACCTGCTAGTTGTAATTAGAAAACAGAGAATGTTTTGTGATTGAGTAAAATGTCATATTGTATGGACAGCTTATATTTCATTTGCAGCATTAGTCATACATGTTAGAATATCCTGCAATGACATCCATGTTCGCCTCTTATTTGTGAAGGCTCGTCACTGAAGGATATCTATTTCTTTTGGAAGCAGCAGTAATTAGCAGAATAGCTAGGCAGTTTAAATAAACCCTCAAAGAGACTTTTCGTGATTTGGAATCCTGGGCAGTTTTACCCAGGTCTAATAATATGCATAAACTTGGAATACAGAAAAAAGCACAGAAAATCTAAAAGAAAATTAAAAGAAAAATCATTTGGTAATGCTAATCAATGTATCGCAATGCACAGGTACCAAGGCAAACTCATATCCAATGGCAATACTAGATTGTATAAAGAGATTCTGCCAAGTCTGGCAGGAATAAAACATTTCCCTCCCACACCTTTGCTCACATTCTTTTTCTTCAGTATGAGAAGAAAGAAATGAAGTGTAAAAGGAAGAGAATTATCTTTTAAATTATCAGTCTGCCAAAATAAGTGCTGCAGGACTGCTTAAGGTGTCAGGAGCTAAGCAAGGGGCAGTGTTACCTGTCCTTGTGCATGTACAAGCAAAGGTGTGTGTCTCCTAAACATGTCCTTGTCAGATAATGTGGGGAACACTTAACTTTCCCCCACCATCTTCTGTGAAGGAGGAGGGAGAGCTTAGGGAAGAAATCATGTGGGAGAAGAGATAAGCCCTCCATCTCATTCATCACTTCTCTCCTGTGAATGCTGCTGTCCTCCACCATTACTGTTGTGAGGAAAACAAGGGGTTGGGAGCCTGGTGTTTGCCTGGTAACGTGGAATTTATGGGGGCAGATGTTACTTGCTGTGGAAATGCGGGGCCATACCATTTCCTCAGTACTACCAGAGACATGAACATACTACAAAAACTGCCCAATGACTTCATTACTTCGAGACTACACATTTTATGTAGTTATTAATGTATTTATTCTCCCTAAAATCCTTATGTACCACTTTTATATTTAAAAGAAAAGAACCAAATCTACTAGTGGTAAACACACAGACAATAAAAATAATAATTACGCAACACTTTCAAACAGCTAGAGCAGGGTTTCCCAAACTTGGGTCTCCAGCTGTTTTTGGACTATAATTTCCACTATCTCTAACCACTGGTCCTGCTAGTTAGCAATGATGGGAGTTGTAGTCCGAAAACAACTGGAGACTCAAGTTTGGTAAACCTTGAGCTAGAAGAACAAAATCCACTTCAAAATATAACAACACTGTTGTTAAAATCAACAAATAGTGTCCAGAGCCCACAGACATAAACTGGGTTCCTACTGTCTGTTGAAAAGCGGCTAGAGATGGGACCAGGTGGCTACCCCTTGGAAGGGCATAACATAACCACAGAAGCACAAGATTGTGCTCTGGTCTTATTTTTACCAAAGGCAGGGCTGGCCCAAGACATTTAACCTCCAGGTCACCCTGCCCCCATGATGACAATTCCCACAGATCTGGGTCCTCACCCCACTCCCTGTCCCTGCACTGCAGCCAGCCCCTTCACCGCAACGGTACCTTCGCTTTTGGCCACAATGCATCAGTGAGGGCGCTGTGGCAGCGGTGAGGGCAATGGGGCAGCATGGGAGAAGCCTTGGTGGAGCTGGCAGCAGCTCACCGGTGGGAGCAGGGAGGGAGAGGACAGGGGGTGGATTCTCTGCCAGAAGCAAATGGCTATACGTTGCCTAATGCACAGACTGCCCCTGACCAGAGGGCACACATCCACATGTATGCTTTGGGGTTTCACAGGGTTCTATCTTATCCCCATACATAGAAACTCAGTGGTTTGTATGACCCCATCTGGGGATTTGGAGTGCAGTGTCAGCAGTACGGGGGCAACACTTACTGAATCCAAATGAGGCATAGAAGTGCTAGATCAGCGCCTCGCTGTGATAAAAGACTGGATTGTGGGCAATAAGCTAAGGCAAGACAGAAGTACTGATGCTGAAATTTCTTCAGCTGAGAAACTTCTCCACAGGCTACTGTCAAATGGTGGGTGGCTACAAAACACAGGGCCTTTTCAGCAGTGGTCTCTCAACTATAGAGTCCCTGCCTGGTGCCTACTTTAATGTATTTTCAGCATTTTTTTTTATTTTTGCAGGCCTTTTTACATTTTTATTATGCTGTGGTTTAGTATTTTGTATTAGTTTAGCTCTGTCATACATTTCCCTTAGTTGTTTCGTATTATTTGTTTTATTCTGTGCTACAGTATCTTATTCTACTCTTGAGTGATTTGTTTGATCTGGTAATTTTGTTTTTGCTGTGCTGTAATTGTATTGTAGGTCACTGTGATTTTTAATGTTATTGTTTATTTCTTGCTATTATCATAGGCAGATGCAGTGCTCTCCCATCTTGTCAATGCCATGTGTCACTGCCAGGACCAACACAAGGAGGGGAAAGGGAGCAGCATGGCAGCATGGCAGAATGGAGTTTACGCCTTTGCTTTGTGCTGTTTTTCCACTGGAGACTGGCTTTCTCCAAGGCTCTTGTTTGCCCCTTGAGTTTCTGTTTGCATCATATAATAGCAGGCATAGGAAAACTCGGCCCTCCAGGTGTTTTGGGACTACAACTCCCATGATCCCTAGCTAACAGGACCAGTGGTCAGGGATGGTGGGAATTGTAGTCTCAATACATCTGGAGGGCCGAGTTTGCCTTTGCCTGTGTTATAGCTTTGTATCATGCTGAATAGTTTTTTAATGAAGAACTCCACTGAGAAAACACAAGGAATCCCAAGCATGGGATTCAAAGATGCAATGGGTTATATCCAGTATTATTTCTACTCAAAGTAGAGACAGTGTGTCCTATTTCGCTGTTTGAGGAAAAATGGGGCATACCACTTTGCTCTGCTGCTACTGCTGCTGCCACCACTTATCAGCTCCTGCCTGCTCTGCTGCAAGGGGAGAAGTGGCAACAACATTGTTACTGATCTTGGGAAAGGTCATTCCAATTTGGGGTGAGATCTCATCCCAAATCGCTCGAGATATTGTGTGCTCCACAATATTTTGCAAGATTTAAGGTATGCTCTTTCCCAAAATTAGTGCCAATGGCAGCGGGGCAAGTGGGGCAGCCACAGGTGTACTACCTGGGAGGCTTCTGCTACCTGAAGCAGTGACCTCATCTGCTTCATGGCTGGGATGGTTCTGAGTAGACCCATTAAAGTAAATGAACTTGGCTAACCTAGGTTAGTTAATTTCAACTGGTCTACTCTGAAAAGAACTTAGTTGGGCACAACCCATTTAGAGTTACATCTTCTTTGGTCCTGAGGTGACTGCAGAATTGACAGTTCCAGTAGTACAGCTGAACTTACATTCTTGAGGAGAAAGCATCTATCTTCCGGGATAATTGGTCAATATGATTCATGAAAATTCCTTCTTGACTCCAGGTATCTAACACCAAGCATAAAACAAAACCTACCCACTGATTCTCTGCCAAATACAGTGGTACCTTGGGTTAAGAACTTAATTCGTTCTGGAGGTCCGTTCTTAACCTGAAACTGTTCTTAACCTGAGGTACCACTTTAGCTAATGGGGCCTCTCGCTGCTGCTGCACCACCACCACATGATTTCTGTTCTTATCCTGAAGCAAAGTTCTTAACGTGAGATACTATTTCTGGGGTAGCAGAGTCTGTAACCTGAAGCGTCTGTAACCCGAGGTACCACTGTAAGAAGAAGCACTATTGTGGCTCCTTGAAGACTAACATACTTATTATAGGGGACCGGCTGGTGGAAGGAATTCAGGTCGGAGCGAAACAATATAAACTTAAAGCTTTTGCAGATGACCTAGTTTTGACTCTGCAGGAGCCAGAATCTAGTACGAAAAGAGTATTACAATTGATTCAGGACTTTGGTCGGGTGGCGGGATTTAAATTAAACAAACAGAAAACCAAGGTGTTGGAAAAAAACTTGACAGATACAGAGTCAGAACGGTTTCAGAGAGAGACAGAATTGAATGTGGTTAAAAAAGTAAAGTACCTAGGGGTAAATATAACAGCAAAAAATCTGAGTCTATTTAAGGATAACTATGAAAAATGTTGGTCAGAAATTAAGAGAGACTTAGACAGTTGGACAAAATTGAAACTTTCTTTGTTAGGCTGAATTGCTGCTATTAAGATGAATGTATTGCCAAAAATGTTGTTTTTGTTTCAAACACTACAGATTGTGGACAAGACGGAGTGCTTCCGGAAGTGGCAGAGAGATATTTCTAAGTTTGTCTGGCAGGGCAAAAAGCCCAGAATTAAGTTTAAGATATTAACTGATGCGAAAGAAAGAGGGGGCTTTGCCCTGCCAGACTTAAAGTTGTACTACGAGGCCGCAGCTTTCTGCTGGCTAAAAGATTGGCTACTTCTTGAAGACACTGATGTACTGGATTTGGAAGGTTTTAATAATGCTTTTGGTTGGCATGCATACTTATGGTACGACAAAGTTAAGATTAACAAGGCCTTTAAGAACCATATTGTCAGAAAAGCAGTGTTTAATGTCTGGACAAAATATAAAGACTTATTGGAAAACAAAACTCCAAGGTGGCTTTCTCCTCTGGAAGCTAAGGCCCGAAAAAGACCCAATATGGAGGCCAAATGGCCAAAATATTGGGAAATATTAGAAAAAGATGGAGACAATTGGAAATTACAGAGTTTGGAGAAAATGAAGGATAAAGTGCGAGACTGGTTACATCACGCTCAGATTAAAGAAATTTTTAAAAATGACAAAAAGTTAGGGTTCCAGATGGAGAAATCGAAGTTGGAAACAGAATTGTTAGAACCAAAGACTAAGGTATTATCAAGAATGTATAACTTGCTGTTAAAATGGAATACACAAGACGAAATGGTTAAATCGGCTATGATAAAGTGGGCACAGGACATTGGGCATAACATTATGTTTGAGGACTGGGAAAGGTTGTGGACCACTGGGCTGAACTTCACTGCATGTAATGCTCTGAAGGAAAATGTAATGAAAATGATATACAGATGGTACATGACCCCAGTTAAACTTGCCAAAATATACCATTTGTCTGATAATAAATGTTGGAAATGTAAAGAAAATGAAGGAACATTCTTTCACCTTTGGTGGACCTGCCCTAAAGTGAAGGTCTTCTGGGAAATGATTTATAATGAGTTGAAAAAGGTATTTAAGTATACCTTTACTAAGAAACCAGAAGCCTTCCTTCTGGGTATGGTCGGCCAGAAGGTGTTAAAGAAGGACCGAACATTTTTTATGTATGCAACAACGGCAGCAAGGATACTCATTGCTAAGAACTGGAAAACTCAAGATCTACCCACACTGGAAGAGTGGCAGATGCAGCTGATGGACTATATGCAACTGGCCAAGATGACTGGCAGAATCCGAGACCTGGGAGAAGAGAGGGTTGAAGAAGACTGGAAGAAATTTAAGATTTATTTACAAAAATATTGTAATTTGGTTGAATGTTAAGAAGGATGCTAGATCATAAATAACTGCCCACCACTGAATTAGATTTGAATTTGACGATAAGTGAGATTAAAGAAAATATAAATTTTTTGGAGAACTGCTAGATTTTATTTAAATGAGCGGATATAAGATTCTAAACAAGATGATAATTTGCTTGAAAAAATTTTATAACGATGTAAGTGGGAGCGGGAGACGTGAGGGAGCCCAAAGAAGTGATGAAACTATGTTATGATATAAGTAATGTTGTTTATTATTTATGTATTGTATTTAAAAACTTTAATAAATATTTATATATATATATATATAAAAGAAGACTAACATACTTATTATGGACTATACTTCCCTACCTGAAGAATGTTTTGAATACACATCTGCATTATATGTTGACTCAACCGTAGTATGCCGCTTGGCACCAAAATATCAAATGAGGGGGAAGGAGTTTTTGTGACACAGTCTTGAAATAAATAATCATAAATAATCATAAATAATCTAATCATTTTTCTGTGAAGACTATTTCAAAATTCTACTTAGATAACTCCCAATTTTTAATTTGCTTTTATGAATGGCTAGTATTTTACACCCATAAGCTAAAGCTCCCTCTATCTGGCCAAAACTCCCCCGCAACTTCAGCCAAATGATAAATCATAAAACAGGTACCAGGAAAGAGGAGGTTGTGGATAATCTGCTCAGTGTATTTCTTCTGGCTTTATATAAAGCAAAGGTTTGAACCAGAAGAGGTTAAAATTACCATCATCCGAGCAAAAATGAATCTAGACACATTCATTAGTCATCCTTAACATCTGCCAGTTCAGCAGAGAAGATGACACTAAAAAAGGGAGAGGTGTGCTAACACATACCCCTGCTTTGTGCTATTAGCACACAAAACATACTTTATGTAACTTTACATACAATTTTATATTTTATATACAATTAAAATATTCAAGAGTGATGTGGAAAATAATTAAAAATAGCAAAATGCAGAAAAATAATTCAGATACTTTTTTAAAAAACCTTAAAAGCTGAAGCAAAAGAAAGTTGAAAGAATATTATTAACATTTAAAAGTGAAGATAGCAGCAAAAAGATAAGGTTGTAAAAGTAAAAAGCATTGAAAATCTAGGTAAACAAATTTAATTTGCCTTCTGAGGTGTGTGTCTTCCTTGTTGCAGAAGAGCATTTCACAAATGGGATACCACCACTGAAAAGGCCTGCTCTGCATTGACCACCAGCCTGATTTCCCCTGGTGGGGGCAACCATAGAAGGGCCTCTTAAACCCTGGGCAGGGCTCTAGAGGAGAAGACAGTCCTCCAAGTACACTGGTCCTCAACCATTAGGGTATTAAACGTTAGAACCAGCTCCCTGGATGGAAAACAGAAAGAAACTGGAAGCCAGTATAGATATTATATGGCCAGAATTATGGCTCTCCACGTATGTTCACTATGGAAGGAATTCAACATCACACTATTATGATCATTCTGACAGCACATTTCTGTTTCCAAATCTCCTTCTTCTGAAAAAAACTATGGATTGGAGAAATGAAGGAATGAAGCAGGGGGTTAAAGATGAAATATAGACCATGGTCACATAAATTTGAATACTCTGCTGCACAAACTAAGTAATTTTATTTTAAATACTGCAAGAAACCTGCCAAAAATCCTACAACCTTTCTTCTTTTCCTGATGGTTGCCTCAGACAACAAGCAAATTTATTCACGGTAGGCACACATTCCACATCCTATTCAGTGGATATCATTAAAATGTCAACATTTACTAACAGCTTCCACCCAGACACTGAAGTTACTGCACTTTTCCTCCCAGTAAAAATAAGCGTGTCAAAAGCCATTGTGAGATAAATACTGAAAAATACTGTCTTCTTAAGTAGTGATTCTTCTTTGGTTCCCAAAACGGAAAGCCAGATTTACTTGACACTGTGCTAATCAGAAATATTCCATTTCTCACTGTGATTGTTTCATGTTGGTTAATGAGAGCTTGCATTAACCTACTATTCTTATCCTGGCATGCAGCTTGTTGTGCCAATCTCTGCATGCATTAAAGTGCAAAATTAGTCAAAGCAATCAATGGACCATTAAAATACTGATACCAGTTTCCTAAATGATCCCTGACAGTGACCTAGATAAAGAGTTTTGCGATCAGTGCCCTACTTATCAGATAAAACACACAACCCTGAATGAAATCTCTCATTCATTCATTCATTCATTCATTTCTCTCTCTCTCTCTCTCTCTCTCTCTCTCTCTCTCTCTCACACACACACACACACACACCTTACCCCATAGATAAATTTAACATAATCTGAGGTGGATCCAAAGGTTCCTTTTCTCCAGTTGGAGACTTCCTCCAACAGAATCTCCTTCCACTGAACTAATGGATGCTTTAGACTCACCCCTCTGTATCTAAATCCATCTTAAGAGACACAGGTACCATACTTGAAGAGGCAAATATGTGTGATTCTATGCTAGGAACTTGCCTTTAAAAATTAGCTTCTGAATGTCAAAGTTTCATCAACTTGATTCTCATGTACAAATCTTGTCACCCAACAAGATAAATCAAGAGCCTTGTGGCACCTTAGAACGACAAATTTATTATGACATAAGCTTTTGTGGAGTCTGGGCCACAAATGTTTATGCTATACTACATTTCTTAGTCTTTAAGGTGCTACAAGGCTCTCTGTTGTTTTTGCTGCAGCAGTTTAACACTGGCTGCCCCTCTGAAAATTGCCCTCCAACAGTTCATTTTAAGTTGCAATGACAGCTCTGTGTTCCCACTAATGTCAGCTGATCCCTGGTTCATATGATTTTTATGAACCTCACAGACATTCATTTTTAGCTTCAGTCTTCTTTATAATATAAAGTATGACATGTTTAAAAACCACTATCTCAATGTTAAGCTATACCCACAATGTCCAGCTATGTCTTTAATTTTCTTTAGTTTTTTCTTTAGTTAGTTACATGGTGAATACAATGCATAAGGAGTGGAAGTTCATCTGTTCTCTCACCAGCTGGAATCTGGACCACAGATTTGGTACCAATAGGGATGGGTGGGGTTTATTCAGATTGGTTCTTCCCCCCACCCTTTATTCTTTCCCCATACCCTAAGCCTCTTTGTTATCTATCACCAGTCCATACTGCCATGCCTTTAGCTGTACATACAAAGACAGACTCAGGATTCACCTTCTCTACACAAAACATTAGCTGCAGTACTTCTGGATTGACTCCCTGCCAGTTCCCTGTTGCTGGATTCCACCATTCAGCACCAGGGATCTTTGGTTGCTACCATTCTGTCAATCAGTTTTCAAACTAAATTTATAGCCTAATTAGAAATCAGTCAGACTTGTGCAATGATATTTCCTCTCAGGTAAGTGTGCACAGGATTGCAGCCTGAAGACTGAAACTGTATGTGACAGGCGCTGTAAGAAAAGAGTATTTATCTTCAGTCCTTTGTCTCCAGGAGTTATACACAGCATCTGTGCAAGTGTTTTCCCTATATCACCATTTGTCTTCTTTCTTGCTTCTCTAACAGCAGCTATGAATTGATTCAATAGCAAGGGAGATCTCTGTGAAATGGTGGATAATTGGCTGCCTCATCTCCTCTTCCTCTTGCCTAGCATAACCTTCTTTTTTTGTCTCTACAGAAGAGCTTTCTAAGCCTGCCCATGTACTTCAGATATCCATGCCCCTCTTATTACTGATCCAGTTCCACCCACCCTGGTAATCTTTTGGTCTTGACCACCCACTCAGTGTTTCTAGCAACAAAGCCACAGCTAAAGCATTAATTCACAGGCAAGGTGAGGAGCATGTTTTCATCATCCAACCCAGGGGTGACGATTAATTTTATTTATAACTTGAATCTATATTCTGTCCAGCATCACTTTTCATAAACCAGGGCAGGTTACAGAACACAGACTTAAATATAAAAACAATAAAATAAAAAATACAACAATAATGTGGTAAAACAGCAGATTCACAAAAACCAGTTTGCAATTCACACTTCAGATCAGTCTCCAGCAGAAACCTGGGTGAACAGGTATGTTTTAAAGTAGTAGCAATCATATGTCAGGAACCTACTTTAGTACAAAATTCTCAGGTGATGACCCATCGTCACTAAGAGACAGGCTAAAATTTTAAAGAGCATGGAATGGGAACATCTCAGGAACAATCACTGTGCTGTGCTAAAGAACTGCTCTGCTGAAACAGATCTCCAGCATACCAGTAATTAGTACAAAAGCCCTATTCAGATGTTCAAATTCAGAGTTAAGTGGAAACATGGAGGTGCTCCAGAGTCAAGCACGCTCTTGCCTGTTGTCCTCTGATTTTACAGGGGTTCTAACATTTGTGGGACCCTTCTATGGGTGGTATCCAACTCAAACATTCTCAAAATACACCCACTGATTTCAGTGGACCTATTATGAATATGACTGACATCAGCTATCACCTGGCTTTGGACACTCCCCCTCCAACTCCTGAAGGGCAATGAGATTAAGAGCTAAAACTCGTGCACTTGTACCCTGAAGAAAACTAGCATCTATGTTTACATAATGATTTCCCCTCTTGGTTGCAATAATAATTGGTTTCACATTTTTTTAAAAAAAAGAAAAAGCAGAAAATCAAATAAATAAATAAACCACTCAACTCTGAACACTCTGAGAGCTCTTCTGTAATCCTCAATCCCTCACCTTTCTCAGCCTTGAAAACTTATCTACTTTCACATCTCTGGTGCATGCTAAATCACAATAGAACTTCACTACAGGTACTGTAGTACTGCAACACTTGCACAGATTCACATTGTGATGCACTTAAGTACATGTCCAAAAACAAAGACAAATTCAAACTTTATATTGCATTCTAAAGGATGAAAATAACACATTTTGAGCCCCAAAGTAATTCCCTCTCTGGGGGAAGAATCAACTGCCGATTTACTTGGACACAGCCAAATTAAACAAGGATGCCAAGTTTTTGTAAGAAGCAGCTCGACACATCAATTCACACAGAGGCTATCAGAGAGCATAAACTCCTGTGGTTAAACCCCAACCCAATTTGTACATATATATTACCGAAGAGAATGTGTCAAAGAAGTCAAGTTTGTGCTCTCCAATGCTTGGCAGATAAGAAGTGGTTCCTTATTGTTGCATTAAGAGAGCTATTCTCTTACAGCACAGAAAAAAGAAATTAGCTTCTAGACATTTTAGCAGGCCCTTCCTCCTCAGAATGATAGCATCAAATGAGAGCCAGGAGACATTTCCAAAGCTGCCTTTTAATGCTACCTGCAAAACATAGCCTATGCTATGCTTTATATACATTTCTTATTAGTTCACATGAAGACTGGATTTACGCAACCATTATTTTCCACATAACCATCACGATGATCATGTAGGAGTCTGAAGTTTCCATCATGTGTCAGCAATCAGGATTGGAGTACTTCACAATGGAAGAAATACTCTTCTATGAAGAGGGGAACTTATGCACCATAAAATGATAATATGAAAATTACTACTTCATTATATGAACCCATCATGCGGTTTCAAATATGAGTTTCATATTATCATAGCATAATATGGTTTCATAGCATCACTCAATTATGAAACAGGCTATGAACATATCATGGGATGTTGCCACCCTTAGCTTTTAGTCTTCTGAGGGCACAGATTCCATAACCACCCTATTCCATTGCTATACTGGCCTGATAGTGAAAGGTCCTTTTCTGCTCACAATGTCTGATGTGAACTCAACATCTCTGCAATTTAAGCAGCTTGTCCTATTCTCACCAGAGGCAAAGAACACCTTCTTACATGCTCCTTTTGCCTTAATTTCATGTGTTTTGAAGCTGTTCACAGGTTGTAATGTTGGAAATAGGAAAGCTGTATACAGTGGTACCTCGGGTTACATACACTTCAGGTTACATACGCTTCAGGTTACAGATTCCGCTAACCCAGAAATAGTGCTTCAGGTTAAGTACTTTGCTTCAGGATGAGAACAGAAATCGTGCTTCGGTGGTGCAGCGGCAGCAGGAGGCCCCATTAGCTAAAGTGGTGCTTCAGGTTAAGAACGGACCTCCAGAATGAATTAAGTACTTTACCTGAGGTACCACTGTATTGTTATATAGCAGGCTGATCGTAAAGAAAGGGCGTTATTCTCAACACATTATATGTAGGGCTGCCTCTGAAGACGGTTCAGAAACTTCAGCTGGTGCAGAATTCGGCAACCAGTTTGTTCACTAGGGCAAGACAATTTGAGTATATTAAACTGATCCCTGCCCAATTGCAATGGCTGCCAATTAGCTTCCAGGCCCAATTCAAAGTGCTCAGGACCACAATACCTCAAGGACCGCCTCTCTCCATATAAACCGACCCGTACCCTTTAATCATTGTCTGAGGCCCTTCTCATGTGCCTCCTCCACTTGAGAGTGGCAACACGAGAATGGGCTTTCTCTGTAGTGGCTCCCTATTTGTGTAATGCTTTCCCCAGGGAGGTTTGCCTGGCTCCTTCATTATATATTTTTAGGCACCTGGCAAAAACTTTCCTCTTCAACCAGCTTTTTGGCTAATTAATAATCCTACAGCCTTATAATTGGGACTGTTATTATTTAGTTGTTTTTGTTTTAATTATTTACTTGTGTTTTTACCTTATATTTTATTCTGTGAACTGCCCTGAGATCTTGAGATGAAGGACGGTATATAAATTTAATAAAATCTAATAAAATAAACTTTCAATGTTCTTCCTGTACAACTAAGACCTCTTTTTGCACTTGCATAACTCCCCCAAATTTGGTTATGGTTGTGACTTCAAGCTAAAATTTAAATTCTGTTCCCTGGAATTTGAAAGAGTCTGTTAATGCAATGTAGCATGTTTGCCCAAAGGTACATTGAGGGGAAAACAACAAAAAGTTGTGTCCAGTGCTGTCCATGAGCCGAGGAAGGTTCTTTGATCCAGTAGATGGACCCATCAGTAGAATAGGAAGGTAAGCTATTTCAGCTGATTTGCCTTTCCCCCTGCAGCTCCTGACAACTTCCTACAATGTTCTGAAGGGTCCCCTAACCCTCTGGGGGCTGTTTTGGGGAATACTGGGGGATTCAGGGAAGGTTGAAGGTTGAATATGCAAAAATCTCATTCCTTCCATGCTGTTCTGCACTAGGTCAAATAAACTTCTGTCATTGGGACACCACTGGAGATCAGCAAAACCTTATTCCCATGTCCTATTTCCACAAAATATAATGAACTGAATTCTTTCTTTTGAAAATGGAGTACTAGTTGGTGTAAAATATTTACAGTTTTAATTATTTTTCTTTAAAGTCCATCACAAGAGTTAATTAATACTGTGTATATACTTTAGAGCTGAAATACTGGTTAGGTGGAAAATGAATAGGTAACTAGGAATATGAATATATGTATCAATTTTCACCACAGTAAGTGGAAGGGCAGGCAACTATATATGGCAATAATCCTATCCCATACACAGATATATAGTTTATTGAAGAATGCTTAAATTGACTCCTTGGATTTCCAGTTGCCTCAAAATATCACAGCATGAGCCATAACCTAAAGTAGCCATTTACAACTTCTCCAGAGTTATTAATACAGTTTTCCTGTCCTCATTTAATGTGCATTACAGCTAGCTGGACATCTTTATCTATTATTCCAACAGATAGAGTTTTTATTTTAACCTGCAGTATAGTTGTTATCATTAACCCTGCCTATAGTTCTAAATGGCATGAGAATTTGGAATGTGGTATAGTTTTCTAGATCCAATGTATGTTAAACTTGCCTGGAACCAAAGTGATTTACTGAAGAAGGGTTAAACCGTTGACCTTCGGGAACTGTTTTTACTTGGGAAACGCCCCCCCCCCAATCTATCAAAAGAAACTTAACATCCTTTAAATGGGATGAATAATGTTTAATATTGTCAACACATGTTATATATCTCAGATTCAGACTGTAGCTTATATTTGAAAAGAAGTGTCAAAAAAAGGCAAGAGAAAAAGGTTGACACGGCATTTCATACATAATCAAGGATCTTGAAAATAAAAAATCTATATAATAGATGAAGATGTAGCTTGCTGACATGAGGAAGAAATAACAGCAGAGAATGCAGATGAGATTTTTGTCATAGCATATGAAAAGAGCCAAGCAATTTCAACTCTCTGGGGGAAATGCAGTATTTAGACCAATGAAATGCTTGAATTTTGCAGTAAAGCACCAAATATAAAGGATTATTAGTTGGTGTCAATTATGTAGGCATTCAGAGAGTTTGTCATACAGTTGATCACAAGAAGTGATTACAAATAATTTGTATGCTTTTAGTGGCGAAACATTTCTTATGTTAGCAAAAACTGGCTACAGGGTCAGGAAACCAAGAATAAGAATAAATTGGCCAATTTTCACCATGGCAAAAGGTTAACCGTGGAATAACTCTCAGGGTTTATTAATAGACCCTGGTGGGGGAGAGAGTGGGAGGAGGGGAGTTTTGCCCTCAAAGCACATTTCTTCTATTTCAGGTCCCACTGAAATAAATCGGGCTTTTGGTGCTGAAATACTTTGATGATCTGGGAAAAGCTGTTGTCAGATATGACACACAATTTGCTTCAAGTTAGCTAAATCAAGAAAGGATTATGCTCACAGAGACCTAACCGACTGAAGTGAGTGAGCAACAGTATGTGATATGAATATTGACGGATGTGTAGTAGGAAGATATATGGACTTACATAGTGTAGGAGGAAGACATATGAAATCGTACTCAACAGGAGACCAAAATAACAATAGCATCTCGGGAGGGAAGTGATATGCAGCTGCAGGTTTTTTTGGGGTTTTTTAATGTACTGGAAGACATGAAAAATTGTTGTAATGGAGGTATTTGTCATTCTGCCTAACATTTTGACCTTGTACAAGCCTCCTCCAAAGCATCAGGTCCTACTTACATATAGAAATAGAACAAAAGCCCATAACGGTTTGGGTTAACTAGTAAGAGCCACACTTTCCAGCCATCTCAACAGATGATCTCTTGCAAATGGCTATAAGAAGTATGAATGTTATCAAGCAACCAGTGGCTACTCTAGAAGAAAGGAGAACATCCTTGTCTGATGTTGGGGGTAGCGTTGTTGGTTTTTTGTTACTATAAACCAGCTTTCCTCAACTGGTTTCCTTTGTTGAACCACATCTCCCACCAACTCCTTTTTCATTGAAGCTAATCAGCACTTTCTGAGCTCTACATTCCTCTCAATTAATGGAAATTGCTTCAACTTTGCTGTTCTTGAGAACAAGGCAATGCTATTGTAAATCTATGTTGCTATCTATTTAACATAGGTAGCTAGAAGTTGGTTTTCTTTTTTCTGAAGAGAAAAGAGATGGCTCTTGTCAGACTGCACCATGGAGCAACAACCATCGAGCATGTGTAGTGCAGTGCTACACTTAACTACCTGCAAGTGGAAATTCCTCAGTAAGGCCAGGCAACCAGTAGTAAAGGGTTCATGGAAGGAACTTTAAAACATACTAGAAAATTATTCTCTTTCTCCTTGCACAATGGGAAGGAAACAAAACAATTCAGTGCCTATGTATTAGTTTGGTTTAAGGATCATGGACAGAAAGAGCATGCTGTGTCTTGCTGAGTAGAAAAGAGGTCCATGGAGGACAAAGGGATATAAAGCTTTCAGATAAATAGATAAAAAGTTATGTAAAGAGACTACTGAGTCTTACACTGATAAGGTAAATAATCTAATTTGGCAGCTCTTATAATTATGCAGTTGACCTTTTGCACAAAAGAATGTAAAAATTTGCAAGTCCCTCTATGACCAGATATACAAAATAGAGAGAAGACACTGGTGAACAGTGTCAAGGATGTCTAAGAAATATCATCATAAGATTAATTGAGAATATTTTAAGATTTGTATCCTAAGTAGGGAGAGTAATAGCAGGAATATAATTGTGTGTTAGAAAAATATTATGCAAAGGCATAGTAGGAGTAGATTTCCCCCCCTCGTTATGTCAGCTGCAGGGAAATGTTCAATGCATATTGAGAATTTTAACGTCTAAAGGCAATTATATTCTCACTTAGTGTGTAATTTGACTTTCAGAGGGATTGCTATTTATCCAGAGTTATAATTATTAATGTTAATGATGTATCCAGAACATTTAATAAACTTAATATTGTAGCACATTCTACAGTCTCTCATTGCAAGAAGTTATTCCTCAGGTGTCTTGGTAGTATATTACTCCATTTTTACTGGTATCTGCAAAGCTAGAGATAGAGAACAATTTAATATTCTCTATAAAGGCCTAAATTACATGTTACCTACAACTACATGTTCTTCCTAGGGAAAAACAGCTTTTGGGAATGCATGGAGGAACACATGAAGGAGAAATGTTGAACTTAACCTCACTAGCCCACTGCTCCTCCAATCCAGTTTTTATCCAAATACCTTTCTTTTCTCTAGAGTTTCAGGTGTGTTTTTATCTCAAAATATGTATATGGATTACTTAGGAAAAGTAGTGGGGGTGGGGAGGTTGAGGGAGCCACCCCACCTTCCATTGCTTCTACACTACACTACACCCAAACTGCTCTCATAAAACTTAAGTGTTATGCTTTTGTTACACATGAAACAAAAAACACACCTATTCACTAAGGACTTTGACACTTGAGATATGTATAATTATAGAACCCACCATATTCTGGTTGTCAATTCTATGCAATTACCTTCTGATTGTAACATTGGTTTTAATATTGTATTGCAACCTGTAACTTACAGTTTTGCTCGCTGCTTCTGTTGCCTTGTCTGAATCCCTGTTGAATGCGAAATCTGATGTTACATTAATTCTGTTTTGGATTCTGTTAATGTGTTTGCTGTTTTTTCTTTACCTTTCCATTTTCCTGTTTTATCCTTTTGTGGTATACAACATATAAAATATTAAATACAAAAAACAAACAAACAAACAAACCCATGAGAACCCCCAACTTTCAGAGGTTATCAGAGGTAACTTTAAATATTGTTACTGCCACTCCCGGCACTACAGCTGCTACAGATTACTCCAGAACTTCCTGAAGGTGTTGAGTTCTGTACAAAACTCATAATAGAGACTTCCATTGTACCTGAGCCATTCTAGTTCTTGTTGCTTTGATGAAATAGAAGAGGTCAATCCATCTTTTCCTTCTTGTTTGTAATAGGGATCACACGCTTCCTAGGGTCACTCATACTAGGCTAAGCAATTCTTGTACAATTGCAGAGGATGTGGATTGAATTGCTGAGTTAACTTGACTTTCTGTAGATGGAGTGTTCTTGCCATTTCCCCCCAATATGCTCAGTATGACTAACTCACAGACTCAAAGTGAACTTTCAACACACAGAGAATGCTGTCCAGTCCCAAGATGGCTCACCAGGACTTCTATGCAAGACAGCAGGAAGCATGTTTCTAAACTACAAACTAGCAAGCATTATATCTCCAACTCTGTATTTAAAGAGAAAAGCCACAGCTGAAAAGACAAACCGCTATTCCTGACACAGCCTTGTTGCAATATTTTATATGTTGTAATATCCGTGCTGCTGTATTTTAGATCCTTCATACAGCCACAATGGGGTGATTATTCCTGAAAATACCACAGCAATGAAAAAAGAAAAGCTTGCAACAATTGTTATGTTAAGGCAATGGCTTTAAAAATCCCCCAATTTCAGGGAACTCTTTCCAAATTGATTCATCTGTCAGGGGACCTGTCTGTGATGCAAAGGATTCTCAAGAGCATTTTAGGAGATGCTTGCTAATTCTTTTAGGCTTTGCCACTGCTCCTACATGAATTGAAATTAGATACACTCAAGGCTGTCCCAGGACTTTAAGGTGGATAGTGGTCAAGTTGCTTTTTCAGGGAAACGTGTCAGTCCTTAGTGACTGTATCATCAAGGAATCCTTAATAAGCTTACAAATGCCAGATAGAGTTTCAAAACTACTGGCTTAGGCATTTTCCAGATAATAGGCTTCAATCCTAAATTGGCCTTCTCCATATAGAAGGCTCCTTGTAGGAGGGATTTAATCCAGCGGAAGCTCCCACAGTGGAAGGAGGTAGGTGGTTTTGGCAGATCCCAGACCCAACATCACCATTGTCTCAAAGGAATCCTCAACCCCTACAGTAGATTTTTTTGAGGACTAGGGAAACATTGGTAATCAGCAAAAGAATGTCGCCCTCTCTTCCACTGGGAGCAACTTAGGATCAAAGCCTTTATCCAGGGCCGTCTTGACCATAGGCACCAAGGGTGTAGGGCACTGGGCTCTCAGGGGTGCCAGGCCGAGAGTCCGGGGCCCGAGAGTTGAGTCCGGGGAAGAGCCCGCCCGTTGGTTGGAGTGCCGCAGTGGGCTGTTCTGCTGCGGGTGGCTCTGTGCCATGAGTTCGGAGGTGACTGAGCCAGCAAAATGCTGAGGTGGCCGGCCAGCCCCGCCCTCCTGTGAATCTGGGACAGGGCAACCTGGGGGTGTATGTGTCCCAGGCGGATCTTTGCACCCCGGCTCTGCATATGCTTAAGACAGCCCTGCATTTATCTGTAATGCTTAAAATGTAGAACAGTTGCTCACTTGTTACACGGGATTTGCTAAAGCAACTCTGTCTTGTGTTACTAGAAATGCAGATAAATGTGATACAGATAAATGTGACTTTTCTGATATTAAAAGGGCATAATATTGCCATTGGCAAAATCTGATATTCCTGCCTACTAGCACTTCCAATGCTCATGCATTCCTTTCCCTCCCTTTCCCAAGTGCTAACAGTTGTTATCTTGCACTTCCTTCAATAATATTTAATGTAGGTATATTCTGAGTGTTGCTGTGGCCAGCTGTGTCTGTGTCATGGATGACTTCTGATGACAAGAGTAGGGATGAGTGAGAACTATTCCCATTTAGAGCCTGGTAGGAGCTGTTGCACCTAACAGCTGGAATGTTAGTCCAGCCAGGCAACTCTGTATAGACATCTGGCTGGCCACTGTGAGAACGGGCGGGGGGGGGGGGGGAGAGCCACTGGCCTGATCTTATGTTCTTATGCCTTACACACAAGCAAACAGTAGGCTGAATCTCACATGCAATATTAATATTGACAAAGCAAGAAAATCTTGCATTTCCAGTGGTTCAGCCCAAGGAAAGGGAAGGGAAAATGCCCAACTTAACTTTAACATCTTGCCCTTTTTTGTAGTGTTGCTGAGTTAATTTACAACCTCTGATTTCCATCTAGAACCTTTCCTGGAGATATCTGGCATGATAAAGAAAGAAAGCTGGAGAACTCTGCCTGTTTTACAATCTCAGTATTGAAAGAAAAGCTATCACATTAAAATTTTCCCACCTAAAACATGAAAAAACAACCTCATGGACAAAATGGTTTCTTTGTTGTCTGCAGCTAGAGTTTTATTTCCACTTGGAGATGGATGTTCTGTTTTTCTGTTTGTTGTATTTTGTCAATGGTATTATTATTTCATATAGAATTATTTCAGCTGCCATTGTGCAAGAATCTTTTCTATTAAGCAGAGAAGAGATGCAGTCTAAATCACTCCTTAAATCATGACCTGATGCCCAAGAAACTGAGGAATAGGTATAAGGAAGAAATTTAAGAACTGCAGAGCAGTCCATGGAGTGAAATGTTAAGGGTAGTTTTAAAGTGCCCAAGAATCTGAACTGTTTAACTGCAGTGCAGTCAGTTATAGGTAGTCATTATCTCTTACTGCACTACCTTCAATTCCAGAAAAACCTGAGCTGCCTCTGGATAAGAAGACTTAATATTATGGGAAGAAACTGATATTTTCATTCTTTGTTCATGGATGTAGACAGTGATAAATTAGTAAATAGAACAACATTGAATAAAGATACTTGTACTTTCATGGTCATAATTTAGAAAAGAATCATACAGATCACAACCATAGATTGTGCATTTTAAGAAGAATGGAACCCATATTTAGATGATCATATATTGTACATGTCTATGTACCTGCTTCACTGCGCAGATGTCTGTGGAGACTGCAATAGACTATGGGTTCTCAGTGTGTGTACATCTCATATACACAAAATGAAATAATCTATGTATACAAATGTGAGACACATAAAGGTTGCTAGTTTCCATCTACTTGGGAAATGTTTTCTAAGGAAAAAATTCATAAAGTGTGAGGAGACCCATGAGGTAGATTCATGGATCTATATGACTGTTCCTTGCTAACTTCCAGTTTTGAAAACTCACAAATAAACAAATTCTTTCCAAATTTCCAGATCTATAAACCCTCTCTAGCTTCTGTTACACCTCTGGTTATTATCACTTGTTAAAAATAAACACTTTTTTTTACCATACAAAATATAAATCCCTACAAATACATATAATAGAACACCAAATAATTACATTTCAAAGTAGGACAACTCTCTAAAGAGATTCAAGAAACTTAAAAGTGAGACATATTAGGTGAACATAGCAACTGAACAAATCATAATGTTGTCCTAATTCTTACTTATATTCTTATTTATATAAAATACTTTTTATATAAAAAAGTAGAATCAAAAGGAGGAAATCTTACAATAACACTAATACAACACACATTCATAAGTGCTATAAATACAGCTGTCCTTTTTACAAACTGATCAAACCCTTTCTATCAATATGCACCCTCGGGTAAGCTGCATCTTTTATAGCCTCTTGTGGTAAAAATAAAACACTAAGTACATTTCTTTTCTTAACCATTTCCTCCCCCCCCCCTCCGTGATGGCAATGAATTTTTGACCATCTGTGTTTATAAAATATTAATAAAATATTCTCATGCAAGATTCAATCAGATACTAATATTGTGGGTGTTAAATACTGTGCTGAGTTAGTGGAGAAAAGAGGACAAGCCCTGTCAAAACATAACTGAGGTAGTTAGCTTGCATAAATCATTCTGTGTTGACAGAAGTGCCCTTCACACATTAACAGAGCCCCATGAGAACCACTTCACTGTAAATTTATCCCATGGCTCTGCTGTAACATTTAAAAGCCCACAACTAGATGGGCGGGCCTGATCATGTGGATCTTTCCTATGTTACTGGCACCCACGGTGCTACTGCAGTAACATCTAAAAAAGCATCAGAGATAAACTGGAAAGTGTTTAAACTAAAATGGATTGGATATTTGAATAAGTTGCATAAAAGCTCCTTCTTCAAGAGGGGAAAGCCCTCAACCTAGGGTGCTGTTATAGTTTACAGCACAAAGCTGAAAATAAATGTGCTATTTTTCACCAAAATATTGTTCCCCATTACTGAAGAGAAGTGATGGGCCTGAGGGTCTCATGCATTACAAATCTCATGTGCTTTAAATTGCTAGTAAATCACTTGCGTTTTGCCTTTAGTCGTTTTTGCCGAGCTCAGCATTTATTGCTTACAGCTGAATACAGCCACCTAAATCATCCATCACATTTTTATAACCTACTGTAGCTTTCCATTTCATACACCAAGGAACTGGCACATTTTCAGATAGTGCAGGACTGAACACTTTATTCATTCACTGAATAACACAACACTTTCCCTCCCATATGCACAATAGGTTTCACGATTTTGTTTTACAGTAAACTAGGGGAAAGGATACATCCTTAATGATCAAGCTGAAGGAAGTTTGATATACAAATTCTAGATTATTATTATTATTATTATTTACAATCCATTGCTCTATCGGCTTTTAAACTCTTAGGTTAGCAAATACATGCCTCTTTATATATGCAAGCATATTTGAGAAGAATTCTACATTTACTAAAGGTTTCCACGCTCTTTTGTATGCTTACATGACCAGGACAGTTTAAGAAGCTGCTACCATCTCTGCTGCTTTCTAGCATTTCATTACTACTTAGTAAGTGATATACAGAAAGCGCTTGAGATCCCTGCCAGGTTCAACTATATCTAGTCATCACTATATTTTCACAGGGTGTATTCATTCTGTCGCTGTATTCATCTCGCCCATTCTTGAGCTTTTGATCAGTGTTACTTTATTTTCTCTTGTGTTTCAAACGTTCTTTAAAAACACAAAGTGGGATTTCATTTATGTACAGATTTTTCTGTGACAGAATGGCAATGCAGATATCAACAGCTACAGTGTGTACACAAACCCATTTATTCAATGATTATTTTGCCTTAATTAATGAGACAAAAAAAAAAAGAGAGCTGTGAATCAATTGGTTCATTTGTTTCCAAAACTTTCTGCCGCTCAGGATTTCAGAATGTGAATAAATCTTTATGAACATGCCTGGGTGCTAATATCCTTAGTTGAGCACCTTCTCTCGGTCCCATTAACATGAGAGGCACAGCCAGTGTTCGAAACTCCCGTTGTTCCAGGCGCATTTTGCAACAGGGAATTTCATTAGTGTGAGCAGTTTATGAGCTCTGGGCGCAGTACTGCACCTAAGATTTCAGATTAAAACTGCAGAGTGGAAGGACAGGAGGGCCTTTTTCTGCCTCCCCACTTCCAGCTACTCTCTGAAGACTGGAGAAGAGACCCTCTTAAGAATATTAGGGGGTAGGCAGGGAAAGGACTAGGCCATGTGAAAAATGAAGATTTAATTTAGTTCATTCATTTTCAGCTTTGAATTCTTGTTATTAAAAAGTGCCTAAACATTCCATGGTTGCACCCATAATCTAGGCTTAAGATGCCATTTAGCTCCTAGCTTTCATATCTGTTTCTAACATTGGGCACAGCTGGTCGTAACAAGAGAGCCCTTTTGGGACTACTGCCATATTGTGGAATTTCTACCCTAAAGAGATTAGGTTTTAGGGTTAGGCCAGCAGGCTAAGACATTTCTATTTAGACCAGCCTACAGATTAAGACTCCTTGCCCAAATGCCTTTGGAATTCCACACCACTGGTTCGACTTGGAACAGAACACCTTCTTATTTTCCCACATAAAATGCATAAGGACCAAAAATAACAGAACTGTCTGCCTTGAATTCTATTTGGAGAAAGAAGAACTATAATTAAAATAATTAGCTTTCATTTCATTAGCTTACATATACCACAACTCTATATGGTTTATTAGCATTACAGTGGTACCTCTGGTTATGAACTGAATCCGTTCTGGAGGTCCGTTCGTAACCGGAAACTGTTCTTATCCTGAGGCGTGCTTTCGCTAATGGCAGAGGTGTGCAATTTCCACTTGTATCCTGGGGCAAAGTTCACAACCAGGAGCAGCTACTTCCGGGTTAGCGGAGCTTGTAACCTGGAGCTTGCGCAATCAGAAGCGTTCGCAACCAGAGGTACCACTGTACTATATAGGGTTCTGTATAATTTTGTTACACAGGCAAGATTGAATGATTATGTGAGACTTCTGTTGCATTCATGTAAACAATACATCTTAAGGGAGGAACATCCAAATTTCTTGTGTATTTATTTACTCACTAGCTAGATCCCATGAAGAGGTTATGTAAGGAGCTGTGCAGATAAATGCCCTATCAGTTGTCTCATGGGCTTCCAGATAACAGATCCATTCTACATTACACTTTCACTCTTGTGGTTCCGCCCCCTGCTTCAACTCCATGGCTGGTGCGCCACGCCCCTCCCCGGTTGGGCACCCAATAGGGAAGCTCGGCGGGGGTGTGGCTTGCTGCTCAAATGCGGCCGCGCCAGCCATTCCCGCCATTGCACACACATTTTGGATTGGTGACCAGACCCTATTCCGGGATGACAGTGTTCATCTTTCAGATCGGGGAAATGACATATGGCTGGCTAACATATCCAATAGTCTTAGGGATTGGTTGCAGCTGTGAGGGTATTGGTGGCGAGCCTTTTGGGCTCGGGTGGTGGTTAGGTATTGGAATGTGTTGTTGGTGTTTCGGGGGGCAAGGTGTGGCCATCGCCTACCCCTTCAATTTTGGGTATTCCGCTAAAGGAATCCGGCGGTCGTGGATCCTGTCTGATGCCCGTGTGGCGGGGGGCCATGGCACGACCCCCGGTGACATCAGGAGAGAGCCTATAGTTGTATTAGCATCAACAGGCTCCCCCTACTGGTGGTTAACCCTTCCTCAGACTCAACCCTCTCTGAGTGGGTGGAGTGTAATGTTCCGTGGTCCAATGCCTAAGCCAATACCTTCTCACATGCTGTAATCAATAAAGTTGTGGCCTTTTCCTTGCCCATTAACCTTATATACTGTGTCCACGTGTCTTTATTCCCCAAGCGGGGATCGGGTCCTCGAATCACAACTTACATTGAAGTCTGACTGTTGGTAGGGGTGGAGGGAGGATGCAGGTCAGAGCAGAAGATTCCCAACACAAATAGGATGTCTGCTGAGGGTACAGAAACAAAAGGCTATGGTGCTGTGGTAGCGGTGGTGGTTTTTACAATGTCTTGTATTTGTTAATAAGTAAACAGCAAACGAACAAAGCTCAGAATAATTTAATATGTAGCTATATTTGTCCCCTGTTCTCATGCCCTTATTTCATGCAACCATAGCAGTTCTTCCTGTTCCATCTATGACATTATGCTATATACAACAGCCAAGAGGATCCGGTGCTAAGCTGCCTGTACTTGTGAAAGGGCACAACCTGGTTATGTTGTGTTCTTAGCCCAGCTACAGTCTGTTATGCGTCATACCAAAATAGACATAAATGTTCCCAAGCTAGAGTGGCCAGTTATGCATTGCCAATAAAGTGAATTTGCATACCAAAAACAGTACGAAACAGGACAGCAATTTGCATAAGATTTGCATTTGGTAACTTACATGTCTGGATGCAAGTTTAGATACTATATTTTAATTCCGTTTAAATATAAATACATCTCACCATATTGGGGAAGACACAGGATGGCTTGTGTGCCTTCTCAGTCTGCTCATCAAGACTCCTACCCTTTATTGTTATGGTTCCTTATGTTTCAATCAGATGTAGACTGGACATCTCTCAAACAGAAGACGCCTAGAAGAGGGCTGTCCTCTGTCAGCCCTTCAGAAGAGAGGACTGAGCACATGGGTGCCATAATGATTACTCCAATCTTTGAAAGCAGAACAGCTGAACTCTTACCTCTCTCGCCCTGACCTAGCCACTGTGATCCACGCAACGGTCACCTCCAGACTGGATTATTGTAACTCACTCTATGTGGGGCTGCCCTTGAGACTGACCCAGAAACTCCAGCGGGTGCAGAATGCCACGGCGAGACTCCTTACGGGGTCCTCATTGCGGGATCACATTCAGCCAGTGCTATACCAGCTACACTGGCTCCCAGTGGAGTGCAGGATTAGGTTTAAGGTGCTGGTTTTAACCTTTAAAGCCCTATATGGCCTAGGACCCTCGTACCTACGGGACTGCCTCTCCTGGTATGTCCCACGGAGGATCCTATGGTCTTCAAACAGAAACATCTTGGAGGTCCCAGGCCACAGAGAGAGAGGTTAGGTTGGCCTCAACAAGAGCCAGGGCTTTTTCGGCTGTGGCTCCAATCTGGTGGAACACTCTGTCACAAGAAACTAGGGCCCTGCGGGACTTGACATCTTTCCGCAGGGCCTGCAAGACAGAGCTGTTCCACCAGGCCTTTGATTTGAACTGCTTTTATAATGAAATGATTTTAGAATGTTGTATTATTTTACTGTTGTTAGCCGCTCTGAGCCCGGCTTCGGCTGGGGAGGGCAGGATATAAATAAATAAATATTATATATATATATATATATATATATATATAATGGAGCAATCAGGGTCCTAACATGTCCATATGAATGACCTACTAGAGCAGGCATTCCCAGACTTGGCCCTCTAGCTGTTTTTGGACGACAACTCCCATCATCCCTAGCTAACAGGACCAGTGGTCAGGGATGATGGGAGCTCTAGTCCCAAAACATCTGGAGGGCTGAGTTTCGGGATGCCAATACATCTGGAGGGTCAAGTTTGGGGATGCCTGTACTAGAGCTATGAAATTGGGCACAAATGTGTGCTAGTCAGATTTAAGTAGTAAAGACAAATCGGAAAGGGGACATTAACAAAAAATTCACAAATACAAGATATGCCTTTACCATTGCAGATGAAGCTAGTGTGTATTATCAGGCTGAAACATTGCTTTATGTATTGGTTCTTGCATGCTTAGATCTTTAGTCACTATCTATTTTAATAACAAAGTATTGTACAAATTTGCTATTTCCCATGTTAGGAGTGCACCAATTTATTTTTGTTCAAGTAATATTGAGACCATTTCCCTTGGTCCGAATGAATCTGGTGGTGAGACAACTCCAAAGTAGCTTTGATTGTCAGCCTCATGTTCTGATAAAAAACTTGTTTTAGAAACCTATGATGCATGAATAGGTTTCAAGGTGAGCAACTACAAAAGAGGCATTATAGCCTACAAAACAGGATAAATGAAGGTTGTGAGTAGTACGGGGGGAAACCCCCTAGTTTAAAAATCATGCCACAGCATGAAACAAAATAGAAACCTCTCTCACACATGGCTGCAAGAATAATTACGGTTTCAAACTAAAAAGCACGAAGATTTGTTGATTTAAAAAACCCACCCCGTAGTATGTGACAAATTAAGTGATGTTACATTGGCAGGAAATATATTGTTAGATCTGAAATGACAGAATTTTGCATTAAGCAAATGTTTCAGGAAAAGCTTACTGCCAAATATTTCCTTCTTCTTTTATTTTTGCTCTGAAGACTGCTTAGTAACATTTTAGCAATTGGTTATAAAACAGAACACTTTATTGCCACTAGCTCATCTGCATTTAATATTCTATTCCATTTCAATTTTTTACATTAAATTGTGTGTGTGTGTGTGTGTGTGTGTGTGTGTGTGTGCAAATACCGGGAAATGCTGGCAACTTTTGTACAATAATTTATGTACAACAGTTCTCCAAAGGGAAGCCAGGTATTTTCACAGGGAATTATGGATTCTGAAAAACAATATTAAATCCAGGGGTCGGATGGGGTGGCGATGGTGCAAGTACAGGGAAATGCTGGCAACTGTTGTACATTAATTTATGCCAAACAATTCTCCAGTGGGAAACCAGCTATTATCATCACAGGGACTTATGGACTCTAGAAAGCAATTAGCGGAGCTCTGGAAAATGGCTCTGGAAGGTTCAACTGCAAAGACAAAACAGAGTTCTTGAATGACATTTTACTCTTGCTTAGTCTTTTATCATCATCATCATAAAATTTTACTTATATCCCACCCTCCCCAGCCGAAGCCAGGCTCAGAGCGGCTGACAACAGTACAGTGGTACCTCGGGTTAAGTACTTAATTCGTTCTGGAGGTTTGGTCTTAACCTGAAACTGTTCTTAACCTGAAGCACCGCTTTAGCCAATGGGGCCTCCCGCTGCTGCTGTGCCGCCGGAGCACGATTTCTGTTCTCATCCTGAAGCCAAGTTCTTAACCTGAGGTATTATTTCTGGGTTAGTGGAGTCTGTAACCTGAAGCGTCTGTAACCCAAGGTACCACTGTATATACATATTTTAAAAATATATTAAAACCAAAGAATAAAATAAAAACAGTGCAGCAGCAGCAGCCCTTTCAGAACTGACTGACAGCAGTCAGTTCCCAAAGGCCTGTTGGAACACGAAAGTCTTCACCTGCCTGCTGAGGGACAACAATGAGGAAGCGAATCTAGCTTCTCTAAGAAGGAAATTCCAAAGTCTGGGACTAGTAACTAAGAAGGCCATTTCCTGCATCCCTCCAAAAGACAAACCTCTGGCAGATCTATACAGTGAACAGCATTTTGGATCTTGTTCTTACGGTAGCACAGAATGTGCTAGGATACAGAAAATGAACTATTTTAGGATCAGAAGGCCCACAAAGTCTCTGAATATTTTTTCAGGATCCATTTGCCTAATCTCTAGAGCTACACAAGGTCCTGAGCAAAGTTCTACAACCATCTCAAAATATTCAGTGATGACACCCTTGTAAATTGAGTAGAATTTATCTGCATTTGCACATCCATATAGAACATCTGCAAGGCTAAGATTTCAAATCCTTCCATCACGTATTGCTCTTATCTTCCCAGTCAGACCTTATTTAATTGAGTGAGACTTTTTAACACAACAGATACAGTGTATATATTCTGCCATGTTTGCAGGCCAGCAGCCTCCACTGAAGGGAAAGAACAACTCCAGCTCTCTAGCAGCAGAAGCAAAAGAGTGTGGACCCCAAGCCACATTTCTTATGCCATCGGTTCCAGAATATGCTCTAACACTATTTGGAGCATCAGTATGGGCTTCAGCAAAATTTGCGGGTCCTACTAAATTTTTCCTTGGGCATATAGCATCATGTCCCAACAACTTGTTCAGCCCCAGATATAGGCTTTCCCATTTTTCCAGAGTTTTTACTTGTGGTAAAACACTATTTAATTGCTGAAGTTTCATCTTGTTGCTGTATTATTTCTGTTTTGTTAAGATTAATTCTATAAGCTGTCCTTGGAATATTTTTACATTGAAGGCTGGGATATGAATTGATGAAACAAACAAACAAATAGGCTTGGCCAGTGGGCTGGAAATTCTTTTGTTACAAATATTCACAAAGCTGCACACTGCAATCCATTCTTTGTTTTCAATCTGAATCAAACCTCTATGTAGGTCAGAGTGTTTGCCTGCTTATACAGTAGAAAGAGAGACTATAATACAAGAACTTCATGGGAGTGGAACACTGCACTGGATGCCAGGCAATGGGAACAGGAACATGGGAGCTGCCTTAAACCGAACCAGACCATTGGTTCATCTTGCTTAGAATTGTCTATACTAACTGGCAGTGATTCTCTCCCAGGCAAGTTTCAGGCAGGCGTATCTCCCAGTCCTGTATTGAGATGCTGGGGGATTGAACTTGGAACCTTCTGTATGCAAGACCCTTCCTTGGTGGCAATGAGATACTTTTTCTATCTTCAGTATATCTAAATACAGTAGAAGGCTTTTTATAGGGGGACGGGGACAAGCTAAAGCTGAACATCTCAGCAACGAAGATCAGCAAGCATTAGAAATGTCAAGCTATTTGAGACAGCAAGACTCTGCATGTATAGTGAATTACCCAAGAGGAATTAGTTCAAGTTTAAGTTGAAAATGAATACCATGGAAACTATGACCATTTACAAGGGATTGGAGCTGAGAGATGAAATTTTATCTCCACATGTTTTGTTGTACTGCATACTTCCTGCATGCTGTCACTGAAGCATGAAACCCATTAGTGAAATGAGCCTATTCAGTCCAGGATCTTCTATGCTAATAATGTTTTCAGTAGGCATCACTGCAAGGCTTATTCTGCCTAAAAAATAAACCCTGGGTTGTATGGTTAGTTGTGGCATTGCCACATAGGCAGTTTCCTGCTGTTGCATCATTTCCCTTCAAAGGAAGATGGAAAAGAACCAAGGCAACCTTGCTTTGCTGATGCTAGTCAAGGCACAAGAACTATCAATTTTAACTTTCCCAAACTGGTGGCACTAAGTTCCCATCACACCAGCCGTAAGAGCCATTGTTCAGGGACAATGGAAGTTATAGTTCAGCAACATCTAAAGGGCACCAGGTTTTCTGCAATTTATCCAGTGTGTCAGTGGAAAATTTCAGGGTGGAAAGAACTATAAAGGCAAAACATAAATTAAGTGCATTAGGTAGGCTGTGCATCTTCTTAAAAATTATTATGCAGAATACATTTTTTGTCTCTTTTGTTACAAACCTCCACAGAAATTATTAGCAACATTTCGCTTGCCCAGTATTTGATATTTGAATCTTATGAGTCCAATTACAAGTTAGTATAAGTGAATAGCTGAAATTCATTCTTCAGGAGAAAGATAAAGCATTGTGTGATACTGGGTGCAAAACCTGTTCACAATCCTGATTAAGACCCCCATGTGGTTCATTGTACTATCCAAGTTATCCCACACACAGAGAGAAAGAAGGATTTGCATCATAATCCGCTTCTTGCTTAAAACAATAAAAAGTGAAGCTTTCAAATGTATTAAATGATACTTTTGTCATTGAAAATTTTACAGACCTAGCTTCCTTTGATAAATAAGATAATTTGAAAACCGTCAGTTCCATGAAAAATAACAAAAGCTTCTAAAAAGTCACAGTTCATCATTGTTACTTAAAACGTGTATTATACCTTTTGTGACATCAGAACAAAGGGTAGGAACACTTAAAATAGTCTGATTGCTATGCAATTATTACCTTCTTACATATGAATGACAATCAAAACTTAAAAATCTGAGATAGTTGCCTGTCATGTTACTTTTTATCTTTCATTTTCTTCTGTGTTGGGAAAAAAACACCCCAGAACTCTTTGCCTGCTGCTACAAATGAATCTGTGATGGAAGATGAGAAGCAAAGCAATTCTCTGGCAGTCTGATTTCACAAAGTTTTAACTGTACATGATGGAAAATGTCACGAGCTGCTTGTTGAGAAAAACCAAGAGTTCTCTGTGGATAACACTTAGTAACTTCAAAATTCAAGGAACTTCAGTATACCTGAAGGAGCGTCTCCACTCCCATCGTTCTGCCCGGATACTGAGGTCCAGTGTCGAGGGCCTTCTGGTGGTTCCCTCACTGCAAGAAGTGAAGCTACAGGGAACCAGGCAGAGGGCCTTCTTGGTAGTGGTGCCCACCCTGTGGAATGTCCTCCCACCAGATGTCAAAGAGATAAACAACTACCTGACATTCAGAAGACATCTGAAGGCAGCCCTGTTCAGGGAAGTTTTTAATGTGTGACATCTTAGTGTATTTCTGATCTTTGTGGAAGCCGCCCAGAGTGGCTGGGAAAACCCAGCCAGATGGTCGGGGTACAAATAATAAGTTGTTGTTGTTGTTGTTGTTGTTGTTGTTGTTGTTGTTGTTGTTATTATTCTGCATTTGACCAGCAGATGACCACTGTAGCACTGCTGCTGCATTTGTACATCCCCAAAACAAATACCAGGTATGTGAAATATAGCATAGACGCAGCTACCTTACTTCAACTGTCCCAGTTAGCTAGAGTATGTCCCTGGTTGTCCCTTCTTTTGCCTTAGGGTGAAATTTATTAGTGTCAGTTTCTAGAATTGCCTTTAGGGCTCAACTCTCTTCCCAAGCTCTCTTAATGTTAAATGCTTCAGAAGAGTGAAGAGGTGGGTGCATTTTCTCTAAGGAGCACATCATTAATAAATGTCTGTGCGTGAACACTAGGGCACAACACAGAGGACATTTCAGATGCCAGTGAGGCCCCATCTTGAACGGTTGGTAACAGATTGTAGGACATGGGTGTTTTTCCAATGCATCATAAACTGAAATAACATCTTTTTACTTTTTTTTAAAAAAAGAGGGAGCAGACTAGTTATAGATTAAATGAAGACAGTAGACAACAGACCAGTCTTCAGCAATGTCCAATGAGAGGCAGCACTTGGCCAGATAACCTTGGTATGAGATTGAGGTGTGTAGGCCATATGAGAAAAGACTTGTATTAGCAAACACCAATCTTTCAGTGCTCTGAAACACCAATCTGCCAGAGCCTTGCCTCCTTCTCAAAGCCCAGCTTAAGCTTGAGCCATGAGGGCTGGGGGGAAGGCATCAAATGGTCTCACACAGGGCAGCATATTACCAAGCATATTGCCCTGATCACAGCAATATTCACAACGCTTCTCACAGCATATTGTAAGCAGGACTGTGATTGACCAATGTCCCCCTTATACCCCTGCAGAGTGTCTCCCATCTGGGGTTTTCTTTAGTAGGGGCTGCAAGTACACACAGAGCCCACAGGGAATCTATTCACATATAGCTCACTTCATATCATATGGTTTTTACCATTCCTCCACCAACCACAGTGGCATAAAGAGATCCACATTAAGAGTGGCTATATGTGACGAACGTCTTGCCACATGGACCAGTTTCCATTTCTCATGGCTTCAAAAGTAGTACCTTTGTACATCTAACCTGTGTCTTAAGCCATTATTGACCAATGCTGATGCCAAGAGTGAAATGTACCATAACAGCAACTTACTAAGCAGGTAACTGACTTAGAAATGAATTTTGCTATGTAGCACCATGGTGACTTTGCATGGTGACATAAATGGTGACACAAGAAGCCTGGGCCATCCACTCTTACTCCATCGCCTTTGGTTTGGGCAAACATAATCTTTCACACTCATTCCATCACCACCATTATTATATTTTCTTTCATTTATTCATTCTCATAGACTACAAAATCAGCCTAAAAGCACCAGTTCTAAGCCAGTTTTTTTTAATTAAGAAAATTGCAACAGAACTAATTGGATGATGTAACAAAGAAGAAAATTGATATGGAGTCTATAGAAAAAATAAAATAAAATTGTGATCTATTCATTGTAATAAAACACTAGAGGAAATCCTATCACTAAGCTAATTTAAAACTATTCTGGGAAAAGAATAATTGAATGTTCTCTGGGGACAAATCATGCATTGTAGTGGTGCCCCATTATTTCTTCAGGCCTTTTCTCATTTATTAACCTCTAAATTAACCTCAACATGAGTATTAAGAAAACACTACCACAAATCTCAATGGACCCTGATCTCCCTGTCTTTATGAGAGCCGCCAGTCATGTTAAATTATTTTTGGAGGTATTTTGTATCAAGTAATCTATATATTGAATTTGCAAAACAAGAAACTGTGGCAGATTTAAAGCCTAAACTATGCTGAAGGATTCATGAATATGCGGATTAAATAATCTTTTCCCCCACAGCTTTTCTCTCTACTTCCGTCCACCCACATCTGTACACTACAATGTTTGTTGCTCAAGAGGTTGCCCAGAAACAAGATTTAGGAGCACTTTCTCCCTTGAGAAATGTAATTAATTACTATTGTTTTCCCTCAAGGATTTCACTTTCAGATCATTTATTTTCTAGTGTCACTGATGAGCTGACTGGGAAAATGAAACACTTGAGTTTAATTACCAGTTAAAATTGCAGCTTTGTGAGCAGGTACTTCATCTTCTACTCTTTCTATAATTGTCTCTTCTTATGATATAATATGCAGTTGTATCTACTACATTTCACAATGTTAACAATGGCTTACTATCACTTTCCCGATTAAATGAATATATAATGATTATGGAATGAATTAAGAGTAGCCACAAACCTTTGGTGAGCAGCAGGTTTGATTCTTTCATGTATGTTTTCCACAGTCTCAGAACTGGAGAACCATAAAGATTTTGGATTAGTGTTACAGCTTTTATGGGCATTTCTAAGACTGGATAGTCAATTTCAGATTGTCAAACAAATGAAATATGTCAGTGTTGTGTTATGTGGTACAGTGTGTCAGGGGCTTCTTTTAATGACCACGGATTATAGCAATTTAGTGTTAGGTCTCTAGTTGAAGACCTGACCCTTAGAAGTCTGGCTCTTTCTCTGTACCATAAAACCTATTTTAAAGTTTGTGTTAGTAGTTATAAAAGAACAGGAAGTCATTATTAGATTCAAATATGAAAAGAGAAATGGATGTTCCCCGAGTTGGTGAGGATCATTTGATGACAAAAACAAAAAAAAAAACAAAACAAAAAACCTGAGCCTTTCACGTCTTTGGCCCAGTTTCATTGAACACTCTGCCAATAAAGATTCAGTGGGCACCTTCTGTGTCAACTTTTAAATGCTGAAAACTTCCTGATTCCTCTAAGCCTGTGCAAGAACTTAAGAGTTTATCCTTCCACAATGTTTTTTGTAAAAATTGTTTTAAACTTTTTTACACTTTTATTGTATGGTTTTTATCTTTTTTATGTTATAAATCACTTTAATATATTTTTTCATGATTTAGTGGTATATAAATATTTTAAGATTGATAGAAAGAAATGTTTTACTTGGGAAAAGTGTTGCGTATTTCTTTTCTTTTAAAAATATGCCTGTCCAATCTCCATCTGTGGTGATGTTAGACAGTGTTTTGCAGTACTTGAGCAAGCATGAGGAAATAACTGTTTAATGCAAATAACAGGTGATTGCTTAGCATAAGCCAGTTCACCTGAGCATGAACTGAAATGCAGACAACCTATCTTGAGCTATTACCATCAACGTTGTTTGCTGCTTATTCCTTCCCTAACAAGGGTTCCGTAGCATACTGACAGACAAGAAAAAGGCAAAGTACTTTTTAATTATATGATGAAAGTGGTAATATTTTTTATCTGTGTTCAGATAGGTAGAGTGGTTGCTTGAGGCCTAAATCTGATGATCAACATAAAGTAGGAGAACAGGACCCAAGTTTCTACCTACCAGCCAACATGGTCAACACTAGCAGATAGCAATTTCAGGTACTTGCAAAGGTCCAGAGGCGCATGAGAAGGTCAATGAGCACAGAGGTCTCAACCAAGTGGCAAAATTGCCTGTTCAAAAAATGCCTGGGTAGGCTTGCATAAACATTTAAAAAATGTGGTGCAAAAAAGCAATACAGCCAATGTGTTTTGGCACTTGAGGTGAAACACCCGCTACTTTCATGATCTTTTCTGGATCTTCTCACTCCCACACAGCAGCAAAGCTGGGTGGCAGAATCTCTCCCCTTTCACTGTCTCGGCAGGAGGGGAGGTGTTCTACAGAACTTTGCCACCTGTCCCTCTCTGCCCCTAGAGGCTGGGGAGAGCAGTGGGAAAACTGGGCAGTGGAATGGGGGTGCCATTGCCTGTGGGTTGCAGCAGCCTCATACTGCCTCAGGGCCAGGCCGGCTCTGAATACTCTCGAGACAGACAGACGGCTCTGTTGTCTCTCGAGACAGACGGATGCCAACAGCAACAAATGTATCATGAATTCAGTAAGGCTTTTGACAAAGTCCCCCATGATATTCTTGTGAAGAAGTTGTTGAAATGTGGGCTAGATGAGGTAACTATTAGGTGGGTTTGTAGCTGGTTGACTGACTGAACCTAAAGAGTACTCACTAATGGTCCCTTGTCATCCTGGGAAAAAGTGACAAGTGGAGTATCACAGGATTCTTTCCTGGGCTTTGGTCATGTAATTTATACATCTGCACTAACTGCCATGCAAGTCATACATTTGCACTTATATAATAGAACTATATTAATTAACTCTCTGTGGAATTTCAGTGACTTAAGGATCTGAAGCTTCTTGTGGCGATCAGGTCCTTCTAATGAGATCTCTCAATATTTTTGTTCATTCTGCAGACTTAGATGTCACTTCATTCCCTTCCTTTAAGCATTTAAGGAAAAGGTGGACCACCCTTATGAGATTTCTAAAAGATAAAACAGGATGAACTTGGGAAATGCATGGATGAAGTAGACAAATGAAAAACTATTAAGGCAATGATAAACGTGTGCAAAATCAAAGAGTGGAAGTGAAAGCAAAGAGAAATGAGGATAGGATGAACTAAAGAAATCACAGAAAGAAAGGAGAAGAGCTATATATGGTGCAATATTATTTATCTCTGTGGTCCAAAGTAAACAGCTTTAAAATGATATGAATAAGACAGGTTGTCAATAAAGGGATTCCAAAGGATAGTGACATGATGGTAGCAGAGAGAAAGGAGCAGAACTCTAGCAGTGACATTTTAGACAGATTAGAGGAGAGAAAAGTGACAGGCGGTGAGGCCAAATGAATTATAGCAACAAAAGCCCAGAGAAGCACTACAAAGAAAAACAAGCATCTCAAGCACACCTTCTGGAGAACAGTAGCAAAACTACTGGATCATGAGAGTTAATCTGTGGAGGTCTTATGTGATGAGGATCCTCTCCTGTCCTTGGGACAAAAAATGGAACTTGGTCACCTTATGGTGATCTATGGTTCTTATGTGCAGTCTATTACATATGGCCTAAGAATGGTATGCATAAACCCTATGCTCTTTACTTGAAATACTAGCCCTATCATCTACAGACCTGGACTATTTGTGGGTAAATGGTTTTATGATAAAATCTAGAGCTGGGAGAAATTGATAAATATATCTAATGATGTATATTACCTCATTTTTTTTTTGCTTTAAACAGCTGCATTTTCTGACATCAAATAAACTCCTCTTGGTGCATGTATGAGGTGGTGATTTTCTTTACTTTCCTTTTCCCCCTTTCTTTGCTTCATTCCTATCACATGTTTCACACCTTTCCAACCCCAGCTGTTTAGCAAAAGCAACAGAGAAGTCACAAATCCTTTTATAGACTGATATGTCATTATTCAACTTAATAACCACAGTAATGAGTGGCATGGTAGTGCAGTGATGCTCACCAAAGCTCCCAACAGCTGAATTGCTCAGAAGGAAGGGGCGGGGCATTGGAAAGGTTGCTACAGTGTTCCTGCAGTGCTTTCATACCACACTGACCTCCCCACAATGCCACCTTTCTCTCTTTCCTTCCCAGTAAGCTACAGTGTCAGGATGTGAGGTGAGCACTGCCGCGCCACCACGCTGCCCACTACGGAGTGATTAATAAAGGTCGAATAAGGAAGCCAGGATGAGAGTTGCGGCTTATCTGAGGAAATTACTAGCACTTCAAAAAGCCCTTATTTACTGACCAAGAGAGTGGAACTGATTGTTGAACTGACCTGGTTCACATGACAGTTTAAATGCTATTGTTATTACTGTGAGCTGCTTTGAGCTCAACGTTATTGTTGGAAAAGTGGAGTGCGCATATTAAAGTAAGTAAACCCATGCCTTTGCAAGACTGTGCAAATGTGTGAGCTCCCAGAGAGGAGCTCACAATCACTTTGCTCCTTCCGGGTCCTTTTTACTGCTGTGCCACACAGAGTTAAGCCAAGGTTTGACTTAGTGTGTCATCCGAAACAGGATATGTGCTTATGCTTTCTCTACATTAACCATGAAGTGTAGCCAAGGTTTGTTCTTGCAAGTTCCCCCTTTGCCCTACCTGTGACCTTCTCTCATCCACCCTTTCCACGTTCTACCATGGACTCAGCTACATTCGTAAAGATAAAGCACTTTATGTGCGTATAACACTGTGGCACCAGATAATGCTATGGAGCCCTGTCTTTTGCCACTGGGATTTCTCTGTATGAAGTTTACAATGCATTTATCTGAATCACTTTTTTTGATGTGTCTACATCCAGCCCATGTTTGGGTCTTTTGATCTTTCAAAAGGAGCTACCCTTCCTCCCTTGCTGATACCCTATGCCTAGAATTGATACTCAGAATGCTTCCACATGACTACCAACATGCCTTGAAATCCCTCCTCTAAACCCATCTTTTCAATAAAGCCATTGGAATAACCCGCTAATTCCAGTGCCTTACTCTCAATAAGCCTTAGTACAACATATAGCAAACCTACTTACATATTTGTTTCCTGGTTACTCCATTCCCCTACCCATTCCCTTATTCTTTCCTGTGTCTATTTTTACAGTCTAAGTCCCTTGGGTGGGGGACCTGTTCTCTATTTCTTTGTAATGTGACTTGTACATGGGTGGCACTTAGTAAACTGCTAGGTACATAGCTAGCGGGCTAGCTAAATAAATGAAAATGTTGACTGTTGAATCTTGAACAAAGAGAAGATAACAGATTACAGGGTCTGCCAGGCCAGCAGCATATCTTTAGGTTGAGAACAGTCAAATAAGACAAAGGAATGGCTGTGGGGTAGAGTCAGAATGACTTCACTAGAGCTAAGCAGAGCTACAAATATTAACAAATAGCCTATTTTCTCTACAGATATTTTGTGTCTGGCTATCACTGTCACATATTATTGACTGGTATGTTAAATCATTCTGCTAGGAAATGCTGCTGTATGTTTATCCCCCGATACAGTCTCTGTCTGTGGTGACAACACTTGAAATAGAGACAATTGGTTTTGGTGACTTTTGTTGGTCAAAAGTGCAATTATAGTGAAATCTGCTGAATGATGTCACTCTGCCGAGCTTGTATAATTTTCTCTAACACATTTCCTCACTTTCCAAATGCTAAACTACTGAGACACAGCAAACCTGCAATCACTAAGTCTGAATCACAAACATGACTGAGAAAGAACTGAATATACTGGAAAATAAAACCTTTGTATCTGGCTATGTAACATTTTAACAGAAGTGAAGAGCTAGTGTAATTCATAGGTTGGTGATATGCGGTTTGTGGAATCTAGCCAGACTCTGGACTGTGTCAGCGTTCTATTCCTCATGCTTAAAAGCATTATTTTTATAATGACAGGTTTGTTATTTGATGTATTTTTGGAGACACCATGTCTGCTACCCCTCGTCCAGGGTCAGTGGTGTCCTGAGGAGGCTCCTGAGGGGACAGATAGAGGGTTCCTGAGAGCCACATTTGTTGCCTGGGCCTGAGGTTTACCACCTCTGTACTGGAGCATTGCCTTGTGCAAATGTATCCTTTGGTGCTAGAGGTTGTGGAGTGGACAACTTGTATATGTCTGTACAACTCATAAAATATAGGCAAAAAAGTTTGTTTTGCAACATTTCCACTAGTGCAAATTCTTTTGAATGGCTTCACCAGCAGACCTGTTGAGTTGGATTCTTCTGTTATACAACACTGGGAAATAAACTTCTGCTAGAACAAGGACCCTTGTGCGAGTGGATGGACAGTGTCGGATACAAACCACATGGTTTTTCCTGAACACTGGAAAAAAGGAAACTCATAAAATGACAGTTTCTGTCTCACCCAAACTCTTGTCAGCTTTCAAGGTTAAAGCCATATTTGTGTTTTCAGTTTTTCCTTCTCATAATTGGTAAGGTTATATCTATGAATATTATAGTATCTAATCTGAAAAATTTCAAATAGGTTAAAAGGCAATCCATCATCTCCTTTAAAATGTGATATTAACAGCTTTATAGTTAAATTAGGCTTTGAAAAATGGGTAAAGGTTGTCTATGAAAAAGCTCTTTTTTATGACAAAGATAATTGAACCCATGGAGAGGAAAGTATAACCTGGAAACGATTTAGAAAATTCATCACGAAAGTGTGTCATTATATTAATTTAGAGAGAAAATCACTTTTTTATTTACCCATCTCTAATGAATTCATCTCACTGGGTTCAGAGAAGGGAAGGGAATTACAAAATTTTAATAATGAACATGTCAAACATTGGAATGTAACCTTGTCATACTCCACATAAGACTGAGTAGTTCCAATTTTTTTTAATGCCCTTAACAATCAGTGAAGGGTTTCTTCATATGTATATATATAATAAACATTTTTTTATTTGAAAGATAACATAAAATGACTTGGGAAAAGTTATATCCAATAAAACATTAGGGATGCTCTCACTTCTTGCTCTATTATTCAATAAGAAGGCACATGACTGTGAAAGTTCAATTCTAGAGTGAATGTGAAATAAATCAATCTTGAAAAGTAACTATTTATCATCATGAGATGATTATAAAGTATAGAACAGAAGTTTGAAGATGGCTGTGTCAAGGACTATTATTTTTTCAGCTCTGAAATTTGGCCAAAGTCAGAGTATGGAGACAAAAAAGTTTGAGGCTGATTTATGGTCAGCCATATATTTCAGTGCTAAAGTCAATGAGATGATCATAACAGAAATAATAAATTAGGACATCTGAAGGATTATTACCCATTTGTGCTGCATTTTAATGCATATTTTAAAATTACAAGTAGTAGTCTATACCCAAAGCTACCAAGGATATTAATTAATATACATGTTACATTCCGGCATTGCACGGGTTGGGCCAAAGGACTCTTGGGGTCTCTTCCAACCCTACAGCTCTGTGGCTCTCTGTTTTTGCTTTTGTAAAGTAAAGATACAAATAGCAACTGGCAGTAACTAATTCATTTGCATAGGTAAAAGCTGCACAGATTACTAATCATTATTACTTTTCAGAGTTCTTTTTCAAACTGAAATAGAAGTCTTAAGACAGGTCTATTTCCTGATGACTCAGCCTGCTATTATTCAATGCTTCACATGCTCTCTGTTTATGCCATCATACAGGCTACCATATATACTGTTCTTCTTTGTCCTAAATTTGCTTCAATCTCATCCCAATGTCCTGTCCCCAGCTAAAAGCTGTCCAGTCTCAACATCCCCTTCCCTGGCAGTTCCCACCATAACATCTCCCTATCCAGAATCATGGTTTTCTGAAAGATCTAGTATATACTAAAATGCTTGTCCACTATACATGGAACCCTTGGAGATGCTCTTATCAAGGGCAGTGATAATGAAGAAGAAGAAGAAGAGTTTGGATTTGATATCCCGCCTTTCACTCCCTTTAAGGAGTCTCAAAGCGGCTAACATTCTCCATTCACTTCCTCCCCCACAACAAACACTCTGTGAGGTGAATGGGGCTGAGAGACTTCAAAGAAGTGTGACTGGCCCAGGGTCGCCCAGCAGCTGCATGTGGAGGAGCGGAGACGCGAACCCGGTTCCCCAGATTAGGAGTCTACCGCTCTTAACCACTACACCACACAATGATAACCAGTGAGATGGCATCTCACTTAATAACCAGTGAGATGGCATCTTCTGCCTCTGCCTTCAGCAGGATAATCTGAAAAGAGTTGAATCTAAGGCTGCATGCACACCATACATCTAAATCACATTTAACATGCATGACTTCCCCCCAAGAACCTTGGGAACTGAAGTCTATCCCTCACAGAAACACAATTTTCAGCGCCCTTAACAAATAATGTTTCCCAGGATACTTTTGGGGGAAGTAATGTGTTTTCAATGTATGGTATACATGCAGCCTAAGATTAAATTAGTCACAGCTTGGTCTCACTGAAATCAGCGGGAAACGTTTTATCATAAATGACTTAACTCCAACTGATTTCAGTGAGAAAGAAATGTAAATAACTTAGTACAGATCCAACTCAAAATATTTTTTTGGCCCATCTGCTCCTGCAACTCCAGTTCTGTTGGTCTCCATGTGGCCTTAACAGTGACAGTACGATAATCTCTTAAGACAATATGTGATATATTGTCAATATTTCATCACCTTATAACACAAAGGTCTCAAGCTAATTTACAACAATGCAAAGAAGCAAAATATTAAAGTTGCATGCGGTTAAAAAAAAGGAACAATCATATTCTCATTCTCAAACACATCCGTACAATTACCATTAGAACAAAAGCCAGCAAAACCCCCCCAGGAACAGAATAGAAATTTAACAATCAAATGCTTGGGAACAGAGGAGAGTCTTGTCTGGTGCTGAAAATAGCATGTTGTAAAAAGTTGTGAGTTAGTGTCTTTCCAATCTCATTACTGCATTAGCTACTCCCTAGAATACAGCCTTTAAAAGTAGCATCACATTTAGTTCCAGTGACGGGAGGTTTTCATGGTTTACTTTTTGCTATTTTCCTATTCCCCAGTACCTTCAAATTTGAAAATGATCATATGAGACATGATATTCTGTTATCATGTACTAAGTCTAATATCAATGATTGCTAAATATGAAGCTGCAAAATTGCTGTTTTTTAAACCATGTATTATTGTGATATCACACAGCTGAAATCACAGTTCATTTTCTCCTGCCTCCCCAAACTACCTCAGTATTATTTCTAAACCAAACACTTTGTCCAGCATAGGTCAATTATGGAGTCTAGTTGACTAGATACAGAAAAATAAATGCTATTTGATGATTTTGCAGTTGAAGTTGGACTTCAAATCTAATACAGATGCTAACACCAGAAGTGCATGCATTAGTTAGAGTCAGGATAGGGGCCAAACACTCTTGCTGTCTCAGAGGCAACAGCAATTTTAATGCTCTTAGATAGACACTGAAATTCAGAAGATGTGAAGAGTGCTATGTCTAGCTAAATAAAAGCATTAAGGCATATTTGTATATGTGTATATTGTGCACGTTTGCACAATCCTACAAAATTCTATACCTCAGCCAGGGTGTCCTAGGGCCATGAAATAGATCAGATATCCTTCTCTGACACTGGTCTTCTGTCTCTGCTGTTGGGGAAGCAGATTTGAAATAAGATCCCCCCCCCCCGTCACAGAAACATCTAAGGCATTACCCCAGCTGACCCCCAGAGTTACAATGTTGGCTTTTTCTGTAAATTGGTTTGAACATGGTTGCTATTCCACCATCAATCCCGCCCAGACACATTAATTGCTACCAGATCTACGAATAACAAGATGAGTCATATAAATTGGCTTGAACTGGGGCCACATTATATCAGTAACATCTGCAAGAGAAATGAGAAGTGTGGGAAGCTAACCTCAGACCTCTACTTTGGGTAAGCCCAACCCTGTCCATGCCAAGTGGCATGGCAAAGCATAGTCCTGAAGCTTTCAGTGTGTAGGGATGCCTTTGTGTTCCCACCCCCTCCCAGAGCCCCACAACTCTGAGCAGATGTGGTAGGCTACCCTCAAAAACATTTCACAAAGGTCCCACATCCCTGAGTAGCTGGCCTCCAGAAACATCCTTCACCTTCCAAAGTGCCAAAGTCGCATTATCCTTTGCCACACTTGCCTGCTGAACAATGCTACTCATCCCCAAACTCTTACTACCGCCCTCCCCCGCAAGCCTTCAGTACAGAGTAGCTGGAAAAACTGGCCAACTGGGCCAACGTGTGACCAGGCAAAAATTTCCTATTAAGACTTGAAGCAACTGGAAATCTTGCACTGGAACCTAGGAGTGGGCTGGGCAGTTGAGAAGAAGAAGAAGAAGAAGAAGAAGAAGAAGAAGAAGAAGAAGAAGAAGAAGAAGACACAAACACACACACACACAAACCTCCAAATAGCCCAGAGATTTATAATCCTTGTGGACATGCTACTGACATGCTACATGCCACCATGCGTGTACCTATCCTGGTGTTGCATGCATCTCCTCCCTGCCCCTCCCCCAGTTGTCACAAATTGTGCTCTTGGGCCAGAATAGATAAATATTTAAATGTTAGTTAGGCTCATGGGATACACATCTCATTTTCCAGGAAGTCTGAGAAGATCGACATTCAAACTATACTGCAGGCTTCCTATGTGATATAAATGCAGGGCTGGCAATATAAACTAGCAGATTATGCTCTCCCAGCACTCTCAACTAATTAGTGTGTTTTTTTAACACCAGCATGGCCATTTCAAGATAAAGTTTCAAATATTTGTTAAGAAGGCTTTATGAATGCCTTTTTTAAATATAAGAACCATTGATGCATATTAGAAGCATTTGGGTTGAGGCTAAATATGTGATAGGGATTGAGGTGGTTTACCTTTATATATCAATACTTAATGGTTAAAACTCATTCCAAACTGAATATCAGTGCTTTGTAACATTTTAAAAAGCTGATAATTCTTAGCAGGATTTAGTCTGAGCAACCTCATACTGACATACTGTCATTTCTAAATGTCAAGGATTTTATGCCCACTTCATGAAAACAGATCTCATCCTCGGGGATAGTATTTGTACAGCATATCTTTAAAAGCCTTCTAAAATTCAGTTCAATAACCTAGAGTGACCTTTGTTCTTCTACGCAGTCCTTGAAAACACAGTGAACTTACAAAGAGTTGCTGTATTCTTTCTCTTTTTGCCAGTCTGAAAATTGGTTCCCGCACAATTTTACACACATGGAGACAGCATTGTGTATGAGGTAAGCTATGGATAATCCCTTATGTGTGGAAAAGGCACAAAGCATGGGATAAATCAGCCTCCTATAACCAGCATGCTCAACTCTAAATAATGGATAAAGATCGTAAACTGTCTTGCCAGGCTTAGCTATGTCACCCTCACCTTGGGAGAAGGCCTCCCAAACTCTTTCTTCTCGCTCTTCCACCATGTGAACCCTACCAGCAAGGAGTTCTAAGCCGGATGCTCCAAGCTTAGACTGTGTGGTTTAAGCAAGCCATCTTTGTGTTTCTGTACAAATAATTCAGAAACTCTTACCATTTTGGAACCTAAGTTATACTGCCTGCCTTTTCTTGCTGCTGTATGGAAAAGCACATGAATATGACCTTTGACAAGTTTGTAAGTAAACTATTTTTAACTTACCAAACGTATAGTCTCTTTCTCTGCTAAGGAAAGTGGAGAACTTTGGAAGCAACATAGAAAGGATATTTTAAAGGTCTAATGGACTATATTTCCAGGCTTTACTTTGCAGCATGTTTTGTGATTTTAAATCTCTGTTAGGGTTTTCTCACCAAAGAGTACTTGCCCCAAACCTGGCATTCAGGGAATTCCCTTTTATATCCATACCATCTGTTTCTCCCTTTAACCAAATACAAATTTAAAACTAAGACCAGGGTCTGCATGTCTATACAGTGGTGCCTCACAAGACGAAAAGAATCCGTTCCGCAAGTCTCTTCGTCTAGTGGTTTCTTCGTCTTGCAAAGCAAGCCCATTGACGGCTTAGCGGATTAGCGCTATTAGCGGTTTAGTGGCTTTTAGCGGCTTTTAGCGGCTTATCGGCTTAGTGGATAAGCGGCTTAGCGGCTTAGAAAAAGGGGGGGGGAGAGGAAAAAACCCCCGCAGGAACTCGCAAGACATTTTCGTCTTGCGAAGCAAGCCCATAGGAAATTCGTTTTGCGAAGCACCTCCAAAACGGAAAACTCTTTTGTCTAGCGAGTTTTCCGTCTTGCGAGGCATTCGTCTTGTGGGGCACCACTGTAACTGCACCAACCTGGAAAGTATGACTCCGTACATCCAGAAAATATGATACTGAAAGAAAGCCTTATTATTTGCAAATCTAGAGCTCAAGTTTTTCAGGTTTGGAGACCCAGCCACTTGTGTGGACAGCCACATTTTGGCAATTTATGGTGGCAGGATGAAAATCATTACTTCATATGAATAGCTTGCCCATATGGATTACTCCCTGAAAGGTTGCACCTCAAGCAACTACCACACCACTGTGGCATGTCTTGAAAAGATACATTTGAATGGGTATTGACATTGATTTGCACTCTTTTAACATATTCTTGTGACACTTTGGGCATCGGACATAAGAGCTGACAATAGGAAGGAATCACTATATATATTCCTTCCTTCAGAGCTGGGAAAGAGTCATGGCCCAACCCAACTGCCTTTTGGTCTTATACCTATATCAGCTAGGAGTGCAAATAGGCTTTTCTCCATGCCCACTTGTAATGTATAGTTTGGTACTGAGCCAATGAGGTTTCACCTCTGCCCTTGTTGTGTCACTGTGCCCAGAAGCACAGGCTCTAGCCAATGAGGACTCTGCTGCTGCTTATATAGAGATTCATTTTATTTTCTGATGTAAGGTGATGCTGTCACTCAAATGCCTGCTTAAACACAAATGCATTGTCCTTCTGAATATCAAATTGGTACTGGGTTAGATGTGTGCATATGTGTGCAATGACGTACACATCTTGTAACTTAAAATAATCAGGTATGAGTGCCAAATTTCAGGTTAAATAATGGGGGGGGGGAGGCGTATACAGTGCAAGAATAATGGGAGTCTAGGGGGTTGCAGCAATTTCATTGAACAAGCAATGCCACAGAAAGTTAAATCTATTCTTAATTATTTTGTTTTTTTAATTAAGAAGTAAATAACCTTATTAAAAAGAATACTTTCTCTTCTTGTCATGTTAGTTTGCTCTGTAAGAGACAATTAGTGCAGTCTAAGGGTGAATTATAGAGCTCATTTCATCAGTGAGGAGACAAGCTTTCTTTTATGTGCAATATTTGGCATTCCTTGTCAGCAAAGAAATTCGTGCTTTTTTACAGTTTAGTGTATCTTTGTTAGAGAGCAGCTTTCTGCATTTAATTAGGAGAGAGTATAACTGATGCCATGATAAAATCTGATAAAAGCAGTTTATATTGTGAAGTAAACTCTCATAGATGCACTGCTGGCTCTATGGATTTATTTTGACTGGATGGATGGATGAATGGATGGATAGATAGATAGATATTTTCATGTGTGTCCACATGAAAATAGTGTGATTAAATAAGTAAATATGGAGGTAAGTGAGCAAGTAAGTTAGTGTGATTAGAATCACAGTCTAAGGCAATGGGCCAGAGCACCATAGCTTTTATTTTATTCCACATGTTTTGAAGAAGCAGACAGTTTGCATTATAATAGACGTATGTTTTGATTACCTTTAAAGAAGCATGGGCAAAACAATTGCTTTAGCTGCTTTAACTGTTTTTAATGTGTGCGCTGCTTGTTTTTGGTGTTGTTGGTTTTTATTGTGGGAGGTGATATGTGTCTGGGAAGAGAGGAGCTGGGAGAGCATGTGGGGGCCCAATCATAGTACTACAGAGTAGGGGGAGGTATGGTGTGGGAGATGGGGCAGGCTGTGAAAGGAGCACACAGAGCAGGCAATTGGTGACTGTCATGTGCCGGCATATTAGTCCTGTCCAGTTCAGGCATTCTAAATCCCTCATGCAATGAGGAAGAGCCGGGATGTGCATGCTAGCTCTGCCCTTGTCTCCATCCCCATTGGCCTTGTCTCCATCCCCATGGGTTCTGAAGCTCTATTTGTGTGGGCGGCCTGCAGGGGTCAGCAACCTTTTCCAGCCGTGAGCCAGTCCACCGTCCCTCAGAACATGTGGTGGGCCGGACTATTTTTTTTAAGGGGGGGGGAAATGAACGAATTCCTATGCCCCACAAATAACCCAGAGATGCATTTTAAATAAAAGCACACATTCTACTCATGTAAAAACACAATGATTCCCGGACCGTCCACAGGCCGGATTGAGAAGGCGATTGGGCTGGATCTGGCCCCTGGGCCGTAGTTTGCCTACCCCTGATTTAGAACTTGATGAAATCAGGGTTCTAAAACAGATAGGGAGCCAGCATGAGTAGAGAAGGGCGCCAGCTGCAGCTGATAGTCTCTCTAGCTTTTAGAGGCTGACAGTAATGAAGGTGTAGCTAGAATATGTACCAATGGATGCACTCAATTAGAAAAATATGTAAGGAGAGTGATTAAAGTATTAGCAATGAACTATAGCAGTTTAACCACTGGGTTTTCTTGTACATTTAGCCTTCACTGCAATCAAGTACATTCATTGGCACACAAACTGGACACAGAAGAAAATTTGATTCCCTGCTTGCATGGAGCTCCATAGGTACATTAGGAAAGCCTGATCAAAGCCAGTGGTTTTAAATTTCAAAAACGGGTTGGGGAAGGTTTTATTTTTATTGTTTATAAAATACAAATAATTTTTGTCTTTCCATCTCTATACAGGGAATGAAAATGCAGACAGGTCCCCCCCCCCCAGTTTGTTTTTCAGTTGCACCAGATTGATCTGGTGATTTGAATTCTTATGAAACCTATTCTTTTTCATAGCATTTCTATTTAAGAGTTCAAAATCATACTGAAAGTGCCACTATTTAGTGACCTTTTACTCTGTTTCTTATGTATTGATTTTCTTCATCTGACATATGGCGTACCTGCCTACACCTCTTGTTATTTTGTCTACAGCAATTGTATTCTGTTTGGTGGCATGAACATCTTAGTTCTTTGTGCTTCTGTAATATAGTGTTTCCCATATTTTGATGAGCATTTGATATAGCTGCGGATATCTGCAACACCGGGGCAACCTGTGGACAATTCTGGGCTGACCCTAAGCACCCTGAAGTGGGCGAAATCACTGCTTACTGTGGCCTACTTTCCCGTGACAGAGGATTTTACAGGCACATAAGAAGCAAGGGGAATAAAGGACTTCCTGCTTCAATAAGGGTAATAAACAAAACCACAGAAATAATGCTATTAACAATCAATGAAATATGTTACTTGGTTTAGAAAGTTAGCTATTTCTGTTTCCTTCGTTTCCTAGTCTCATAAATTAAAAATGTAAACTGATACTATTAGATTTTTTTAAATTCATCCTCCAGACAGCATTAAGTTTCTTTCCTTAGAAGAGTGATTCCCAACTAGGGGTCCGGGGATCCCTGAGGGTCCGCAGAATGTGCCCAGGGGTCCGTGGCACCATCCCCTGCTGGGGGACCCATGGACAAGTTAAAGTGCACAGTGAAAGCCTTCCATGGATCATCCAGCCTCTGCTGGGAAAAACTTGTGAAAGAGTTGCTGGATGGCAACTGGGATTGGGCAAGAACCTCTGAGGCAGTTTCTTAGGGCTCTTGCCATTAGAGGGGGGTGGGGTGGGGGGAGAAAGAGAGGAGAGGAAAGCTTGCTCCATGGAATGGGTTCACATGCTCGTCATTTTTTTAAAACGTAAGGGATCCCTTCCCTTTGTGCACCCCTAAAGGGAGAAGTTTAAAGGAGACCCCACCTCACCCTGCTGGATGGGGCCAATGCAGCTTGTTTCAGCATTGCGATTTATCGCCAAACCATTATGTTCGGCTGGTGATAAATCACAATGTTGAAAACCCGGTATTGCCCTGCCCTAATGTAGACTGGATCAATTCTGAGTGAAGGTTTTTACTGATTATAAGTTATGTGAAAAAGCTTTGGAACATCTAGTTCCCTTTTGCTCCACATATCTTTGTGAACGAACATAAAAAAATCTGCTTGATGTTGAACCAGATTTGAGAATAAAAGTAGGAAATATTGGTCTGCTCAGAATTGTCCAGGAAGCATTTTTAACCACTTGTGGAAAAGTAGTGTGCGGGGATTTTGAACAGAGAGCTGGCAGAAAAGCCCCTTCCCCCTGCTGCTCTTTGCACTCTTGATCTCAGCCTTGGAGACTGCTGGGCTTTTCTTTACAACAACATAATGTCAGAGGAAAGAACATCACAACTCGGTGTCACGTGTAGTTTAAGCCTGACCTTGCTACCATGTGGCGTTCTAGATACCAAAATAAGTTTTGTTTCACTTCAAGTTTTTAATATGAACTTGGCACCAAAAAGTTTCTTTAGTGCAGCTCCAAAACATAGTCGTTAAAACTATCCCATTAATGAATGAATGTCCCTCATTCTATACCTACCTACCCCATCTTAGAGACTAACAAAGAAGAGAGAGTAGATTAAAATTAAATCTGCAAAGAAATCTCTCTTACTTGGCCATTGATTCTTCAGTCTTTCTCAGAACATTTCTAGACATCTTCCGATAATTCAGGTTTTTTTTATTTTCTTGTTATAGGAAATGACAGTCCTGCAGTTCTCACTATCGATTCAATTTAGGTTACATGCACATTTTTTAATGGCAGGGTAACATATATAGCAACTTACTCTTTTTAATTCTTATTTTACTTATTCTACAAACTGGGAGGCTGAAGGGTGCTGAAATAACATACCTAATTTGTTGTACTGAAACCTCTCACATCTCATACTCACTACAGTTTTTGATAAAACAGTTGGCAAATGCTCCAAGCTTACACAGAAGTGCACTTGGTTAAAGTAATAACGAGACCACAAGCCTGTGTTGACTGATGCCACATTTCACTTTCCATTATAAAACATATCAAAACTGCTGAACAACCAAATCTGGATAAGAAAACTTCAACACTACCTCGGAAAGTTCAGCCTTTCCCCTCGACAGAATCTGAATGCCTTACAATTGTCAGAAAATCAAAAGAATCTATGTTCAGCATTTCTGAAAAACTGAACTGACTTCTTATGTCAAAACATGGATGCATTTGTATTGAGCAACATAAAATCAGAAGTCACTTGCAGGTGTTTGAGCTCTACTACTTACTAACTCTTGGGAGGTATCTGAAGAAGTGTGCATGCACACGAAAGCTCATACCAAGAACTGACTTAGTTGGTCTTTAAGGTGCTACTGGAAGGAATTTGTTTTGTCTTGGGAGGAAGTCACACTAGTATTCCTATAACTTTCTGGAATAATTATAAAACAAAGCTATCTTCATTACTATCTTCATATAAAACAAAGCTATCTCTTTCTTTCCATTTCTGTGTTGTGTTGAACTACACTCCATTACCTAGGCTCCTATAGGGTTTACTTGACAAGAATTTCAAGTCTACCGAAAAGAAGAGAACTTCACTTTTTGATCATGTTTGACGGAAAGCAGGTTTTGAGGGAAGACAGCAGGTAGGAGAAGATTGAGATCTTAGTCCTGAGTTTTGTACTGAACAAGAGAAAAATAAGTCTTAGCTTCTGTCATCTTGCCACTCAGATTTCTTCTTTAGCCCCAGAAAGACAATAATAAGCAGCATATAGATCAACAGGAGGGGGAAATGCAAGTAGGAATATTAGTTCTGGAACAAATTATACTATGCTGAGGAATCAACTAGAATCTTGCAACAAATCCCCTTCATTATTATTATTATTATTATTATTATTATTCCTATTAGCAGCAGGTACATCAACCGAATCTAGCTTCCAAAGTAGATTCAGTTGGAAAATCAACAGCAAAAAGGATTTGCCAAACTGCTGTGGCAAGGAGTCTTCTGGAATTAAATGTAGTGAAGACAGTTAAAGAACGAAGTCACATCAATCCTTGATGGCTGAAATAAGTCTTGTAACTCAAATGATTTGCATCTCAAATAATTCTAATTTCTAAGTTATATTTGGATCTTTCCCCCTCAAAACGCAAGATTAATAACATATACATTTAACCCAAGAACCCTTGGGAAATTATACTTTCTATGCTCTGAACTCACTGGTGTGTTTGTTTGCATTTTCTCCCATAGAATTAGTAAAGGATTCATGTGCTGCTTGTGAACTTTAATTTGCCTTTCATTTCCTGCCCTTGTTTGAAGATGTGTAGATTGATATTTATATAGAAAGTGCAGATGGTGCCGTAAGCAACTCATCAGCCCCCAGTTTACTATTACACCAAACTAAATATGAAGCTATATGACCCCCAAAGTTATGTATTTTAAGCTTATCTCCTCAAATCTAGTATTCCAAAAGAGAAAAGAAAATCTCAAGGCCTCAGAGCAACGACACCGGTCCACACTTTGATTCCTCAAAAGGATCTTGCTTGTATAGTAGGGCTCATGTGTGAAATTTTGAACCAAACTGAAATACAGGCAAATCCCCACTTGCACACATTTGCATTGCGCACAACCACGTGCCAAAAGGGGGTACGGTGGGGGTGGAAGAAGTTGGAATGGACTTGCACACATCCCGCTGACAGGTGCAGTGACCCAGAATGGAATCCCCACGTAAGTGGGGGTACGCCTGTAATTAAATGATTTATAGAGAAGAAAACACATTGTGAAAGTGATCAGGATTTACTTTGTTTTTCATTATTTCTAGGCCAGTGAAGTATATATAATTACTACGTGCTACGTATGCCTCAGTGCTAGTTCTTCATGTCCATTATAGTTGTATAAATTTTGGAGGCATAACAGGGATTCTGGCACTTAGAGCTATTGGAAGTTTTATTTGCTGAAGCCTTTTTAGACTGCTAAATCCACTCCACTTGCCAGGGGGAGAAGTTGCGGTGGACCACATGGCCACCCACTCCCTTCCAGAGGTTCCTGGCCGTGTCATTTGCCAGCCAGCCAATCCGCTGGCTGGTGTGTGTGTGTGGCTGGGCCCCATTTAAACTGAGGCACGAGCCAGAGAGCTTCCTCTTGGCTCGCTTCCTCGATCTCCCTCCCTCCCTATTTTTCAGGTTTCGACATTGGCCTTGCTATGGACCTCGGTTGGTCACGTTGAGGGGCCTGGTAGGAATTTTTCCACTTGGCAAATTGGCACGGGCCATTTGGTTTTCACCTACCTCATAGCAATTGCCACAACTTTGTAAAGTTTGGTGGTTAGGCATTGGTTGATCTTACGATGGTGGAGGGGAGGTGTGGCCATCACCTGCCCCTCTAAGCTTAAGGGCATTCCATTAAAGGAATCCAGGGGTGGGTGTGTGGATCTTGTCTGAAGCCCAGGGCAGGGCTAGGGCCATGCCATGACCCCGTCGGGAACCCAGGGGGAGAGATCGAGTTGGTTTGCATCAACGGGGCTCCTCCTACAGGTGGTTGATCCTTTCTGGACTTCCTGCGTGATGGGCAGGAGTCAGATATAGTCAGATCAATTCCAATGCCTAAGCCAATACTGCTCACATTCTGTAATGAATAAAGTTGTGGCCTAAATTTGCCCAATAACATTAACCTAATATCCGTGTCCATGTGTCTTATTCATCAACGAGGGGGTGGTCTCGGGGTCTCGACACGCAATGTGGCTTTTTGTAAGCCTGTTTGGAAAATGCTGAAGAATTATGCATTAAACTCATGCTGAATGTAGGACTATGTAAGAGTAGCATCTGAAACAGTAATGTGGCAAGATCTGACTACAAAGCAAGTTCAGAAATAGCAATCTGAGGACTGTTAGGCAGGTGCTTAAACTGCTCACTACCTCCCAGCTTTAGAAAATACTATTGTGCTGTTAGGCCAAAAGGGATCAGGTAACATTCCCTGACCCATAAACAGCCTCTGGAGCAAGCTTCCTCACCAGCCTGAGTGACAGATATGTAGATATGTAAGGCAATGATACCAATGCTAAATACAGGTATTCCTGCTATACAAGTCAAAATCACCTGCCACTGTGTTTTGTTCATTGTTGTTAATTGTGAAATCAAAAGTAAGACATTGCATTTTGCATCTCATAAACAGTCATTTCTGTAAATAAACAGAGGCAAAAGAAGGTATATTATTTACTTTCTTTCCCATTGTAATTGGAATAAGATGACATTGGCATGGATTTTATGTTCAAGTACTGGCTATTGGGTAGACAATTCATTATTAAGCACTCATTATTTAACTAAAGGAATAAACCAAAAGACAAGTTCCATATTAAGCCTATGCATTTTACTATATTTATTATAGAACAAATGTCAAGAACTACTCTGGTTGTAAGTAGCATATAGCAGCAGCTTGTCTTCAGGATATTCTCGTGTGTTCCATTTCTTGCACCGAACAAATAACTCTGTGTTTTTAGCCTAATGTGAAATTGTAGAGAGCTCATCACATATAGCTCCAAAACTATACTGATCTGCTGATTTTAAGCATCAAGCTGATCTCAACTCATTTTGTAATACAGAAAAGGGAACCACAAAATGCACCTTTCATGATGTACCATTTTTTGATGCACGCTGCGGATAGGATGGGAAAGAACACATTCCATGTGTCAATATTTATGCTGCGATTATGGAGATGACTTCATAGCGGGCACAGTTGTGTTTTTACTTGAAAGGCTGTGCTAAATCTCAGCTGTACACATTGGGACCTTAATAACATTTGGAGACCACATTAGCTATAGGAACGGCAATTTGCCATGTGCTGACTCCAAGTGATAGCAAGCTTCCCAGCAATTGATTACTTGAATGTGCCTTCACTTAAGTCACTTCCAGGACCATTTTGTAAACACTACAAGTTTTTGGTCATTAGCTACTTCATTAAAAGAAAAACAAAAGAGATAGAGAATAAATGCTGGCACCACACATTTGTATTTGCTGTTTTATCCTGAAGTGGTAACAGAAAAATCTGGCTCTCAAGCCTGTTTACTTCCCAATATTGGCCTATTTTCCAACTTTTTATTCTTTTAATTTTAATATATAATCAAGATTAGAAAATCATATTCCCACAGAGAAGAGCATAATCTAAAATTGGCACAGCTAGTGTTTGCTGGGAATGCAAGAAGAGAGAGATGCCTCATTTGCTTTTAAAATTGATACATTGAGTATAGCACATGTAGGGAAGAATTAACTAACTGTAGCAAAATGTTTTTCTCAACTGCTTCTCTCTGTTGGAAACCCCACTATCAGACTTAAAAAACAAAGATAATGAGAAAGGCCTGTAAGCTGCAAAAAGGCACTGTCTATCTTTAATCATTTCAATCCCAGTTTAATGTGGAATATTATGAAGTAGAACAGTCGTCCTTTTTCCAACATCATTCTCAAATATATCCTTTTACAATTCTAATCCGTTTCTTTTTGTTTTGTTGCCAGGGATCATTTTTCAAGGCTCCATCGCCCACAGTGGAATCTGAATTACAACAAACAAAACGCTGCAACACTTTGAAGATGAAAGTGAATATAAATGTTGCCAGCAGCACAATGCAAAAAAGCAAGAAGAAAGACATGGGCTACATGCTGGTGTCTGACAATAGCACACATATGATATTCAGGATGCTGACGAGAAAGCAGTGGTAGTAATATCAGTTGAGGTCACAATTTGGACGTAAAAGGATGATGCAGCAAACTTACCAGGAAGCCCCAGTAGATAATGACTGTTGAATAAAATCCCTCCCATCAAAGATTTTAACATAATGTAGATCTTGATTAATGCTCATTTTGCTACAATAGCCTGCAGCATCTATAAGTATGCTATGAATAGGATTAGCTGCTGACCAGAACACACGTAATATTTATATGTGCGTGTATATACATGTGTAAAAGTTGTCATTTCAGGGAAAGTAAGCTAACAAAACCTGCCTTCCACCTATTCACACCCACCCACCCAACCTTTTTATAGCCACAGCTTTGGCCTCTGCATTCTGTTGCCGCCTCACCACTGCACTGTGTTCTGAAACTGGCATCTTCACTGCTAGATTTCAGCCCAGCATTCTGCTCTCACAGTAGCCAGCCAGCTGCGGATGAGGAGCAGGCAATTAGGACATGAGTATAATAGCTCTCTTCCCACTTCTGTTACTCATCAGCCTCTGATATTGAAGGTAATAAAGCCATTGTGGCTAGTAGCCACTGATGATGACCTTTTAATTGTGCAAAGCAATACAGTGGTACCTCTGGATGCGAACGGGGATCCGTTTCGGAGCCCCGTTCGCATCCTGAAGTGAACACAACCCATGTCTTCGCGTCGCGATTCGCTGCTTCTGCGCATGTGCATGACGTCATTTTGAGCATCTGCGCATGTGCGAGCGGCGAAACCCAGAAGTAACGCATTCCTTTACTTCCAGGTCGCCACGGAGCACAACCCAAAAACGCTCAACCTGAAGCTACTTCAACCCGAGGTATGACTGTACTTCTTTCAACATTCAGCTTCAGTGGGAGACCCTGAGTTATAGTATTATGATATGACAGAACAGGATGGAGGGAACTCAACTTTATTCACATCATGCATAATTTTATACACCTCTGCCACGTCCCCCTTATTTGCCTATTTTTAAAAAAACCAAAAAGCCGCAGATTAATTCAGTATTCTCAATTTCTAGTGTCACACAGTTATATAAAACTGGTCAGAGCAAATGATGGTTGGGGGACAAGCATTCAGTGTGTGTAAATGTGACAAGACAACATCTACATTAGGGTGTGTATCAGGATATCATCTTTCTATCAATACTCCATTATTTTTATGGCAGGTACGTTCATTTGCTAGCCACATCCACATACTCCTCTGAAAATACTTGTTTTTTTGGAGCGTGGGATATATTTAAATCTGTAAAATAAAATATAAAAATGTAAATATTCAACTACATGCAATGAATAGGAATGAAGGGTGCACTGGTTGCTTTTGGTAATGGAAATGCAATCTGTATTCCACCATTATCTACATGCATGTGAGCAATTTCACACTTTTGCAAATAGCTGCAAAATAATCACTAAGAGTGGGTGGCATTCTCAAGCTGCACACCCTATTATGGCTAAGCACAATTACACTTTTCAAACACTTAGGCATTTCACAGGAAAAAAGAAAGCAAGTAGAAACAACACCATGATTTTAATTAAAAACAAACCAACATTTCATTTTTATTCCTTCTTCTTAACATTATTTATGTGCTATTTGTAAGGCTCTGTGCCTTAGATTTAGTAAAGGTATAATGTAGATTTTAAAAATATATGCAGACAAGTTAATAAAATTCGTACAAGAGAATCTTTTTAGAATGCACATGTGCAATTTCAGTCCATATGGCCTTTTCTAACATTAAATATAACTATTGCTTCTGGAAATTGTCCCATAAATGTTAGAAAACTACCCTCTAAATTATAATGCAATTTTCTTTTTTGAATGGAATTTAAACATTTGGGTAACTATTGTTTTAATCACCAATGCATTATAGTTCATTTATTTGTTGCAATTATTTGAAGGGAGTGCCTCCGCCTAACTTTCATTTGAGGACAAATTAAATAGTATAAGCCAACCAGTGAAGAGCACATTTAGAGGTTTATTACATAAGGTACTTTTATTGGCTCCTGAATGGTAGGGTTTGATCTGAAGAAAGAGTCAGGAAGCACCAAAAACAATCCAAAAGCAGTACATGTGAAAAGGATCTAGGAGTCTTGGTTGACCACAAACTTGACATGAGCCAACAGTGTGACGCGGCAGCTAAAAAAGCCAATGCAATTCTGGGCTGCATCAATAGGAGTATAGCATCTAGATCAAGGGAAGTAATAGTGCCACTGTATTCTGCTCTGGTCAGACCTCACCTGGAGTACTGTGTCCAGTTCTGGGCACCACAGTTCAAGAAGGACACTGACAAACTGGAACGTGTCCAGAGGAGGGCAACCAAAATGGTCAAAGGCCTGGAAACGATGCCTTATGAAGAACGGCTAAGGGAGCTGGGCATGTTTAGCCTGGAGAAGAGGAGGTTAAGGGGTGATATGATAGCCATGTTCAAATATATAAAAGGATGTCACATAGAGGAGGGAGAAAGGTTGTTTTCTGCTGCTCCAGAGAAGCGGACACGGAGCAATGGTTCCAAACTACAAGAAAGAGGATTCCACCTAAACATTAGGAAGAACTTCCTGACAGTAAGAGCTGTTCGACAGTGGAATTTGCTGCCAAGGAGTGTGGTGGAGTCTCCTTCTTTGGAGGTCTTTAAGCAGAGGCTTGACAACCATATGTCAGGAGTGCTCTGATGGTGTTTCCTGCTTGGCAGGGGGTTGGACTCGATGGCCCTTGTGGTCTCTTCCAACTCTATGATTCTATGATTCTATGATTCTAAGATTGTGTAGCAGCAGCAGCAAATTGCATTCATTGGGTACAGTCTAGACGCCTATGCATGCAAAGGCTTCCTGTTCTCTCAGCCATGAACAGAAATTGCCCCCACACCCCAGAGTGAGGACTAACACATAAGAATACTGCAGTAAATGCTTGGTTTCCCTGATTGGGCCATACCACCCCAGCTCAAACCCTACACTGCCATTATACATGGGTGAGGTTCTCATTGCCACTCATCATGACAAGATGAGCTGAGGGGGACCCTGTTTCTCTACTCTGTCCCTACTGCCCAGCCTTCAGCAGGGCATGAGAAGCCCAAAACACTTCTTCCCCGCAAGAAAAAGCCCTGCCAGGTGTGGGTGAGTGAGTGGGGCAACTTTTCTCCACTGGCAAGAACTGGTGAATTCACAGCTGTGAATTCAATAGGGAATTCCAATGTATGTGCATAGAAGACTTCCCTTCACAGGTAAGAATGTTTTGTCATCAGCCAAAGTACACTTATAAGTATATTACAGCATTATTTTCTTTCCATATCCAACTGCACATTTTTTGACTAGCTGGGGCAGAATCTTGATGAGGATGAATATTTGAATGCACATCCCATTGAACATAACTACAGTCACTGATCTTTTGACTGACTAGGTAAAAGTAAACATTTCTCGTATGGATTCCTAACTATATAAATATAAGGCTTATCTTAACTAAAATTTGGACCACTGGAAACCCCTAGAATCTGCAATATTGGGATGAGTGACTATTGACAAGTGAATGCTTCGTTGTAGTAAATTTACCATTTTAACTAATTATTTCTGCCAAAATGACTCTGCAATGCCAGCTTTTTGGTGAAGTGGTAAAAGAGCCAAAACATCACTTTCCAAAATGCATTTGGCTGTAGAGAAGGGCAGATTTCATATCCTGGAACTGGCAACCAAGCATTCTGCTCTTCCAATCTCCCAGTCGTTTAATTGATGGAGGCACTGTGAACAGCCTTAGGCGATATGAATAACACTAAAATTCTCTTATTTGCATGCCCTTCTGGGAGAAACTGAAAACAAATCCAACTTACAATTCTATGGGGAGGGGAGTTTGGCGGGGGGGGGGGAGATGCCTCTTCTTGACCATTATATTAGCAAGGGCTAAACAGAGGCCACTAACTGCTCAAATAAAAATTGGCCCTTATACATATTAGAAATCACCAATCTGGCTTAAACAAGGCAATTCCCTTTTATGACAAGCTTGTGTTTTGTATCTACTGAGGCAGTTTCAGTCTTGCAGTTACTATATTCATAAAATTGTTATTATCTTCCGGGGAACTACAAACAAAAGACAAATTGAAAGTCCTGCTCCAGAATGGTATGAATGACTGAGCCCTATTCTCACCTTCTAAATTAAATGTGTGGAAAGAGGAATGGTTCTGCGCCTGCAGGGCCACCTCAACGTCCCCTGTTCAAAGAGCAGTTTGGAAGACGAGAATAGGTGACAAAAATAGACGGCACACAAAATCCTACCTGTTTCCCTTTTATCTTCTTCTGCCTTGTTCCTCACTCTTCCTGTTTACCTTTATTTCAATTACTATTCACTGCCAGGAGGAATGACGCCACTGCTAAAGAGGCGGCAAAGCAGATAGAAAAGTTTTATGAAAAACTGCTGCCGCTGTGCTGCCATCTTGAAAAAAGCACAAGAGCCCATTTACAGGCCATTTCCATCTGGCCCCACATTGTGAGCTGGAAGTTTTCCATTGGGTATCTGCATGTTTCCCTAACATAGTTCAAGTCTCTCCATTCTAATGATAGGATTATGGAGAATACCATTCGGAAGCTGTTATGCTTCGCGGAGCTTCATAATCTTTAATCCTTTTAATGCTGTCTTTTGCTGCATCACTGATGCCCATGCAGACGAACAGCCTGGGGTAGTTAGTGGGTTAAATAAAAACTGGCAGCCTTTATTTGACGTCTCTGTTGAAGTTCCCACAGCTCCTCTGGATGCTGAATCAGGTCAGTAAATAGGCCACTCAGTTGTTCTCAGAAATAACTACCCACATCTTTCTTCTTTCTCTTGGGAGGGCAGAACTCTCTCTTTGAAATAGTTTCAGAAGTAATCCACAGCTGGAAGCCCCATGACTACTTGATAGTAATAGGAGCTGCTCTATGAGAGCCAGCAAATCATGCAGCCTCATAGTAGATGGTCAGAAAAATGCTGTTTTGAGACTGCCCCCCCCCTTGGGACTTCTATTTTTTGAGGGAAGCTTATGTGCACTGTATATGACACAGACATCCAATGTTGGAAGTTTCAGGACAGATAAAGTACTTCTGCATGGAATGCATAGTTAAACTATAGAACTCACTCCCATAGGAGACCACAAAACTGCATGACTTTAAAGGAGAGATGAGCAAATTCATGGAGGACAAGGCCATGCTACACACACACACACACACACACACACACACGAGAGAATATGACCAGGTTTTATTTTCTACACATTTTGGTCAGCTTTCACAGCTGGCCATTATTTTTGGTTGCCCCCCCTCAAACCACCCCACTGTGACACCTTTGCACATCTGTGCAGAGACAGATCCCTGGCCCTTTCCAAAATGCTGGGGCATTAACAGAAGACTCTGGGAAAGAAGGGCAATGCTCTCCTATCATGCTGGGCTTTGCACACTCAGAAGTTGTAAGTGGGGTCCTACCTGCTTCCATGAAACTGGTGCCAAGCAGAAACGGGTGCAAAGTGAGAGGCTGCTCTCTCATTCTAGTCTTGCATTCTTGGCACGGTGCAAATAATTTTTGTTCTTTTTCAAATTCATGCCATGCTGACGCAGAGCAGATGGTCAATGGAAAGAGTTTCATACTTGCTAACAGTGACTTGGGTTTTTGTGTGAAGCCCAGCTTATGATTCAGCTTTTTTTTAAAGCAACTAGGTATAGCAGTAGTGAGTGGAAAGCCCACAAACAGTGCATTTTGAGGTGGTAGTGGAACACCAAAGACGTTGGATTCATGTGATCACCCGAGGGGCTTAATTCTCAAACACCTCAGCTGTGCCATCCTGGAGGCTGAAGGGCAAGAAATGTGTGAAAAACCACTTCTTCATTTCCTTCCCTGGCCACTGGTAGGGCATCAGATGCACAGTGGATCTGCTGCTCTTGCCTATGGAGTCTGCTCATCTTCAACACATGTAAGAATAAGCTTTTAAACCTCACTGAGAATCTCCCATCTCTTCCCCCCCCAAAAAAACCATCCATCTTCTTCCAGTACTGAAATCGGAAATGGCACCCCCGTTCTCTCTTCTAAGATACTGCTACAGATGTGAAGATTGGTAAACAAACGAACAAGCAAACAAAAAACCAATCCCTTTTGTAGCACAGGTATGCTTTTCTTCAGTTCAGCATAATAGTGGTCATAATGCTAATGTTTAATGTTAAATATTACTATCATTATATTCAACAGAACATACTATTTTAGCGGTATGCACTCGTATAGACTAGTATAGGACATGGTTAACATGAAATTAAAATAAATTTGTGGGTCTACAGACACATACTTCTAAATACGTGATGGTATGATTGTGTATAAATGTACACTTATATAAATATTTGTGCATGATTGACATTAAATATTTTCCTAATTGTTTTAATTGCACACATATACCACAGATTATTTAACATGTTCTTTTTTTTTTTTTTTTTTTTTAAATAATTTTTATTGGGTTTTTACATTTTATAACAACAGACACACACACAAAGACAAAGACAAACAAACACACAAATACAATTACATACCCTAAGTTTCTTTACCCACTTTCATTGACTTCCCCCCACCCCCTCCTCTTACATCCCAATTCCAAAGTTAATTCAGCAAGTTCTTACCTAACCTCTTAAAGATATTCACATTGCTTTTGAAAATTAAAATCTTTTGTTTATCTGTATTCAACTATCCAATTCTCTTATAATCATTAATTTCTTTTTTTTTAAGGTCGATCTAACTTCCCCTTCACAAATTTTCCCTTTATTATATTAATTATAGGTCACATTGACCAAGTAAAACAAAACATAACATTTTATAATTCTATTCTCTCCCCCCCCTGCCCCGGTTTCTGTCCCTTCCTAGACAAATGTCCAGAAAACAAACAAAAAATATTTCTAGCCCGGATTCCTCACGTCCGAGGCGTCTGATTCTCTGTCAGTCCCTCTCTGCCAGCTATATTGGTAGTCCTCTTTGATGGTCCTAAGACCTCGAAGGAGTTCAGTCAGAGTCAGATCATATTTTCTTTCATTCAGAATGTTGAAGAGTGTTTGCTGCGAAAGACCATCTAGTTTTCCATACTCAAGAGAAAAGTCCCAATCATATTGCTTTGTTCTTTCTAGTTTTAATATTCCAAGTACTCCAGGGGCTTCTCTCTTCTTCTTTCTCATCTTTCGCAGGTCTGTAATCCAGAGGTCTTCTTGCTCATACTCTAACGCTGCAGATTTCTGGTTGATATTTTCCACTTGTAGTGTCTGAACTCCTTCTTTTTTCTCTGTCAATTCCAAAGGCATCTCTTCCTGCTCAGCTGCAGAATTTTTATCGTACATCTCCTTTGTGCATTCAGCAGAGTTGTTTGTTTCAGGATTCAAGGTCATAAAAACTTTACTCAGAGCCATACTCTGCTCCTGCAGGATTCCCACGAGAAAAAACATTTTTTCTATCTCCGCCAGTAATTTTCCCTCTGCAGCCATTGTAATGTCACTAATTCCCCCTAGGGGGCTTTCAGTTATTTAGTAGTCCTTTTCCAATAATCTGTTACTTTGTTATTATCAATACTTTGTTTCCAATCGCCTCAGTCCAAATGTATCAGCTTTAATTCCAAGAGTTATTAAATAGCAAAATTCTTTACTTTGTCCGCCCGTTTGACAGCTTCTTTGACAGCTGTCAAACTCCTTTCACTTCTTCCTCCGGGACCCAAATAGGACACTCCCGGGTTTTTTGGGGGGGATACACACAAAGTTCCAAATTCCCTTTCTCTCCAGCACAAAAATCTTGTTCTATCAAATTTGTGAGAAACTTTTAAATCCTCAAAACAGTATTCATTCCGCCTTAATTCTCCGTTCCTTGCTTTGAAACGTCTATAAGTAGAGGGGGTGCGGACTTCCCTTTAACACATCCCCCGATCGTGCCGAATTCACAGGATAAAATTTTTAAAGTCCAAATTCCACTACTCACGGGTCCTTTGTTATCCAGTCCAAATTTGGGAAGAAAGTCAGCGCTCTCCGGCCATGGCTTGCGGCTTCACTCTACTGAGGTAGCGGTCTACTCTCAGCACCACGCCACTCTCCGTACCCTCTCCGCAGCCTTTAAAAAGGCTCTTCGTGGGTCGGGGAGGGCGCTTAAGGTGCCCACCGAGTCACCAAGTCCGCAGGCTTCCGCGCCTGCGGTTTCTGAGGGTCCCCGTGTCGCCGGCACGGCAAGACCCGTCCTCAGCAGAGCCGATTCCCTCCGGAGCTCGGAGGGAATCCGCCATTAGCCGTTCGCGCTAACCCGGAAGTCCTAGATTATTTAACATGTTCACAGCAAAAACTATCAGCATCTGCTGTTAGACCTGAAAGGAAATAACATATTATGAAACTGCCATAATTAACTACTTATAGAGTTACTATGGAAACAAAATGGACTCACACATGTATCACAGCTGTGTATGATTATGGAGCTGTTATTTTCATTGTTCCTATGGCTAATTAAAAAAATACATTCTTTCAAATTTGACTTCATTTTGTTGGATTTTCATCCAAATAACGTTTTTGTGTTTAACAACTATCTGAAGTTTATTGCCTTAATAAGAACATAAGAAACTTTCTGGGTAAGAAGGTTCTCACAGTGGAACAAAGGGAAGGAATTTATATAATAATAATAATAATAATAATAATAATAATAATAATAATAATAATAAAATTATTTATACCCCGCCCATCTGGCTGAGTTTCCCCAGCCACTCTGGCAGTGCCCCTCCAGGATTTCAGCCAAGGGTCTTTCTCAGCCTTAAACAGAGATGCCAAGGATTGAACCAGGGACCTTCTGCATACAAAGCATAGCAACATATTACTAATGTGTTTTTAAAAGTTTTAGGGGTTTTTATTTTTGGGGGGGAGGGGGGAGTTTTACATGTGTTTGATTCTATTTTAAATTGCATTATTTTATTGATTTTTTGTTTGTTTGATGCCCTGGACTTCTTTGGGAGGAGGGGTAGGAGAGAAATGTAATAAAATAATGGCGTAGCCTCATAAGCCCCCAGAATATCCCTTGTATGAGTAAGGGAATGAAGAAGCAAACACTAGACGTATCCTCCCCCATTCATTTATAGAATCTAAAATGTGAACCAGAGCTTGCATATGCCACACATGAGAAGGCTCTGCTTATATGATGCACCTTGAAAAGAAGGGTGGACAGAGCAGATTTCTATAAGCATGAAATCAGTTCTGGTACGCAGTACAAGGTTCACAGCAGAAGTTCTGGTCACTGTGTGGGAGGAGCATATAAATTCAAGGCTCGTTCCTTTGGCTTCCCATGTTTAAAACTGTACCGGCCATTATCTGTCATGCAGAATTTGGCGTCTCAACTCAACTGTCATTATAACAGCAGGTTTCTCGTTCTCATGCCTGCAGAGAAAATCTCTGAAATAGTTGAACAGTGCTGTGAAATATCAAATAAGAGAAAGGATTAAAAGTTGGCAGGAGATGTGACCTTCGAGCCTTACATTGGTCCTAGTCATTTTCCTAAACAAAACTTACATTTCCAGCTTTGTTGGTATGGCCCATCACACTGCAATATTGTGAAGCTTCGTTTTTCAGTAATCATTTGCTGATTCATATTCTGACAAATTCTGTTAGCTATAACGGTACATTATAAGCAAAGCCTACCAAGACTGAAATACGATCACGAAAAAATGGCTATTCCCTAGTACAATAAGCAAAGTCTAGCCAAAATGGAAATTACCTAAAGCTGCAAATCTATACACCAGAAATAGGGAACCTATGAACTTCCATATGTTGAACTATAACTCCCATCATCCCTGGCCATTGGCAGTGCTGACTGGGCTGATGGAAGTTGTAATCCAATAACATCTGGAAAGACAGAGGTTCCCCACCTCTACTATACATATTTATCTGTGAGTAAACCACACTGAACTCATTGGGACTCATTTCTGAGTATACGTGCATAGGAGTGTGCTGTAACTAAGTATTATTAAATGCAATATATCCTAATGCAGTGTTCTTCAGTCTTGGGTCCCCATGTATTGGACTACAACCACACTAAACTCTGAGCCAGGGATGCTGGGTGTTGTAGACTAGCAAAACCTGGGGACTAAGGTTGAAGAATGCTGTTGATCCCTAGCTAACAGGACCAGTGGTCAGGGATGATGGGAGTTGTAGTCCCAAAACATCTGGAGGGCTGAGTTTGCCTATGCCTGTATAAGTAGGTCTTCCATTGTATTTTAATAGTGGTTATATCTAGAGGTTGTTCAGTTGTTGGAAGCAGATGAGATGATCATCAATAGGGTAATACTTTTCCTTTTGTATTTTAGCTTCTATTATTATTGGATACTCAAGTGAATCTGTATTTACATAGCAGGTTGATATATCCAGTTCCTCTAACAATATAAAAGGCAAAAGCAAAACTGGTAGATTAATACACAAAGGAAACATCTGCATACTTGGGAACAATTTTGAAAGTAAAAGATGATTACCACCAATGGTACAATTTAGAAAGATATGATCTAATTATCTTTTGAGAATCTTCATTAACGAGCAATCTTTGCCTACACACATAAGCTTGGCAAGTACAATTATCTAAAAGGTTTGTTATGTTAATTTATTTTTTTGCATTTTGCAATGTGCAGCAGGGCACTCAAAAAGCTGAGCAGAATGTAATAGATGTTTAAGGGAAGAGTCACCAACTCCCCCACAAGCTACTATATTAAATCTATTCATCACATACTTTTGTCTACCTCCAATTTACTCCACTCACTTCTTTCAGTCAGCCTTACAGTGAAATACCATTTTCAAGTTGCTCTCCCCACCTTCCGCATTGTACCTGTGGGAGAGCCAACCTCATATAGCCAACATGCTCAAGTCTAATTAATGCATAAAGGGGTTAAGACCATAAAGTAAACTGCACTGCCAGGTGTAGCTCACCTTGGGAGGGATTAGATAATCAAACCTTTCTTCCTCTGAGTCTATCTGAGGAGCTCAATTTGTGAGGAGGTCTGAGCTCTTACATGCCTTTCTTGTATTCCTATATCAATAATTTAGGAACTTGCACCACCGTAACTAAGCTACGTTTTACTGCCTGTGCAACATTTTCTGGACGTTGTATGGAAAAGCACATGGATCTGACCTTTGGGGAGTTTGTAAGCAAACCCTCTTTAACTTATCAAATGTGTGATCTTTTTCTATGCTAGGGGAAAAGGGAAACTTTGGAAAGAACTCAGAAGGGCATATTTTAAAGGTCTAACAGCCTATATTTACACGCTTTACTTTGCTGCTCATTGCAAAGTAATCAACCCCACTCACTTGCCAACTACTTGCAATACCAGAGCCTTCTGGGTGATTACAACAACAAAGCCATGTTTGGATTTATATAGTTGGCACAACAGCTACAAGTTCCTTTCTACACCTCAGACTTCGACTGTGATGAAGAGTGCTGTGTAACTTGACAGCATGAATGAAGCACCTTTGGGTAACTTGAAAACTTATCAACTTAACCTATCAATTGCCTCCAGTTCATTAGATTTCCAACAGACAAAATTCTGACCAGCTTCAGGGTTGAGAGAAGGAGCATTTTTCAGTGGGAACACAGTATGAATAGAACCTGCTCATTGCATATGGGGAATCAGATGGCTTACCCCCATCCCCTTTTTTAAATAAAACCAAGGCTTATTTGAATTATGGTGCTGGAGGAGACTTTTGAGAGTCCCATGGACTGCAAGAAGATCAAACCTATCCATTCTTAAGGAAATCAGCCCTCATTTGGATACTTCCAGAGCTATGGCCACTGATCATCACAACCTAGTTGGTGTAAGGAACTATGAAGGCATGGCGTAGCAAACAGCTATTGGTCCACATGTTCTGTTTATCTTTAAGGCAATAGGAGTTTCAGCAGCAGTGTTTTGGAAATAGCATGAACCACTGAATAACTCATTGGTGTAGGTATCAATTTGTTGATCAATACTTCAGCCATTAAGGGTACTCCTCACTTGGCTTGTGTTTAGACCAAAACGAATCACAGCCTGACAGCCAGTATGTCATTTAATCAGGAAAGATATGTAACGACTATCAAGGAAGTATCGATACAGCTAGCATAACGGTACCTATATACTTTTATTCTCTACCCCAGATACTGAATCTGAAGAAGTTAGGTGTGACCTGAAAGTACTTTACCTATATATATAAGGTGAGTAATGCTAGCGCAACAAAAGAATTTTATTCATTTCTCACAAAAAATGAAGCAATTTCTATTGACAAATGAGACATTTGATTGTTTTCAAAGGCACAATTATTCAAAAAGACATTACAATTAAATACAGTTCAGCAGTTTAAACAACAGATGGCTGCCATCCTTTATGCTTCAATTTTTTCAAGTAATATTTTACTGCAATCTGAAAAGGATAATCTGTAATATTTCTTGCTTTTTTGTTTGTTTGCACAAAAGAGCAATCTGGAAAGGAATAATGACTTGAATATGAAGGGTGAATGTTTTAAAACAGCATTTTATTTTATTTTATTTCTGTTACATTGACTCTGATCCTGACACAGACAAGAGGCAGTATGAGCAAAAGAGGTAAAATTTCAGACAGATTGGAATAAAGGGAATCACTAGGTCCACAATATAAAAGATTGTGAAAGTTAATGGAAGTTATTGTATTGATTTTGACAGAGTAACATTATACTATAAGCCAGGTGATTGTGCCCTTATAAAGTTAAGTGCTTAAAAAAATACCTACAAAGTAATAACTACAGAGACTTCTCAGTAGCTGCACCACATCTATGGAACTCATTCCTTGGGAATTGCAACTGCCTCCCATACTGTTAAATTTCAGATGTCAAGTTTTCTTGCACTTTTGGGTCTTGATTTTTGCTCTGGGTCTTAACTGTGTTATTATTAATGCTGCTATATACTGCTACTATTTTAGTAGTATTGTTTTCAACTGAACATATTGCTGTCCTGTTATTACCGTATTGGCCCGAATATAAGCCTCACCCCTAAAATTCTGCAGGCACTCATACCTGTTCCAATTTACCATATGTCTGTTTCAGCAGCGATATCGTAAAATCCTATTTTTTGTAAGGTCGTGAATTTAAGCCGCACTTTAACTTTTCACGGTCGGAATTTGGAAAAAAAGTGAGGCTTATATTCAGGTCAATACGGTATATTGTTCATCAGCCTGGCTACATCAAGAAGGAGGACAGTATATAAATGAAATAAAGATGACAACAACAAATAATACTTGATTAACAAGTCTGACTTGTCACAGATATGTGGCATGGCCCACATAGAGCTAGATTGATTCTGATCATTAAGAATTATTTCTTAGATCTGGAACAGGTTAATCTTTAACAAGAAGAAAGAAAAAGTCAAACAACTTTAGAGAAGTAACAAAAATAACAGAAAAGAATCATGACGTATTCCGGGGGTGAGTGGGAATCCATTTAAAAGCTGTTGCTCAAGAGTGATCCATGACGGTGACCTTTTAATTGCAGATCTGGTAGTCCCAGAGTATGAGAAAGAGGGAGACAAATTAAGCCAGGAATTACTTTCTTTATTGAGCAATGTCTGACAGTGGATAAACCCTCCCAGCCTCAGAACTCCTAAAAGCTTTTCTCCAGTTCTGTCAAAGGTAAGCCAGGCTCTATACAGAAGTTGTTGCTTTTCAATCTCATTTTATTCCTTTATAAGATGGACGAAGCTTTGCATCATTAGAGGTCAGGCTTCCTCAACCTCAGCCCTCCAGATGTTTTGAGACTACAATTCCCATCATCCCAGACCACTGGTCCTGCTAGCTAGGGATCATGGGAGTTGTAGGCCAAAAACATCTGGAGGGTCAAGGTTGAGGAAGCCTGGTCTAGGTTATGTTTTACAAACAAGCTAAGGAAGAACCTGGGTTTTATATTTGACTTGAAACTTAAGTCTCTCTTCTCAGACCCAGGAACAACTCAATGAAAGCTCATAAGCATACTCACATGACACTATAGAGGAAGACATGGCCTGATCCACCTTTTTTCTCCATAAATATATTAGAAATATTCAATTATGATTATGTATCACATTCCTTCAATTAAAAAACCTGGATATGCACGAAAACCAGGATTTTCTGCTTTCACCAATGCACACCAAAAACAGGAAGGTTACTTAAAAATGGCATTATTCCATATCACATGTTACCATCCCAGTGATTTGTGGAACAACTTAGGAAAGGGGTTACACAGGTGGCAAGATCTCTTTGAATTATCATCTTTTGGGAAAGCATACAGAAACAGAATAAAATATGTAAGCTTATAAAGCCTCCATTTTCTTTCACTGTAAATGTGTTCTGGGAATGAGGTATGATACATGATTGAAATTTGCAGCATGAGTAGTTTTCTACACACTTCTGCCACTCGAGTTTGACAGAAAGCCCTCTCAAATGGCATAGTACAATTTCTAATAAAAAAGCAAATGAATACTAAGGGAGTAAAGGGACAATGGGAAAACCTATATTGGAATGTAAGACGCAAATAAAATATGCATGGGTGGCTGAAGCCATACTCAGCTGCACTGAAGAATGAGGGAGGCCAAGTGGTTTTATTTTTAGTTTGGAGGCTAGAAGGTCCACTTGCTTATATGGAATTAGCCAGCGGGACCAAGCAAGACACACCATGAGCATTAGTAGTAGGAAAGTGAAAGTTTATGATCCGTGAAAAATTGCCTTTGGGCTTTAAGGTATTACAGATTAATCCTCTATTACTACAGAGTAGCATCTAATAGACCATTCAGTCTGACTGCACTAAAAGGTGGAGAAAACATTGCTATTAGAGAGAGAACTGGGAATTAGGGTGCTTTCACCCACCCATACAATCATGTTGACACCAGTAGTACCCCACATTGAAGCAATGTGAGTTGGGGAAAATGCTATATCTGTTATTTACATATGAATTCCAAATACATTGCTCAGGACATACCAAGAAACACTGAGTGGGTTCAAAAGCTGAGTAAAAAAATACAATCTTTAAGTTGCAAACGTGCCTTTCATTACCGGATCTGGGGAAACACCATAGAAATTGGCTATCAAATAGTCACACAAGCTTGTGAGGTTTCAGACCCATCTGGCTGGCCTTAGTTTAAAATAGAATCATCACAGGACTGAGCTGAAATTTCTCAGAAAAGGATTCCCCCCACCCTTTTTTCTTTTGGGAGAATTTTTCTTTTCTGAGCTTCTCCTGAACTGTTGAATTTCAATCCTCCTCTGGAGAGTATTAAGTGAAAAAAATTCCCCAGTTCTATTATTATTTGTACCCCACCTTCTTCCCAAAGGAGCTTGGGGTGGTAGGTACCGAAATGATAAAACAACAAAACTAAAACTAAAATAAAAACCATTAAAAGCATCTAAAATATCTGAAAACATTTACCATTAAACACTATATTTTACAAGTTTTATCAGTATGACTGCACACACATTCCTGTTATACTGAAGGATATGGATACAGCATAGAGGAGAGGAATAAGAGAGAGAATGCCAACTTTTTATCTTCAGGTGTAAGAAATTTAATAAAATTGTAGTGTGTTTTCTTGTATACTCCTGGGAAGTGTACAAACAGACTGTATAAATCTTTTCTGCTTATAAACCAGAAATGCAGTGGGGCCAGGCAGAGATACCGCAAACACAAGGCGCACGTCTTGGGATTAAACAGACCACAGCTTTATTGATTGCAGATGACAGTAGGTTTTGGTGTAGGTATTGGGTGTGTATCCTGAATCATCTGGCCTTACTGCTGGTTGATAAATTGTCAGGGTCGACCCTGGATTAAGGATCTTTCCATGAAACACATAGAAGCATCCCCCAGAGGGTTGCCATCGAAGGATGTGCTATGGGCTATTCGCCCTGGTTTGGGCAGCTGGACAGCAGCACCTTACCCTGGACTCCTTTAACAGGGTACCCCACTTCCTTTGAGACATGTGTGGGGCTCCCAACCCCCTGCTCTGCCTTGACTAAGGATCCAACCCAATGCCTTATCTGCCCACAGGTTGTGACTATTGCCATGAGGTAGGCAAAAACCCCAGGCAGCCCCAAATTGACTGGAGGGAAAATTACGACCTAGCCCTAAATAATTGAGAATTGGCTGGCTCCAGGGCAGGCCCCAACAACGCCCATGGCCAGTGGAAGAGGAAGTAACATCCTGCGTCAATCACACAGGCCACAAAAGGCCTTCCCAGCCCGGTGGTGAGCTGAACTGGGCCACAACCACTGCCCCCACTGAAAGGTGAGCATCATTTTTAAATCTTCCCAGTCCTGCCAAGAAAAACCAGATGCCGTTTCTCCTGATCATGTGTGCTGCATTGCAAATAAAGATGAAATGGATGCTGTGGCATCCTTGACAATATGGCATCAAGAGATGATTATGGCCAATGTTTTATATACACCTTAAGGCTTCAAGAAGCAAAATTTTTATCACAGCTAAATATAAACAGAAAATCAATACCATCATTTCAAAGACTCATTTTGTCCTCGTTTCCCCCCCCCTTGCTTCCATGTGACTTGATTAGAATCCACTTTCAATTGTAAATGCTTGGAAAAAATAGACAGTGTTCTATGCCGTTCACCCCCATTGAATCCTATTCAACTCCAATACCGTAGTATCAACATAAGACCACTGTCAGAGTCACCCGTGGTCCCAGCTCACAAGAGACCAAAGTCCAGTCCGGCTTATGTACAAAAGTTTTTATTGAAGAACATTCTTAGCTTCACAGCCGAGCTCCGTGACTCTACGTCTGTTACGCTTAGACCGCTGAAGTCCCCTCTGAGTCAGTCCCGCCTCTACACCAGTTTAAGAGGCTTGTACTGGTCCACCTCTTCCTCTCTTTCCTTTTCCGCAGGGTCTTTCTGCCCCCCTGTGTTCTCTCCCTTCGGGACTCCCCAGAGGCTGAATCCTCTGGCGCCTCCTCCCCCCTCCTTCGGGCTTTGGGACCAGGCTCCTCCCCAGGACTCTCTTCACTTCCGCGCGCCTCCCATTTTGAACTTGGCGCGCGTACGTTGCTCCTGACCTTCCCTTTGACAGTTACACTGCCCTCGATACTACTTTCCTCCCCTTCCGGCAGGACGTCTTGCCCTGATCTCCTTCCCCTCTCTGCTTCCTGTTCTGCTCTTTCTGACACACTGGTCACTCCACCCCCTTCACTCCGTTCCGGCGGAGCAGCCGGTCCCGATCCCCAACTCCCACTGGGGGTTCCCCCTTCGTTTCCCTGCTCCTGACTGCTTCCCCCTCTAGCTCCCCTTGGCTTGACCAGAGGGGCTCCCTTTTGGGAGTCCTCCGATTCACTGGACGGACTCATGGACAATCTTGGGTCATTGTCGTCCTCTTCCTCGTCACCCTGGAATCCTTCCCCCTCGCTCTCTGTCTCCTCCCTCATCTGCGCCTCTCTCCCTGAACCCCTGACAACCACAATAATCAGAAACTGACTTAGAACTTGGTATTTATTTTGTTTTATAATGTGGAACTTCCTGCATACAGCAGAAGTCGCAGGTCACTACTGGAGTGGGAATGGAGTGGAATTGACCCCTACAGAGTCAAAACTTTATAGCAGGGGTCGGCAAACTATGGTCTGCGGGCCCGTGGACGGTCCGTGGATTGGTGTGGGGATTCTGTTCATTTTGTTTCTGCGTCGCCATTTTTCCCCTGTGCCATTTCCCCCACTCTCCCTCACACACACTGTGGCTGTGCCTCCTCTCTCCCTCCTCCTGGCTTCTCCCCGCCCTGCCAAGAAGAGGAAGGAGGCTGGGCTGAGCTGGCTGAGTTCACTAGATGACATTGAGGGAGAAGGCTGCCTCAGGAGAGCGAGGGAAATTCTTAGGGACGACTCACACCCCGGCCAGCACCTCTTTAATCTCCTACCTTTGGGCAGGAGATACAGAAGTATAGTCAGCTGCACCAGCAGGTTAAAGAACAGTTTTTATCCATGGGCTGTTGGGCTGCTGAATGGAAAAAAATAGTGGTGACTTCCGACAAGCACACAGAGTGCGAACAAGTCTGAGTGTATGTGTTGGGGGGAGGGGGGCTTGTTTAATTTCACTGCACACAGGTGGTGTAGTGACAATAAAGGTTTATTATTATTATTATTATTATTTATTATCTTTCTCGCTCTGCCGCTGGTGCGGTGGTGATCTGGCCTCCGCTGCTGGTGGGAGGGCCCTCATCCCACGCCCGAAGCGCGGAAGAGGTGCCGGCAGCAGCAGGCCCTGCCAGTTGCAATGCAGCACCAAACCCAGGTGAGGACCCTCCATCCAAACAATGACTATCATCAGCGCAGGTAAGAAACATTTTTAATTTTAATTTTTATCATCTACAATGCTGCCTGGCCTGCCTGGTGCTCTTGCATGGAATGTGTCCTTTTAAAATGCATCTGTGGGTCGTTTGTGGGGCCTCCCTGGTGTGCACAGTGTGCATAGGAATTCATTCATTCTCCCCCCCAAATATAGTCTGGCCCCCCACAAGTTCTGAGGGACAGTGGACCTGCCTCCTGCTGAAAAAGTTTGCCGAACCCTGCTTTATAGGGATGAATGAATGTCTATTTCCAAGCCATCTCATTTCCACATGCATCCATACATTATCTGGATGCTTTAAAAATACATATGGTAATGAGTAATTAACATATGTTACAAAGTATTTTCTCTCAAATCATTCATGTTAAAACACTTTTTTGAATTTTTTTACCCAATTAATAATGATGGCAATGATGATGATGTATCATAACATTAAGAAAATAAAGCTAAGGTCCAATCTGCCTATTAGTCTGAACGGTACAAATTATGTCAGTTCATATCAGAATTCACTATGAGCAAATTCCTCAAACATGCCTAGGAATGTGTATTGTATTGAATAGGTGACTATGTCAGGGATTAATCGAATGTTCTTCACTGCTGTGAAAGATAAACAGGAAACCCTGAAAAGAGCTAAAAATGAGTTTTTATGTCTTCTATGTAAGTCAATACAGAAAGAACATGTAAGTTGAGAGAATTCATATGTAAAATCTCTACAAGTAAATGTGATTCAGAAAGTTCTGGAGCATTTGATATTAGGGTATGGAATTAGTGCATTAAGCTATATAGTTTCTCAGATTAAATATTTACACTGTATTTATTTTACAGAAATTACTTTGCAATTATAAGAGTTTATTGGATGAATCTTTATTAAATGTTACTGAATCAGTTCGGAGTAATTGACAGCCTATGAATGACTCAGAAGTAAGTCCTACTGTGTTCAGTGGTACTTAGTAAGTGCATTTATGACTTGAAACCTTAGAAAACTACTAAACCATTTTCCAAAGTTAAGCTCTCAAGCTAGCGGAACAGGAGAGTTGAAAGATATTAATGAACCCAACTAGACCTGAACCAATTGCCCTCCCCCCAATGTTTTGATTTCCTGGTTTGCACAGAGGAAGGGGAAGCAAGACAATATTTCAGAAAAATTCTTCAAGGAGAATATAAATGCTGTCTTCTGTCAAACACATGTTAAAACATGGACAAATAAAGCATTTCTCTTTTATGAAAAAATCAGTTAGATGGATCCTGAATGGTTTTGCTTGTTTTACCCACTGGAGTTTGTCTCCTGTCATAACCAGAGCAGCTATTTTCTAATGTGCTTTTTGTATTTGCTAAATTTATATCCTGCACATTCAGTATGAGAGTCTTCCCAGGACAGCTCACAAGGAGACTAAAAGTACAACATGATACCGTATTTTTTGCTCTATAAGATGCACCAGACCACAAGACGCACCTAGTTTTTGGAGGAGGAAAACAAGAAAAAAAATATTCTGAATCTCAGAAGCCAGAACAGCAAGAGGGATCACTGCGCAGTGAAAGCAGCAATCCCTCTTGCTGTTCTGGCTTCTGGGATAGCTGCGCAGCCTGCATTTGCTCCATAAGACGCACACACATTTCCCCTTACTTTTTAAGAGGGAAAAAGTGAGTCTTATAGAGCAAAAAATACGGTACATTCTAATTAGAAAACAACAATGCTACAATGCAACAGCAGCAAACCCAGCAATAAAAACTCAAAAGAGCACAGTAAAGACAAAACAATGATCCCTAATTTCCTAGAAGATTGAAATGCCCATGTAAATATAAAATGTCTCCGCCTGGTGCCAAAGTGACACAGTGAGGAGCAAGGCTCTTTTCCCTGGGTACTCTTTTCCCATACGATACTCTCAACCAAGATGGCTGTCTCCCCAGTCACCACCCACCACAGAAGGGAATGCCAAAAGCTCCAGAGGACTACCTACTAGGGATAGGACTGCTATGGGAGAAGAACCCAAAAATACTTGTGTCCCAATGCTAGATAGGGTTTCAAAGTCAATCACCAGTACTTTAAACTGAAAGTGCTTCCAGATGGTAGCTTAAAACTGCAAATGGGTCATTTAGATACTGCAGACAAGTCCATAGCTTCCAAGTGCCCAAATTTAAGCAGGACAGCCACACTTTCTTTGAAGGTGCAGGGTGCCCCAATTTCGTGCCACCTGCAGATGGGAGCAATGGAAGTAGCTCCTGCAGTGCTTCCCGGCCTTCAGGAAGGAAACATGAGGCTCTGACAGGATCCCAGAGCCCTCCTGCCTCCTTCCCAAAGCCAGCAAGCACTTACGGGGCTTTGGGAAGGAGGCAGACGACCAATGCCTCCTTTCCTAAGCCGATCAGAAGTTTCCTCGGCTTTGGGAAGGAGGCATGAGGCCCGTGTCCCAATTTTTATCAGCAGAGTGTTGCAGCATATGCAGGCCACTGGCAATGGGTCAGTCCTGAAGGTAAGAAAAGTGCCATATTTGATGCTGATGTTTGGATGCTGCTGATGGTGTGCACGCTGCAGAAAAAACTTGTAAGTCATACAGCCTCGATCCCACAGTAAGCATCTGCCTGAAAGCACCCTGAGTCTGGTAATGAACTGGGTGCTAGTGGTCCATTAAGATCAAATCAAGTCAAATCACTATTTCACATTTTTAAGGCTTAAACAACAAATGAAAGTATTTGTTTCTAGCCTGTTTAAAAATGCTGATGTGCAATTTTTGTGGTTGCTGTTATGGTGCATTTACTCCTTAGCTGGGGACAAACTCATACTCTGCGTTTTGTACTGGAGATTAGCCATAGTTTGACTTCACAGCTCAGCTCCTGCAAGCGCTATCTCAATTGCCAACAGATGATATTTTAAAGGAAATGTCTGACTTCCTTGTAACATTTGCAACACTCGAGATGAAGGTAGATGCGTAACAAAAGCAAAGCTCTGAGGCAGTGATGAAATCCGGAAGTAATAGGGACCCAGATCACTACAAAAGGCTTCTCAACCAGATATACAGCTCCATTGACTTAAATAAGATTAAATCACTTAAAACCAAATACTAAAAATTTCATTGGTTTGCAGACTAAGCTAATGCTTGACAGGACCGCTGAAGCAACCCACAAAAGACTCTGTCCCTTGTTTCTACAGTGTCTCTTCAGATGGAAGATTATTGCCTTCCCCCCATCTGAATAGGGTCCATGCCTGGGCTATGCGGATGAAGGATACAAGTCGAAAGCAAAGGATGAATGCCTTGGTGCCTCTGTCTCCTGAAAGATGGCATTTATTTTACATTTCTGAAGTGTCAAAAGAAAATCAGTAAGTTAAGCTTATTAATATGCAGAGCACAGAAGAGACTGCACACACAGTTTGCTGAAAAGCCTGTTGCTAGTACGTCTCCCTGGATGCCTTTCCTCAACGCTCTCTGGGAAAATACATTTTGTCTTTCTTTATGTAGCCCTGCAGACACAGCAGTGAGGTGCATTTCCCCTCAGAAATCTTGGGCCCCAGTTGCTTTCTGGTGTGCTAAACAATGGTTTTTGAACCATTTATACTACTTGGGATTGAATGTATTGTGTATATGGGAGGGTAGAGAGGAAGAGAAGCTGGAGCCGTTTCCTCTCTCTCCCCCTCTTGCTTTAATCTTCGTACCTTCCTTCCCTATTTAAAATGCACTCAGGGAATTCATGACTCAAACAATCCTCACATCACAATTAATAAATCATGAAGAGGGGCATATTCTTTAAAAAATGCACAATGCATAAGTAATTGCTCAGCTACCAAGTGCTATTCATAAATAGCCTACATTTTAAAACAATGATATGGCTGAAACGATTCAACTGATTCAACTGGGGGGGGGGGAGGCTAATAAAAGTGAAGAAACGTAAAGACAGAAAAAGAGAAGGGGGACTGCAGGGCTTGATGGCTATAATGGAAAAGAATATTTTGATTTAGGACTTTAAAATGTGCTAAATTTAGTATACAGAAGTTATTAAAATGATTAATAATGACATGCAACTGATATTATAATTGCCTTACTAATCATAGGGGCATTATGCAAAGTTCTTTAAAACGAACAGCATCATTTGCATCTGTGATGTTGCTAATTAGTTTGGTGCTTTGTACTACCAAAAATGATCACAGAGCAGCAGCGTATATTTAGAGGATTTGAAACAGGAGGCATTTATTAAAATGTAACCTTCTAGGCCTGGTGGTGGTGGCGACTTCTGTCAGCCACTCTGAACTTTCTGCCCCCTTCATTGACTGTGACAAAGAAGGGCGATGCATTTTCTGTGGTGATTCATATACCACACTGACAGAAATCATTATAGTAGCTTACCCAAAATAACCCACAGCTCTTCGCGAAAAAGGCATTTAAAAATAATGTTGGAACACATGGTAAATGATGACAGCTACAAGGTCGTCTGAGCGGTGCAGCCGAAATTAATAACTTCCTTGTTACCATCTAGTAACCAAGGCAACAAGAGATACCAGTACAAAAGCATGAATATGGATTTAACATTATGCATAGAACCCTAGTGGGCAACTAATTTTTAACAGAGGCCAATTTTGGATTAAGGAAGAGTTGGAAGGGCTAACAGCTTGCCCACTGACTCACTCTTACCTTAGTTGACGGATAGGCAAAGGAATCTTTAGTCTCTCATCATCCTGAATGTGGATCAGCCTAGGCTGCAGAACTTTATTACATATCTAACCTATACTATGAAATGGGGGAGGAAGGCTTCTTAAATGCTTTCTCTGCACCTGAATAGGAAAAGGAGGTCTGTCGCAGTTGTCCCTCCTGCTCTTTAGCTGCTCACTCCAGTTGTTAGTGCCTTGACTCGTGCACAGGAGTGAGGTGCATAATCAGGGAGGGTTTACCAAAGCCCATGATTATGCTGACAGGGTTAAAGAGCCCTTTCTCTCTCTCTCCCAGTGTTCTTGTATGATAGAAAGTGTCTGAGGTGCACAATACGAACAGGGCCTGAATTGAGTCCTCACCCCCTGCCTGGCAGTTGCTTATTTCTAGCATAGAATAAGCTGAACACAGCTCCATAATGTAAATACAAGTAAAGGTAAAGGGAGTTAGGGTTCTGGATTTATCCTGAATGATTCATCTGAACCACCAGCCTCTACCTGAGACCTTTCCTTGGGTACCGTGGGCCATAGAAATCGGCATACCAATCTATTTTGATGTGATGGGAGAGTGCATAGGACTGCATTACTAGAAGAATATACTTAGTAGGTTACAAAGCAAAATGCCTATTGGTGCTGGACAACGTCCAAGTAACCCAACTTAAATTTTTATAAGTATTTTATTATTTTTCAGCTTCCAAGCACGAACAAGTGAAAGATTAAATATAAGATCTCAAACAGCCAAGTGTGCAATCATCTTTTTTGTAATTGACTAAAGTTGTGAACAGGCATTTTTGCTCTTCTGCTTTTGCTATTGGCGTTGTAATGTTTTCTTCTGACACCAGGTGCTGCTGTAGGGATGTTTTCTTTAATATATAAAGAAATAAAGAACGAATTGTACTATAACAACATTTGGTGACAGAGCACAGCATTACAGCTTAACATTAACTGCAAAACGAAAAACGCAGGGAATAAACCAAGCCACCACTTTTTCAATAATTGTCCATAATAAAACAGGGTAAGCCTCTTTGGTTCCGTGGGACTAAATCAGCATGTGGTGAAGAAATCGAGATCTGGCAAGTAAGTGCTAACTCAATTTCCATAACCAAGAGCCCAAGGTGTTCATAAAATGTCATGGCTGTCTTTCTTAATGTTTTATAACATGTGATACAAAGGAGCCAGGTATTGTGCTGACATTAAGCAGTTTTTAAAACTACTTCAACTTTGGCAGAGAGCAGATTAATACCTTATTAAATATGCACAGTTATTAATACTTTGCACAAGGAGTTTATTGTTGCTGCATTGAATATTTTAATAACCTTCATCCACAAATAGTGCTGAGGACATTATCACAAGCTCATTCATTTTAATTAGTTATCTTATAAATTATGCGAGTGGCATCGTCCCAGCTGCCTGGCAGCTAGTAAAGTGCTGTTTCTGTATTCACATGTAAATAACGGTGCGTGACAATTTTAAAAATGTTGATAAAGGATCGTGTAATTACTGCTATTAACACTACACCTTAAAACAATTGAGGAATGTGTTATACCTGCATAAAGGGAAAGCTGCTTTGAAGCTAAGGAACAAAAGCATCATCTCACACACTTGTTTTATTTCCTTACCTGGAAGCTGCAAATTTAAATGTACCATCAAAAACAATGTTAGCAACTAGCAGGCCACAGCAGAATATTGCGGTTTTAGAAATTATGCAGAATGAAGGCCAGAATACTAGAAAATGCATTTGTGCTTCATCCTAGGTTAAGTTCAAACACTTACTCCCATGTAGCCAGTGTGGTATTGTGGTGGGATTTGAACCTGGAAAGATCCAAGTTCAAATCCACACTGAAAAAGTGAAGCTTACTGGATTGCCTTGGACAAGTCAGTATCTCTCACCCTAACAGTTAGATTATACTCCAAGCTATACCACTAGGTTGCTGTAAGGACATAATGTGGATAGGAAAGAGCACTGAATTCTGCCTTGAGTTTCTTAGAAGAAAAGCATGATCAACATTTATAAAGGTAACATTTGGCTCAAATTTATGGGCAGATGAGGCCTTGATAAATGTGGGTTGGAGGCAATTTTTGTGTGTGGGGTAGTGGTTGCCAGTCATGGCTGGAGCTTCTCTCAGCAGCCACCAACCACTTTTTTTTCCTTCCAAAATTCCCTGGGAGTGATGTGATTTGATGACAGGAGCTCTTTGGATTAAAAAACAACAACCAGTGTCTGTTGGAGGAGCTTTATTGTCCAATATGAGTTTTACCACCTCAGATTTTGTCCTGTGAAAAACCAAGCAAAATTGCCTCCTCCTGTTTCATTTTGGCATGGATTTGGCCCTTGTGTTACAAGGTTGTACCGGGCCCAAGAAATGATCCTTGCAGCTTGAGCTGGAGTGGTTTTTAGCAGATAGCTATAGGTGACAACAGGATGCAGGTAGCGCTGTGGGTTAAACCACAGAGCCTAGGGCTTGCCAATCAGAAGGTTGGCGGTTTGAATTCCCACGACGGGGTGAGCTCCCGTTGCTCGGTCCTTGCTTCTGCCAACCTTGCAGTTCGAAAGCACATCAAAGTGCAAGTAGATAAATAGGTACCGCTCCAGCGGGAAGGTAAACACCGTTTCCGTGCGCTGCTCTGGTTCATCAGAAGCGACTTAGTCATGCTGGGCACATGACCCGGAAGCTGTATGCTGGCTCCCTCGGCCAATAAAGCGAGATGAGCGCCGCAACCCCAGAGTCGGTCACGACTGGACCTAATGGTCAGGGGTCCCTTTACCTTTACTATAGGTGGCAACAACAACACAGTCCTATAGAACAAGATGACAGAACACCACTTGTCATACTACAGCTCCCAGCGAAATCCACTCTGAGGTATCATCAGATCATCAGATGATCTGAGGCCCATCCTGGACAATGATATTCCCCTCTCACAGGTGTTAGGTGGTTAAAGCTGACCTGCTAGCCTAAAAGAGCTATCAAGAGGCAATAACATGCCACATAACAAGCACAGGAACAAGATCCTGCAGCAAACCTAGATGCCAATTCTGCCCTCTGCCATGACCCATGACTTGGAGACCTTGCAGTTCTCAATCGAGGACTCTGATGAGGAAGAAATTGAGGCTGCATCGTTGCAGTGAAAGCTGTCATATCTGATTTGGGGTCCTCTCAGCTGGAAGACACAGTTTGGTCACCCTCCTCTGAATCAAAGGATGAGTCACCTGCAGTACCTTTGCCTCCCCAGCCTTGCCGAAATCATCAGCTATAAAATAAGGTGAGTGCTCTTCAATTAGCCAGCCAGTTCCTTCAGGCATGCAAATCCTGCCACAATCCAGGATCTTGTCACTCTGCATAAGCTTCAGTTGGCTCTAGCTCCCTGCAGAGGCAACATCTTCTGTAGCTGTCTTCTGTTGCCAGCAGGGTCCCCTTGGTATGGTCAGAATTCCTGTTATTGCCTGCTCTCTGCTTGAACTTGTTGGACTTAACTTTGATAAAACAATGCCAACTTTTCCTGTGAGTCTGTCCACAGTGGAAACTCTCATATATACTCTTGAACAGCAGCAGACAGTAGAATGGAGCAGGGTGGGACAGCATAGCTTGCCTGGCTTCCTAATGCAGAGGGTCATTGCCAGTAACCTAGTGCTGAGTAAATTAACACCTATAGTGAGATGAGCGCCGCAACCCCAGAGTCGGCCACGACTGGACCTAATGGTCAGGGGTCTCTTTACCTTTTACCTATAGCGGGACAGGATACCATAATTTACTCAGCAACACTAAAAGGAATCTGTTGTCACCAATTACTGTTACTTTGAAGGTCATTTTGCATGTATTTTGACCTCTGATTGACTGTACTTTTACATTCCATTGTCATTTCACTCCAACCTTTACATTCCCCCCCTTTGCACCAGGGGTCGGCAACCTGTGATCCTTCAGATGTTCTTGAATGATATACAGTACAGTGGTACCTCGGGTTAAGTACTTAATTCGTTCCAGAGGTCTGTTCCTAACCTGAAACTGTTCTTAACCTGAAGCACCACTTTAGCTAATGGGGCCTCCTGCTGCCGCCGCACCGCCGGAGCACGATTTCTGTTCTCATCCTGAAGCAAAGTTCTTAACCCGAGGTAATATTTCTGGGTTAGCGGAATCTGTAACCTGAAGCATATGTAACCTGAAGTGTATGTAACCCGAGGTACCACTATATTCTGTAACCCTTGACACTGGTGGTGGTTAGAGCTGACTGGGGCTGCAGTCTAACAATATCTGTATACAAGCAAACACCTGACAAATGAAGATCCAACACTCCATGCATCTGATGAAGGGGGCTCTGATTCACGCAATCCTAGGTAATAATAAAATTGGTTAGTTCTTAAAGTGTTGGCACCAGAGCTAAGAACTTGAAAGAGGCAGGAATGTGAACCAGTCACTGAATAAGAAATTCAAAGTACCTGAGGATTAGTAGTAATAGGATCCTTCCTGCTGAACAGGAAACTTCAAATGCTCTGCCTTTAGTATTTATTTTAAGAGCTGTTATCCTTAGTAGGATTTCTGCAAGCCAGCCAGGTTAAACATTATATGAGTTTTACCAGAGTCTACACCATGACATCAGGGTGGGTTTATTTTGCCACCCCTGTCTCCTGAACAGCATTTTTCAACAGCTCTTCAGCTGTAGACACAGGTGCAAAACGTGTTATGGCCACAGTTTACCCTCTCAGTTTACCCTCTCATCCTGCTCTATTGGTATTTTTGAATAAAAAGGAAGGGTACGGAGTAAGGAAAAATCAGTTACTGCCACCAAAAGAATACATAGCACACAAGAACTCCATTCCAGCTAAAATTAACTGCAACTAAGGTTATAGTCAGGAACAATGCATGCACTAATTTGTCATATTTTCAGCATCTAGTATTTGCACAGCTGTTGATACACCTTATTCTAAACTTTTGGTATGTACAGGAAATATTGTGAGATTAGCCTACTATACTGCAATTAATGATATATGGAATTCTGTATATTAGGATTTATTGGTGGGGACACCATAAAGCCATAGAATGCCTATAGGAAAAAGCAGTGCTTTTTTCTAAAAAAAAATGTTTAGGGGTACCCTCATTTTCCTACTCATATTGAAACACTGCCCCTCAATGACACCAAATTTAGATACACAAAATGTTTAGGGGTATGCGTACCCCTGCGCCCCCCCCCAGAAAAAGAAGCACTGGGAAAAAGTAACTCTGAGTACAGCTGCACAGTCAAGCCAATAATAGGTCATCAAGCCCAAACCTGTGTTCGCTGAATGTTCTGAACAAGTGTGGCTTCACATTTTAAACTCACTTAACTTATCATTGTTTTTGCTCACTTCTTGCCTTGGGCCAGTCATCAACTTTCAGCCTAACCTTCTTTACCTGGCTCTGAGGTAGGTTAGGCTGAGACATATAGAAAGAAGTTTAAAATGACTGCAAAGTGGACTTAGTGCTAGTATTATAGGCATTAAATTTTGCTTCATTTGATGATGCAGCTTTGTAATATAAGGCTAGAAGGTTAAAGAGTTCCTGCATGTTTTGCTTTGCAATTTGGAGTCAAACTGAATTACCATTCTTTTTTGAAAAATTAAAAGTAAAAGTACAGTCTCCTTACTGGCTCTGGGCCTGGTACATGTGTACATGCTATATTCCCCCACTTTGGTGGCACTACTCCCAAGCACGCACGACTGCAGGAACACTCTCTGTCCCTTATCCAACTGGAGAGGCTCAGACCCTTACCAGAGTTCAATATTATATTTGTTGTGGATGGCTGGAGTCGCAAGATTTGAAGCTCATAATTTTCTAGGCAAATTTGAAGGATAGTAGTACAGAAAGATAACAGAACTAGGGTTCGCACAACTGTGTTTCCCATATTGGAAAATAATTAAACAATGGATAAACTAATTAAGAATGACCCTTGCACATTAGGACTTACAAATTACTTCCTGCTCCTTAGCACAAAAACACATAGATAATCATTCTGATCCAAGGCAGCTTTTCATTTGACTTCTAAACACTAAAAGCCAAGGAATCTTAAACTATAAAGAATGCTAGTAATTTTCTCATCAGCATTCACTTCTCTACTGCTCTTTCTGGCACAGACATACTCCTTAGCAGTAATTTATGCAATTGTTTTTGCAGCTACAGGATACTGTTCGATATCAAGCTATACCTCAAATGGAACAGAAACAAATCCAAACTGCAGGTCTAGATTCCATGTTACAGACAAATGCAATGTAGTTCTTAGAAGTAGTATTCATACACTTTCTTATTCACTTATCATGCAAAAATACACTTGTGATTCTGCAGTACAATGAGATGGTTACAGAGCCCTAGAAGATCAGTACACAAAGCCTATTAAGAGTCAGTGGATGCTATTTTCTTTTAGTTGTTATAGATCTATGACAGCCCGATCTAGGCAGAGCAAGGGAATAAAGGCTACTCGCAACAACAAACACTCCTCATTATTTTGGGAATTGGACTTTAAGACTGAAAGTAACAGCACAGAGATCTCTCCCTCCCCCCCCTCAAAAAAAGAGAAAGAAAAAAGGATGCTGTTTCCTGTGACAATTTCCTGACAAAGTATGCTAGGATAAGAAGGTACAGAGTAATAATAATAATAATAATAATAATAATAATAATAATAATAATAATAAATTATTTATTATTTATACCCCGCCCATCTGGCTGTGCCTCCCCATCCACTCTGGGCGGCTTCCAAAAGAATATTAAAATACTGTGATACATCAAACATTAAAAGCATCCCTAAACAGGGCTGCCTTCAGATGTCTTCTAAAAGTCTGGTAGTTGTTGTTCTATTTGACATCTGGTGGGAGGGCGTTCCACAGGGAGGGCGCCACTACCGAGAAGGCCCTCTGCCTGGTTCCCTGTAACTTGGCTTCTCGCAGTGAGGGAACTGCCAGAAGGCCCTCGGTGCTGGACCTCAGTGTCCGGGTAGAACGATGGGGGTGGAGACGCTCCTTCAGGTATACTGGACCGAGGCCGTTTAGGGCTTTAAAGGTCAGCACCAACACTTTGAATTGTGCTCAGAAATGTACTGGGAGCCAATGTAGGTCTTTCAAGACCGGTGTTATATGGTCTCGGCGGCCGCTCCCAGTCATCAGTCTGGCTGCTGTGTTCTGGATTAGTTGTAGTTTCCGGGTCACCTTCAAAGGTAGCCCCACATAGAGCGCATTGCAGTAGTCCAAGCGGGAGATAATCAGAGCATCTGGCGAGGCAGTCCGCAGGCAGATAGGGTCTCAGCCTGCGTACCAGATGGAGCTGGTACACAGCTGCCCTGGACACGGATTTAACCTGTGCCTCCATGGACAGCTGTGAGTCCAAAATGACTCCCAGGCTGCGCACCTGGTCCTTCAGGGGCACAGTTACCCCATTTAGGACCAGGGAATCCTCCACACCTGCCCGCCTCCTGTCCCCCAGAAACAGTACTTCTGTCTTGTCAGGATTCAATCTCAATCTGTTAGCCGCCATCCATCCTCCAACTGTCTCCAGACACTCACACAGGACCGTCACCGCTTTCACTGGTTCTGATTTGAAAGAGAGGTAGAGCTGGGTATCATCCGCATACTGAAGAACACCCAGCCCAAACCCCTTGATGATCTCTCCCAGCGGCTGCATGTAGATGTTACAAAGCATGGGGGAGAGGACAGAACCCTGAGGCACCCCACAAGTGAGAGCCCAGGGGTCTGAACACTCATCCCCCACCACCACTTTCTGAACACAGCCCAGGAGGAAGGAGCGGAACCACTGTATGACATTGCCCCCAGCTCCCAGCCCCTCAAGACGGTCCAGAAGGATGTTATGGTCGATGGTATCAAACGCCGCTGAGAGGTCCAGCAGAACTAGGAAACAGCTCTCACCTTTGTCCCTAGTCCGCCGGAGATCATCAACCAGTGCGACCAAGGCAGTTTCAGTCCCGTGATGAGGCCTGAATCCTGACTGGAAGGGATCCAAATGGTCCGCTTCTTCCAGGCGTGCCTGGAGTTGTTCAGCAACCACTCGCTCAATCACCTTGCCCAAGAATGGAAGATTTGAGACTGGGTGATAGTTGGCCATCGTGGCCACATCTAAAGATGGTTTTTAAAGAAGCGGTTTAATAACCGCCTCTTTCAGCGGGTCTGGGAAGGCTCCCTCATGGAGGGAAGCATTCACCACCCCACGAAGCCCATCGCCCAGCCCTTCCTGGTTAGCTTTTATAAGCCAGGATGGGCAAGGATCAAGGAGACAGGTGGTTGGTTTCACTCGTCCAAGCAGCCTGTCCACATCCTCGGAGGTAACAGATTGGAATTGATCCCACGCATTTGACTAGACAGGACTCTAGCACTCTCCCACCCCGGCCCTGCTCCCACAGTGGCGTCTACCTCTTCCTGAATCTGAGCGACTTTATCTGCAAAAAACTTTGCAAAATCATTGCAGGAGATCATGTGGCCCGTACTGGGCCCCGATGTAGCAGGTGGTTCCGCTAAACCAGTGACAGTTCCACACAGAGGACAGCCTTTTGAGTACTTACCTGATCCCAAGTAAACAGCCCTGGTCAGGAATGTCTAAAGAGGCCCATCAAAAAAACTGAGAGCCATTGTTCATCTTCTAGATGCTAAGTCTTGTCTCAAAATGCTACATAGGTATTTGGGCAACAAATAAATGTATGGTGTTTGTTCCAGGCAAGTGTACCCTCATGTTTTCTCTGTGACTCAGTCAAAGTAAAACTAAACCAGAACCTCAAACAAATTTGGATCAAATCTTTATTACGCTCTCCGCTCCTGCATACACACCAAGTTCAAACTGAAAATATTCTTACACTTTCATTGTAACATTAAAGCAACAGTTGCAGATAGGTAGCCGTGTTGGTCTGCCATAGTCAAAACAAAATAAAAAAAATCCTTCCAGTAGCACCTTAAAGACCAACTAAGTTAGTTCTAGGTATGAGCTTTCGTGTGCATGCACACTTCTTCAGATACACATCTTCAGATACACATCTGATGTGTATCTGAAGAAGTGTGCATGCACACGAAAGCTCATACCTAGAACTAACTTAGTTGGTCTTTAAGGTGCTACTGGAAGGAATTTTTTTTATTTTGTTTTGATTAAAGCAACAGTTCCAGACCCTTCAAGTAGTCCAAGTGCAGTTTAGAAGAGGAAATTGCGGAATGCATAAATGTCAGAGTACTACAGTGACATACCCTCCAACATTTCTCCGATGAAAATAGGGACGTCCCTTTGCATAATGATAATTTTACTATTTATACCCCACACATCTTACTGGGTTGCCCTAGTCACTTTGGGCAGTTTCCAGCATATATAAAAACATAATAAAACATGCAACATTTAAAAAACTTCCCTATACAGGATTGCCTCCAGGCAGCTCGGGGGTCAGATAATTCCATACCCTCCAACATTTCTTCAATGAAAATGGAAAGGAAAAGTGGGACATTCCAGGATCAAATCAGAAACTGGGACGGCTTCTCTAAATCAGGGATGTCCCTGGAAAATAGGGGAACTTGGAGGGTCTGCAGTGTACACCCCCTCCGTCTCCCTAGTGTACAACTAATTCTCACTGAGATGGCAAACTTAGGTCTAAAATGGACTGTTTTAGATATAATCTTTCTGCATATGCCAAGCTCATGTCCTACAGCTCTTCTCTCAGCAATCTAGTTTTCTATATGTTGAGAGTATTTTTGGATGGAGAAGCGTTCAGTCACCCACTGAGGCATGTCCCCTCTTAACTGCTGACTATTTTTGCTTTTTTAATGAAGAGAACTCTGGCACTTGGAAACTTAGGGGAGCTTCTTTTCAGTTATTTCAGTTCCTTAAACTTAATTGTATAGGTGTTACAGCTTAGGTCTTAATACTTCGGTTCCAAACCACGATGGTACTTTCTGTCAGTTTCCCAACATTCTGTAAATCACACCCCTGAGGCTCCTCTAGCAGTACAACAGACCCAGGGGATCATCACACCCCTCCAACTGATTTGGCATTCTTTCTCTAGAATATCTCTATACCCACATAGAGTGTTCCCTAACAACTCTACTGCTCATGTCCCCAATTCAGCTTCCAAGTTTTTCTTTCATCTGTATACTCCTAAAAAGACACTAGTCTTCCAAACTAAGCTCAGAGATGTCCTTCCCTGGCTACAGATATTTTTCTCAGAATGGATCTTACACACACAGTTCAGGAGCTATATGCTTATGTAGCTGAACCCCAAGAATCCCAATTCCCAGCTACCTTTCTTTTTCCCTCCCAAAGTCCTGTGTCTGCAACGCCCTCCCCCCAGCAAGCTGTACCCACAGCTAATCAGAGAAAAGCTTCCGCCCAGGACTCTGTAAGCTGCACTACTCTGGAGGGATTGCACTGCACCACAAAACTCTGATCTAGATGAGTTTTCCATCACACCCATCTATAATCTGGGGCAGCAAAGCCCAGACACATATTTACCTCTTGACCCTTGCCCATCATGGCTTAATAAAAGCTAGTCTAATTGGCCTGGATGTACGTGAAGCCCACAGGGCACAATGCATATAATGTTAATGTTGAATTCTATCTTGGAAGAAAAATGGAATATAAGTATGCTAAAGAGGTAAGGGCTTGTGAATATTTAATTTTCTTCTCGTGAACTACAGCTGAATCAGAAGAAGAAGAAGAAGAGTTTGGATTTGATATCCCGCCTTTCACCCCCCTTCAGGAGTCTCAAAGCGGCTAACATTCTCCTTTCCCTTCCTCCCCCACAACAAACACTCTGTGAGGTGAGTGGGGCTGAGAGACTTCACAGAAGTGTGACTGGCCCAAGGTCACCCAGCAGCTGCATGTGGAGGAGCGGAGACGCGAACCCGGTTCCCCAGATTAGGAGACTACCACTCTTAACCACTACACCACGCTGGCTCCATGAATCAGCTGATTCAATTGTGCTGAAGTCAATCACAGCTAAACCTGAATTGGAATTGAACTGGCTTAGTGGATTCAATACATATCTGACTGGCAACCCAACCAATGCATCAGCCTTATTCACTGTAATAATTAGATTACAGTTTGTGCTAATGCACCTGAAGTATCACCTTATTACTGGCCAGCTAACAAGATCAAGGACTATTAAACAGCCTTCCTGTACTGGAGTACAGGGGTATATGTGCCATTGTCTCTGCAGCAGTAGAACTGTGCAAGTACCTCGTGCAGCACTTTATGCTTCAACTGTAATACTCATCGTACCTTACTTACTATATATCACATTGCCCAGGTACAGTCCATGGAGCTAGACCAAGACACTTAAAGTTGTTAGTTTGACTTCCTTGAATGGCTGCAGGTCTACTGAATCCTTTGCTGCTCTTTGAGTAGAAGGCCTGCTAGTTCACTTAATAAGTTTTCAATCTGGACTTGATGCAGTCAAATACCCCTTCTGATCATAATCAGGATGCAAGCAGCACTCCAAGGCCAGATATGCTTCAGTTAAAAAGAAACGTTTTGCCCATTTTGTCTCAGAAGAGTTTCTGCACCCAGGATCCTAGACTAAATCTTTCAAAGAAACACATTTCATCATGCAGGCATTTTGATTACTTTTTCCTCCACAAAGTACCTAGCTTATTTGTCCTAAAAGGACTGCAACTGACAGTAAAAAGACTGTTTCATTTACTTTAAAGAAGAGGATTAGCATTCAAAATATCATGGGATCTTGGGTTCTCTCTCGCTTTCTCTTTTAAAGTGAGACAGCAAAGGATTTGAATTTAAATATATGCAAAACTGTGCTGTAATTATTTTGATCAGTGAAAAATAACTAATTCAGATCTACAGAAAATGTAGGGCATGGATGGCCAGTTAATTTGGTTTTTGTGTAATTAACGGTACCTCCTAGGGTTCTATGTTTTTCTCCCTCTTGCAGAACAAAATATTCTGGCATTTAGTATTAGCTATACACTTCATCATTCAAGCAGAAGAAATAGGTCCTCCTAAGAGCAATGCATGTACAGTACAAATGTCAGCAAGTGAGATGGCACCCAGCTATTTAGTAGCAGATTGGACTCTGCTCCCAGCAGGCATGCAGTGTCAAAATGGTCAAGGCCCGCAATTATTACTTCATTTAAGTAATGCCTCGCTATAATTTGAATCTAGAATATCAAAGGCTTCTACAGTCAGCCTTTATGCATCTAAGTGAGCAATGTTTACTTCCTTTAAGAGAAACACCAAACCGAGAAGAAGGAAGGGGTGTGAAAATGATATTCATAAAAAAACAACAAGGGGTAAATGAAAAGCAATTATAAAAAAATCTGCATAAAATAACTTACTGTGAACTACAGTATCCAATCTCCTCCTATAAAGGAGAATATCTGCTTGCTCCAGAAATCATTTATACATCGTAACTACCTGTGGGAAAGTTGAGGGTTCACTACAAGAGGCAGTTATGTGTTGTGAGGGGATACGGAAATAATGAAAGAGACACAATAAGTGGGTTGTGCTAGGGCCACCTTTATTAACAAAGGGGGAATGAACAGTGTGAGAAGGTAAACATAGTTAACCTGCATTGAGTCAGCCCACCCTGTGCATGGCAAGGGGCATGACAAGACATTGCATGGGCCTTGCTTTCTCATGAGCTGGGTTCCTGCCCCATCCCCTCTCTGTCTGAATTTCACAATTCTAGGCAGGTGAGACAGGCTAACTTCAAGAGAATTTCATATCTAAGCTAGCCTCTGGAGAGACTTATCACCTTAAGAGTTGCCTAAGAGTGTTCACCGGTTTACCTCTCTTCTCATTAACTTTCCACACACCTTCCTGCCACAGTAGCATGCTTTTTGAAGCTTAGGCTCCAATACTTTGGCCACCTCATGAGAAGAAAAGACTCCCTGGAAAAGACCCTGATGTTGGGAAAAGATTGAGGGCACAAGGAGAAGGGAACGATAGAGGATGAGATGGTTGGACAGTGTTCTCGAAGCTACCAGCATGAGTTTTACCAAACTGCAGGAGGCAGTGGCACAGGAGTGTCTGGCATGCTCTGGTGCATGGGGTCATGAAGAGTTGGACTAAACGACTAAACAACAGTGCAGTGGTGCTATCGAGGCAGGACCTCCGGGCAGAAGTCCAGGATGCCCACTCAGCAGAATGGGGTCGCCAAACACAGCAGGCTTGAATTACTTCATTCTAAAGTAAGCATAGTAACACACATTACAAACTAAAGGGGAAGGGAGCAGGCATATGATAATTAAGTCAAGAGTCTTAAATCACTCAGTTGCCCCACTGGTATCATTACAAGTCATGTTTTGATAGGGAGAAGCATTTCACAAAAAATTTGAGCAGGGTACTGTTAAGAGAACACTAAAATAGTTCATTTTTTTTAATCCTTGAAAAAGATTTTAAAACAACCAGATCACCTTGCAGCTGAATAATTTCAAGGTTGCCAGGAACAGTATATTTCTGCCACAAAATGCTTATTGTTGCTCTTCTTCTTCTTCGAACATATATAGGATGGGTACCTGTTTTAAGTCTCGCACTTCCATTTTCTAATTGAAGCAGCATTTCTGTTTTATTAAGAGCTTCAAGAGTTTTGAGTTGTTCTCAAAGTACCTCAAAGGTTTGACCTGATGCTGAAGACTGCAGTTTGCTGCCCTGTGTTCTTTTAGAAAGAAGAGTAGGATAGAAATTTAAGCAACAGTGAGGTGGACCTCAAGGATGCAAACACCCACATGTGCACATACTGCTTTAGGGTATTTCAAAACTAAGCCTAGAAACTTCAACACATCCAAACTCAGTGATAGTTCTTTATCAACATGCTTTGGATTCTCCTGTAGGAAAAATAATACTTATTATTCAGCTGTGCTCACTAGATTAATGACAGTTGTATGGTTAACTAAAAACAGTTGGATAGCTTTAGACATGGGAGTTTTCTCCTAAATAAATGTACCATGATGGTACATACCAAATGCCACGTGTTAAAGAAACTCTCAAAAAGCAAATGCGGGAAAGAAAAGTAAGGATACAATTATAGACTTAAATAGGCTGCAGATTGATGTATTGATCCATACTGCTAGCCAATTTAAAATGCCATCCAGTGTAGGTACTTTAATGACAGGCAGATCCAGCTGCCAATTCACGAAGCTGCCTGGGCTGTGAACCACGGTACAGCTGAAAGGGAAAGCCTGAGCAGCACATTTGCAAGGAGTGCCTTAAGTGTCAGCTTTGTCAGTGCCTTAGCATGAATATGTGAATGTGCAGGCTCTGGGAGAAGAGATTGGAGCTGCTTTTCTCCTCACTGGTCGGTCTGCTGTTGTGCGGCTTGGGCTAAGCTATGGTTTGTTTTAGCGTGTCTTCCAAATCCCGACTTGTGGTTTAGCTGTTTGCAGACTATGAGCTAGAATAAAGGTGTGTTCTATGGCTATTGCTCAGGGTTTGCCCCAGATCTGGATGCCTAATCAAATGCTGAGCCCAGGTTTGGATGGCATGCTAAGCCAAGCTCTGCCAGGCTAATGTATAATTGCCTTGAAGGAACCACTCTCAGCAGTTAGCTGAGCCAGGAGATCCGTCCTGCAAACAGATGCAAGCAACTGCTAATATAATTCCATCTCCTTGGTTTTCAAGAGTGCTGCCAATGTTGCATTCTATTTTTCTGTGTCAAACCACGCTTTATTCTGCATTGTAACAGTATCAGACACATGTAAGGCATAAATTAAAGGAAGACCACACCTTTGACTAGATTCACACTCATGTTCTCTTGTGATGTGGAAGTTCTTCAGTGAACCATGTAACATTAATATTGACACACACTCCACACCTAAATCTTGTAGGGGAGGGATAAATCCTGACAAATCCCAAAGTCTCTCTCTTTCTCTTGCTTTCTCAGTATATCCCCCAACTTCATATATATATAAATGTACCATGTAGGAAACTGACCTAAAGCAAAGTGTAAGACACTATGTTCCAGGAGGTTCCCATATGACATTGCACATGAAACATGATCTCTCTATGGCCTTCATCAAGGACCTCTGTATCAGCATCACCCTGAAATATATTCATAATAGCATATCTGCTACAAAGTATGTGAAACATTGCAATGCTCTAAAGCACTATAAACATGCTAAGCATTAGAATATACTAAATTTTTTATTAAGAAAGAAATCCACCCTTATCTTACTCTTCTTCCCTCTATTTACCACCAAATGCCAATTAATCACATTAGCTTTCAGCATACAGACATGTTTTGTATGTTTTAAAAGGGCAGGTGGGCAACTCTACTTGCCACAGAGGGTCTGAGAGAGAAAGGTTTATTATTATTACTATTTATTTTTACATACATGCATATTTTTCTCATTGTGAAATAATTTCAACATCCCAAAGTTTATCTCTAGCACTTTCCTTCTTCCACAATCAAAACCCAACATTCACTTGTCTATGGATTCATATTCCACACTAATGAGAAAGGAAACGGTAGCAAACTATCAGAGAAAACTCAGAGTATCACGTGAGGGCATATGAGGCTACTACACAAGTTTGGGTCTGTTCATGGGTTCATGTATGCTACTGAGGGTTACATGGTGGAAAATGTTGGGACATAAATGCAAGAAATATAGATAAATATATTTAAATCTAGTCAGTATATTCAATGATGCTTATTGGTACCCAGATCAAGCCTTTTCATTCAAATATTCATTCAAATATAGTGTGATTTAGCGCTTCTTTGCATGCGCAAGTGGCGAAACCCGGAAGTAACCCTTTCCGGTACTTCTGGGTCGCAACCTGAAAAAACGTATCATGAAGCAAACGTAACATGAGATATGACTGTACTGTGAAAAGACTATCCATTTCCAGGAACAGTCACAGCTGGTGAACCAGTCAAAGCCATTCCTTGGTAAAAGGCCCTTCACATCACTGAGGTCACCTGGCCTCCCAGTGACACTGATGGATCTATGAGTAAGCCATTTCTCTTCCCCGGGGAAATGGAGTTGCAGGCTGGATACGAGCCCGCTCCATGCGTGGGGGTGTAGCTAGCCCCCAGTCATACAGAGTCCCCTCTGCGCCACGCCCTAGGCCAACCAATCTGGCCAGCCAGGGGGCGTGGCGTGCTCTATTTAAGCAGCCCACGGGCAGGAAGTTGCCCCATTTTCTGGTTCCTGCTCCCGCAGTTCTCTCTCCCTCCCTCTCTCCCATTAGGCTCTTAATCCTTTGACCTTGCTATGGACCTCGGTTGGTTGCCTGTTGAAGGGGCCTGGTAGGAATTTTTTTCCACTTGGCAAATTGGCATCAGCCATTTGGTTTTTTGCCTACCTTGTAGCAAATCATCACAACTTTGTAAGGTTAGGCGGTTAGGCATTGGAGTATTCGGCTAAAGGTAAGGAGAGGTAGTGGCCATCACATACCTCTCCTATTTCAAGGGTATTCCGTTAAAGAAATCCGGGGGGGGGGGCATGTCCCCATCTGAAGCCCAGGCGGGGGCTAGGGCCGTTCCCTATCGGTGACCCTGGGGGAGTTCCTAGTTGATGTGCATCAACAGGGCTCCCCCTACTGGTGGTTAACCGTTCTGAAACTTCCTGCAGGCGGGCAGGAGTCAGATATAGTCAGTTCGGTTCCAGTGCCTAAGCCAATACCACTCACATTCTGTAACCAATAAAGTTGTGGCCTTTTTTAGCCCATTGACCTAAAATACTGGTGTCAAGTGTCATTCTTCCAACAAAGGGGAGGGTTCAGGGCCTTGCCACGCAACTCCAAACTGCCGGTGCAGCCCATCTAGAACTGGCTGTAAACCTAACTTCCACACATGAGAAGCATTTAAATAGCAGCAAAAATAGGAGTCATCATTACTGATAAACTAAGTCAATAAATTCCTTTTGTACAACTTTTCGCACTTTTCATGTTTATTCTTCAATTTGCTACAAAAATCCACATTAACTTGTTTCGAAGTAGGAACCCAGTTTCACAAAGGGTTTGTCAGTATGCGTCCCTAAAGAGCTATTAAAGGTGCAGTATCATGTATGTTATGCTTGTATGTTATGACAGCATTCAAATCTTATTTCCTAGCTCTCTGTTGCTCGTGTTAGGTACAAGAGATTCTATTCACTTTATGATACCGTTCATTCAGGGAATCTTGTTATGAAATTTAGCGCAAAGCAGCCCTGTAGGAGGTGACCTTTCGTACTAAATTAGCAGCAATATATTTTTTCCAAGGTGTATGACAACAGCATTTTTTTCATTTACTTCTCCTGCTATGTACATTGTGGCACAGCTGTACACAACTATATCAGTCAGTCAAGCTGTCTGGAAAAAAGGCTTAGATTGATTTGCCCTCAGTAATTTGGTTATGCAGGTGTGCTGAAGTGAAGCAGATGTTGACTGATGGGAGTGGGAGGGTAAGAAGGAGAAGGAGCTTGTATTTGCTGCTATGCTTTCTCACAACAGCATGCCCCAAAGATGCAGATGTCAAAAGCATTCTTAGACAGCCTGAGATGGAAACCTCTCACCTGCTTGCTTGCCACATCTGCTTAGATTTTAGGAAATCCATCACTTTATTCATGGCATGTAATTAAAACCAAATTGCACTTTTGAAAGAGACACAACAGTTGAATATTCAGTGGAAAATATGTATTTGCTTATCATTGGTTAAAAACCTCAGATTCTACTCTGTGGAATTATTAGGTAATAATCATATAATTTGCAATCTGATTGTGCCTGGAGTCATTAATTGCAATAAAATATGTTTAGAGAGAAAGCTCGTTCTGTGCCTTTAGACAAAACTGAAGCAGAACATTCAGTAATTTAATAAAGAGAATCTTGCTGCTTTATCCCCCTCAAGAGTTTTCATTAATTTGAGAATGTTGTAGAAGCAGGCAAAACAATGACTGTATTAGGAGGCTCTTCAGTTCAACACCACTGTCTATCTATTATAATAATAATAATAGAGCAAATGGGAATCAAACATGTACACAGGAAAATAACTTTGCAGCATAAACGGAGTATCAGTATTCAAAAATGCCCCTACAGAAGTACTTCACTAGTCACCACATGCCAGCAAAAAAACTGACATAATGATAAGTGAAAACCCATATTCAGATATATAACAGCCTTGTGCTACCATGTGATTTACAACATGGAAAATGTCCAACACTATTTTTAGAAAAGTCTTCTGAAGGTCATAATTTTTTTTACAAGGCAGCCCTTTGCTTTGGATTTTGATACCTAATGCACACTATTGACAGAGTAGACATAGCCAATATTATAGAGAATAATGAAGCAATGGCTGCCAAAATCATTGTGCCTTTGTATCCATTCAGAGGTGATGTTCTAGCAGAGAAGGATTATGTGGCTATCATGCTTAGTCACTGGAAGATATCTTCCCTAGCCTTGAGATACCATACACCAACAAAGGTCACCGATTCATTTTTAAGATAATGTTAGAAGAAAAACCAACATTTAGAACAAGAACAACAAAAGTATTTTGTAGAGTATGCTGCACCATCAGCAAGTTTTTGTAGGGGTGCCCTATGTACTCAACCCTTTTCAGTTGGCTCCTTGTGGTTAGGAAAATTTTGTGTGATCTGCATTTTTCAGCTGACAGCCTAAATTCATACCTTCTGGCCTAATAAAAGGAGCATAACTATCTACTAGGTTTTGTATTTAATTGAATTTTGTAATATAGTTCTTGGCTGAAGAAAATGAATTAAAAATGCACCTTTTAGGATGTAATGTATTCAGAAATGCATACAATATGTATTTGTGATAAAACTCATAGCTAAATATTATTCTTTTTATTATTTTTGAAGGGGAAGTATTTTTACTGACCCAATGATACAGTGCACAATCTGAGACATACACCCCTATATTCCTTAAAATATTATGAAGGATTCTGGGGCATATCTCTTGGATAGCTACTTCCTGCAGCAAAAATATCTTGAGCTGACCACATCTACAAACCAATCTGTTGTTGTTGTTACTACAGGAATTCTGAATACTGCTCATGTTTCCCTTGATAAAGTTAGACAAAATAGAAAAGCAAGCATGAATTGTGTAAAGAATTCAACGGTAACACTTTTACTGAACTGGAACATAAGTTCAAACAGGCAGCAGTCCTGTCCATACTTACATAAAAATAAGTCCCAATGGAAAAAGTTGTATGCATAGAATGGGGCTGGGAGACTTTTTATTTTGGAAGAAAAAGTTTCATTAAAAGCAATTGCACTATATGAGTCTAGAACTGGGTTGTAATGCTTGGAAAAGTGCCAGAAAACCATGGCTCCCCTTCTACACACACACACACACACACACACACACACCCCCCCCTACAAAATGTATAGCTGAAGATGAAAACTTCCACATGTACAGATGGACTAAAAATGCTTAAGATCCAGCTAGAAATGTTTCTAGGATGTTTTCTTCTAGTTCCAGAGAATAACATTAATTCTATCAGCATTAATGGTGGAGAACTAAAAAGAAAATGTTCTGAGAGAATCTGATGGGATCATTCCAACAGCCATCTTTTTCATTAAACATGATAGCTCACATATTTTCTTCCTCTAAATCTGTTTTTGTGTAGATTATCAATGGTGGTTCTAGTTAAGTTTATTTTTTTAGAAGAATGCTACCTTACGAACAAAGACAATAACTCATCTATCCCCTCTGGTCAAACATGCAGAAGACATGACAGCTTGGTTAACAAGAGATGACTTGAGTCAGAGGATAGATAATGATTTCTGTTAAGAGAAGATCAACACACTAGGTATGGCAGCTCATCAGGCTCCCTGCGAAGATTCCAAGGACTCATTTGCATGGCATTTCAGATGAGGAAGGGGGAGGAGAGGCTTTTAGAAGCCATCCCCACCCCATTGTCTGTAGCATGAGACGTGGTCCTAGCTTTTCAATTTATTACACACCACACTTTTAATTCCATTAAACCTATTTAGGTGTTTTGTTTACTCTAAACAACTAAAACATCCTGCATCAAGTGCCCAGGATGCAAGTCACCCATAAGCCTATTAAGCAGAATAAGCAGAATCTTCATTTTACTTCCCTTCTTTGTGCATTACACTGCTCTTTAAAAACCTGTAAGGGAATGAATATTTTGATGGTTTTAACATATCCCACAACGACTAACTGATACACTCATCGCTAATAATTAGTATGCTGGAATTCTGCCAAAGCAGCACAGTAATTAGCTGACAAAACAAACAAGTCTTCTAACTGGATTCATTGGCTATGATGATCGTATTGGCACTATATATTATGGGGAATTGCAAAGGAATTTATGAAGATGCACAGAAGTCTTCAGTTACTAGTATTAACATGCACCAAGTTTGACAGGGTTAAATTATGCATGCAAATATACAACTTCTGAAGAGGGTTCCTATTGATCCCCAGTTTCAGAATGTGCATCTTCAATGTTTTATTTAGTTCCAGTTCATATTTAATTTCACTACTGCCAAGTTTAATTTAAGACAACCAAGTGAAGGTCCTGTGTACCATTTCCAGCTGATATAAGGTATATTGTGGAAAGATGGTAAAGATATGTGATTTAAATCTTGAAAGGCAGGTTTATTGATTACTCCTCTATTACACCTGTTGGCAAATGATAATAAAAAGAGCCCTACTGGATTGGACTAATGGTCCATCTGGTCCAGCCTTCTGTTTCCCACAGTACAATAAATAGATGCCCCTGGGAAATCCAAAAGCAGGGCTTAAGATACACACCCAATGCCTACGCCAAAACATGCTAAACATCTGTAATTCATAAAGTTGTGGCCTGTTTAAATACAGTGGAACCTTGGGTTACAAACACCTCGGGTTACAAACTCCGCTAACCTGGAAGTAGTACCTCGGGTTAAGAACTTTGCCCCAGGATAAGAACAGAAATTGTGCGCTGGCGGTGCGGCGGCAGGAGCAACATCAGGAGGCCCCATTAGCTGAAGTGGTACCTCAGGTTAAGAACGGTTTCAGGTTAAGAACAGACCTCCGGAATGAATTAAGTTTGTAACCCATGGTACCACTGTAACAGTTGGTTGTGCTTTGGTTACTGCAACTTTAGCATGCCTTGGCTGCAACGCCCATTGCTTGACTGTGCCTGGATCCAAAACATGTCCTGTGATGTCTGATGTTCTGTCACACCATGCCCACTTGTATGGATGAATTTTAGCCCAACATGGCAGTATATCAATAAAAAAAGTCACAGTTCCATACAGCAACAGGAAATGCAGTGTAAAAGGAATATTAATAGACTTGGACATAAAGACTAGCATTATAAGCAGGAAAACTAACACAATAATCCCCACATCTCAATATTGTAAGAAATTAATTAATTTGCTTTTAGTTTATTTATTCAAGTCTCCTAAGATATTATGGCCTTGCTCCAATTGGAACACACCCCTAGCGAGATCATTGGCAGTGCCTTGATTTTTATTTAGGGAAATAGGGAATGCCCTCACCTAAGTCCCTGCTCCTTATACTACATCAACACTGATAGTGAGAAGGAGAAAGGAGGATGGAATGACATGAAATCAAATGCACTGTTATATTTAACATATCTATGATCATAACTTGTGTTTGTGTGAATGTTTAACCCCTTCCCTGCCATAGTTTCAATGAAAAGCATACCTCATGCTGCTATTTGCCCTGGGAAGGAAACACTGGGGGATATTTTCAAAGGAGGTACCTAGTTTGGCCTAGAAAAAGGAGAAAAGTTGATCCCACATTGCAGATGGTATAATGGATATGGAAAGGTGGAAAAACACTGGCCTAAGTCAATAACCTCGCCCCAGAGGGAGCTTGGTCCCCTGATGTCTTGATTTCCCAGGAGCTGTTCTAAAGCATCTCATCAGTCAACTGTTTAAAAAGCAATGGGTGAAGCTGAGAATTAGAATAGATAGGATCAGGAAAGCTAATCCCAGGAATTTGACCCTATTGAAGCCGGTGACAAACACAGTATATGAATTTATAAATGTAAATAGCATGATCTAAAGAAGTACCTTGGGAATTCTTTTTGCAGTATATGGGAACAACATGAATGAATACAACTAAAAAAAGAAAATGTGAACCATAGCAGTGGCTCAAAGAACAGAAATGTAAAATAGAGCAAGAATGCAAAAAACACTGAAGCAATTGATAGGATGAGGTATTGATTTGCAAATCAATTGCTACAGTTCATTACTATGGTTTTTAATAAAGCTCGTTGATTTTGTGACTTGGATTTCTGGATTAAATCAATCAGTTAGCAACTGACTTAGTCTAATATTACAGGCTAATTGCCTAACAAATCAAGTACAGACTTTGAACCAATCAGAATTCCATATTGGTACTATTTCTTCTGCCCACATATACAAGAGAGCTGTTTCTGGGACTTCTTTAAGGGTTACACAAGTAACAACACTTCAGATGCTGGTATTTGTAAAGGAGACAAGTATATTCTCACAGTCCCAACCAGATGCCCAGAAGAAGCCTTAATGCAGAACCTAAGGGCATGGATTAAAACCCTTTTACAAGGCTCCAGTTTTGCCTTTCCTTTTCATCTTCTTTATTCCACGTAGTTTCCAAATAGCATACTCTCTTTTAAGGAGCTTCACATGTTAGAAATTAATAGGATTTTGATTATTTGATTTTGTTATGAAGGGAGAAATGCCAGCTGCAGAGCAAAGCTATTAACATGACTTAATGTGTTGATGGCCCATCTAAGGGAAATCCTTGGGCCTGGGCAGACAGGTTGCCAAGGTGATGTGTGTTGTGGTGAAGGAAAAAAGTGTTTTTAGCTGGGAACAAGAAGGGAGAACAGAAAAGACAGGCTGGCTAAAGGGAAGCTGGGAAAGATGCCTTGGACTCCAATGCTGTACTCCTGTGAGGAACAAGTCCCTCTTGAGGTGACCATGCTGGTGTAAATATGTGAATAAATCACATTTCTTAAAGCTGTGACAGCCTCCACCATTGTCTTGATTCTCAAAGGAGCACAGATCCTGGGTGAGCACCTGAAACCCCTTGGAATCTTGCTCAGCAGACATTTTGCAACAACATGATTGCAAATTTGTTTGCTGTTGAACTGGCAGCAACCATTACTCAGTCTACATCCTTAATGTGAGTGCCGCTGTGAAACACTGGGATGAAAAGACATATGTTCACAATTTAGCATTTTCCAAGTACATATTAAATGTTCTGTGTATATTCGTTTTTTTCTAAAAGAGCTAGGAATGACACAATCTTTATAAATCTCTTTATAAAGATCAGGATGCTGAACTAGGGAGGACTCTGTCTAGGCCAGTAGAAAGGCTCTTCTTATGTGGGCCATGTACAGTGAGGAGGCACACCTGAATGCCTCTCGCATATTCTCAATAAGTGTAATGATCTTGGAAGACAGCAAGAAAGCTAATTTCCTGTGGCATTTAATGTTATCACTGCATGATAATACAAAATGATGCATGAAATTATGAGTATCAACGAATAATATATTTATAGCAAAAATGTCTGCATTATATGTAGGAATCATGTACAAAATTTAACACTTTCGCAGCCTGTTTATATTACCTAGAAGAAGGTTAGCTGTTTATTTCAAGTTATACAGTAAGGGTAGCAAAAATGCAGGGTCTTAGCCTAAGAATTCCTCTTGGAGAGTGGGCAATCATGCTATGAGTTGCTCCCTGAGGATGATCAAAGCAGAATATGCACAGAGAGGTTCTGCTAATGACTCACATGGCAAAAAAAAAACCCCTGAAGTGCATATGAAGTTAGAGTACATTGATTATTTTGTTATTTGATTACTGTGGAAATCAGTTCTGAGCAGTAGGCTAAGCATGTTTAACAGGCCAGCTGTGCATCAGCAGGCCTGGATTTTCACTGGGAATTAGTGGAATTTTAGAGGAGATTATTGATTTTTTGTTTGAAGCATTTGAAATTTCTTGACATCCCATCAAGCTGGTATAGCATGTGGACAGCACATAGGGATGGTCTGTGTGATCATCAGTAGCTGAGAAGTGTGTTTGAAGGATGAAAGGCAAAGACAAAATCCAGGACAAGACAAGGTGAGTATTTGGGGTGCATCTGATGCCTGGAACCAAGTGGTATCAGGAACAAACTGTGTTCTTTAAGTGAAGAATGTGCCCTAAAAAGAAAGTAAGGAGGAACAGGTGTGGGGAACATTGGTGGGGAATGGACTATAGATGGTGAAGAAAGGTAAGGAGGAGATAGAATGAGACATATGTTTCAGTCGATGAATCAGCAGTAGGCCAACTTCAGAGTAGAAGTATTTGCATTTATTATCAGTAAGACAATAACAATATGACAAAACACCTGAAGTCGGCCTAGCACTATACACATTTTTAAATCACAAAATGAAATCTAGTAAAGTAAGAATATGAACTAGCCAGACCTAGCAGAATATATGCAGAGTTCACGAAAGCGATTGGCAACTGGTTGCAGACAGGATGGACGAAGCAGGAACCAGGAACTTGTAGTTAAAGGTGTTATTATATACAGTGGACTATTTACAGGAACAGAACAGAACACAGATCTTTGACTAGCTCTCTCTTACACGACTCACAACTCTCAACCTCCAACTCCTATACTCACTGAACCCTGAACTAACACATTCCAGTTAGTAGGCCATAAATCATTATTCCCGTGAGAGAGCTTGACCAATCATGGAGATGTCTCCATGCCTCTGTATCACCAGGCAGATTACACTCCTTCACATTGCTTTGGCTGTCGGCCAAACCTAATTGACTCTTGTATGTGAAGCTGCACGTATTCAGATTCCCAATACACCTCATGGGAGCATTTCAGAATGTATGATATAAGAAAACAGCATCATAGATGTCAGGGGAAAAAATACACATTTTTTTAAATCAGCATAACAATATCAGCAGCTGAAAAGCCACAAGATTTTGGCACACCTTTCTAATCAATGAGGATGAAACTTGTGCACTTCAGATTCAAGATTGTTCTCAACGAAGGCATCGTTTTATTAGAGACAATTACCTAATTAGCCCTCTTTCAAGGTGGCAATGAATGAAGCATTCATTTCAACCTCTAGACACGGGGAAGCAAGGCTGACAGCCAACAATATATTTCACTTCTTAAAATATGTTGAAAACCAAGGAGACCAACTCCAGCAAATGAGCAGAACTCCATGTGATCAACATTCTCGCTGCATATGAAGGCTTGGTGGGAATGTCAATAATTACAAATTGAAATATTTTTTTAATTTCTTATTTAGTTGGCTTCTAAATAGTGTTTATTATGCTACACCCCCAAAAAGCATAGTGATTGATTAAGGATAGAGTACAAATTTCTTATATATTTGCAGGTTTTTACTATTTTAGAGAAAGATTAAAAACAATTGCTTATTTTCAGATAACAAAGACACTATCTGACTGATACCCAGATTTCAAAGGGTTTACTCAGAATATTTCTAACGCTGGATATCACCAGCTTATGTCACAAACATAGCACAAGAATTGTATTTTTATTAAACAAATTGTAAAACAAGCTTAAGGCTGGCAAAATTTTCAGTTCCTCATCCACTCAATACACGAAGGTTGGAGTGCAGGGAGAGTGCCCAGGGCACATTTCTCTCTATTGTCCTCCCCTCACACATTCTTTTTGAAGGTCTAAAGGAGGCTAGAGTTTATCAATTATCTCAAATTTGATACTAGACTTAAAAAAGCATTCACTATGGTTCTATCATGAGAGGACATGAAGCTTGTTTGCATTTATGATTTGACATGGTATCTGAACTGGAGTCTAGACAAGCAAATACTTTCACCCCTTTTCTGTTTTCATTCACCACACACCACGTGACTTTATAATGAGTCATGACTACTAGATGCACAAAAAGAAGCTGTCTTTCAAATAACTCTTCTTTCACCACTGAAGCTTGTCACAAAATAATCAAAACCTCTGACATGATCACAGCACTGAACTGTAGCATAAACACTCTGATTGGAAATACTGTGGAAAAGACAGGAGAAATCCTTCAAGGGTCATGCCTGCCACAGATTTACAACTTCAGTACTCTTAAGATAGTGTTGGATATTTTTTTTAATATATAAATGACAATAAAAGAAAGAAAGAAAGAAAGAAAGAAAGAAAGAAAGAAAGAAAGAAAGACTGTTATGTGTACATAGAGTACACTTAATAATGGAACCAACCAGCCTAGGATGAAAAGCTTCAATGGCTATCTTTTAATTAGAGGACGGACCATGTGGGAAAAAAGGATAAAAAGTCATATGACTTGGCATCAAGAGGAAAAATCTTAGTGAATGTGAAGTCCAGAAAGCTTTTATTATTCATTCATTAAAACTATTCCTTAAAAGAAAATAGGAACATGGCACATTTGTATAGCTGCTTTTTGCTATAATAACTAGCTCTCTTGACTCAGAAGGCAGAACATGCATACTAAAGCACAAGTGAAACAGAGATAAATGAGCTACAGCTACAAAGGTTATTCATTTCCTGAAGTTTAATTTATCAAGGCAACTTTGAGATTATTTTCTCTCTCTGCAAGGAAAATTGTTTGATCACTGGCATTAAACCATAATCTCAAAATAAATAAATAAATAAATAAATAAAAACAAAAAGGTAATTTGTTGCTCATGCAATCATCAGGTAAACAATATTTAATTATGGGTATGATTCTGGTTCCATAAGACACAACTTCTAATTGCTTTATCCAAAGCCTATAAAAGTAAGTGGGAGCTTTTCCAGTTTGGTATCATGATACAAAAGAGAAGCGTTATGCTTACATAGAATGGTTTGCATACTACACAGTTAAAAACTGCAGGGATCCAGCTTCTTTCATTGAAACATCTGGTTCCGGCCTTTATATTGTAGTCAGAATTCATTATTTGCTGAGCCAGAAACCTGATACTGTAACTACTATGGCTTAGTTATAGGCTGTTGGTCCTTCATTCCAGCTAATTGTCTGAACCAATTTGGAAGATTCATTTCAACTTAATGCATGTGCTGAAATATTTTCCAGTTGTGAAAATGCAAGTGTGGTCCATAACAGTTAGCAACTAGCTGTGTTTTAACATATTATGACAAAATACAGTAAAGTAGTACATGGTGCTGAAAAATTCTCTAAGGCTGCATATTACACAGATAGGATCCTCTCTCAATGATTATACAATATTTTTATTCAAAGCTCCAGCAATGCTCCTCAGTTTTCAGAATTTGAAGGATGAGTGGATTGTTCTCATTCAGCCTCTGTCTTAGCCAGCACACAGAATGATGAACAAACTTTACATGTCCCCCCCCCCCACCCCCAGTTTGAAAAATCTGAACAATTTGTCAACATGGAAACTTTCCTGACTGGGAAAGATGATCAGGTCCATTATGTGCTAAACTGCCAATTCATTTACACCACATTGGGAGTGATCATTCCAAACGAGTGAATCATGTGTTATTCAGTTTCCAGAGTTATACTTTTCTCGACCTTGCAAAAAAGGTGGACAGTGGACCCTCCAGATATGAATTAAATTCATTCCAGAGATCCGTCCACAACCAAAAAGTCCGTAGGCGGGTTTGCTGTGTTTGTAACCCGAAAGGTATGCATCCAGAGCGGTATGTAACTAGAGGGTCCACTGGGTTACAATTTGGTGTGAACTATTGCCATTCTTTGACAATTCTACTGGAACAACAACTGCGCTGCATGTAGGTCCAAATCATGGAAAAGCACAGAAACAGCTAGAGAGGATTGTATGTGTGAAACAGGTCAAGCCTAGTGAATTGTACTTACAAAAGGTAAACTTGACTGAAGTGTTTTTCCTCAAATGCAGTCAGTCAAGATCTGCAGAGCTTCCTGCAATGCCTTTTCTGTTATGACCAGAGATACTGCTATAAAGAGGCGAAATGGCAGGCTAGATAACATGAACACTGCGCTTAGGAGTCAACTGGGTACAGGTTTACATGCAAAATTATAAAGGAAGCAATCACATTAGCACATAAATATAACCCTGAGTTAATTAGCCCACCAAAATGTTTAATCAGTTATATTTTACCAATAAAACATGTTTCTAAAGAGGCATGACTTTTGAACTAACATCCATTTGCCAGCACAAAGAATCATATGGCAATGCATATGTATAAAATAGTTGCTCTCTAAAAGCTCCTTGGCCAAGAGATACAACTTTTGTTGTCAGTGTTGACCCTGAAGAAAAATGCTGATCATATAATTATTATGCTAACAGTAGTACTGTGCCACAGAATATTGGTCCAGACCTTCTCGTAACTTTTGGAAAGAGGGCTGAAAAGCCCCCCTCCCCTTAAAGACCGGGTTAGTCTTTGGAATGGGTGAAAGGTGAGAACTTTCATGTGATGTGTGGACTTACCTTAAAGACAGTCATAGTCCATGAAAGTTTATGCCATAGTAATAATAATAATAATAATAATAATAATAATAATAATATTTTTTATTTGTATTCCGCCCTCTCCAGCCAAAGCCAGGCTCAGAGCAGCTATCAACAAGTAAAAATAGCACAGTATATAAAATCACACAATCAATTAATTAAAATACATTCTAAAATCAATTCAGAATCAAATTAATGGCAACCATTGGGTTAGAGTTCTATGAGGATTACAGGAGGAGAGAGGGGGTCAAACTGTGCCTTGGTCAAAGGCCTGGCAGAACAGCTCCGTCTTGCAGGCCCTGCGGAAAGATGTCAAGTCCTGCAGGGGCCAAGTCTCTTGTGACAGAGCATTTCAGCAGATCGGGGCCACAGCTGAAAAAGCCCTGGCTCTGGTCGAGGCCAGCCTAACCTCCCTGTGTCCTGGGATCTTCAAGATGTTTTTATTTGAAGACCGTAAGGTCCTCCGTGGGACATACCAGGAGAGGCGGTCCTATTGGTATGAGGGTCCTGGGCCGTATAGAAATTTAAAGGTTAAAACCAGCACCTTAAACCTGATCCTGTACTCCACCGGGGGCCAGTGCAGCTGGTGTAGCACCGGGTGAATGTGATCCCACGCCGAGGACTCTGTAAGGAATGTTGCCGCGGCATTCTGCACCCGCTGGAATTTCAGGGTCAGTCCAAGGGCAGCCCCACGTAGAGTGAGTTGCAATAATCAAGCCTGGAGGTGACCGTCATGTGGATCACAGTGGCTAGGTCAGGGCAAGAGAGGTAAGGAGCCAACTGCTTAGCTTGGCGGAGATGAAAAAATGTCGCCTTTGTTATAGTTGCAACCTGCACCTCCATAGAAAGGGAGATGTCAAAGATTATACCCAAACTCTTAATGGATGGGCTGGCACTCATTGCGCCCCGCAAGAGATGGGAGTTGGGTTCCTATCAACAGATAGAGTTGGGTGTCATCAGCATACTGATGGCAACCCAAACCAAAACTCTGGACAAGCTGGGCAAGGGGGCACATAAAGATGTTGAAAAGCATCGGGGAGATTATTGCACCCTTCAGCACTCCACACACCAAGGAGTAGCACGACAACAGTTCCCCCCACAAGCGCTACCCTCTATCCCTGACCATAGAGAAATGAGCACAGCCATTGAAGGGTTGTGCCCTGGATCCCCACGTTGGTGAGGCGGTAAGAAGCTAGTCTTGTAGGGCGTGTGGAATAATCTATGTAGATGATCACTTTACGGGAATGAGACAAGATATGGGGGGATTTCCTAGACCTGAGGGTAGAGAAGGCCTTCAAACTACTCTGATAATATATATATAAAGTATGTGGTTTTGGTTTTAAAGTATAATGAGATGCATTACTGCTTTTACCCACTGACGCCAGGTTGCTTTATTAAGTCTCAGTGTTAAAGCTCAGCCTCCTGCCCAATCTTAGAAGACATTCTGAGAAGCCTACTGTATGTATGCCTACTCAAATCCCATGTTGGAAGGAAGTTGAGACGTAACTGGAATGTGTATTTAGTACTACTGTTCTTCAAAGAGTTATTACCAAAATGTGTGCTTTTTTGCTTCTGGGAGATTTTAGAGATACTAGTGCTTCAAATACAGTGGTACCTCTGGTTACGTACTTAATTCATTCTGGAGGTCTGTTCTTAACTTGAAAATGTTCTTAACCTGAAGCACTACTTTAGCTAATGGGGCATCCCGCTGCTGCTGCGCCGCCGCCGCGCAATTTCTGTTCTCATCCTGAAGCAAAGTTCTTAACCCGAGGTACTATTTCTGGGTTGGCAGAGTCTGTAACCTGAAGCATATGTAACCTGAGGTACCACTGTACAACATACCGTATTTTTCGCCCTATAAGGCGCACTGGCCCATAGGACGCACCTCGGGGTTTTTTTTGGGGGGGGGGAATGAATAAAAAAGCCCGAGCTTCCCCCAACCCCAGCCCACAGAACAGGCTGCCGCCTCAAGCCTTGTGCGCCCGGCGGGACCTCCCACCGGCAGCGCAATGATTGCGGACAGCAGTCTGAAGCACGGGGGGGGTGTGTGCTCTGCAGCCCACCCCATGCTTTGGGCTGCTGGCTGCCGCCCCAAGCCTCGCGCGCCCGGCGGGACCTCCTGCCCGGCGCGCAAGGCTTGCGGACAGCTTCCTGAAGCGTGGAGAGCGAGAGGGGTCGGTGCGCACCGACGCCTCTCATTCTCCAGGCTTCAGCGAAAGCCTGCATTTGCCCCATAGGACGCACACACATTTCCCCTTCATTTTTGGAGGGGAAAAAGTGCGTCCTATAGGGCGAAAAATACGGTAAATGTTCAGCAACATTTACCTACTTGTATAGAATTTGCTTAAGCTGTTGTTTTTTAAAATTCTAATTACAGAATGTTAGGCTCTGAATAAAAATATCTCAAATGAATCCCTGTGTTCATATTTTTTGGGGAGTGTTATTGTTTGTCTCTCACCTAGAACTGTACTAGAAATTTTATAGACATGAATGGAAAAACAAAAACAAAAGCCTCCAATCTTTGCAATGTTGGATGCTCCTAACAGAGGGTGTATGTTGTGCTCGGCCCTGAAACTCTTCCCTAACCGGCTTGTGGGCGGGGCTTGCCCTGCTCCAAGCTGGTGGTGCCACAGTTATGCCAATGGCCTTTAGCCAATCAGCAGCGTGGCAAGGATGGGTGTTGGGAGTATCTATTTGGCAGCATGACGTAGGGACCTCCTTTTGCTTCGCGCTGCTGAACACCCGCCCACCCACCCTTTAATTAGGTTGTGTTTGGCCTTGCTTTGGACTTTGGTTGGTCGCCTGTTTTGGAATGGGGGCCAGGTAGGAATTTTTTCCAATGTGGCAGATTGGCTGTGGCCACTTGGTTTTTACCTACCTATTGGCAATCGTCACAACGTTGTAAGGTTTGGCGGTTAGGCATTGGTTTAGGGGAATGCTAAATGGGGGGAATGCGGTTAGGCATTGGTTTAGGGGCTAGGGCAATGCTAGGACACCCGGGAACCCAAGGGGTGGGCACCAGTCAATATACACTGATGGAGCTCCCCCTGCTGGTTGTTTACCCTTCCAGGCTTCCTGCAATGCCTAAGCCAATACCAGTCATATTTGTGTTTTTAACAAAGTTGTGGCCAAAATTTGCCCATTAACATTTAAACTAAATTCTGTCTCCACAGTGTCTTTATTTCTATTCGGGATGGGTTTTGGGGCTCAAAGCACAACCAGGATTGAAAGATGAAATTACGTATTATGTGTTTCCTGTAAACAGATGCAGGTACTTCTGGAATTGTAAGGAATGTCTTTCTTTCCGTCTTTCTCTCTCTCTCTCTCTTTCTTTCTTTCTTTCTTTCTTTCTTTCTTTCTTTCTTTCTCTCTTTCTTTCAACGGATTGCTATCCCATGGCAACCTGTAAGTACCGGAATGGGTTACTTCCGGGTTTTGCCGCTTGCGCATGTGCAGAAGCGCTAAATCATGCTGTGCATGTGCACAGACGCGGCGCTTCAGCTTGGGTCAGTTCCGTATTACGGACAGGCCTCAGAACGGATCCCGTCCATAACACGAGGTTCCACTGTATAGAGTTTGCAACAACTTACAATGCAATGCAAAGAGGCAGTTGGGCCCTAAGCAGCAACCTGATCATGGAAGGTGCTGTTGCTGCAAATCACTGCTACTGCTGCTCCACGTAGAATCAGGCTGCACAGTGCCAATCTACATTTTTCCTTGGCTTATTCACCATGTCCACATTGCTGTCTTGCCAGGACAGGTGAGATGTACAGCAAATCTGTGCGGATCTGTGCACAAAAGTACTCAGTGGGTTTCTGTGGTACTGAATTTGAATGCTCACGGCTTCAGCATCAAGCACTTAGCGTTGTGTAACTTTATTAATACAGTGAGCTAACCTAGTTTTACGTGAGTGTATTCAGTTTCACCAGAACTCTTTGCAAAGAAGAAACTGATTGGTGATCAAGATTTCCAATCCAGTTTTCTTTTTCATAACAAGGAGAGGCTCATTAATATTGCATTCAGCCTCATGGATTCTAAATTAATTTTTCATTTATTTTCATGTACTGAGCACAGCAGAAGGACCTAGAAAAATGAAGATGCTTCAGGACAATAACATTACATAATTGAGGAATGCCGTATACAGCTACATTGAGTTTGCTTTGATTTATAGTTGTACTGATATTGTTTATTTCTACTAAAATGGCATTTAAAATGTCTTCTATCCACTAGGAAATCTGTCATCTTGCCATAATGCGATAATGGCTAGCTTTTTTATTATCTAAACAAATGAACATTTAACAGATGTTAATAGCAACAGATAAAAATATTCAAACACTAACAGATATTGACAAGTTCCTAGTAAGTCCTAACGTAACTGAATAAATGGACAGACCAGTGTGGAACTTCTGTTTTAGTCTGTAAAAAGCATTTATTTGGTTTTGCTTTACGTTGATACCAAGTATCTGACTCGGGACCACAGTGCACAGGGAAGCAAGGTGCAACCCACCCTTCCCAAAAGACATGGAGCGATGTGGGGGCGATTTTTTACAGGCTTGGGAATATACCCTCCTCTCCTTATGTGCTGTCTTGTTTGTTAGGTTTGTATATATATATTATTATATAATGTTTTTTTTTTTTTATTTCATAGGATGTTGTTCAACATAGATCTCTGCTGAGTCCCACCGAGAGAAATGGTGGGGTATAAATAAATATATTATAATAATAATGTAACAAGGGAAATAATGCAGAAATATAAAAACAATGAGCTGTCGGTACATTCACATTTACATGTAGTGGAGCCACGTACAAATTGGATAAGGCAAAAAGGACCCCTGGATGGTTAAATCCAGTGAAATTTGACTATTGGGAGGGCGGTCCTCATGTCGCTTCAGGCTGAGGGAGCCGGTGTTTGTCCGCTTTAGAGTAGCACAAAAAAAACAGGCTTAGGAGCTAACAACTACATAAATATTTGCTGAGACAGGAGAACTTGCACTGGCTGTATTTGAAATTGGCTTGGTTTTTATGAACTCTTTCAGTGAGCATCTGGTGGGGGTGGAATTATGTTTTCCATGAATTTAGCCCTGGCTTGTAGTGCCTCTCCATGCATGCAGATGTTGTCCCACATATGCACCTTATCGTATTACTTACCTGGGATTTAAACTACCCAGCCGCAGCCATGACTGAGATTTGTCTGGAGAGACAACTGATCCCCCTTTACCAAAATAAACAAACTCAGGACCAACAGAGGTTTGCAGATCTGGATGAGGGGTACCACAACCACACAAAATTGCCCCCCTAAATATTCAAGTGAATGGCCTAAATTAAATATATCAATATAATAACAATTAGGAGGACTGCTCAAATAGAATAAATTCAACACGGAGAAGACTGATTGGTTGGGTGATACAGTCACTTACTTCAGAGCAATAAAAAAGAATTTCATTGAAGGTAAGGGATCCACATTAAATAACTTCTGTGCATGAAACAATAAAGCAGCCTAGCTAGCTTGAAAGAGAAAGACTTTGGGGCAAATTAGGATATATATAATACAGTGAAGCATTGCAAACTTCACCTATTCATACTCTTAACCAGGTAATTACGAACTTTGGTGTTAACTGTTGTTATTTGCTACCCTAAAATACTGTTTTAATAAAATATTACAAGTTCCCAACATATAAATTAAAGGATGATTTTACTTTTAAGCTTTCACCTTTAAAAACCTCCTTTGACAGAAACTATGATAAAAAATTACTATGTCACTTATTCTCTCCCTTGCATTCGACTAGAAATCATGGCTGACGATGAACGGCGAACAAAGAAGCCTTGGATTTCCCCCCTCTAGCTGCGAAAAATGCAGAGATTTCTAAAAGGAGTTTCCCAGGAGAGACACCTTACAGGAACTTTCTTGAGCTAAAAAGGCATGATTCTGCAGTGCTAATCAAAAGCAATATATTCAGCCAGCTCCCTGGGACTTAGCCTGTTTGGTTGTGAATTGTAAGGCGTCACTTGAGCAATTTGAAGAGCTGCAACTGGGGCATTGCAGAAGGGAGTAAGATACACAGCTAGAAAAGAAGACTGGCCTCTGCTATGCCCTAGCTTCTGCACTTATTTTTTTCCCTCTGTTAAGAGGTTTGTAATCTATGCATGTGAATAGGATGACATGAAAAGCTATGGGGCCAAAGACGGCAGTAATTATAAGCAGCCAATGATCACTATAATACAAGTTTTGGTTCTCACCTCCACCTCCCTCAGCTTTGATACGCAGCCTTTCTTCCTTTATCCTGACAAACTAATTACCTTCCTTCCTCTGGAAACGTCACTGAAATTAAGGTTAATGGTTTATTTATACACCACTTCTAACATTATTTATTAGTATACAAGATTAAAGGGAGATGTGTTGCATTCTTGAGTGAGTGGGTGGTTCACTGTTTGTGTTTAGAGATTTTTAGGTAATGTAAAACTGCCTCACTTCACTCTCTGTTTTAATTTCATGACCTTAAAAAAAAAAAAGACTTTAGCCCTCCCACTAGAATTTAATTAGTGTATGTATGGGTCATGTTTTCCAACACCTGCTCCCAAATAATTGCCATGGTAAACAGAGAAACATTTGACATACATTTGACAAAAGTAACACCTTGGATTACTGCAATGCATCATATGTGGGGATGACTCTGAAGATAGTTCAGAAACTTCAGCTGGTGCAGAATGCAGAATTCAGCAGCCAGGTTGCTCACCAGGGCTCACCGATCCTGGCCCAACTTCACAGGCTGCCAATTAGTATTTGGGCACAATTCAAAGTGCTGATTTTGACCTTAAACAGCTCAGGACCACAGTACCTCAAGGACCGCCTCTTCCCATATTAATTGGTCTGTGGTCATAATCTGAGGCCCATTTTCAAGCGTCTCCTCCACGAGAGGTCTAGGGGGTGGCAACAAGAAAACCGGCCTTTTCTGCAGTGGCTCCCCGTCTGTGGAATGCTCTTCTCAGGAAGAATCACCAGGCAAAAACATTCCTCTTCTCTCAGGGCTTTGGCTAGTTAAACAAGTACAGTGGTACCTCGGGTTCCATACACTTCAGGTTACATACGCTTCTGGTTACATACACCTCAGGTTACAGACTCCGCTAACCCAGAAATAGTACCTTGGGTGAAGAACTTTGCTTCAGGATGAGAACAGAAATTGTGCTCCGGCAGCAGCAGGAGGCCCCATTAGCTAAAGTGGTGCTTCAGGTTAAGAACAGTTTCAGGTTAGGAATGGACCTCCGGAACGAATTAAGTACGTAACCAGAGGTACCACTGTAATAGCCTTTTAAACTGGGGGTGGGTATTGGTTTTGTTTGTTCCTATGCAAAATTATAAATTATCTAGGTCTTGACTCCAAACTACTATTATTATTGTTGTTGTTGTTGATGTTAGTTGCTTTATCTTCCAAGGACAACCCAAAGCAGCTTAACAAACAAACAAAACAAACCCCTACATAGATACATTAAAAGCGGGGGTAGGGTGGTTGATAGTGCCATGCAAAAACTTTCCACTACAGTATAGGCATTTGGCCTTTAACATGCCTGTTCCATTTCATGCACAACCCCAGGCTATAGATTGTGAAGCTGAACAAATTACAGCACAAAATGATAATGATAATTCTCTATATAACATGCCGAAATAGCTGTATGGAGCAATATTTTGAAACAGCAGAGATTTGTTGCACCTTAAAGTCCATCAAATTTATTATGGCATAGGCATTTGTGGACTAGAGTAGTTGCTATGAATATTTTTATTGAACCCTATTTCCTAGATGCCATTGAGGACATTCTCTGTTAACTGGATCCATGCTGCCCTGAAATAGCTGATTTTGTCCATTGTGTATCTGCACCCCACATCTCTGATGTTAAGTCATTTATCTCTGTAAGACCCTTTTCTTGGCAACACAGTGATTAATGGAAAAGAAGTGGATAGTTAAATATTTAGCTTTCATGTCACTACAACCTTGACAGAGACATGTAACAACCATACTGACTACAAAACCCTTTGAAATAGTGCCTTTATACAATGACTTTCTGTGCACTTCTCTAGTAATTAAAATACAGTATGTAAGAGCCCAGTTGGTCTGCATACTGCTGATGTGCTAGAAAGTGTGGGAAGCATTTTATCATCAATAATTCAAAACTATCCTGGAAGATATGGTAAGGTTTTAAATTCTATACAAGAAATTCTATGTCTCTGACTGTTTGTGAGTTTACAATATTATTCAAAGATGGGAAACTAATCTTGATGTTTTCTTTTTCTTTTCCCCCAAAGCTATTCTTCTCCATGTACTGAAAGTCTGGAATCTCTAATTTACAATCTTCTAGGAGAATTGCTCTTTCTCACACTTACACAGCTAACATACATGTGGACACTGGATCACAGAATCACGGAAGGAATCATGAGGGTTCCAATCCCCTGCAATACAGGAATCTTTTGCCCAATGTGGGGATTGAACCCACACACAACTGACCATTTCCAGTCTAGCCTGAAAGCACACCAGTGACCAAAAGCCTTATATCACACTAACAGTTTCCTCAACAGTCTGCTCTGCTCAATCAACCTATTCATAATAAAAAGAGCACCTGAGAATGTCAGGGTTTTATGCTCATAAAGCTACGGAGCAGTGAGGATTAGCATGAAGATTTCACTTTGCGATTTAACAGTATTGCTTTAGGTAGTCGGGAAACCAAATATCAGATGAGAAAATTATCTTGCACCCAAAGTTAATTTAAAAGTATTGCTCTTCATAATACAAAGTCTTAGCCAACATTGAGTCAATTGCAGTTATACTTTATTGGGAAGCTAACATGTCCACACAGAAAGTCAGGGCGAGTAAAGCTTAGTCATTGTAATGTAGAGCAGCAAGGGATGTATAAAAGCCCCCTGAGAAATTTATTTCATCTCAGTGAAACTTCCTCGACTTCCCTTGGATGTTTTTACTTGAGCATGAACCGCTAAATTCAGCTCAGGCTTTACTTTAGTCAAAATCCTAGAGCGGGAGCTCTAAAAGTCTCTTTGGTCAGATACACATCTGCACCCATAGTTATAATAAAGGTTGACATTCTGCAGACGTAGCCTTAGGCAAGTGACTGAAAATGAAGTTGATTTGAATTGGGGCTATTACATTTGCTATGAACTGATGCAAGTCTGCAAAAGATTTGTTTTTTATTGTGAATTGAGAAAATTACCAAAATGACAGTGTGCACTGATAAGGTAACACAACAGTATGACCTGAGAGGGAAGCTAAGTGCTATTACTTATCCATTTTAAAAGCCCAAAAGTAAAGGTTTTCTTGTTTATTTAAGGTATTTGTTGCCTGATTTTTGAATTATATAAAACTTCTAAAGCACATACAATATCCTGGAGGAGATGCCTATCATGCTTGTGGGTTTCATGGAAGCAGCTTCATTTGGAAGTGGAATGCTAGACTAGAAGGACACTTGATCTGATCCATGTACAGAATCATACAATCTCAGAATTGTAGAGGGACCCCAAGTGTCATCTAGTCCACCCCTGCCATTATTAGCTTTGTTCCCTTTGAACAAAGGTAGCTTCCTGGATAGGGAAAGCTGAGTCAGACTATTTAAACCAATTTTCAGTTTAACTCTCCAAGGATTGATTAATTCTAAGTTTTATTAGACACAGGGATTGAGCGGTAGCTGGCTCCTCACAAACTCATAACAGTATATAGGAAGAAATGCCTTAAAACATCAGTGCAAATCTTCTGAATAAACTCATTGGTTTTACTCTGTACCACTTGAAGCCCCTGGCTGTATACTCTCTCTGTGTGTGGGAAAACCAATATACGGTAACTTGAAAGCTGGGAAGCATAGACGTCTGGTGGACAGACATTTAAACAGACGCTAGCCTGACTGCCTGTGGCAAGTAAAAATCTACCCCCCTTGGGTAGTCAGGTGGGAAAGGCTTTGTTTTTCCCCTTACTAACAATAGGTGTGAGCAGTTGGCTACTAATTTATATGGATCTATCTGGAAGGCTACCATATTTTTTTTGTGATCACTGCCATACATCAGGACTTAGTACATTGCTGAGTTACATGAAGAAAATATTCATCATGCTTGATAGTATGCTTTAGTCTTGAGATGCCATACTAACAAATCTTACATGACAGTAATATGCTTAAATCTGACAATGGATAGTTAAGATGAAAGGATATAGAAATGTCAAAGCTCGAATAAGATCAAATGAAAGCCCTCCTATCAAAATACAAAACGTTGGCTATTGCTTTTCTCTGGAGTTAGGACTTGAGTTTATATTTACTAATTCACTTAGATTAGCTTTGCTGCACAAGAATCCATTAACAATCTTCTTTAGAATAACATTAATAAAACAGGATTGTCTTTATATTTTTTCAAAAACTGATATGTGATGTTCCTCAGTAGAATGCACATAGTGCAATTGTTTAATTCTAAACACGCACCAAACAACAGAATTATTAGAAACTTGGCAGAAAGCCCTTGGTACTAGTAATATAAAAAAAAAAACAAGCAATAAAATAGTTTTAAAGTGGAATCCTTTATCTACTTTCCTGGGACTGAGTCCCATTGAACTCAATGAGGATTACTTCTGCGTAGAAGTATATATTTTTGTGCTGTTAGCTACTGAGATCTCTGAATTCTGAAAGCTGCCAGAATTTCTAGTTAGGTGACGCAGAGCACTTTCAGTGACTTAGGAAAATGTCCATATGTACAAGGCTCTGTTTTATACAGTGTCAGATCAATAGTCCATATTTCTGATGGATAGCCAGTGCAAAATACTGAGTGCAGGTGTGTCTTATTGAGATACTTTAGCTGGAGATGCCAGATATTTGGTTTCCAAAAGCGAAGCATGTGCTCTGTGCCACTTGAAGGGAGAAAAAGTGGGTACACCTTCATGCCAACAGTAGAAAACTGGATAGCTAGATTGCACTTGTCCAACAATCATAGATGGATAGGGAATGGATGGAGCTTTGCAGAGCACATGGAGTACAAAGATCAGTCATACTGGAGCCATGCACAACTTTGCCATGCTGGTATTCTCTCATGCTGCCTGGGAATGATGGGTTGTAGTTCAAAACATCTGGAGGGGTGGCAGAGGTTGCTTTACGCACTGTATTCAGCATATATGATACATACTGTTTTATTATCATCCTTGTGCAATTTCTAACCTGAATGCAGCTGTAAAATTGTGAGGCAAATGTCCACTAAAAACTCCCAAGTGATTCCTAATTGCCAGCAGAGTCGAGGATAGTATTATGGTATTTCACTGTTGCCTAACCAGATGGTATTATGCCATGGACTATTTTACTATTTGGCTTACAGAACATAGCCAAAGCCACAAAGCCAAATTTACTGAGAAAGTGTTGACTTTCAACACAATGATTTACCACTCAAGAGCTGTATATAATGATTTTTTTTAAAGAAGGAGAATAGTTTTCTATTAAGAATGGGCAAGGCAAGAGGCACTACAATATGCAAAGCACATTGTGGTTACATTTATTGTGTTAATGGTTTCCTTACCAGAGCTACCCTATAATTCACTAGATATGGGGATTTCCTTACGGCTGCCAAGTTGTTTTTTTTCAGGTTAGGCCTTTGTAATTAATTGAGGATGAATAGAGCTGTTTCTTGGCAAAGAAATTCACTCAACTAATGATCAAATACTACTAATTGCATCATAGTTTCACCAAGGGTCACGTCTCACTAGAATTCCTGCTAATAGCTGTCCAAGATAGACAACAGCTACAGGAGTTTGCAAATCTTATTATATCTCATGACTTTCACACATTTGTGTGAACATGCATTTGTCAGCATTCATCCCAAACAATTTCCCCTTCCTTTAGCCCACTACTTCCATTCCATAATGGTCAGTTTAGTTGACTCCTAAGGGGCATGCATAGCTTTTATTTCTTGTTGTGACTGCTGGATTGTTACAGGACTACACAGAGCGGAATATATCTGAATCACAGTTTCATACAACAGCAGCAAATCTTTCATTTGAGAGATAATACTTCAGAGTCAACTTTTTTTTGCGCCTTAGACAAGCCAATTAACACTTTAAAAAAATAGTAACAATAAGGAAAGAAAAACACTGGATGGCTCCGGCTTCTCTAAGACCTCTGACAAAGATCTTCGTACACTTAATGAGAAGTGGTTTGCAGACAAAATTTCAAACATTTTACAAGTGCAAATATCATTCTAAGTGTTACAGCTTTAGAAGGGTCGTTGTTTCTCATACTTAATTAGAGCTAAAGATTTCATTGCCAAGTTTTTCTTATTTAAAAAAGGTACCAAAGGGACCAATATCAATACAATAAAACTTAATCAGCTCCCTTTGTAGGTCATATGACCAACATTGTGCCAGAGGAACTGCTGACACTGTGTAGGAAGTCTCCTGATCATGAAGTGATCAGATTTAGTTATTCCACTTGTTCTGTAATTTTATCAGAACTTCCAATCAGGGATAACTTCATGAAAACTTCAGGGATTCAGAACAACTAGCTGCTATGCAGCACCCCAAAGGAACACAAGCTAGTTCAAAATACTTGCCATATGACTCTGGAATACATTTCATTATATTAACCGGCCACTTTGTAGTTGCAGCCACAGCTTTTGTAACTGCAATAATAGCAGAAAGGGCAGCTGCTGCATCCCAACAGATCTTGATTCAGATAATACATTCTCAGTGCAACGTGTTCCTGGGGACACTCAGAGGACATCACTAGGAGACAAAGCTGACCATGTGAACTAGGCCTGTGATTTATATTCATGACAAGGGCCAGCTACTAACATTATTTCCCAATATTAAAGGATACAAACCATAAATCATGAGCTTCTTGCATAAGGAAATCAGTGCTCTCCTAGGAAGCTGTGATTTATACGATGCACTTTAATCAATGTTTGACAAATATTTCATCTCTAGCTACATTTGGACTTGGGGAAAGCAGATATTTGTGGCTATGTGTGAAGAGAAAACTTCCTGCAAAAATGGATACATTTGGTAGCATGCAGACACTGGTGCACTTGGCAAGAGTTTATTACAGGCAAAGTAGTGTTTCAGTTGAAAAGTAAAGAAAGGAAATGAAGGGTTGTAAACTGACCAGGCTAGCAAAATCAGAAAGAAAGAAAGAAAGAAAGAAAGAAAGGAAGGAAGGAAGAAAGAAATCCTGATTTGAAAGTATTTATTTTTTATTACATAAACTTAGATCAAAACTGAATATAGGAACATAAGCATCAGGAATACGTTTTTGTCAGTAAGAGCTGTTCAACAATGGAACAGACTTCCAAAAGAGGTGGTGGACTCTCCTTCCTTGGAGGTTTTTAAGCGGAGGTTGGATGACCATCTGCCATGTATGATCTAGCTGAGACTGCTGCATTGCAGGGGTTGGGCTAGATGACCCCTGGGGTCCCTTCCAACTCTACAATTTTTCGACTGTGATTCTATGATCCTGAAATCTCAAGGTTAGATGGTACCCTTTCAATCTGCTGTCCAAGTAAACTGGGACTGTGAGACTTCCCATAGGTGACTGAATCAAGGTCAGCATAGATTTCATACACAGCAGTTACTGAACAGAGAGAATCCATCCTTTTTTCTAAGACTCGTTTTCCTTCACACCACTCGAGAATGAAAGATTTGTATCTAATTTAAAGTAGTGTGTTTAGTGCTGAGTCTGCTTTTATTTACAATCTACCCTTCAGCTCCTCTGCTAAAAGTGAAATGGCAATTGCTTTTAAAACGACCCATTTTCATGGCGCTTCTATGTTAAAATTGTACTGCAAATATCAAAAATAGAAAAAAAGGTTTATTGAGTCCAACTTGGTGAACTGAATGTCCCTACATTGTTAAGAGTATTTCTTTCTATTTATCTTCTTAGAATTTATTAATCTTCCTCAAAGGTTTCAGTTGCTAATTTACTAATCAACTGTAAATTTCCAATTAATGAAGTAATGATAATTTGTTGAAGGAACAAACTTATTAGCAACATGATTTTAAGCTCATACAAAAAGCTGAGATGCCATATGAACTTATAAATGTAAGCAATAGATTTATAATGAATTGTAATTATTTGTCGAACCTTAATTATCTGTAGAAAGATTGCTGAGTTAAACCGTTTCTATAGTTAAAAAAAATAAATTCAGAGTTCTGACTCATAGTAATGTTAAGTTGCGGTTCTTACTTTGAAGTGAGTATGATTCACATCACGGATACTGGGACTGCAAATACATAATGCTTTAAAACCACATTCAAAGCACACATTTTCCCCTCCAAAGAATTCTGAGCACCGTACAGTGGTGCCCCGCAAGACGAAAAACTCACTAGACGAAAGAGTTTTCCGTTTTTGAGGTGCTTCGCAAGACGAATTTCCCTATGGGCTTGCTTCGCAAGACGAAAACGTCTTGCCGCTAAGCCGCTAATAGCCGCTAAGCCACTAATAGCCGTGCTTCGCAAGACGAAAAAATTCGCTAGACGAAAAAACTCGCAGAACGAATTAATTTCGTCTTTCAAGGCACCACTGTAGTTTGTTAAGTGTGGCTGTGAATTACATTGCCCAGAATTCTTTGAGGGGTGGTGGTGGAATGTGTGCTTGGAATGTGCATAGCTTGGGTAAAGAAAGATTCTGCCCAAAGGACTTCCTAAACATATGCACCTGTAGCTGAGCTGAGACTATGGTATTAAGTCTGCCAATAAATCCTTTTGCTCCTTCTCCCACTGTAAGAAATTATAGTGGATGCCTCCTTCCCAGTAGCCCAGGTGCTCTGTGTCAGAACTCCGCTCGGCCAAGCCGATAAGGCCTCGTCTTCCTCCGAGCTGAGCCTTTGAAATTGCTTCTGACGATTGATAAGGCCTCAAGCATATTCTATCCAGCAGGGTTCCCAGCACAGGGAAGAGACAAGAGGTTTGGCTACATTGTAAAGAGTTTTATTTCTAAACTACGCAGAACAGAAAAGACATCCTCTCTCTATGAAAGCAGAGAGCAACTGAACAAAGGAAACAGGAAACCACTAACGTCACATCCCGTCTCCTTTTCCCGTGTGGTCTCTGGAATGTAAACAGAGTCCTGTGACTCCACGCAGCTGCACAGAAACTAACACTCTGCAGGTGTCCACCAACTTCCTCCTTGTTCAAATTCCTTCTGTAAAGAAGGAACCACGCATTGGTTCTGTGCTGGGCTTTTTCCTATTGGGCACCTCTTCTCTCAGTCAGGTTCCTTTGCTCCTCCTCATCCTGGCAGTGTCTGCCTGCTTAGTTTGGACACTCTTCTCTGTTTAACTCTCCCTTTGTCTACACTCTGGTGCAGCTGAGCTACCTTTCAGCTATTTCACTAGGCTTACCAGAATGGCATCCTGGTAGATTGATGAAGGTTGCTGCCATTGTAGTTGGAATACCCTGGGGACCTTTCTATTACTGAACGAGGCAGTAGAGATGTTTCATGATGTAGTGTCATCCCTGTTGTACCATCGTGTATGGAGCAGAACTCAGCTCATTGCAGCTTTGTTGCTTAAAGCAGATGTTTTCATTTAAGAGAAAGGGGAAAATCACAAACCCACAGGTACCTTGTGTACTGATGGTAAACCCCACTGAATGCCCATGCCCCAAATAATTAGATGTTGCGTTTCCACCATGAAGATTGTTGAAAATCCTTGCTTTTGTTTAGTCCAGCAAAATCTGGAGGGTCCACAGGTTTTCCAGCCTTTATCTAACACAATCCTTGGACTAGTGGGGTGTTTTGAAAATATTGTTACCTATGCTCCAGCTTTAAGCAGGAGGTTCTAAGCAGCTAAAAAAGAAAAGAAAAGTGACAAAGAGCACAACTCCAACTCTTTTTTCATTTAGGCTGAGATGTGAAAGAATGCAGGCTGTGCTTTAGGTTGTCTGTTAAAATTTGTGGGAAAGTGAATCTAATTTTCTCTGTCTTCTTTGGTTTCAGAAAAGGTTTTTAGGCACCTCCTTTGGAAGCAAAACTGAGACTATTTCCTAAAAGATGATGACATCTTTGTGCTGTCTTGTCTAGTGAAGTGGAGCAAAACTCCTGCCAGGGGAAACTTATTTTGTTGTTTCTATAAACTGTATGGCCATTGGGGAGTTTTGTTTGGCCTGCCACAACTAACTGCTTTATAATTCTGCCTCAGTGAGGGAAGCGGTTGAAGATACAAGACAGATTTCTATGAAACCCTACTCCACAATTTTCTCTTACAAATTTCTCATATATTTTCACAGACAGCTTGGTGTCTTAAGCATTCACCTATTCCTTGTAGCAGTAAAAACAAACAAACCAAATATTGAGAGGTTGATCCTCTTGAGTAGAAAATAACCATGCGTATTATTAAAAGCCCCTCTGCAACTCAAATCCTAAATGCATTATTTAAACACAGATACTGATTAATTCAAATGAACCACTTAGTAAAAGCGGAGAAGAGCTTGTATTATCTTATTCTTGACCTCCATTAGCTTTCCTGTCAGAACTTGATTGAAACCTGTTCAAGAGAGTTAGTACATATGGTTTATACATTCTGTTTACACATTTTGAGAGATTTATTTTCAAACTGGCCTTAATTAATGTATTATTTACCATGTTGCTTTTCTACATGACGTATGTGCTTCATTGGAAACAGAATTTCCAGAATTTTCCTTTTATCTGAAATTTTAATATTTGCAGTATGCATTTGATCAGACCCACAGTGAGCTACTACTTCAACAAATGCTTTCTTATCAAAAGGTTAGACATATTTCTACCTCTCATAGGACTAGCCATTGCAAACCCAATGCTTTCTTATGTTCTGTGGTAAGTTTATAAAAATGTGCCTTCCCATTGTAAATAGAATACTGCTTCTCAGGTCAGGTTCAGAACTTCCGGCGCTGTCCACACATATGAGAATATGACCGTAATAATTTATCTTTAACACACCTAGAACTGCAGAACTCAGAAGCCAAACAGGAACTTGCAGTATGCCAATTAACTGTTTGGAGTCAGAAATTAGTACCAGCTTAATTATAATTTGCCAATCTAGTAATGCTTCAAAGATGCCTAATAAGATGTCTAATATTTCACATTCCTTGATCATAATTAAGTAAGACAGATGGTATGCAGTTAAACACAAGAGTCATCATAGTAATACAACAAAACATCAATGGTAATATTTAGAAGCCAAACTTGTACTCTGCAAAGTCAGGCAGACGCATAAATTCCATTGATATGATCACATACAAGGCTAGAATAAATCATTGCTTGTTCTTTTAAAAAGACATAATATTATAGAAAGTGCAACTGACTACCAACAAATATTATTTTCTTCAAACAATCTAATGTATATTGAAGCCCTGTTCTGGCAATATTGAGATTCTAATATCATAAGGGTAGTGTTTTTTCTGAGGAAGTTAACTTTTCAGGTTTTTAAGCAGAGGGTGCTTTCATAAATGGCTCTATATGTAAAAACAGATGCTTTAAAATGGTGCCAAAGTCCATCATGTAAGGCCTTTACTATGAAAAAAGTTGAGAATTAGTCTTAAGACAAGTAATAACTTGTAGTTTCCAAGTGAACATATGACAAAGACCCAAAAACCACATTCATTAAATGCCACTAACATAGCCTAGACCTGCCATGGCAGTGGAAGATAGCATTAAAAATTAGCAGTGGTGACAACACTCTATTCTGTAGTTACCAAAGAGTCACAAACATAACGCAGGGCATTTCACAGTGAATTATAAACCATTGAAATTCAGTTATAATCTGACAATCTGACAAAATGAACAAAGTAAATGCTCTTTTGGAGATATGAAAATATGACTTAATATAGCTTAAAAGTCCATGTATGGGTAAAACAAAAATTCAGTACATTTGGTTCAAAGTCAACAAACCATGTAGCACTCAGAATCATCAGGAAAATTGGCTTCTGTACTTGCAATACTCACAGCCTTCCCAAATATTTCCGATTATAAATCTTATCAACACTGACCATTGGCAGTTATAGCCCCAAAACATCAATTGAGCTCTTCAATTTGACTTCTCCTCTACTTTTAGTTAACTTCCCTTAACTATTACTTGTAAACAGAATAACTGCAAACTACGGAAAGAAAATGACACCATGCTTTTTAACAAAGATCAGTTATAATATTAAATACAATAGAATCAATGCAAATGTGTCATTATTATAACCTAACCTCAAACATATCTGCGCAAAAGCACAGTGCAATGTCATCTCTAGTTTTAATTTTAATTGTTAATGCCTTCATCAAACATTAAGACACAGCAGACATCAGCACTTCCTGAATGCAACTTACCCAGCTGTGTCTCCTGAATTGTCAGTTTACTCTCTGAAGGATATAAAAGCTTTGGTGGTTTTTCTGTTAGTGGTGCTGCAGGGAGAAAAAAAGAAGCATGGTCATTCTGAATATTCCTGAATAAGAATATTTTGACACCTGAAATCAGGGTATACTTTAAATAAACAGGAGTCCCCTAGCTCTCCGCTCCCCCCCCCCCGCAGTGTTTTCTGAAACAGTATTAACAATTGCTTTGATTTTAACAACATTTTCATTGGCGCATGTCTTGTGCACTTATACCATTATTTTCCCACTTTGAACAAACAAGTTTGGTAGGGTTTTGCAGTGTTTCATACACTATGAATTTTACATGCAGAGAAGGAATGACAGAAAAAGCCAGGGGGAAAAAACAGAAAGAAGGTTGGGACAAAAGCAAATGGATTTATACAGAGTGGAATTAAGAAGGAAGAAAATTGTGGTGAAGACTCAGAATTGATATAGAAGGTGGAAGGAAATTACTATATGGAATTAAAGTATGGGGTATGCATTAGTGAGAAAGGGAAAAAAATTAGTGATTTTAGTAAAGGTATTTCAAATAGATTAAGATGAATAATAAACAGGAGTGAGGAAGAGCCGCAGTAGTTTGAGAAAGAAATGTATACAATGTTTTTTGCAGAAATGTGTCATTCTACAACCTTTTTTTATCTCCTTGTTCAATTAATTTAATACTCAAAACCAAAATATCTGTGTACAAGGCAATTTGACACAAATGGGGGCACTTTAAAGTTACCTCTGATTATATTTTTTATTTATTTACAAAGGAAGATAAACTACCCTTCAATGTGAGATGAGCAGCTTCTCTAAAAACATATTTTTTAACGATAGCTTTACAGTTACCCATATAAATGTATTGAATTTATACCCCACCCTTCCTCCCTGAAGAGCCTAGACCAGCATGTAGATGGGCCCAGTAGTGGACTTTGGGTCCTCAAATTCCCATGGTGCCCTGTGTGACACTAAAATTCGGCACCCCCTGCCTCTCACGCTCCATTCTGCAGCATTGTTGTGGCGTCCCCTGCAGCATGGCTCCCAGTGCCACTGCTGTGGTTGCACCACCCTAAAACTGTCTCCGCTGCACCAGACATTGCAGAGAAGCTCTAAAAGAAATCCAAGCATGAAAGACTCATCATTTCCTTATCTTTTTCCAGCACTTAATTTCTAAGTTGGGAGCTGCTGAAGCTTAAGTCTTTCTGAAAGTCACACCTTCTATGCAAACTGACATTTATCAGGGATAAACTACATGAAACTTCACTGTGCGTGCAATAATAAAGTGGGACCTGCCATAAAATGTTGCAGTACAGAGTAGTATTAGGCCAAAGTATTCAGCCAGAGGGTTCCCCCGCCCCCAGGTTTTTGTTGGTGGGAAGAGTGGCTCCTAAAGATTGCTACAATCTTTAGCAATGGTGGCAAATTCTTATAATGCAGGCTTCCTCAAATCTGGCCTTCCAGGTGTTTTTGGCCCCTGATCCCTAGCTAGCAGGACCAGTGGTCAGGGATGGTGGGAATTGTAGTCTCAAAACATCTGGAGGGCCGAGTTTGAGGAAGCCTGTTATAATGTGTGGTAGGGATGTGTCTCTATTCCCAAGGAGCTGCCTTATGTTTCTCTCCTTCCCCCTTAAGACACACACAAAAGCATTGCCGTCACTTTCAGCAGTGGTTGCCTATAAATGAAGGATGCTATATCATGATATGGTTTTGTTGCCAGGGGCTTAATTGGTGATGGTCCTGTTGAGAGATGGCTGCCACCAGTGGGTAGCTGGAATGGACAAAATAGAATGAAGGAAAAATATTCAGAGGACAGTAGATGAGCGTCTACAGATATGCAAAAATGTTTTATTTTATCTATGTGTAACAATACATATGAGAAATCATTTAATAGCGCTAGATAATGGGCTGTCTTTAATTTGAAATAGACATGCCTTGCTTTAATTACCTTTGCTCCGACTACTTTTCACAAAGCACCCACTTAAAATTAAAATCAAGGATGGTTGAGTATTTTAGTCTACTCCATAATTTGGCATGAAGTTTATTTTATTCAGCCGAACCAGCAGTTGAAACAGAACATAGATCTATGGTTTAGTCCTTTCCAAACACTGGATCAATCATTCTACTTTTGAGGTGCACCCAGGGCTGCTTCCCATTTCTTAAAAATCCTCTAAAAGCTGCTTGAAGCAGCTTCAGAGCAAAGCACCTCCACTGTACTGCGTAAAAATGCTTTCAGAAACAGCGCAGGAAGTGGCTGCATATCCCTGTTGGGGCATGTGCAGAGTGCCCATTCAACACGCCAACGGAGTTTGCCAATGGAACAGAAAAACACCAGACAGTTCTAGTTAGACTCAGTCCCTTTACTGACAGTATAATGCAGTTCCATAACTTACAGGTTACACACAGTGGTAATATACAGCATACAGTCTTTCCATCAGCATACAGCCTCCTTGCAGTGTTCCAACACAGACTAGGCTCTGGCCAAGGGCAGGCACCAAGAACAAACTTGCTTCAAACACAAGAATCACTCTCACAGGCTTGCTGACTCACTCTCACATGATTAACTAGTCACAGGTGCAGGATAAACACACCCAATTAACCAGCATACCTAATTTAACCTGTTCTTGTCCTTTTTCTCTGCATGCAGAAGCCCTTATCCATTAACAATCCCATCCTGTGTAATTGTACACAGTGGTAAATTCAGATGCTCCCCTGTAGTCATGTGAGGACCCTGTACATATAAAAAACCTCATAGAGAGGGGTTTGTCTTATTTACAAAGACATGTATCTTTCCATGTACACATTTCCTCATCTCCTTCTCCTTCACTATTTCCAACTACGTTATTTGTTTGGAAGGGTTGGTTGATTGGAGAAAATATTAAATCACCTGGATATGATTCTTTTTCTTAAACACACACACACACACACACACACACACACACACACACACACACTAATTTGACTGCTACCTTATCAGTAGTTTGTCATATCTTCTATTTAAAGACTCTAAGTTATCAACACAGAGACATCTTTCAGAGAATGTCCACTATGCCATTTAAATGTAGATTTGCCTTTTTTTTGTCAAGCTCAGCTCAATTATTCCTTATCAGATAGCATTTCTACAGCCACTGTTCTAAATCTCTTAAGTCGCTTCAAAGCAGACCTTCTGTCAAAGGTAAAGCAACTGCTGGAATAATCCTAGTACAAAGGACATGTAGGATAGGGAACAACAAATTCCATTTATTTAACAAACTGATACATTACTTACCTGAGGCCTTGGACCTCAGGTGGCAGCTTTCCGTGTGAAAAATAATAGACTTTTAAAACTGCACAGGGATTAGGGATGTTAGCCTCACAATACTCTTTTGGTGTGTGAGGTACAACATATCTGTAGCATCAGCCTGCCTTACAGCAGCCCTGTCATTGTAAGGGAAACCAGGCTATGAAGTACCGTAGTTGCTTGAGGTTCTGTTTCTATGGTCCCAGCCCTTGACACTCAAGATCTTACTGAGTTCTAGCATATATACAGCAGAATACTTGCCTTCTGGCTTGCTGTAGCTACTCCATTCCATAAAAGGCCTGTGAAACTGACATACCGTAAGTATACAGATATTGATTGGCTTGATAAAAATGCCGCTATATTTTCTATTGACCTTTTATTTACCTCATCGCTTCAAACAGACCAGTCCAGTCTATTACCTGCTTTCAGAGGAATTCATGTACAGTGGTGCCTTGGGTTACAGAAGCTTCAGGTTACAGACGCTTCAGGTTACAGACTCCCCTAACCCAGAAATAGTACCTTGGGTTAAGTTCTTAACCCGAGGTACCACTGTATCTAAATAACTAATTATACATCTTCACTCAGCATTCATTTGTTAATATGATGCCTTTACATTATTTCACCTATTCAATATTTTTTAGAATCACAGACGCATCTCTGAAAGCCCTCAACTTAACTGAGCTCAGTGATACCTTTTCACAGACATTGCAACCAGTAGCGCAAAATATTTATCCCATAGATCAGGGCAGGCCAACTTGTGTCCTTCCAGAGGTTAGACTGCAACTCTCATCATCCCAACCATTGCCGATGCTGCCTGGGGCTCATGGGAACTGGAGTAAAACACTATTTGAGAGGCCACAGGTTGGCCAGCCCTGCCATAGATTAAAGATAGTTAGCCTCACTAAATGTTATATTCAGCCTCCCATCTACCTTTCTCCAAGTCTGGAAGGAAAAGGAATGGGTGGTGAGAACAGTTAGGATTTGTATAAATTATGGGTACTATTAATGTAAGAAGTCCTGTCAGGAAAACCCCTTGTGCAAGTGGGCTTCTCCCCTCTCCCTCCATGTACCCTCCCAAAGTTGGATATGGGGGCTCAGGAGAACTCTATAACAGTGTGCAGTGGAGTGGGGGATTGCTCTATCTGGCAAGCCTAAATGCTTGCTGTGACAGAAATATCACCTATATATACAGTATATACATATTCATTTAAAATAAATGAATTCATTTGAATAGAGGGAGTCGTGCACAGTTGAAAGCACATAACTCTTAACAGTAGCAATCATGTGCATAATTAATGTGTCAAGAGAGCGCTGTAAAGTAGAGCACAATGCAATTTGCTCTTCTTTCAGTTTAGCACCCCTAAAAAAATTAACAGCAGTTCTAGAGCATGCATTTGAATAAGAATAGTGAACAGTGGGGAGTCAATTGCTAAACAAAGCATTTCTGAAACAGACCAACTCCCTTCAAGGTGATTTACCACCTATGTCCTACAGACTAAGAATGGCTAACAACACAATCCTAACCGTGTCTACTCATAAGTCCTGTTGAATTAAACAGGACTTACTCCCAGGTTAGTGGGTTTAGGATTGTAGCAGGTGTCTTACACCTGCCACAAAAATACCTTTAACAAATAATCTATTACAAAGTTCCCATCTACTACCAGCTTGGTTTTTTGGGGGGTTTTTTGGTTTTTTCCCCTACTACTACCAGCTTGTTCAGATATCAGATAATCATTTTCTTTTTTGTTACAGTGAGAATTTGAATAAATACTAGATTTCTAACCCATATAGTCATAACATTCTCTTTCCCTCATTTAGACAATAGGTACTGGGATGCTGAAAACTGAAGAGCTCATGTAGTGAATCCACCATGGAAACAGATGAACCATTAAGAAACAAGGGTCCTGTTGTTATGCAAATGTATTTGGCAGTAAAACTGGGGACAGAAATGCATAACAAAATGTAGGAACTGTGTAGGCAAAACTGTTTCCAAATGACTGTTCACAAAGTTTCAAAGTAATGTGGCCCCTAATGACCAGGGACAGGTTGGGAGTATTTGGGGTGGAGAACACATGTGCAAACAGATGTTGAGATTCCTCATTATCTGCTCATCTCTAATTGAAGCTGACATGACATTTGAGCTAGTCTAGTAACTAAGGGAGGCTGCACATATTGCTTCTTTTCTATATTAGTCTTCTTGAACATTCACAGCAATTCCCAGTGCTCGGCCAGGGAAAAGATAAATGCTCTAAAAATCTACAATAACCAAAATGGTGCCCTCACAGATGGATATGCTGTCTTTAAAAAAAACGCTACCCAGGAAAAACAACAAAGACTGATGGGAAGAAATATATTAGCTTCAAATGTTGCAGTGCAAGATTAACACTTTATTATGGATTTTGCACAATGCATCTATATAAGCTTCTGATCTGAATTATATCCATTCTCACTTTGGTGACTGTACATTCCTACAATGATTTATAAGGCAGGGCATTGTATTATCCCATTTTTCAGAAGAGAATGTTGTCAACTAAGTGGCTGTCATAAGGGTCTCCAGTTAGGCTCTAGCTGACTTATAATTTAAACCCCTGTCTTCAACATGCAACCCACTTCTCTGAAATAAAATATGAAACTTTTGAACTGTACAGCAAAATTTAAGGTATTGCAAGTCTTTCCTAAGATTCAAAAGGTCTTCTGATTTCTTAAAATGCTTAAAACTGTTACAAATAAAGTAGTGCAACACCTTGAAAAGGGTTGTGATATAAATCTACTAAAATGAAAAAAGGGAATGACATGATTCAGTTGTCTTATTTAATACAATGTACTGCTTGTCAGGACAATGCCAATTGAATATCTGTCTATTCAAGCCCTTTTTTCATTCTTAAAATGGTCGTTCCAACTGTAATACTGCTAATGTTGCACTACCTAATTGTTTTCTAAGTCCTTCCAATTCTCTTAAATATAATAGAGCAGATACTATTATACTGAACTAGCTTTAACTGACACTCAGCATTACATCATTAAGCTGGTAACTTTCTGTAAATTATATCTGCTCAGCATTCCTTTCCCCCCTCTTTTTTTCTTGAGAGCAGGAAGTAAACTCTCCACAAACTTGCTTGTATTTAGCAGTCTGCAACATAGAACAGTCACTTTTCAAAGGTGGAATTGTAATCCTGGGCAAACGAGGTTGGGTGGCTTAGGTTGATATAACTGCTTGCCCTTCCTATAGCTCCACATGCTCATGGGATGTGGGTCAGACAGGCAACGAAGCTAAAGGCAGGATGAATAGGTGGAATTCCAACTCATCCTGTAGGCAGACCACCATGCAGCTTAAAGAATTCTGAGAGTAAAGGAGAATCTGTCTGCTGAGCAAAAATTTCAGCCCATACACTGGCAACCTCTCACCTAGACCACTGCAGTCCTTTTCTCTTTGGTCTTCTGTGGTGCCATCTTGGCCTGCTTACATGTATCTAGCATTCTGCAGTCAAACGATTCCATCCCTTCCTTGCTTTGATCAAGTAGTTTTGCACCTTAAATCCCTACACTAGCATTCTGTCTGCTCCTGATCTGTCCAGTTCTGTGGGACATTGAGACATTAGTGGAACAGGTGAATGCACATCAAAGCACAGAGCAGAAAAGAACAGAACCTTGGACAGTTCAAAGGGCAGCCTGCAGTCTGATCTGTTTTCCTCCTAAGAGGCAGATAAAGATGTTGCCTCTGCAGAAAGCTAGAGCCAAATGAAGTCTTATGTGGACTGTCAAGACCTGGAGTTTGATAGGTTCCCTGGTAGAGCCAGCTGACCACAGATGTCTGTGCAAGTTATCAATGTCATAAATTGACAAAAAGGGTGAGGGGACCATATCCTTTTCAGTGTATAGACGTTTCACTGCCTTGTTAACAGGAGGTGATGCCCATGTCTACTAGAATATCAAAAATATTTAAAAGCCAGAGATACGAGAAACGCCAAAATACGAGAATGGCCAAAATATTTTGAAATTTTAGAACAAGAAAGTGGTAAATTTAAATTACAGAGCTATGAGAAAATAAAGTCTAAAGTACGAGATTGGCTCCATTATTATCAAATAATGGAGACTTTTAAACAAGACAGGAAAATTGGTTTCCAGGTGGAGAAATCGAAACTAGAGACAGAATTGTTAGAACCCAATACTAAGAATTTATCAAGAATGTATAACCTATTGCTGAAGTGGAATACAATAGACGAAACTGTTAAGCCAGCTATGATTAAATGGGCACAGGACATAGGTCATGACATTATGTTCGCGGACTGGGAACAGGTATGGACCACCGGTATCAAATTTACGGCATGTAATGCCTTAAAAGAAAATATTATGAAAATGATTTATAGGCGGTACATGACCCCAGTCAAGCTCGTGAAGATTTACCATCTGCCCAATAATAAATGTTGGAAATGTAATGAAGCCGAAGGTACCTTCTTTCACCTTTGGTGGACCTGCCCAAGGATTAAGGCCTTCTGGGAAATGATTTATAATGAAATGAAGAAGGTACTTAAATGTACTTTTCAAAAGAAACCGGAGGCATTTCTCCTAGGCATGGTTGGCCAATTGGTTTCAAAGAGGGATAAGATTTTCTTTATGTACGCCACTACAGCAGCAAGGATCCTTCTAGCAAAGTATTGGAAGACACAAGAATTACCTACACTGGAAGAATGGCAGACGAAAGTGATTGACTTTATGGGACTGGCAGAAATGACCGGCAGAATCCGCAACCAAGAGAAAGAGACAGTGGAGGAAGATTGGAAGAAGTTTAAAGTATATCTTAAGAACTGTTGTAAAATAGAGGAGTGATAAAATGTCAAGGGGAAGGAAGATGCAGAATTGCAGCTAAAACTGTTTGATGATTTAAGGTGAAATTGAGAATGACAATGAGTTTAAATTTAAAATTTAATTGGCAAAAAGGGTTGTTGAAAAACTGCAAAATAAGGATGCAAAAAGGGTGAGGTACGGGGAAGTCCGAGAAACGAGGCGTATGAAAATGAGGTTAAGAAATGATATTTTTTGGGTGTGTTTGTATTTGTTGATGTTTGTGTGTTGTTGCTGTTTAGTGTTAAAAATTGGAAAATTAATAAAAAATTATATATATATATATAAAAAAAGAGAAACGCCCCTCTTATGTTCCTTCACTTATCCCCTCCCCCCTCCTGAATTCCACTTCTCCTGATCTTTGCTTTCGCTGGAATTTCTAAACGTATTTGTGAAACCATACCATGTAACTCAATACGTTCTTGGACTGGTTAGAACAGAACTAGTGTGCTAACAGGACTTAATTCTATTGAGTACTCACCCCCCTCATCTCCTTCCCTTGCTCCCTGTTCTGCCTTTTCCTTAGTTGTCCCCCGCCCCTTATACAGTGATTTGTATGAAACATTGTTTGGAAAAAGAATGAATAAAAATCTTAATTTTAAATTCCAGAATTGTTGGCCATGCAGTTTGTTTCAGCTTTCAATTCCTTCAGCTCATTTGTATCCCACCCCGCCCCCACATTAATAAAACACTATGGAAATCCACATTGCTAGGTCCAAAGGAGATACTCAACTGTGCGACGATGTTCTTCATAAAGCTACCCAGTCACTCTTTTGCAAGTAATGTAGTTCTTTGCTGCCATACCTGTTGCAAGGAGGCTATACCAGGCTTTATTTCTCTATTGGAAATGTGTGCTAAGATTTTACCTCTCCACTGCCTTGAATTTGAGGTAAAAAAGAAAAAAAGAAAAGACTAAAGTGGTCACAAAATGCTCACATCAATCATTGCTGAAAGCAAAGGCCTTTCCACACACCCCATTCTTAGCTGGAGCTTTGAGTTGCCTTTTTGCTTATCTTCCTGTTGTAACTTCTTATCCGTGAAATGTTTGGGAGTGAAACACTGGGCTATTTCTGTTTTCTCTGGATTTATTGTGTATCTTGTTTTCTATCACTGAGTAGGAACAACAGGATTAAATGGAAGTAGCAGAGCTGCATGTCAAATTGCTTCACTAAAGCATGACTCGTGCGCAGAGGGAAACAAATGGACACTTCTCTTGTGCTGTGTAATTCTGACAGCCCACTTAAAGGAGGGTTATAGGACTGTGTGGAACCCACAAGTGCCTAACTACGTATTTTTATACATATGTACCATTATCACAACTAAGGTGCTTGTTTGTTTGTTTCTGTAAGGCCCTTAAATATCCCTGTTCAAACAAGTTTATGTCCAATGAACACGTGGAAGCAGATAAGCAGCCTATGACCCTTCCCTGACTTCACACATAATTTTCCAACTTCCATCTAGTATTTTTTATCATTTCCGCCCCATCTTTCACAATCAAATTGTCTCAAGGTGCTATCATCATTCTGATGAATCTTTAAACAGATGTTGTTCTGTTCATATCAAAAGCAGAAGGCTGAAGAATAAAAGTAAGTAAAAATATTCCAGCCTTTTATAAGTGTTGGTCCATATTCATTTATTTATCACCACTACTAATTGATTTTCCTATTTATACCCCACCTTCTAAATGACTTAACAACTTAACAATTTATTTTAAATACAATGAGTTACCAGGAAGGATTGTATGTACATACAAATTTACCTCCCCTAAGGTTTTCAGACATCCCAGTTCCAACTGCTGCTGCTAATGAAAGCCTGGGAGATGAGCTTGCCCTGAAATGCATGCTGGTGCAGCCAGAATTTAGTCTCTCACCGAGTAAGGTTTATGTACCAGTGCTACTGCTGCTGCCTCAAATAATTTTGGGTTCCTGATACAAGAGGTACTGGAGGAGTAAAGGTTTTCACAATGCTCACCCCATCCTTCAGGTGCTCCACTGCTTACCTCATGAAGCAAATCCCCCTTCCTGGTGGCCTTCACAGCTTTTGGACTACAACTCCCATCATCACCATCCATTAGCTATGCTGGCTGAATCTGAGGGGACCAGATGTTCTAAGAGCTTTGACAGTGAGTGAAGGTTATGGGAATTAATACAGTAGCTGCTACCTATGAATCAGGACTGTTTTCTGCCCCAGCTTCTTACTGCTCACTAAACTCTGTTGCCTTTTGAGCTTCTGACACTTCTTCCTCCTAGTCTGCCCCCTCTTTTCTCTATGACCACTCAATGTCATCCCACCACCAATTCCCTGGCTTCTTCAGCTGGTGTCTCAACCACACTTCTGCATCCAGCCAGTCCATGACATAGGAGCCAACAAGAAGTGCCTGATTGTGACAGCACTCTTACCACTTGTGACTACCCACAAATGGTTTTCAGAGGCACACTGACTCCAACTGGGGACGAAGAACATAGACCTCATGCTTAGAGTCCACTGATAGCCTCATCCTCCAACATTTGAAAGAGTATGAAATCTGTTGAGAACTAGTTCTGATCCACACACTTGTTCAAGAGATGAGGATCAGGGCATTTGATATACCAATTTGCAAAGATCAAAGCCCTATTTAACCTATTTAACTGTCAATGACTGTAAATCCATTTATGACACATAACTCTGCAAACCAACTGAGGAGCTGTGAAGCTTTGTAATATACAATCATTAGCATAGCTAGGGTGGTGGGCAGGGGAAAAACAACACCTGACTGTTGATGCTTTCCTCTTATAGAATAGACAATGAGGGGAAAATTCACATTTTTGGCTTTTGGGGTTTTTTTTTATTTGTTTTTGTTTTGCTTTAAGCAACCAAGCAAAAACAAGGCAGCTGTTTTTATGTGCTCAGTCCTGGAAGGTTAGCATAAATCCCAGGAGAAACAGATCAGCTTCTCAAGTGCAGATGAGGCAGGCAAAGGTAAATGATAAATAGCATCAGATGCCCCCACAATTTATCATAAGGTTCTCCTTCCTTATGTGCTATGCTATACACACAAAAGTATATACACATGGCTTATCAAGGCAGTCATCCAGTCAAAGATGGCTTTAACCCTGCATAATCCTTATCTAAACACTTTTTGAAGTCTCAGCCCCTCAGGAATACTTGCTTTTGGGGTCTCTCGGCAGTTCTCTATTGTTACAGGGCAGTGGGAAGAAACATCTGTTATAGTGTCTGTGTGGTGTTTTTTTAAAAGCTGTTACTACAAAATGGTAATTCTCCAAAGAGTGGGGAATGTGGCATATAGCAATATAGTTGGGCTCCTTTTAAAAACTACCTACTATAGAAATCAAATCAATATGGAGAGTGCTCTTATACTATTTTCAATGTGCATGCATCTCTTTCTGCAGTTACTTGGCAACAGACTGAGATTAGAAATCGTAAGCACTTGCTCTACAAAAATGCTACAGGAACTGGTGGTTACACAATCACCAATTTATTCCCAGTTGCACCGAAAGGACCTTGTGGTTCTGAAGAAAACAAGATTTATATGATAAAAGGAATTCACAGAAGGTCAAGCCCTACACAATGAAATTGATTTTTTTTTTTGCTGTGGAAGAAACCAAACCAAAATTTCACAGTAGACAAAATGGTTTAGTGAAAAAGACACTAATACGCTAGTAAAAAAAAACCCCCCAAACAAAACATAGTATATTAAATGAAGTTTTTGTTTCTGCATTCCAAAAACAACAGCACAGTTTTTCAAGCCTTGACAGCTTTCTTCTAGCGCTCCACACTTTCCTACAAGTAAACCCCACTGAACAAAGCAGGATTGAAGTAAACATGTATAGGATTCAGAGCTATTTCTGAGTGCACATGATTAGGATTATGCTGAACAACTGATGTCACACACACATTGAATTTGGAGTACACTATTGCTCACAATGGGAATAAGTAAACATGCATAGGACAGACTGTAAAGTCACATTCAGAATGGGCAGGAGGGTTTGTGTGTATTTATACGGGTATTTAATTCCATATAGAATTCTCTCTGAAATCACCATGCATGATAGGACTGTGATTGTGTTAGCACCGTGGAATGGGATGGGGGTCTGTGACCATGAACTACGCAAAAGATATTGGGGGGCCCAAAACAGCCCATCCTCCATGAGCTGGACAGGTCTGAGAGTATAGGATGACCAAACAGCCAGGCCCACAAGAATGCAATCATTTGTGTGAGAAAAGAGGTGAAATATTATCACTTGCCACAGCACAGTGCCCCCTCTCAGTAAGTGAGAATTCAAGGGTTTACCCACACTATTACCCTTGAGAGCTTTGCCAGTGTGTACAATGGCATTCCTAATAATACCTTTCTGATTTCATTCTAAAAGTAGTATTTTAAGGAATATAGCAGCATCTATAATATGCATTAATGACACTGATACCTCACATTTTCTCTAAGAAGCTCAATATAGTATTACATAGTTCTCTCACTCTTCATTTTACCCTCACAACAATCCTGTGAGGTAGGCTAGGCTAAGAGGCAGTGACTAATCCAAGGTCACGCAATGAGCTTCATGGCTTGAGGGGATTCAAACTCTGATATTCCAGATCCTAGTCCAACACTCTAACAGCTATACCACACTGCCGTATTATGGCACCTTGAGTGTCAGTGGTGCTTTGGAGTTTGTGAAAGGTAAATACTTGAATACTAAATGTATAGAAGGCTAGAACTGTCTATGTGCTACTGCTGAACACATATCAGTGATCAGAAATTACTAAAAAAAAATCCTTCCAGTAGCACCTTAGAGACCAACTAACTTTGTTAATGGTATGAGCTTTCGTGTGTATGCACACTTCTTCAGAAATTACTATTCTTGGTAATTTTTTAATCTAATTAATCTATCAAAACCTGTAAACTAAGCTTCTTCTCCAAAACTCTCCACTTAAATGCTCCCCCAACAGCAAAAGTTCTATCACTGCAACTCTGCTGCATAATATATTGCCACTATTTATCATTTCAACGACATTTTCCAGTGTACAAATTGCCTTGGAATTGCTTTAGCATTCATATCTTGTTTATCCTCACAATAAGCTTGAGAAGTAAGCGACTATGCTGAGAGACTGTGACTTGCCTAAGGGCAGCGATATGAGCTTTTTAGCTCTGCAGGGATTTGAACCTGGTTTCCCCATGTCCAAAAACATTTTGTAAACATCGCATGACAACTGGAAGCAGTCAGATACACTCATACCCCGAGATCTGGGTTTTTTTAAGAGACAGCCAACTTTCTTTGAATTCTTTCCACAAATCCCCACGACTATAGCACATTAACTGCAGAGTCTTGAATAATCCCATTATCAAAGCTGATTTGCACCACATCTTTCCAGTTATCCTTCTGCTCAATCAAAGTTGATACTATTCACTCTCCTGAAAGCCATTCTTGTACTTAGATGTATGCTTACAACCATTTCGCACACCAAAACTGTTTCACAGAATTTAACAGGGAAATAAAACCAGCAATTGTGTGCTGCCACACAAGCAAGTTTGGAAGAGTCTGCTATGGATCAGTCTGCTATGAAAAGCAGACCAAACAAACTCCTTGTCCATTAGTGATGTTGGGGATGCTGCTAGAGCTGTGGTCTAAACCACTGAGTCTCATGGGCTTGCCAATCAGAAGGTTGGCGGTTTGAATCCCCGCAATGTGGTGAGCTCCCATTGCTCTGTCGTAGCTCCTGCCAACCTAGCAATTCGAAAGCACACCAGTGCAAGTAGATAAATAGGTACCACTGTGGCGGGAAGGTAAACCTAGTTTCTGTGCGCTCTGGTTTCCGTCACGGTGTTCCGTTGCACCAAAAGCGGTTTAGTCACATGACCGAGAAAGCTTTCTGTGTCCTTTACCTTTACCTATTAGTGATGTTCCAAGAGTTTGTAATTACCATACTTTTTCCGTGTATTAGACGAAGTTTTTTTTTACTCCAAAATAGTGTTTAAAAAGGGGGCTCATCTAATACACGGGCAGTACATTGGGGGACCGGGTGATTGGTTGCAGCCTCAAGCTGCAGCTTGTCAGCGGTGATTTGGTGAGTGATTGTTGCCTTGGATTGGCTGCTCCTGCATTAACTGGGCAGGTGATTGGTTGCTGCGTCAAAGGCTGCCTTGGATTGGCTGCTCCTGCATTAATTGGGCAGGAGATTGGTTGCTGCATCAGGGGCTGCCTTGGATTGGCTGCCGCTGTGGCAATTGGGTGCTTGGTTTCCGGCTTGTGTTTGCCAATGGGCAGGTGCTTGTTGGCTTCTGCGACGCAAGCAATGCTGAGCTCTTGTCTTTAGGGTTAGTGATTTTCTGCACCCTCCAAAAGCTCAAGAACCTTGGGCAATCCCCCCAAAAGCCCAACAATTCTGTGCAATCTTTCCCCAAAGCAATTCCCCCCCAAATCTCAGCAACTGTAGGCAATCCCCTCCCAAAGCTCAGCAACTCTGGTAATATAGCCATCTCCCTCCCCCATTTTCTTAAATTATAGCCCCCCCAAAATAGGGGGCGTCTTATACATGGGGGCATCTTATAGACGGAAAAGTATGGCATTACCTTGTTCAAAATGCACATTTGCTTGTAATGCATCAACATTATTATGTATTATGAAGCTGTGTCACTCATTTTCCCAATAAATTCTTCCCAAACTTTGAATGCAACACATGACTCTGCACATGCTTGTACCAGTGAGTTTTCAACTGTGTTTCAAAATAGCTTGCTTTCATCCAGGTTCTGGACAATCTGGTCCATAAGACTGTAGCTAGAAAGCCTGGATCAGGGCACAGGTGAAACTGTCTTTTTAAATTATACTTTTGTGGGATTTATATTGCAACAAAGTTTTCTATAAAATCAATCCAACACATCCAGATACGTCAGAATCAAATGCAAAGCAACCCAACCTTTTTCCATCTGCCACAATAACTACCTAAATCTGAACTTAAGAAGGCCTAGCAAAAAAAAAGTTTCAAAACCTCATTGGCTGCATAATATTTGGCAGAAGATGGTTCCAAAATCAGGGTGGTACCACCAAGAAGGCCCTGTTCCAAGTTCTGATCATACAGAACTCACTAGGTAGTAGTATGTCCAAAAATGTCTCCCCAGCAGATCTTAACTCAAAGGCAAACCAGTACAGGGAGAGGCACTCCTTCAGAAAACTGGGTTCCAAACTATTTAGTGCTGTGTAAGTCAATACCAGCACCTTTGGGTGCAGTATTGAATGGGGGGGGGTGTCAGTGAAGATCTCTCAAGAGATGGTGCCAGGTAGCATAGATGCATTCTGTACTAGATGCAATCTCTAAGTTGTGTTAAAGGGCAACCCCATGTAGAGTACATTAATTAGTTGCTTGGTTGGGCATGAATAGCTGTTATCAAGCTACCTCTATCCAGGAATGGCTGTAGTTGGTGAACTAGCCGTAGGTGGCAATGGGTACTCTGTGCCACTGTGTCCACAAGCATCCAGTGACAAAGTGAAATTAAGGAGTACTGTCAGACTACACACCTGGTCCCTCAAGGCAAGGGAAGTGTAATCCCATCCAGAAGAGGCTGATCACCCAATTCCCATACTGCTGATCCATAGTACCTTCATCTTGCTGGGATTCATCTTGAGATTCTTAGTCCCCATCTGGTCCATCTGATTCTGATGGGAAAGAGTGATAGACCTGGGTGTCATCAGCATACTGATGGTACTTCACCCAAAATCCCCTGACAATTGTTCCAAATTGTGTCATATTGGAAAGGAAACAAGAAAAATCCCTCCAGGACCCTAATATATTCAGGCTGCTGAGCTGCTTTGAAGGTGTTCAGACACGTTTTGTTGGGGACCACATGTGGCAAGAGTGTTTTTGCATAGGCAACTGATTGGCCACTGTGGAAACATAATTGTAGACTAGATGGACCATTGGCCTGATCCAGTAGGATTCTTCTTATTTTCATACATTCACAGAATTTTGAGTCCCTACATTCAGGAGCTCTCCATAGTTGTGACCTGAAGTAACAGGTGTTCTGCAGTTCTCTGATGACTTAACAGAATCATTTAATGAAAAATTTCCCACAGTGATTAATGGCCAGGACTTGCACACACAAAAAAGATGCAATTACTGAGGGGCAGTTAAAAATTACTGAAAAATTATGGTGCTGTTTAACAACAACAGCAACAATTAAAGCAAAAGCATTGCGCCAACAAAGTGAACTAGGAGATACCGTAACTCTTTGAAAATAGAGAGCATCCACTAATAATGTTGCTAAATTATGAGCTGATTTTAAATTGAGCTAAGGGGCCCATTACTAGTAAAAATTGGGTTGTGTGCACAGAAATTATTTATTTAGAAAAACAGGAGCAATATATCCTTTAGCATAACTGCAGGCTTAATCCTAGTCCAGCATCAATATCTTGATAATTGTATGAATGAGGAGAGGAGCCTTGCTGCAACTGCAAATCTTGCACTCTGTTTTTCTAATTCCTAATTGCAGCAGCTTCCCCTGGTCCCATATAAATCAGCAAAGTAATGAAATTAACTACACTGGATACCCAGAGTGTTGGGTGAATCAATTTCATTCCAAAGGCAATGGCGGGGGTGGGGTAGGGCAGGACCTATTGGAACATCTTTTTTAAAAGAGGGGGGAGATAAAATCTGAAGTGATGCTGAAGGAGGGTAAGGTACCGTTCAAAGAAAAATATATTTATAGAACTAAAATGTTGGTGTGTCGTTGTTTTTTTTAAATTAAGGTTACCAGTACTGCTGTGGATAAGTACCTATGATCTCATATATTTTAAAACAATTTCAAAAATAGTACACCAGTGTTATGGGTTAAGGGGGCTGCTTGTGCGTAAATGGTTGAGCTCTCAACTCATGCAATCAGTTTCTAAACTCTCCCAGTCCGCGGAGCCATGGGTGCATGGCTACCTCAATCGCTGGCAGAATCCGTCAGTGGGCGTTTCCGGAATTTGCGCCAACATAAGAGTTCCTTAACGGAAACTCTCCTTCTGGATTCTCTGCGTGACAGTTTCCTACGCGGAGTAGGCGTCCCCAGCGGAGGTCCTGAAACCTCTCCGCTGTTCTCACTGGAAGTATCTTGGAGCCATCCCTCCGACTGAGTTTCTGTGGGAACTCTCTCTCTCCCCCTGCTGGTTCCTTCCTCAGCATCCGAGGCTCTCCTACCCTCCTTGAGCCCTTCCACCACCTGACTCTCCGATGGCAGTTCCCTGACAACCAGTAAGATAGTGGTAGGTGAATATAGGAAAGGTAGAATGAAATATAATGGAAATGCAGATAAGATTAATTCCTCATTATTGAAGGAAGAATTAACACTGGGCTACAATTTTTTACTTTTTGAATGTTGTCTAGATTTCTACAACTGATTTAGGGAATTTTTGCACTGCTGAATCAGGAAATGGCATCTGTTTCTCTCCATCAGGTCAGGTTTACTGTAAACTGAATGGTGGGCATTGATAAAGGTAAGTACACGTAAATTGTATGTTGCTTCACCATTTTTCAAACTTCAGGGCTTGAACTTCCATTTCTTGGAACTCCTGGAATGCTCAGCGGCAGGGAGGTCTCTCTTCAGAGTCCAACAGTAGTTAGCCATCATGACTGCGTCCCAGCAACCCTTATACCTGGTCTCCATCTCTTTCATGTCCTGATGGAATCTCTCCCCCTGCTTGTCACTCATTGAACCCAGGTTCTCAGGAAACCGGTCCATATGTGAAAATAGGTAGTGCATCTTGACGCTCATGTTGCAGCCCAGGTTTCTGAAAGCAGTCAGCATATTGTTGACAAGTTCTGCGTAGTTTCTGGCCTTATTGTTGCCAAGAAAGTTCTTCACTACCAGAACAAATGCCTTCCATGCTTCCAGTTCCACTTCGTTCATTGAGTTTCTGAACTCTGGATCTCTGATGAGCTGACAAATCTGAGGACCATCAAAGATGCCAGCTTTCAACTTCTCCATAGTCAATCCTGGAAAAGCCTGGCACAAGTAAGTGAAGCAGTCACCATCCTTGTCCAGAGCCTTGGTGAACTGCTTGATTAAGCCTAGCTTGATGTGCAGCGGTGGGAAGAGTATTCTGTCTCTGTCCACCAGAGGGTCGTTGATGACGTTCCTTTCTTTGCAAGGCACCAGTTTCCTCCCGCACAGGCCAGTCCTTCTTTGTGTAATGCTGAGCACGGTCCCTACTACCCCACATGCACAGAAAACATGGGTACTTGGTGAAGCCAGACTGTTGTCCCAACAAAAAGTTCACCATCTTCAGGTCAACACAAATAAACCACTTATGCTGATCATAACCAATTTCCCCCAGCACATACTTCACCGCTTCATAGTTCTCCTTCAGTGTAGTCGAGTGAGCCAGGGGTATAGAGGCAAACTGGTTGCCGTTGTGTAGCAGAACACATTTCAGTGATTGCTTGCTGCTGTCAATGAACAGTCTCCAATCTTTGGGTTCGTACTGTGGCACTCCAAGCTTGAGCAGAAGCTGCGCAATATCTGCACAGTACACCAAGTCCTTCTCTTCTGAGAAAAAATGGAGGTACTCTTGATGCCTGTTGTGGAAAAAGCTGATGCGAGCACTGTCAGAGAGGAGGTTTTTTTCCTTCAATCTGGATGCCAACAGTTCGGCAGAGTCCTTTGACAAGCTGAGGTCACGAACTAGATCATTCAACTCCTTTTGGGAAAATGGATGTGGAGCATAATCTTCAAGAACCACTTCTTCTTCTTCATGTCCTTCAACACTGGAGGCATCTTCATCACTAATGTCAGGAAGTTCTCCAAAGATAGGCACTGGAATTTCATCACAATGAGCTACAGGACGACATGCTGATTGAAGATCAGGATACTTGAGGCTGCTCCGGTTCTTTCTGTTGATCCCAGCCACACCAATTTATGGAAGATTTCAAGGTTTTATGACTTCAAACTGATCCCTTTTCGACATAATCACCCAGAACTATCGGACCTGAATACTTCTTGTCATTAAAATAATCATTTCCAATCAAAACAATTATTCGACATGTCATTTTACCCCCACCAACTTCTTCTAAAATGCTCCACACAAGCGTATATGTCAACAAAAACGTAAAAAAGGACATGTGGCCATAGCTCAAAAACTTGACCTGATTGAGCAAAACCAATGTGATTTTTGGTTTCAGCGCATCAGATTCGTCCTAAATCAACTGAAAAAACGCAGACAACAAATTTGTTGTTGACCAGTGTAATAGGTCAGGTTATAAGTGCCACAAAATGTTGGAGGGTGGAACACTTCAGTTAATAGTTCCAGCTACTCCATTTCCTTTTCTTTCCAACCCAGATTTTCCTTCCTCAGCAAGCCAGTTTGCATTCAGTGTCCATTGAAGATGCATGTTGCTTATTTGCATGTTTTGGGAGCTTTTCTGAAGGGTGTGTGTGTTTTGTGGCATGGCTAAACTGGTGCCAATTCCAACTACAATGAAAAACTTTGATTTCTCTATGGGCAGTTTTCAGTGTTATAACTGTGGCCTCTCCAGACTATGCAAAGGTATTTTCTATACCTTTCTGTTCTTTTTATCTATGTTCCTGTGTCACCCTGTTCCAACTACTACAATTCACTGCCCTCCGACCTATCTTTCCCACACCCCATTCCAGCACATGCCACTGAGTTCTTATGGGGCTGCTTTTGGATGGACATGTTTCCCCTTTAAGGATTTCCCAAAAGATTTTTTGAGCATTTGCAATCTTTGATAAGAAGAGCCAGCTGGATCAGGCCAATGGCCACCTAATCCGGCACCCTGCTCTCACAGTGGCCAAACAGTTGCCTGTGAGAAACCAGCTAATGAGATTCAAGCAAAAGAATATTGTCCTCTCCTGTGGTTTTCAGGAACTGGTATTCAGAAGCGCAACCTCTCTCTTCTAGATGGTGTGGTTTTGGGGTATTGTTCATCCCATGTATTTTATTTTTAGTTTGAGTTATAACTCTTACATAAAACTGTGAAATGATTTCCTTTGTCTTTGGTTTATTATTTGTTGCTCAGTAATATTTATAGGGACGGGGGTGGCACTGTGGGTTAAACCACAGAGCCTAGGACTTGCCGATCAGAAGGTCGGCGGTTCGAATCCCCACGATGGGGTGAGCTCCCGTTGCTCGGTCCCTGCTCCTGCCAACCTAGCAGTTTGAAAGCACGTCAAAGTGCAAGTAGATAAACAGGTACTGCTCTGGCGGGAAGGTAAACGGCGTTTCCATGTGCTGCTCTGGTTTGCCAGAAGCGGCTTAGTCATGCTGGCCACATGACCCGGAAGCTGTACATCGGCTCCCTCAGCCAATAAAGCGAGATGAGCGCCACAACCCCATTAGGTCACGACTGGACCTAATGGTCAGGGGTCCCATTACCTTTTTAATAATATTTATATACCACTTAATATACAGAGGGAAGAATTCAACACAGTGCTAAGTTGAAGTGTCATAGCAGTGTAATAGGTGTACTAGCAGAATGGCCTATGCAAGACAAGACACAGAAAGTTAGTATGGTTCTCATAGCTGGTTGCACAACAGTCTTCTTTAGCCTCAATATCTCCTGTTGCACAACAAGCTTCTACTGACACAACTGTTGTGCTGGATTTCATATTGGACAACTATTATTCTCATGCTTATACAAGGACAACAGCTCTAATTATTGGACCGATAAATTATGTAATGGTGGATGTTTGAAAGTTTACATGATGTTCACATTTTTGCTATAAAACTGTATATAATTGCAATGTATGTTGTTTACAGGACTTTATTAATAAGTGTTGCCCTTGAGAATGTTGATAAACTGCTTATATACTTTACTATAGTCAAGTGAAATATATATATAAATAAACATAAATAAAAAAATATTATTTTAAGACAGTTCCAAATATTCACATTCATGACGTTATTTATCAAGTGCACTATCTAATACCATAAATATAAACATGCATCTGCTAAACATCACCAGTCATAGTTCTGGGAGATTGTGCTGGCTTTTCCATGACACTGCTTGAAGTTATTTAAAAAGAAATACAGCAAATCAGTTTTGCCAAAGACCACAATGATTATTCATAAAATTCCAGCATGTGTTATACATGCAATGGGAGCTCTAAATGTCTTGAGAAAAATTATTTTCTTAAGGAACTTAAGGAACAAAGACCCTTAAAAAGAAAACAAAATTAAACAGATACAATTGAACTGATTTAGATTTCTTTAAATTATGTCTCATTTTATCCATTCTTTTTTCCGACTGCCAGTGCTGCTACCAAGGACTTGCTTATAGTGTGTGTTTTGTCCCTAAATGAACTCTTCTATATGTGGGTGTAATGAAGTTAATTACTTGGAAACTTTGACAATCCTGTTGATAAGCCTGAAAATGTTCAGAGATCTCGATTAATTGGGATATTCATCCAAACTTCTAATAGAAAACCCACCATTCTGGCAGCCGGATATTTGCATATCTTGAGGAATTCTCAATAAAGTGGTTATTACTAAATTCTATTCCCCACTGCTACTACAAGTTGAATCCAAATGTCTAATTTCCCGCCAGTGTCAAATGTAGGCATGGTCAGTCATAGCATGCTAGCAGTCTTAGTTTTAAAAGTTTAGTAATAATTGCAGTTGTATTATTTAGATAGGTTGTGGAAGTTGCAGGAATGTAAGAATATATTCAGACTGACAGCTACTGTTCCGATATCCTAGGATGAATCTGTAGTTGTGAAGCACCTATATTTTGCAACTATGAACACTATGTATTTTTAAGTGGAACCCCTGTGAATTTCTACAAGAAAGAAGATTCCACCTAAACATTAGGAAGAACTTCCTGACAGTAAGAGCTGTTCGACAGTGGAATTTGCTGCCAAGGAGTGTGGTGGAGTCTCCTTCTTTGGAGGTCTTTAAGCAGAGGCTTGACAACCATATGTCAGGAGTGCTCTGATGGTGTTTCCTGCTTGGCAGGGGGTTGGACTCGATGGCCCTTGTGGTCTCTTCCAACTCTATGATTCTATGATTCTATGACCAAAGTGTTTATTATATTGGATCTGTTTAGCTATTTAATGGCAGATATTGGCAGTGTTATGTAACGTCAAGGTAATTCATGCTTGGTTACAAATATAGTACAAATACAAATCAGTAACTACATATTGTGGCCCATAGGATAAAAGGCAACAGGGAAGTACAAGTCTTTTTTTAGCTTTGGGGCCTGATTCTGAGCAGTGTCTAAAGTGCTCTCAGTCAGTAATTGCCAGCCATTTTACTCAAGACCCACAGGTTGCCCTTATTTGCAATGGAATTTTTTTTTTTAATCCCTTTATCAGTTGGGCGTGTGTGAAATTTGCAAGCTGGCAATGTGGGACATGAACATAATAAAGGCTAAAATAGCCACATTCAAGTACTGATTGCATTGTCTTTTATTGCAAGTGGGACTTTCTAGGAAGAGCATTCCAGCTCAGGGTCCCTTCTAAACAGTCAATATTCCAGCTGTGGTCTCAATCCCTCCTTTTCCTCCCCACCCCGCTCAACAGACACTCAACACTGAACACAGCTACGGTACTTGCTGTGCTTAGTTCACACTGGGCTGGATTTTTAAAATTGCACCCTTACAATTTTTGTTTTAAATTGTACTCTGCAAAGCATGCTGCTTGTTCCTCAGTAGTTCCATTTCAAGACTATCCACACCCTATATTTAGAGCACATTTAAAGCCCACAGCTTCCCCCAAAGTCTCCCAGAACCTGTAGTCTACCTCCCACAGAGCACCGATGCTTGACAAACTACAGTTCCCAGGAAAATTGGAGGGGGGAATCATGGGCTTTAAATGTGCTTTAAAAGTACAGTGATACCTCGGGATAAGTACTTAATTCGTTCTGGAGGTCCGTACTTAACCTGAAACTGTTCTTAACCTGAAGCACCACTTTAGCTAATGGGGCCTCCTGCTGCTGCTGTGCCGCCGCCACACAATGTCTGTTCTCATCCTGAAGCAAAGTTCTTAACCTGAAGCACTATTTCTGGGTTAGCGGAGTCTGTAACCTGAAGTGTATGTAACCTGAAGCGTATGTAACCTGAGGTACCACTGTATGGTGTGGTCACTGGCAATCATTGTCTGAGTTTGCTATTAGCGTGAATCATGTCTGTAATAAAAAAAGATATGATCTACAATTTTACCAGTATAGTATAGGGTTAGATTTGTCTAATAAAACAATATTATTGTTAATGCTTTAAAAAAGCTTTAGCCATGAAGAAATAGATGCTCTACACTTGCTGCTGCATAACTACTGAAATCACCTTGTTGCTGTGAGAATTTGAAAGGTTCTGTTATCACAGAAACCTGTCATATCATGGCTGCTATAAAAGCTGTTCCCTGGAGATATTTGTTTGGTAGCTTCTAGGACCAGCATTGATAGAAACAGTAAATTGTGAGTCAGAAGGCAGCTTTCAGAACCATTAAGTCTGAAAACCCTTTTTGTAGGAGAATATAAATAAATATTCTGAATATGTGGACATGTGCAGGTAGAAGATTTCTTCTTCTGGGTATCTGTCTAAAAGATCTTGGCACTTGAGACCCTTTTTTATTCAATTGCCTGAATTAAAATAAATCTCAATTTTATCTAACGTTTTGCTAGAAATGTATTTTTCCGGGAATAATAGAGCTCAGTGGGTTTGAGCTCCCCCCCCCCAATATGACAAAAGCAGCTTGGGTAGACTAGTACTAAATTAAGGGACAATTTTGTGTTTGAATTTTAGGGGTGGAGTTTTCTTTTAGGGGTGAGTGAAACATCTAAGCATTTCTGCTGGCTTACTCTTTTCATTGCTACTGCCAGTTTCACAGTGGCATTTCTGATGGACACTGGCTCCCTCCCAAAGGCCCACAGGAATTATACAAAATCATTGTGTATCATCTTTCCAAAGACGCATTCTGTAAAAAGAAACAGCACCTAAAAACAATACATAACAACACTGCAGGAGATCTGCCCGGAAGCCCACCTTCACTGTCACTGGTAAGCTTCCTCCTTTGCTCCCTTTCCTATGAACTGTCCACGTAAAGTTTGCCAGTCCAGGGATCAAACTGGAAGGCAGTAAAATAACTGAGGAATGTGTGGATTGCAAATGGGCAAATGTATGCAGATGGGATTAAGACCCTCCTGCTTCCTTGAGTTTTGTGAATTGGGAAGTAAAAGTAGGCACTTTGCCTCAAGGCATATTAGGGAATGAGATGGAGTGGGGTGTGTGGAAATGGTGGATCAGTTTGGATCTCAACAAAACATAATATTCCAGCCTGGAGAATTGGCTAACACATATTCTGTTGTTGTTGTTTAGTCGTTTAGTCGTGTCTGACTCTTCATGACCCCATGGACCTGAGCACGCCAGGCACTCCTGTCTTCCACTGCCTCCCGCAGTTTGGGCAGACTCATGTTTGTAGCTTCAAGAACACTGTCCAACCATCTCGTCCTCTGTCGTCCCCTTCTTCTTGTGCCCTCAACCTTTCCCAACATCAGGGTCTTTTCCAGGGAGTCTTCTCTTCTCATGAGGTGGCCAAAGTATTGGAGCCTCAGCTTCACGATCTGTGCTTCCAGTGAGCACTCAGGGCTGATTTCCTTAGAATGGATACGTTTGATTTTCTTGCAGTCCATGGGACTCTCAAGAGTCTCCTCCAGCACCATAATTCAAAAGCATCAATTCTTCGGCAATCAGCCTTCTTTATGGTCCAGCTCTCACTTCCATACATCACTGCTGGGAAAACCATGGCTTTAACTATACGGACCTTTGTTGGCAAGGTGATGTCTCTGCTTTTTAAGATGCTGTCTAGGTTTGCCATCGCCTTTCTCCCAATGAGCAGGCGTCTTTTAATTTCGTGACTGCTGTCACCATCTGCAGTGATCATGGAGCCCAAGAAAGTAAAATCTCTCACTGCCTCCATTTCTTCCCCTTCTATTTGCCAGGAGTTGATGGGACCAGTGGCCATGATCTTCGTTTTTTTGATGTTGAGCTTCAGACCATATTTTGCGCTCTCCTCTTTCACCCTCATTAAAAGGTTCTTTAATTCCTCCTCACTTTCTGCCATCAAGGTTGTGTCATCTGCATATCTGAGGTTGTTGATATTTCTTCTGTAATGCTATCCAATTATAGTTTTCATTTTTTTTCTGCTATGTTCACCTGGACTAGATAATGGATTTTTTTTTCTAAAATAATATTTATTAAAATTTTTAAGGGTTACAAAAAGCAAAAGTAAAAATAATAACACCATATTAAACAAAAACAAAACAACACATCACAATAAGGAAAAAAACCAAAAAAAGAAGAAAAAAACACAAAAACAAAAACAAAAAACACAACTAATCTTCCCAACTTATCTTTCATTTGCTTGTTTCCTTGACCTCCTCACACCTCCCTTTTTTGTATTCTAATTTGATTAACTATTTCAGCAAATCCTTTCCATCTTTTCCAATTTTTGTTCTGTAATTTATCTCAATATAATGTAGCTTTACTTTCCCTCCTTTCACCAATTTTTTTAACCTTATTTTAACATTTTAACATTAAAACTAAAATACTTATATATGCTTAACTCCTTATAACATTTCTGCTAAATCCATAAAATATCAATCCACCATTTTTCTATCACTCATTAATTTTGCGATATTTCTATATATAAACTTTAAATTTTCCAATCTTCTTCCATCAACTCCTCTCCCTGGTTTCGGATTCTGCCAGTCCTTTTCGTCAATTCCATATACTCCATCAACCTGGAGATCTTATGTCCGAGGCTCTTAACTCTTTTCCAGGTCCCTTCTGCAGATCTTCTTCATATTCTTTAATGCTAGAGAGCAAATCTCGAGAGAACTCCATCCTAACATTACTTTTATTCCTTCTGGATAGTTCAGCCAAATTTCCATAGTTGAAACTAGAGTCTATACAGTGTTTCAGGACGTATTTCAAGATTCCTCCAAATCCAAAGGCCCCCAAAACTTCAATCTCCTTCAAATCCAAGTCCATGTCCCAAAATCAATTAATCCCTGGATAGAGAGATCTTTCCAACTTTCCTTCTTCAGTCCAAGCCGGGATCCAATCCTCAAAATCTGGCTTTTTCTAGATTCAGTCACAAAAGGCCTCAATTTATAGTCCTCAATTTGCTTCTGTAGAACTAAGGATCCCGCTTGTGTTATTTTAGGTTCAAAAACAATGACTTTCTCCTTTTCCTCCACCATTTGTTCTGCCAAGGTAGGTTCCTGTGCCAGGTCCTGAATTATTTCTGTGTTGGTGCTCGCTTCTTGTCTCATATTAGTCACTTTCTGTTCCAAATTATCAATTTTAAAAGTCATGTCATCCATCTTTTTATGAATCTCTTCCAGCAAATAGTTTGTCTTACATAATGCAGTCAAAATAACTTCTCCTATCAACATTTTGTATGGTCCAAGGTCAATCTCTGGTTCTCAGAATCCTTATAATGGATTTCTTGTACTTGTCTCACAAGGAATCATATAGTGCTATGAATTAAACATATTTGCTTGGATGTTGTTGCCCTACAACTCCCATGATCCCTAGCTAGCAGGACCAGTGGTCAGGGATGATGGGAATTGAGTCTCAAAACATCTGGAGGGCTGAGTTTGAGGAAGCCTGGTATAAAGCAATAGAAATAAGAAGTAAAACAAAACAAGAGACAGAATAATGCCTAACAGAGAAATAAACTAGTAGGATATAAAATGCAGGGAGGAGTCACCGAAAAAGGCATTTCATAGGGATTCACCACAATGAACTTACAGGCAGTTGCAGAGTCCCTGAGTATTTTAGGAAGATGGGAAAAGAAATCCTTTCTTCATTTTACTGATTTTTCTGTTAGAAGAGACATGGTTGAAGGGGACACAAATCTATGGGGAATGGAAGGATACCTAGAAGCAATGATTTGAACAGCAAAAGGTAGAGGAAATATTAAAGGAAACCCAGCCAGATGGGTGGGGTATAAATAATGAATTGATGATGATGATGTATTGTGTTGCCATTGGAGAGGAGGTAGTGTTGTGAGCCAAAAAAATGGCTTATCTTCTGAGTTTACGGCAATAAAACTCAGAGACGAGGAGTTAGGAGTCCAGTGTTGTTTATAGCTGGGCAATAGGTTACAGTCGAATTGTTTCACAAAACTGCAACCCTGCCCAAGGGTCTGGGCAGTGGTATTTATAACATTTCAAACAAAGGATTTCAATTTTCACCAATCATGTACATCGCTACCTCATTTCATGTTTAATACACGTGTGCAATAAGCATTAGTAATTTCTGCTGATTCAGCTCTGATTCCCAGCACTTTCTGTTAAAATACTAATTTCTGTTACACTGTGTTAGTGTGCATGTTGGGAACCTGTGTTACACGTAGCCATTTGAACCATGCATCAACTTATGTTCTAGCGTATGAGCTGTATCTTTGTGATTCACATATTAGCTGTACTTCTGCCCCAACGGGGGGTGGGGCTGGCAACTTGCAAAAATAATCAGTTTCATAAAGCAACAGGTTACCATAACTTCTCTATTAGAAGCACACTCAAGGATTTATAGGGGTTCACATTATCATATTTATTGCGGCCCTTTGGGCCACCACCACAGTAGGAACTACACCTGTATGCATCTCCCGCCTTCCTTCACCTCTGCTTTGACCTACACAGCAGGACAGACCACATGAGCATTAATTCAGCCATGCTTCCAGCACATTTCTGTGTGTTTTACTTAGAAACCTAATGCTAATACAAGTGTGCTGAATTACTGTCAAGTGACACAGAATAATCTGCAGCGCAACAAACAATAGCGCCTCATCTAGCACAGCAAGGAAGCTTAATACAGCATAGTACATTAAAGTAACTTTAAATAATAACTGAGCAGACCAGCCATTGTCTGACATACTTCCAGTAGTGGAAGCAGTAGTAGGAAGCAAACAAAATAAAGGAAGGAGAAGAAAAGAGCACTTCAGAAAATCAAGTTAGAGAATATTCCGGATGCTAATAATAGCACTATTTTCAAAGGCGTCATATGTCTGAGAAGCGAATAAAAGCCATGTTTTAGTTTACTTTGGAAAAGTAGAAGAAGAAAGAACATTTCAATAACTTGTTTTCACTGACTTATTATTCAAATTCATTGGATAAGGTGCATGTTTCAAATGCTAATAGCATATTTGAACTTTTCCCCATCATCATTCCTTTTGATATTTATGGTAGCAATACACAGGGAATTTATTAAATTCATGTGGGAGCCAGCAGTCCATGAGTATTTCTATATATATTCATCAACATGGTGCCATTTAACTATCCAGACTCTTCTGTTGCTAACTTTGAAAAGGATGTGGTTCATTTATGACAGCATCCAAGAAACAAAACAAAAACAACAACAACAACAACTGTGTTAGAAGGCAGTATAATTGTTCAGTTCACACTCTGGAGTCTTGTAGCAAAATTAATAAATATGTAATTAAAAATTGTGAATGGACAAAATTTTTTAGGTCAATGAATTAGAAAAGGAAATATATCTCAGAAAACAAGTTATTCTGCATTATTTAATTTTGATTTCTACTTTTTGCATGGATTACCGGTACTCTTTAGACATTCCAAAACATTATCAGAATTGAAGTACAGTAGCAGGATGCACTAATTATTTAAGCATTTTGTTAAACACATATATGTTTACTTAACGAAACAAAACATCCAGGTTTTAACTTGCGAAACTTAATTATATGGCCCTGTAGACTTCTGACAATGTCTTACTATATTTTACTATCTATCAAGTCTGAAGGTCCTAGATATAGCAGGAGATATACAGTTGGCTATAAGATACAGATGAATTGAAATTGAGGTCATATCTGTATGGATCAAGATAAAAGTGCGTTATCAACAGCTGCTTTATTGTATTAAGAACCTGAAAAACTCTAAACACTGTATAATCAATACAGATAAAACTCAGATTGAGAGACAATATGAAAATGGGTAACGAGGGGGGAAATAAATAAACAATCCAGAAGTAGAAGAAAATACTCCAAATGTTCAATAAACTCTAGTACTTACTAAATCCAGGCACCCACAAACTCTCACACCCCCAAACCCATAAAGTTTAAAAGACTTGTTGTAGTTGGGGGTAGATACATGAGTGGCATGTCAAATGTGAACTATGCCTGCATGTTACTATCTTAGTAACATCTGTATTTTTTAAAACACAGTGTGTATGTTTCAGGAAGCAAAAATAATTATCATATAGTCATGATTCATATTTGATTTGCTCCTTGCATTGTCAGGGATGATGGGAGTTAACATCCAACAATATCTGGAGCACCACTTGCCTCCTTTGGCTGGTTAAAACCCACATCATAGCAATTATTAAAGTTGTAGAGTTTTTTAAAAGTTTTTTTTCCCAGTAATGGCAATGTGTTGGCATGGAGAACACCAAACTGCGGAAGCTTGCATTTTAATGATAGGTTCTCAGCACTTTTAAAACAGCTGGTCAAAAACCAATGTCTGCAGAACTATACCTAGAAGGATACTCAATTGACAGGATAACGTATTTTAAATCTGGCTAGTGTGTGCAAGATCCATCTTTCAGAATATACTTATCTCCATAATAACCATTTTAATAATTTGAATTAGCTTGAGAACCCTAACATTAAATTGAGATCAACTGCAGGCTATCATGGAAAAATGTGAGCATTTTAAAATGTATGTATGTATGTATGTATGTATGTATGTATGTATGTATGTATGTATGCAAGATTTATTGGCACATTTGCGATAAGTTTTGGAGTTATTTTTATAAAGTTACATTTTTCTAGTTTGAAGATGATGGTTTTTTAATATTTAAAAGTAGAGAACACTCTGAATAATAGACAGTAGAGAATCAGTCATAAAAATTGAAAAACTGTATATTTTTTAGATGTATATATTTTTGTTTTTCCGAACTGACAAACATATGTATGAACATCAGTTTTCAAAAATCTTTCACTCTCATGAAAATGGTGAAAAAAAATACAGATAACAAAACTTGAGAAAAATAAGGGTGGAAAGAAGATTTGTGCTAGATGGAAAAAAGATGAGAAGAAACCCATTGCAACATTTATGGTCTTCTCATTCTCTCTGGGTATTGCAAACTTTGTATTAAAAGAAAACTAAACCCAATACTTCTTTGCCTATCTCCACACTTTGACTTCTATACAAGTAGACATTCAGAATAACTTTTGAAAAGTATGTACATATAAACTACAAGAATGAAGGTTCTGTATATCAAGTCAGGGACATTACCTTTGTCAGGATTCCTGATCACATAGGCACCTAGTTTGGACCATCATATATTGGCTTAGTAAGATAGGATATGAATGAGCTTTTTGTACCCACACACAATCATTCTACTACTTCTTTGTCGTGGCTTCATATCCCTGTGTTGTTCAGAAGCCATTAAACGATAGTTTTCTGGTTCAGACATAATGGGGAACTATAGTTAACTAAAGACTTCCTGGCTTGTTTGTATGTTTGTTTGCTCTTGCAGAGAGGAGCAAAGCAGTTGCGTTCAGGCTATTTCATACCTTGGGAACCAAGATAAGAAAGTCCAAATGTTGCAAAAGTCTATTTCAAACAAAGAGAGGCAGGACTCGAGCCTGTTCTTCTCTCTACAAGTGTTAATCTTAATGTGTACAGATACCTAAAATATGACCTATAAAATATGGTATAAGAATAAGAGTTCTGTATTCATGAGGCTATAAAATAATTTAACAGTTGTCAGGGAACTGCCATCGGAAAGGCAGGCGGTGGAGGGGCTCTCGGAAGCTAGGAGAGACTCAGCAGAGGAGGAAGGCACCAGCAGGGGGAGAGAGGGAGCTCCCAAAGAAAGAGAGTCGGAGGGGTGGCTCAGGGAGACTTCCAGCGAAAACAGTGGTGAGGTCTCAGGACCTCCTGTAGGCACACCCACTCCTCGCCGGAAACTGTCGCGCCGAGAATCCCGAAGACGCGTTTCCGTCAAGGAACTTTTATGTTGGAGTAGATTCCGCAGACGCCCACTGTCGGATTCTGCCAGCGATTAAGGGAGTCATGCTTAAGGGGCTCCGCTGTAGACAGAGTCTTGAGAAACATGCCCAAGATCTGAGGGACGGAACTTTTACACACAAGTAGCTCATCATCCCATCACAACAGTCCTATGCAATGTTAGCAATGCCTAAGTCCACCAACATTAATAAGCCTAGGTCTGCAAAGAATTATGCTGCAACCTTGTATGTTAAGGAGATAAATACAACCAAATGATAAAGCTAAGTAATAACATTGGTAAAATTTGTTATTAGTACAGTACTGTGTACAAGGCGGAAAAAGTCTCTGGTGGTGGCTGGCACAGAATGTTCAGTTCCTCAAGGAACTAAACAGTTTGTAGTTCATCTTCTATGAGGGAAGGAAGTTTGTCAGCGTGATTAGGCTTAATATGCAGTACTGGGGCAGGCTAAGGACTCAGAAAAGGTCTCAGCAAGTACAAAATCTAGTCAAAATGGGGTTTGGAGGCAAGAAGGTTGAACACAGACCATAAAAATGAGGAAAGACTGCAAAATTTGAGCCTGAAAGGAAGGTAGGTCAGTTCAGAAAAGGGGCTCAGAAGACAGGGAATTATTAGGAGCTAATAAGATAGGGGGATACTGTGAAGAAACATGACAATCCTTAGGGAGTTAGAAGTGTTGTATGCTATGAAGATTAAGGGAGTAAGACAAGAGGACTAGGGAGGTTCAAGAGAGTGGTTAAAACAGTCTTCCCCAACTGGGTGCCCAAAACATCTGGAGGGAACTTGGCTGGAGAAGGATGGGCTAAAGCAGGCACCCCCTGCTTTAGCCATCCAGCTGTTTTGGGACTACAACTCCCATCATCCCTAGCAAACAGGACCAGTGGTCAGGGATGATGGGAATTGTAGTCCCAAAACAGCTGAAGGGCCGAGTTTGGAGATGTCTGGGCTAGGTCTAGAGACTACTCCTTTATATTGAACTTCCACCAGTTTTGGTTTCTAGTACTGTAACTATGACCTGATTCGTAAATTTCACATATTGGCTTGAATTAATGAATCAATTATTTGGCTGCAGAGTTATAGTCCTTTAAGAAGTCCTGAGTGGAGTTTTAAAAACACTGGGTTGAATCCAGCTAAGTCGTTATGTGAGCAGAATGACTTCCATGAATTCAGCTAAACTTCCCTTTATCCCCTTTGCCTATGTGTACCCCACACTGCCATCAAATTTGCTTCAAAAGGTTGAGGGAACCCCCAGACCAGATTTGGGGTCTGATCAATGGAAGGAGAAAAGGGAAAGTTCTGCTGCACTCGCCGAGTCACCACACATGTGCAGTGATTTAGCAGGATCAACTGTCTACTTCAATCTCTTCATGACCATGAATGTAAATATATGTCTTACATTGCAATATGAACTTATGAACACACTTCCACACAAATGCACTCCTGGGGAACATAATATACTCCATAGCGTGTGTACATGATATACTTCATATATAGATGTGCTCTGAGGACATGTGAATGATTTGTGTGTTTTGTTTTGTTTTGCAAAGAGTAATTAGGTAAAAAATTAGAATATAGGTATACAATTTGCAAAAAGTTTAAATTAGAGCTATATTGAGAACTTATGGCTATCTAAATAGACTACAACTATACATTTCATGAGTTTTGTGGCTTGTATTTAAATGCCTAACATTATTTGAATGCACTTTTCCATGTGATTTAATTAGCTATAATCATACTGATCTATTTAAAGTGGATACCCATGATGCATGACATGTCCTTTCAAGGAGGTGTACAATTATTGTGGAAATGAATGTAATAGTAGAATCCACTAGCCCAAGGCAATTACAATTACAAGAAATGCTTGTTTAGTTAAAGGTCACAATCTGATGCCTTGCTTTTCCCTGTAATACTCTTGTCACTGTACAAGTTCAAACAATTAAGGCACAGTTTTTAACAACCATGATTTAACAGTATAACTTAAGAGCCAAGCTTAAAACAGATGGATAAATCCCATGTGCTTCCCCCTTTTCTTTGCACTTTTCAGGAGGCTCCACTAAGATAAATGAAAATGGTTATTTTAACACCCATTTTCAATCTAAGTATATTGTTATGATACCTTTTCCTTTGGGCATTTTTGTTACACTATGTAAATTTTATGTAACAGTAATAATAAACTAAAAACAAAGGTTTAAGATATAAGCATAGTATTACACATGCATATCATTAACATTGTTCCCATGGCTATTTTTCTAATTGCAGAATATTTAAATATGCCTTACATAGGAACATATGTCAATTATTTATTGCATAAAAGTGTTTATATCCTACCTATTATAAGCCATCTCAAGACAGAGTAAAAGCTAAAATAATAAACCAGAGCAATGTTTTTTTAAAAAATTATTCAGTAATTCAAAGGATACCATTAATTTATTCCTGATCTTAAACCGATTGAATACACCCAGATATTTTTAACAAGCAGTGGAACTTCAAGTGGAGGTGAAGCCATAGGAAGAGGACTGACAAAGAGAAAACCCATACCCTACAACATTTCTCCAATGAAAATAGGGATGTTCCATTCCACAATGATAATTTTACTATTTATACCCCACACATCTAATTGGGTTGCCCCATCACTCTGGGCAACTTCTAACATATATAAAAAGATTATAAAACATTAAACATTAAAAAAAACCCTTCCATATACAGGATTGCCTTCAGATGGCTCCAGGGTTGGATAACTCCATATCCCTCAACATTTCTCCAATGAAAATAGGGACATCCTAAAGAAAAGCGGGACATTCCAGCATCAAATCAGAAACCGGGATGGTTTCTCTAAATCAGTGATGTCCCTGGAAAATAGGGACACTTGGAGGGTCTGAAAGCCCTCCTCCTGGTTGCCGCTAACTGAGATTTTCAGCACAGTTAAGAGGCAATATTTTGACAGGGACGTTGGGAGACAGGCACTCCTGCTAGTATCCTGCTCTCAGGTTGTTCAAGGCTTTATTGGTTAAAAGCAAAACTTTGAACCTGGCTCAGTAGCTTATTGGTAAATAATCCAGCTCCTATGGAAGCAGTGCTATATAACTGTGAAGCCCTTCCCCAGAAACTTTGGGGAATTTTGCTGAATCATCAAAATGTCAGGGAAAACCTGGATTTATGGCCCAAAAAAGCTCAACAATTTGGGTGGTTTCCTAAAAAAAGCTCAATTTTGCCAGTCAGGAATTTCACTTTTTGAAATATGGCAACCCTAACTGTATATTCATAACATGTGTAAAGGAATATCACTCTATGTTGGATGGAGGCACCTTCTGTTGATGGAGCTCCCACTCATGGAAAGTGCTTCCATTCCATTTTTTGCAATCATGCCTTTCCTTTCTGTGGTCTTGCCACAGCCTGCCATACTCAGCAGAGTCCGCAGCCCTCAAAGCTTTTTTTGAAGTCTGTCAGGGGAAAAGGAGGCAGTAGTAGTCACCTTCTGCCCACTCCCTTCTGCTAGTGTATCTATGATTCAGTGTATGATTTTCTTATTGTCTATAGCTATGTATGTATGGCCACAGAATTCATACGTAAGAACTGTTCTTTGCTTTAGTGCTTGAATATAAGGCTTAACAACAAAAAGAATGTGGGTAATGGTGCATGTATGAGAGTATATTGTATATATTTTTTTACTCTTTCCTTCAGCTTCTTTATTAACCAAGACAAATTTGCTGTAGACTACAACCCTGGAATCTTCCCACCAGATGAAAGGCTTAGGGAATATATTTCAATAAAGCTCAAGTTAAATCAATCAAATACTGTTGTCCTTCCTTCTCCATCTACCCACTGACTTCTAATGTCCTGGCTCGGGAAGCCAAGACTCATTGCCAGAAACTAGTCCTCCAGTTTTCACTGTAACACATTTCAGCTGCACCAGATGTAACATTATTAGTCAGTTTTCCATTGACTGCCAGCAAGCTGAAGTTGTCAAAAAGCATTTGGTACTGACAAAAGACGGCACAGAATTCTAACAGCGCTACAATGCAGGGCAATGCTTATACAGATAATTATTTTAGTTAGCATAGATTCATCTTGATATGGCCTGAAACTGAAAGCAATGCTTTCTGTGTCAGGACAGATATCCCTTAAATTAATATACTTCATCGACCACGCACAGAAACACGGTTAACTTCTTTTCTGAGCTATTCTCTGGTATGTGCATATATGTGTGTACACATACATAAAGAGACCTCACTTGCAATTTTTGTGGATCCCTGTTCATTAATGTAAAATGCAGCACATATTTGCTTACCAAGGACAGCTGGTAACTTTTTTCAATAAAATCTGTAGCATTGATATTTGGAACTGAAAGTATTTGCACTGAAAGTATTTCCTCTGTTGTATATGCAGGTAAACTAGAAACTAAGAGCAGTTGGAGTTGCTACTTGGAGCAGAATATGCTGACTTTTGTTGCTGGCTGTTTTGCAATTAGTAGAATACGAGCTTCCTTTCAATTTTCCATGTGAATTTCAAGCTTGCATATTAACCAACCATGAGTGTCACGAATGTATTCCTATGTATGTGCATAGGGGAAGGCATTGTACACCTTTGAATATATAAATTCATCTGAAAATGCTATTCATACCTTGGTGGAATGTTGCCTGAAGAAGCGCAGAGAGCCATCTGAATAAAGAGGCCTAAGGCATCATGTTGAATGTTTTATACTGTCAGATCATGTCTTGGGTTAGAAGATTGATTTCTTATCACCAGTCACAGTATATTAAGCTTTTAAAAGGTTAAGCAGATGAGCTGAGTAGTTTTAACTAGATGAGACATACTTCAGATCATTATGCCCTCATCAGAAAGCAAGGGAGCATTATACTGCCATTCATTCATCAACAGGTTGGAAAGGAATACAACAGGACTTATTTTAAATACAATTTGCTTGATTGGATTCAGATTTTCTTTAACAGACTATGTACAGATCACATTTATTTTGCAGCATAATTAAATGTCAGGAACCCTGTATGGTCTTTGTGACAGCCAATAAATTATCAGAATACAATGTTGAAGCCAGCCCGCTTTACAAAATAAAGCACTCAGTTGAAATATGAGCTCAAAATCTTTATCACATTTCCCCCTAGAAGCTCTGTCTCTTCAGGTATGATACTAACATATTATATAACAGTCAGTGGGTATTTGTTTCCATGGTAACTAAAGTTATTGCATTCATATTGGCATGCCCATCAAGTGTCTAAAAAACCCACAATAAAGATAAAATATTCCAAAATGCCAAGAAACATTGTAGGCCAAAATAGATTATTTAGAAGTAAACCTCAGCTTTTCTGTGGAATATATTTGCAGGTAAAGCAAGCAGTTTTGAAGGCATTGTTATAAAATATGTGCTTTAGCCAGCCTAGTTGGCAAACATTACATTTACAGGAGAGCATTCCTTACTTTTACCTTGTAGGTTAATCAATTGCAATTAAGATAAGATCTTCCAGGGTTGGGGAGGCATAGTGCTGGGAAAATCTGAAGAGGACCGGGGGCCACTAGGGGCGCATTGGAAGATGGCCGACAATACCATCTCTCCGACCCACACGGGGTAATTAAGAGGCTGTTATGGGAGTAGGCAGCCTCCCTTGTTGCCCCAAGGAAATGGGGAACACTGCCCTTGCCTGCTGTGCCCATAAATCACCCCCTAATTCGAAAGAAGGGGCTGAGGGCCCTAGGCAGAATGCCCCCGTGTGGACCTCGGCTCTCCTGGACGCTGTCTCTGATCGCGCACTAGTTGCAGCAATTTGGAATAATTAATTACAAAAGAAGCAAATGCACATATTTCAAGTGAAGAAGGGGAGTGAAGTCTGCTAATTTAAGTGACCTCTGCGAAAGAAGACGACGGGCTGGAGAAACAGGAATATTTTACGCCCCAGTCAAACTTGCTACCCCAGTCAAACTTGCTAAGATATATCACCTGTCTGATAACAAATGTTAGAAATGTAAAGAGGCGGAAGGGACATTCTTTCACCTCTGGTGGACTTGCCCGAAAGTGAAGGCCTTTTGGGAGATGATTCATAATGAACTAAAAAAGGTACTTAGATATACCTTACCTAAGAAACCGGAGGCCTTTCTTCTGGGCATTGTGGACCAGAGAGTACCTAAGAAAGATAGAACTTTTTTTATGTATGCTACCACAGCAGCAAGGATCCTGATTGCTAAGCATTGGAAGACACAAGATTTACCCACGCTGGAGGAATGGCAGACGCAGTTGATGGACTATATGGAACTGGCTGAAATGACTGGCAGAATCCGAGACTTCGGAGAAGAAACAATCGAGGAGGACTGGGAAAAATTTAAAGACTATTTGAAAAAACATTACAAGTTGTATGAATGTTAAAAAATGCTCTTTTTAGAAATTCTTGCTTCAGCATTGGCAAATTAATGAAATGGAAATTAAGGTACAAGAAGTTAAAGGTGGAATAATGAAATAACTTTATTATGTTTAAGTTAAAACATATAAGATTTGGGTTACAATAGTTTTGAAATTAGGCAACATGATAAAATGAAAGATACAATAAGTTTGGAAATAAGTTAACAAATTGCTGATATTTTGTATTACAGAGAATGCAGGGTTTGGAGGATGTGGGGAAGTCTAATAGATGTGTTGGAAAAAAGGATTATGGAAATTTGTAATTTCTCTACTGTATTTTTCTATCTATGTCTTTATTTCTTTTTTCTGTACTTCATAAACTTAATAAAAATATTATAAAAAAAAGAGAGAAGCAATAAGACCTTTTGGGAATGGCGCAGCAATTAATTCGGAGTCGCCATCTTGCCAAAGGATTTATAGCCGGGAGGAAGAACGGATTTGTTTTCAGACTGCATTCCTAGTGAATCTTCTTAGAGGTTTTGAGAAAGGAGGCAGATTGGTGAAGATTAATGACGCTAAGACTGTTTTGATGTATGGAAGTGATGTTATATGGAAAACGTCTGGATATTGCTACTGGATAAAAAAAAATAATATCCACGCAGGATTACAAACTGTTTTAACCAGCTTGCGGAGACTATCAGAGGTCACAAAGAGAAAGGAAAAATATATGAAAATAACAACAAGAGATGTGGAAAAATAATAAGAAAGGACTGGATAGTACTGTGAACATCATAAGGTTAGATTTGTGGACATTAAAACAGCAGTAAGAAGCAAGAAGTTGATTGGATCCCTTTGGAACTTGAAATATGGGTACCCACAACAAAAATTTAAAATTCGGCTGTGTAATTTGGAATTTATGTAATTTGGTTTGATTTGATGTGATTGGTCGGTTAATAAAAAATTATTCTTAAAAAAAAATATCTGAAGAGGACCATAGTCTGGTGATAAACAAAGAGGATGGAGTCTACATCTGTCTGTATAATACAGCTCATACACCTTAGCCATTTAACATCTTTTCCAGAGAAAAAAAGAGAATTAAAGCATGTTCGCAGTTTCTTAAACAGAACTGTTCAAGAGAATCAGGCAGTAATTAACCTGGCTCTTTGGGACTTAAGCAATTATTAAGGAAAAGTTGTTATGTTCCAGTGGGTTGATTTTACCTCCTGAGAAGATGGTTGCACTCGGCTGATGAATTGTGTTAAGTAATGTAGCAATATATTATAAATACAAACCTAAACAATGAGGTTCTAAGAACTGATTTGTTTAGAAGCAATGAAGTAAGTTAAGAACTTATAAAGTATTTTAACAAGAGTCTGGATTTAACTACATACTCAAAAACAACTTGAACTACTGAATACCAGCCTAACTAGAAAGTGGAGGGTGGGGTGGTGGCACTGAGTCTCCTTAAATATGTATGCAAACAAGTTAATATCCAACCTTCCTACTTGTAGGAAGCATTTTTTTTTTTTTGGTAGTTTGAAAAGAGCACAGCTTCAATACTTGACAGAAGTGATAATAAAGGTAATGTGTATTTTTTTTTTATTCCACAAACCAGAATGCAAGAAAATGTCTACATATGCCACTTTTGCCATTTGTGTGTGATATTTTATCTGTTATATTAAGACAGGAATGCTATATGTGGCACAAAGAATGAGATTGTAATAGTCAGCTCCTAGGTACTTGACCACAGCTGACAGTTCTGATCATGCTACTGCAATGGTGGGTAATTCATGGACCTTATTAAATCAGAGGCCCTACTCTGCTTCTAGGATGGGACACAGACTATTGGATCCTCAACGAATTTGATTCTCAAATCTTTATTGGCATATATACAGTGGTACCTCTGGTTATGTACTTAATTCGTTCCGGAGGTCTGTTCCTAACCTGAAACTGTTCTTAACCTGAAGCACCACTTTAGCTAATGGGGCCTCCTGCTGCTGCCGCACCACTGGAGCACGATTTCTGTTCTCATCCTGAAGCAAAGTTCTTAACCTGAGGTACTATTTCTGGGTTAGCCGAGTCTGTAACCTGAAGCGTATGTAACCTGAAGCGTATGTAACCCAAGGTACCATTGTACAAGATTCCAATAAAGAGCAGTATAATAAAATCACTCAGCAAAATCTGCATCTAACACTTAAGTTAAAGTTGTATAATATTCACGAAGTCTTTCATGTTGCAGAAACCTGGCTGCTATCTCCATCTTAGCCCCATCCTGAGTAAACCTAAGGTAAGTAAATCCTACATTTATCTAAATGTCACTCCCTGCTAACCACTAACTGATTAATGAACTTAGATCAAATTGCCTGATGCAAGGGGCTGTGCTAAAGAACATGCATGACTGATTCTCTGTGTCTCTGTACACAGGGGCATAGTCTTGCAGTGAGTGGTATTTTCTGGTATCTCCTCTGTAGCATTGTTGAAGGTGGCACATTCAGTCTCACTAGCATGTACACCCTGTGTTGATTCAGATTGGTCAAATAGGAAAGAGCATTGGCTATTCACATTGCACAATCTCAGACTTGCACAGACACTGTTTCTGATTTGTTTGTTGACTATCAATCTGCGTTTAAATATATCAAACACAGAATTTTCTGAAAACTGAATTTTCCGCAAACAGGAAGTTTAGTGAGATTTCTGTTTCACTTTAATTTTATTCTTAATCCCTCTTATTAGTATTCAGCTGTTGACCATAAGAAGACTTGCATGTATGGTTAAACAAAACATACATACAAGCTCCAGAACTCACAGGAGGAGTTGAGAGTATAGCCCACAGAAACAGTCCTGTACCTCCAACATGTTCTCATCTTCATAATGCCTGAAAATGATATCACTTCCTACCAACCACTTTGTAGTATAGCTTGAAAGAGTTCCAACCCAGCACAAAGACATGTGTGCCCACCATCCTTTGCAAGCTGTAGTTCAAGCCCACAACACCAGTCTTGTTATATTTTATTGATATGATATGCATATTACTTTAGCCATGTGATAAGCATTAAAAGGTACCCCTGACCAAACAGGTCCAGTCGTGACCGACTCTGGGGTTGCGCGCTCATCTTGCTCAAGAGGCTGGGAGCCGGCGCTTGTCCGAAGACAGCTTCTGGGTCACGTGGCCAGCGTGAATAAGCCGCAGCTGGCGAGCCAGCACCAGCGCAGCACATGGAAATGCCGTTTACCTTCCCGCTGGAGAGTGGTCCCTATTTATCTACTTGCACTTTGAGGTGCTTTCGAACTGCTATGTGGGCAGGAGCTGGGACCGAGCAACGGGAGCTCACCCCGTCGCGGGGATTCGAACCGCCGACCTTTCGATCAGCAAGTCCTAGGCTCTGTGGTTTAACCCACAGTGCCACCCGCGTCTCTAAGCATTATTTGATGAGAAATAGCATCACAATTGTTGTGTATTATTCTTTTTTTTTAATAATATTTATTAGAAATTTCCAATTACAAAAGAAATAAAAAGAACAAAACATCCCAATTTAAAATCTTATTTTCAATAACATCTTTCCAGGACTTCCCCTCCCCTCCCCCTCTTGTATTCCAATTTTTACAAATAAATTCAGCAAATTCTTATCCCAGATTTTGAACTTATTATCATTAGCCCAGTTTTAAAAATATTTTCCCATCCCCTAAAATCGACCTGTTCCCTTCCGCGCGTTCCCTCCTTTAATATACAATACAGGTTAAAATAATCAAATATAATTAATTAAAATAAAATTGTAAAATATAATTAAGATAATCAAATATAATTTTACGCCCTTTGGATTCCAAATTTCCCTCCCCCCTTTCCCGGTTGCGTTCCCAATGTTCATCAACGTCTGATGTCTTCCTGGAGCTCCCACATCTATCTAGGCCATAGTCCTTTACCAGTCATCTTTAATTTCGAATGTCCAATCTTGGAAGGAGTCTATCTCAAAAAGGCCCATTTCTTCCATCCAGATTTTTATATTTAGGAGTAAAAACTCCAATTTTATTTCTTAGACTTTTCAAATCTGGATGTCCCAAATGTTCCCACTTCCAACTTTATCCAATTCTTGTTGTTCTTGTTGTTCTTGTTAATCCCTCTCCTTCTTTTTTTTTTTCCTGCTCTCCTGCACAAATGTTCTAATTCCAAAAGCTTCTAATTCCTCTGCAGAGGCTCTGTTATTCAGGAACAAAACATTATGCCAAGTCCCTTCCATTCTTCAACAGATAAATCTATTGTCTCCTTTAGTGTGTAGACCTCTGTAGACAAAATAGTGTTCCATTCCTGCAGTTTCCCAGGAGATAAAAAGTTCTATTCAAGTTCCAAGCCAACAATACTTGTAATATCCCTCAGCTCCTCTAGGTGGATTGCAATAACTCAGTTCCCTTCCAGATCACGCCCACCAGTCAAAATAACTTGTTATTCCTTGTTTTAAGCAATTTGTATCCAATTTATAACAAATGTAACCGGCAAAGTCCTCGTAACAAAGTTCTCATTTTTGTTCTTCCGCTTTGACAGCTCTTTGACAGCTGTCAAAACCTCTCTTTCTCTTCTCCCGGCGCTCTCACAAATCGCTCCCGGGATTCCGGGGGGGGGGTGCTTTTTAATTCAATTCCACTTTTCTCCTCCAGCTCAGTCTTATAATTTTCCATCGCGAAGTTAGTAACTTTGTCAAAATAGGGTTGCGCTCGATCTTAGTTGTCAAATCCTTTACTTTAACTCCTCTACGACGGGGGGGGGGGGGGGCTGACTTCCTTTTTGCGCCTCCCCCGCTCGCTCCGAATTTTTTAAAAAAATTATCCCCCTTTTTAGTCCAGGTTCCAATTACTCAAGGGTTATTCTTTTAAGTCCAAATTTTCAATAGAAGAAGTCAGCGCTCTCCGTCGAATGGCATGCGGCTTCGCTCGGCAGGGGAAGCGGAGGACTCAAAGCACCACCCCCCCTGTCACCCATTCCGCAGCCTTTAAAAAGGCTCCTTTGCGGGTCGGGGGGCGCAAAAGGTGCCAGCCGAGTCACCATGTCCATGGGTTTCAGCGCCCATGGTTTTTGAGGGTCCCCGCGTCGCCGGCGCTGTAGGACCCAGCCCCTGCCGAGCAGGCTCCCTCCGGAGCTCAGAGGGAGTCCGCCATTCGGCGATGGCGCCAACCCGGAAGTCTCCTGTTGCGTATTATTCTTACTCAGAGGTTGTGTGCTGGCAACAATTGGATTAAATTTGTCTAAATGTTTATGATTAGTCATTGGTTGCTTAGAGAGCATCTTTCAAACAAGGCCAATTTGATGTGTCTTTTTTGTGAGCAAGCTGATGCCAAAAATCAAGTCTGCAATGCGAAATATGCCAATTTAGCTCATTGTTTTTCTTTCTGGTAGTAGATTCTTTGGGCTGCAAACCTCCCACAACAACCAATTACCATTTGTAGTTCCAGTTGCTTACAGAAACACCAGTTTGTGTTTTAGTCATATTCCTCATTTGCAGAACAACTTCAATATGATTTGCCTTGAATCTTAAGACAGATACAGAATACTTCTAAGTGGGTTCCTCGCTCCCCCAGTATCAAATATGGGAAGGGGCAATGTTACAATTTCTCAATTATATTTCTTTGCAAAAATCTACATACATACGTAATTTTGTATGTCGCCTTTCCACAGTACAAACCATGCTCAAGGTGGCTTACAGCATAACAAAAATAATCATAAACAATAAATAAAACATTAAAAAATAACAACCAAACTGAAAAAATTCCAGATAAATCACAAGATCTAAAATAAATATACAACAACAACAACAACAACAACAACAACAACATTCCTCCCGAACCCCCCAGCTGAAGAGTCTGTTCAGCAGCCCCAGATTTTGCAGGTGGAAAAGGCCTGCAAAGCAGGGAATTGGTTGTCCAGGAGTCAAAGTCAAGATTATCAATACAGTTTTTGCTTTAATGAACTTAGATTGACGATAACTATGTATAAAATAAAGCTTTGAGACATATTACTGGGGCTTGGAGAATTCAGTATCTATGTAGACATTTTCATGAGTCCTTCTGACAACACTTTAGCAGTGACAAGCCTTAATCAAATGGTTATTTGCAAGTACGTAAGTCTCTCCTCTTCATTCTGCATATTCTTTGTTGCAAGAAAATATGTCTTACTCTGCTATAATACCAACACAACAATGCATTATTTTTAGCCACTGAAAACATTTGTTATTTGGATCTATTTGCAACAGTGGTGTGTGTGTGTGTGTGTGTGTGTGTGTGTGTGTGTGTGAGAGAGAGAGAGAGAATTGTGTATGTTCAATTTCAATCTAACTGATTTTGAATCCAGACTAGACAGAAGTGATGATGCTAAGCAGTTCTTATGATTTTGAGAAAGTGGGCTTTACCTGCTAGGAATAGGGAAGAAATTCAATTTAGTTCACATTAAAATACGAACTTGCCTAACTGGCACAAAAACACTGTCAACCAAAATGCAACCATCCTTTGAAATTTGCACCTCTCTGAATTTTGCAGTGCAATTCTACAGCCAAATACTGCATACAAAAATGCATATGCTAAAGGAAAGTGTCCATACAAATACATTGGTGAAAATAGCATATAGAAACGCAGGATACTAGGGAAATTTGCTTTGAAAAGTTGTATACATTAGGGAAACTTGCATACAAAAATTAGGGAAAAGGGGCAATCCTGGTCAATAATGTGACTTGTAACAATAAATAAATTGCAAAGTGATGCGAAATCATGAAGATCTGAACATAAACATGAGAAAATGAGAGAAACTGAAACTGACATTACTCAGCCTATTTTTCAATTGGCAGTGGTGCTTATGAGTATTATTTTATTAGCTGTATCAGACTGGATGCAAACCCTCTTTGATTATAAGGGTGCAGTGATGATGATCCACATCCCAGTGACCATGAAATTGGATTGTTGCAATACATTAAAAATGGGCCTGAATTAAATAAAATTGTACTGGTTATTTGTTAGTATTGAGGCTGAAATTAGAAAGCTTCTTATTACTTTTAGAACTTTTAATTGGTGAGTTTATGGGTAACCCACGCCTTATCTTCCAGATGTTGTTGGATTATGACTTATATACTTCCTGACTCCTTTCCATGTTGGCTAAGTTCCACAACATCTATAGGGCACTATTTTGGCTACCCATGGCCTAATCCCTAGAATGCCTTAGGAAAGGCCTTCTTTCAAGGAAACTTTCCAGTTGCTTCAAAGATTCTGATTTCTATTTGTGAAATGAACTTGTGCAAATTGAGGCCATATCTATTGCAGCCTTCCCCAATATGGTGCCCTTCAAATAATGTTCAACAAAACCCCCATAATCCCTCATCACCGATCCTTCTTACAAGGGTTGATGGCAGTTGTACAGTGGTACTTCGGGTTACATACGCTTCAGGTTACATACGCTTCAGGTTACACACTCTGCTAATCCAGAAATAGTACTTCATGTTAAGAACTTTGCTTCAAGGTGAGAACAGAAATCGTGCTCTGGCGGCGCAGCAGCAGCAGGAGGCCCCATTAGCTAAAGTGGTGCTTCAGGTTAAGAACAGTTTCAGGTTAAGAATGGACCTCCGGAATGAATTAAGTACTTAACCCGAGGTACCACTGTAATTCTAAACATCTGGAAGGCACCAGATTGGGGAAGGGTGTTCTGTTGAACTGGTATGCATTTTACCTTAAATTGGTAAGTTTTTTATTTTCATTTTCAATGGCTTTTAAGAAATTTATGTTGTCTTCCTTTTGCTGCTTTTCTGTTGGTACATATTTTAGTTAATTTAAACTTATTTTGATTTTTTTTAAGAAACACAAGCGGTTATTCTTAACAGAAACCAATTAAACATACAACAAAAAGTATCCAAGCAACCAAATCTTCGCTATTGCAATGTCTACTTTTGTATCTTTCTTTCCATCAAGCAATCAAAGGTATCCTGACATTACATGATGTAACCCCACCCACCTAACAATACAATGTGAGTCACCTCGAACGCATATCAGTGACATCATGAGAAGAATATATCATTCCATCTCAGTTTCTACCTTTGTAAGATAAGTCACAGATCAAGTGAATCTCCCTTTGAAGTCTTATAAGGTTGAATCACTGTGTTTGTATTTAAGTTCCAGGCCTCCCGCTCCAGCCCACTGCATAGGAAGGACTTTCTCCTTTGGCCACTAGGATTCATTCTTTCTCTTCACCACCTCCAAATGTGGTAAAGCAAAACATTTAGGGATGAGAAAAGTTCCAGAAAGGCATTAGGGGCACAGCTCTCAAATTAAGCATACACTAAATTCCAGCAGCACCTCCGCCACCCCATGTTAGAAAACTGAAATCAAATTGTTTTTAATGTAATTGCTTTAGAATCATAGAATCATAGAATCATAGAGTTGGAAGAGACCACAAGGGCCATCGAGTCCAACCCCCTGCCAAGCAGGAAACACCATCAGAGCACTCCTGACATATGGTTGTCAATGTGTTACTGATATGATATATTTTATCTCACTCTGTTTGTAAAGGTAAGGATATCAAACAAAGAAATAAAGAAAAGCAAGCAAGCAAGGTTTCAAGCATGCATGGTCCTGAACAAGCTGCGTGGTTCCGTGTTGGAATCACAGTAGGCTAGGACAAATAGGAGAGGAGAAGGAGTCTTCCCTTTTCTGGTGCTCGGTGTGCAATATGAGAGGCCACAAGTAGTCCCTGAAAACTATGGTTTCCCAAGGAGCAGTGTCACATGATTAGTCCCCAGGAGATACTTACAGCACTGAGCCAATGTGGTGGTGTCCTCCAATGTTAAAAGTAAAGGTAAAGGTACCCCTGCCCGTACGGGCCAGTCTTGACAGACTCTAGGGTTGTGCGCTCATCTCACTCTAGAGGCCGGGAGCCAGCACTGTCTGCAGACACTTCCGGGTCACGTGGCCAGCGTGACGAAGCTGCTCCGGCGAGCCGGCACCAGAGCAGCACACGGAAACGCCGTTTACCTTCCCGCTATAAAGCGGTACCTATTTATCTACTTGCACTTAAGGGTGCTTTCGAACTGCTAGGTGGGCAGGAGCTGGGACCGAACGACGGGAGCTTACCCCGTCGTGGGGATTTGAACCGCCGACCATGCGATCGGCAAGTCCTAGGTACTGAGGTTTTACCCACAGCGCCACCCGCGTCCCCAATGTTATTAGACTACAAATCCCATCAACCTTCAGTGTTGAACATGCTGGCTAAGACTGATGGGTGTAAGTGTCAACAACACCTTGAAGACACCATGCCAACTACCAATGTTTAAACAGCATGTCAGATACTAGAGAGGAGAGGATAGGAGAAAGGGAAACCTCAGACCTCCCTTCCTTCTGTTTGTGTGCCATGGCTTGCTGCTGCTGCTGCCACTTCACCAGCCTTGTAACTGGATATGGGGTGAGTAGGAGAGTTATTTTTATCCAGATAAATTAAAATGTGAGCCAGATAAGAGTTTGCAGGTTGTAATAGAATGTCTCATATTTAAAGTGCATGTTGAAATTTTCTGAAACTCATATTGCTGAGCTCAGAAATGCCAGTCCTAGCAATATCCCTTCGCTATATGAATCTTTGGCCAGAACCAGCGTGGCAACTATGTTCCTAATTTATGTTCTGTGCATGGGATTAAGAGTTATTAAATATATATATCTTATTTCTGAGTGATTTGAGACAATGATAGGTAATATAAATGAAAAGAATAGAAGGAAAAGACAGTCCTGAGAAAGAAATTGACCTGAAAATACTTTTATGATTTTCGGAAGAAAACGATGACACAGGTGAGTGTCCAACCAAAAGAAGCACTGTAGGGAATCGACATCTTTCTTGGAATTCTCAGAACCTGGAGTCCTACAACCACACTTAATATGTGTCCTTTTATAATGTTGAACTGCTTTCATGTATTCTTTGCAGTGTACTTATTAAAGACAAACAGAGCATTTCCATAATATGTCTGTAACAAACCTCCCTTTTTTACAGTTATGGCAATTTCAAAACAGAAGATGACACGTTAAAACATGTTAGTTTTATGAAACATAGAATGTATGTTCCAAATCTGTAAGTGTTCAGTTTGTTTTGAATAATCATTTGGAAAGATTTCCCATGACTTCAAGGCCAAACCCCAAAATGACTTATAACTAGGGCATAATAACAGGTCATAATAACAGGTCAAGCTTCCAATACAAACATTAAGATAATGGCACAAATGCCTTACCAGTTAATAGGGGTGTGTGTGTGATTATGGGGGTAGGAATACAGAAATTTTATTATTAGCACAGCTTTGTGCTATCCCCTTCTAGTGCTGCTGTGAAGGATAGCTTTGCTATAGGGGAGACAGCTGTTCTGCAGCTGCATTTTTTTTTTTACTTGATTCAATTATCAACAACCATTTTGGTTTGGTTTAACATGTTGTGTTACAGGATCTCAGTTTTCACACAAGCTACAAAATACTGGGGAATTACAGCCCTTAAGAGAGATCCCCATAACAGCAGCGTTATTTAGGCAATGTTGATACTGTATGGTATCCTATCCTTTTGCTACTTACAGCTTCACCAGTTCTTTGGAGATGGGTGGCTGTTGGTGGCAAAGTGCTGGACCAGGGTCCCAGATTTGCCTGTTCACTGGAATAGAAACATGGAGTCTACGCAACTGAAGCTAACTTTCCATGTTAACTTGAAGAGTTAATAATTACGGTGCTAATATTACCTAATAATATTTGGTGTATACACCAAATACAATTGAATATTGTTGTTGTGTGGAAGTTGAAAATCATGTTTCAAATATAAGAATGTGGGCAAAGTCTGGGTTTAAGTTCTTGAAACTGCTGATCTGGAAAATGAAGAGATTTTACTTCAGTCTCCAGTTACAATATTGATTCCCCTCCCCCCATTTCCTAAAAGTCATGCAATCTTGTTGTTAGACCCTTTTGATACTTCAGTGCTTTGAAAACAACCTTACAGCCTTTGCTATTTAAAAACCTGCAAGAATAGTTTCATTGTTGATGCGAGACAATTCTATCAGTCAAGCTATTATTAAATAAGATACATCTTGCTCATTTAGCCGAGATGCTCCCATCATGCCATTTTATAAGCAATTAGCTGGCAAAGGCAGGGAGCCATCACCAGTGACAGACTAGCAGGCAAGATGTGTCACTATGGTAGCAGGTGTGCAAAAATTAATCAGAATTTGTGAGGCAAGAGGGACAGTGGAGCCAACAGCAAAATAACAAAAACCACAGTGAAGGCAGCTACTCTTTTATAGCAAAGGGATACTTCAAATGCCATGGCCATCACATGTAGATCCACCATGAAATGCTTCAAAATGGCAGCAGGTTTATATGCACACCTTTTAAGGTTGTTCACAACATGCACCTTACCCATCAGATTGGGGATTTTCACACCAGGGCCATGTAGGTGTGGTGCTGCCTTAGATACAAGCCTTTTCTTTGATAGAACAGCACACACAGTGGTAGTGCCTGCAGCCAGTAAGATTCTTTCTCTCAGATTGTGGAGCCAAAAGACTCAGGTCTCTGCATCTCAGTCTAAAAGTGCAGTTTGCCCCCTTTGTTTCCCTTTTCAGACACATGAAGACCAGGATTATACTACAGTACACTTAGCTTGAGTGATGGGAAGCATGCTCCCTAGCCACCTCTGTGATAATCTTTTCCTGTTCAGAACATCCCAAAGAAGTCCTGTACCGAGAAGCAATAATCCAACTATAAGCTTCCATGGAGGCACATCACCTGAATATCCAGGGCTGTTAATACTCCTTTGTCAGCTTCAAGATTCTGGTTAGGCATTGTCTTATCAGAGCAACCCACAAAGATAGGCTTCCTATCGGATTTCTATAAATAGTACTATCACAATATTTATTCTTCAATTCCTTCTTTACACTTGGCAAATGCAGCACATTACTGAAGTCTTTTCATCCATATATTCTGCGAACAAACAAGTTTAAACGCGACCAAAAAAATGAACATTGATTGACTTTGATTATTTGCCACAGATGGGTAAATGCATCATAGCAACTTCAATGCAGCCTATGGTACCCAAAGTGGGCATTCCAGGGAATAAGAGCTTGATAGGAAAACACTATATTGTCCAGTCAGCCTGATTTGCCTTGCACAACCTTTATCTCCTATCTCCAATTGAAAAGAAGAAACAAGGATGGTCCTTGGGGTACATGGTTTTTATTTTATTTTTAAACCCATATTTCAAAACACTCCTCATTTTGCCCACAGACTAAATCAGTCTGGGATTAGAACCAGTCTCTGTGTTAGTCAGCTTTGAGCCTGCTAATAATGGTATAATACTTTGTACAAGTGGAGCTTTAGCAAATAGCTGCCTGTCGCTTATAGAAGCAAGTGAAATGTGTCATGGGGTAAATACGACATCAATGCTGGGTCACAAGCAGCATAACAGATCAACAGGGCACTTGAATCCAAAGTAAAAATGGCTTCCCTTTGGAGAAAGCTGTCAAAAGTAGCCAGCCGTAATCACAAATAGAATGGTGAATTATAGAATGAAAAATTCCCTAAACTGCCCTGAAAAATCAGAGCATTTATATACAGGTCACAAGATATCCCGTTCTTCCTATTTCAGCCTCTGAATCTTTTAACCTTGTTTTCCACTGGGGTTTTGTCATGACTCTGCATATTATTTTCGCCTCCAATCACAGATAATCACTTTATGCATTCTTCTTGCTCCCTTGTTGCTTGAAGTTCTTCATTGATCCCCCACCTCCTTTCCACTGTGCTTGTATCCATGCCAACAACAAAAATGAATGAGCCTGTCTAGGACTGTTTCTATAGTGGCAGCCAACAACTCCATCATTGCACACCGAAGCCATGGCAGGCAGCATTTCATGTCAACGGTGCTTGTGTATCTGTGTAATTTTGATTCTGCCCTGTAATTAAGAGCCATTTTGTTAACATAACAGAAATGAGGGGAAGTTCTGTTTTGTTTGCTAGTGCACTGATCGCATAATAACTCAACAAAGCCACATAGTATAGCAGAAGCTTACTACAGAACCAATCTCCAGGGACCTGCTTGTTTCATTCCTATCAAGGTTTACATGTCACTGCAGATGAACTTTCCATATGTTACCCACTGCGGGGTGGCAACTGCTCAGTTTAGCTTTCCAGAAACCTCCATATTAAATGTAAACTAATATCATATATAATATGGTAGTTTAAACAAATGGTCAGGCTGGTTTCAAATCTCTGGCTTAAAAAAACAACAACCCCAATTTTTATTATTATAAATAAAATTATTATTTTGAAAGAAAGAAACTACTTGATTCTTTCTCCTGAGCCACACAGAATATGCTGAGGTGAAAAAGTAAACATGTGAAGGTTCAGATTTTCCACAGAAAGAAACACCCTCGCCTTTTAACGGGAGCATATATTATATTTAAACAACCTTCTCTCCCATGACAAAGCAAATGAAATCCTGTGATTGCAGTGTCACTTTCAGAGTTCCTCATAGTAATCAAGTAGACTATTTCCTTGAGGCATGTATGAATAAATCTGCTAACAGACACAATGATTGCCCTGGGATGTAAAATAAGACTGCTTCTTAGATCTCACACTTCAATATATCTATATAAACTGCACCTTAGGAATTGGCGCTTTTAACAAACTTACGTATTTTGCATTCTGTAACTTTTAATTCAGGGTCAGTAGGCTCTAAATAAAATACAGTCATTTGAAACTAAAGCTAGTTTCAAAAGACCAATATCCATTTACACTAACTGAGAATAAGAATCCTACAAATCTTTTCTCATATATAAGCCCCACTGTGTGCAATAGAGCTTATTCACAGGTATAGAATTGCAGTGTAATAATACGATTCAGGGTCTGGATTGTTTTTCATTCCTCAGTAATCATTTAGGTGAATAAAGCAATGAATGAACTTTTATGAGTATGGGTCATTAGCAATATAATATTTTATCTATCTGCAGGGGCGGCCCATCCCATTAGGCCACCTGAAGCGACACATGAAGTTGCCACCTTCCCTGCCCCTGCTGAAGTCAGGGTCCCACTGCTGCTGCTGCCTGCTCCTCTCATGGCAGGGGGATGGGACATGCCCATGGAACTCCATTGCCGGTGTAGCTGCCTCCCATCCCCACCCCCAAAGTGAGGATGAGCTGCAAGAGCTTGCTGGAGCTTCTGCTCACTCTTCCAGGGGCACTGTCAGGGAGTGGACTTGATGGCAGACAGGCACAGTGGCAAGATCTGCCATCTCTGAATCCCAGCAGGATCCCACCACTTGAGGCAATTACCTCGGTGTGCCTAATGGTAATACTGGCTCCATCCATGCCCACATTGAGCTGTGATTTACCGAACTACAGTGGTACCTCGGGTTACATGCACTTCAGGTTACATACACTTCAGGTTACAGACTCCGCTAACCCAGAAATAGTACCTCGTGTTAAGAACTTTGCTTCAGGATGAGAACAGAAATCGCGCGGCGGCGGTGCGCCAGCAGCGGGAGGCCCCATTAGCTAAAGTGGTGCTTCAGGTTAAGAACAGTTTCAGGTTAAGAACGGATCTCTGGAACGAATTAAGTACGTAACCAGAGGTACCACTGTATGTATTTTGTACAGCTAGAATATCCAAACAGAAAAATTCATACCACTGCCTTATTGCTGCCACATCAGGCTCACAAATTTTTAGCCTTATTTTCCTCCAGATCCCACATCTCACATCTTCTCTACTAAACCTCTAATCCCCAGTTCTCTCCACTTTGAACTCAGCTACATTATTTTATCCTCTCTGCAATTCTGTCTGCCCCTTCCCAACATGAAGCCTTGTCTTTAAATTTGTATCTTTCTGTATCTTCTTTTGGTCTTCAGAACCTAAACACTAATTTATGTATAAATCCCCACCCTCTTAATACTGCTTATTTCTTCACTTCCTCATTTATCTCTTTCTCCATTGTAGGGCCAGAAGATTACAGAAGGCAGCAAATGTAATTTGATACCTCCTGCCTGCAAAACGCAGCAGCTCTGCACATTATGTAGACGCGCTGAAAAGGGATGTGCAAGTAATGATTGTTATTGTCCAGGATAATGTCTGGTCACTTTGGGAATGATATGTCTGGCAGCACATGCATAAGAGGAAGAAAGGCTGTTCAAAGTAATGTGCAAAACCATTTGAGATACGGTACATTTCTTGCATTGTTTAAACTCTTTTGACTTCTCTCTGAAATAATCAGACAGTTGGTTTGATGAGAATTGCCCAAATTCACTATGAATTATGCTTTAGATTAAGATTCAGTATGTACCTGAGGATAAACCTTCTTCCACATTCCCCAAGTTGTTTCGCTATTGCTACTGTTTGGGCTTCTGTCACAATCATTCAGTACAACATTTCACCTACAGAAAGACCCACTCTCAAATTACCTTTAGAAATGTTTTGGTGGCAACTCTTACTATACACCGGGTCTTGAAATATTTCTATAGAACAAAGGTTGGGTAGCATTTTGCTATTTTAAGGGCCACATTTCTTCAGGGATAATCTCTCAGGTGGCAGGTGAGTCCAGAGCAGCCACCATCTTCTGCAACTCAGGGAAACTTAGTTTTGTTTCCCAGCTGCACAGCTTTCATCTCTCCGCCCCCTTTCAAGACAACTTTACTAACAGGCAGACATGGCTGTCATTCTCTAGAGTGCTGCTTGTTTCTGTGCTTTTGCCTGCAAAAAAAGAACAAAACCATGGTATTTCCACATGTTTACAGGTGTGACACTAGTGGCAGGTCCTGCCACTCTAGGATTCAGCTTTTAGAAGAAAGATAATTATAATAAATCCAAGTCACTAGAAAGGATGCTGGAAGTCTCTTGTATTTTGGAGACTGATGCACAATATGGAGCATGGGTTTGTCTACGAAAATATGGAACGCTTGTGATTCTCAGTGGGGAGAAGCTATCAAGCATCAGGATAATATCTTGTATTAATATCACTGGTGTGAACTCATTAAACTGCTTTGAAAAATCCATTGGGTTCTGAATTTCCCAATTCAACACTTCCGTATTTCTATCAGCTTCCAACTCACTACAGTACAGGCATATTGAAGTCAACATGCTCAGACATGCCTCTCAAGATTAATTGAAGTGTAAAATATGGAAATAAAAGACCTCTAAAAACTAGCTTAAGAAGGTGAAACAATATAAGAAATCTAAATGAAATTCAAACTTAACGGAGTGGTGGCTGCAGAAGAAACAAGAATGGAAACTTTTCTTTCATATCTCTGGTGGTTTATACATGGTGCACACTTGATAAGTCAAGTGAGGATATAGAATTTCATGTGTTCATTATGAACTGTTATTATGGCTATTTATTAAATTTCTATACAACACCCGAAGATCATAGAGTGGTTTACAACATAAAAACACAAAAATGCAAAGCGCATCTACACCAAGCTGCCTGTATCCTCCTCATGTACATAATATCTAATTCATACATCACAGTCACTGCCATATATACAAAGAAGCAACAGAGAAAGGCAAAGAATCTTTGAAAAACTGTAACAAGAAATTATGCGTGCTCCATATGTGGTCATAAAGAATAAGACCAGTGGCACACTTGAATAAAAATTACGTTCAATTTTCTTAGTATATTTATCACCAGCAGTCAACTAATTTTTCAAAGCAAAGTTGTCCTCTGATAAACCTTATGTCAGCAAGAGAAATTGATATTATCATGAATAATGATAATGTGCACATCCCACAATATATCATATGTTAAGACAGTGGCATTACATCATTAACATGTAGTGCTCAGGTGTGATTGCACTTGATCCATTGTATGGTCATAGGTTTGGATGAAATTTAATCAACTTAAATAAAAGTGTTTTGGCTTGCCTGCTTTATGGACCACTCAGAAGACTATGTGCTTCTGAGAAAGGTATTAATGCAAATTATTTTTGGATCAGTTGTAGATACTTGATAGTAAACCTAAACATTTGTGTTTTTTGAATCAAAATATGAGAAGATATGTTGCACATATCTGTTATGCGAGGGATGAACACCTCACTAAGATATGAAAGTCATTTATATTATTCCACAAAATTTATACACTGCTTGATTGCCTCAGAATGATTTGTGAAAATAATACAATAAAATTATCAGCAAAAACAGTGAAACACAACTATTTTAAAACTATTTACTTTGTATTAATGCCACTGACATTAGTAACACTGACCTGGTCTACAAGTTATCGTCACACTCTTAGTCAAGAACAAGCTATATGGCTTGCAATAAACAAGGAGTTGCCTTGATCTTTGCTTATTTCTCATGGTTTGTTCGGGAGAAACAAACTGGTTCACACATAGCGCTAAGGCTTAGCACATATCACTGGGGCTTGTTTCCTCCTGGCTGGGCAATGGGAAGAGCTGGGGAGGTGCTATTAGAGCAGTATGCACTTACACACTGCATGTTCAGGATGATGCATAATTTGTTTCAGACAATGGTTTATCCATTTTATGTGAGTGAGGCCACCCATGGAATGCTCATAGATTATGGGAATATTTAACTACACATATATGCAAAGGCAAAATATAGTCACTTTTGCTGTTTGTCCATGAAGAGATTCCTGTATCAGCTAAGCTGGAGGCAGTTAGAAGTAACCTAATTTTAAAGGCAAATTCTTTCCAAATCTATTAAACTAAGTTGACATTGTTTCTTCTAATCTGAAGTCTATTACTTAGATGTTCTCATTCGAAACAAAGGAATTAAAAAGAGCAAAAAAAATTTAAGCAACAACAATCCAAATCAATTGAAAAACTGTATCTAAAACAATTTATGAACAAAGAAGTGTGATTTGTGCATTTAAACAAACAATATTTTACTCCCTAGCACAACTCTTTCTGCCAAAAAATGTGGCTGAAAAATCAAGTATTCACACCGCATTTGTTTTCACTTCTATCCATGAGGGCAGTGATTTGAAGCAATTACACACAACAGTTTATCTAAATGAAAAACCACAGTATGAGAGGGCAAGATTGTCTGCTGCCTTTAAATAAACATTAAACATTAAAGACATGATCTAGTCAAAAGCAAACACTTTTAAGGCACACAATTACAATATTGGAAATTTAAGCACATTAAAATCAGTAAGACTTAAAACATGCTGAACTTTGGCTTGATTGCGCCTTGAAGGTGCTTGGTACAATCAATACTGAACATTTTTAGTATAGTCTCTATGCTCCTGTGCATGAAATCCAGCTCACAAAGTATTTCTCTTCATTTCTGATGCTCAAATGTGGACAAGCCCTTTGCTGTATAAGGGTCAGAAAACCAACGGCCTTCCAAAACTGTAATTCTAATAAATTTGGATTAGTAGATGATCAAGAACAGTGTCATTTAAATAAGCAGATGATCACCAATTTCATTTAAACTGTTACACAGTATCAGTGGAATTTACCTATGTAAAAATTAAGGTAAATGTTGCTATCAAGTGCTGGAGGTATAAAAGCAAATCAAAGGAAGCAGGGATCATATATGTTTGATGCTAGTGTAAAAAGATTCAGTGCTTTTTGTTGACTGTTGAACAAATGTTTTGACACCTAAACATCTATTGAATGATGTTTGGGGGTTGCATGAAAAAAGAGGTAAGCTGTGTATTAATATGCTTTCAGCAACTAAAATGTTAATAACTAAATGAATAGTGCAAGGCAAGAAAACTTCCTTTTATAGGAGAACAGTACCATAAAGTTTGGTTTTGTTGTGGTGATGCATAGAATTATAGCTATGTTTTATTTGGGTATGGATAATTTATGTGCACTTTATTCATATATCAAAGAGTAGGATCTGTTTTCAAGATATTAGGAATCTAGATCCTCTCATTCCCCTATGCTGAAGTTTGTAAACAAGCCTTAATCTTATTATAAATTATTTTTTCCTCTCTGCTTTTGGTGTGTTTGTGATTAAAGTGATTAAAGACATTAATAAGCAGAATCAGAAAATTGCTAGTGGATAAGATAAAAGGTTTAGATCTGATTGGTACAAGTTGTTTTTCATGGGGATTGTGCATGGGCGTATCTATTGTATATGTGCAATTTTATCTTATTATTCTTTTCTTTATTATATATGTTGTTCTAAATAAAATAATTTCGTTTGCATGACCAGGTGGCGACCATCCCAGCCGCCAGGGACAACCAGTAAGTAATAATGACACATGACCACGTGTTATGGATTAAAATTTGGCCACAACTTTATTAAACTTTCAAATGTAGAAGACCTTGGCTTAAGCATTGGGCGTATATCCATCCCAGTCCCCCCAGCCAGGGGAACTGGGGCACCTCAGGGTAAATGGGATATAGGGGTTCTCTGCAAGACGTATGTGTACGCAGGCAGCCCATCCCATATCCCCGCATGCAGGGTAGTTCACTGATGACCTTTCAGTGTATGTTCAGTGACACTCATATTACAACCCCTTTAAGAGGGGATCCTGGAATCCCTGCCACGGGGGGTGGGGTGAGTTACCACTTCATCCCCCCCCCCATTTTAGGAAAGAAAAGACTACAGGATTCTGCCCAAGGCCTTAAACTACCAAAGCTGTGATGAATTGCTACAGGGAAGACAAAACCTGCCAATGCAGGAAAATTTCTTCCCGGCTCTTCAACAGCAACCAGTCAAAGACCATAGCAGTGCCCGCTAAACAGGAAGAAAAAGCTTAACCTGTAAACATGAAACATTCAACAAAGGGAGGGTTGGGTGGGTGGGTGAAGCTCCTGAGCCAACTGCCTGGCTACTGTTGGCTCCACCCCCTATTTATAAATGGGGCTGGCCCCACCTCCCAGCAGTGTAACTTGGCTACTGAGGCAAGGCATTAGCCTCCAAAGAATAACACTAAGAGGCAGGCCAGCCCATACAAACTGGTAAGTTCCCTGGGGTCCGATGCATCACACGTGATCCCGCAAAGTGCACCCACAGTGTAAAGTGTGAGTGCTCATTCTTTTAAAAAAGTCACTTGAACCTGGAGTTCTACACTCTCCCTCCCTCCCTCCCTCCACCTACCTTCACAATCCAATAGTATTTGGATCTGATTTATGTAAAAATAAGTCTCTGCTCCCCCCCACCAAAAACAACAACCCTCTAACCAAGTTGAATTAGGAGAAGTTATCTGAGATAATTGGTTCCAGCTCTAGTCTACAGGAAGCATATGCTACAGATATTAATTCTTTCTTCCCATTTTAGCCATATGTTTTGTTGTTCTGACTAAAGCCATTGAATTAAAATATACCCTGGAGGCTAATTTTTCCCCTTTGTAGGCAACTGCAGAAATCACCACAATTATGCATGTTCTTCAGTACAATACATTTCTCAGCCTATCTTCTCTAGAGAGATGTAAGGCTGAAGAGGCATGCAAATACAATTGCTTCTCTGCAATGAGTGCAACATATGTGTGCTTTTTGTCGGAGACACTGATCACAAGAGGAAAGCTCAAAGATGCAGGCCCTTAACCAAACTTAAGTAAACTATAAAACAGGACATTATTTTTGCCTATGGAATACCTAACCTTCTGCAACAAAAATAATGCAGCACAGAAATCTTGATGGCAGTGAAGCAGCTGTAGTTCCATTGTTATTTTCCATTTCCATTCATGAAAATGAATGGTAAATGTTCAGAATCCTGGAAGGATAACGTTGCTCATAGAGAAGATGTGCCCCAAGCACAGTAGCTTACACAGAAATCCCATGCTTGTGGTAAGTTTATGGGTGTGATAGGATCAGTGCTAAATTTGCCAGCAATGGAAAGGCCTAAGTTTCTGCAGAAAGGTCTGACTGTAAGGGAGCACACTGCCTGAAAGTTGGCTGTGTGCAAAGCTTGGCAAAAAGTCTTTGTCAGCAAGTCAGGGCTTAAATTGGGATGGACACCTGCTGAAGTAGATGGCAGGATGAGACAAATACATTTGCTGATGACATGACCATAGACATGAGCATGATGAGAGTGCCTGAAGAACACAACCCAGAAAAGAGAATGTGAAATAAGACATTACCCATAGGCTAAAGGTGGCTTAAGATGTTGCTTGAGACTTAAATACCCTCGTAGACACAAGACATGTTGCTGAACATTTGCTCAGAATGATTCGGGCTTATGAGGAATTATGCGGAATTTACTGTGGAGTATGACTTTGCTACATGACCTTACTCTTGAAGGATACTGCAGGGAGTGGATTGAATCTATGAATCCTGGCTTTGTTGAAAATACTATAAGGGAGAAACAGCTAGTAGAAGGGGATGGGAACGGGGGGCTCTGAGCATAAACTATTCAGCACAATAAAACTGCTAATGAGTTGATGAAGAAAATCTGACATTAAGGTGACACTAAGGCACCCAGCAGAGACCCCTTGTTCAAGGGTGCAATCGTTTAGTCTATCTGTTCTATCAATTGAGCCTTCCAATTTCCTGACCAGAAAAGGTGTAGATTCTATGTGCATCTGAGAAGGGGGTAGGCATTCTACTGCCCAGAAGAAGTGAACCCATGAGAAAGAGCTATTGTTGTTTGATGCCTCTTCTCTTAACCCTTGGCTCAGTTGAGCTCCTGGCTTGTCTGTGTTGTGCAAGGTGCCTTTCATCTGCATTCTCTAATATGCATGGGGAACCTTTAGCTCAGAGCTTTCCAGTCGGTGTGACATGGCACGTTAGTATGGCTGCTGCAGTGTCCAGGTGTGTCACACAGATGTTCCTTGTGTTCCTCCTGGGACTGAAAAGAGGTTATTTTAACCTCCAGTTTGCTAGTAAAACTAAATTACTGTGCCGCAAAATGATGCATGTCCAAAAAAGAGTGTCATCAACATGAAAAGTTTGGAAAGCTCTGTCTCCATTTTTAATTAACTGCATTTTTAATTGTTGTAACCCACCCTGGGACTTTAGGGTGAAGCACAAGTAATAAATTAAAATAATACTACTTTTATGCTCCTAACAAACAAACAAGAACAAGGTGCAACAGAAAGGAAAGATATGCATTCTCATATAATTCACAACAATCGATAAATCAAGGTTCATATAAGTAATCAAGGACATCATAGTCCCATTCCTTCACACTACTCCTTTGAATGCTAGTGCTTATCAAAAAAACATGACTCATTTTTCCTCACAAGAATTAGCCATAGCACCAATCATTCAGCAAAACAGAGAGTGCAGACAGAATTCCATTGCAACTCCCTACAAAGAATTGTGTGAGCATTGTGTCAATTACTACATTATCTTCCTCAACAGGTGAACCCCCAAATATAGATACTAGAGTTACTGTAGTTCCCTGATTTCAGAAGTTACAGTGAGTCTTGGAGTATGCAAAAGCACCTAGGTAATATAACACTTTTATTCATCCCGAAGTCCAGAATCCGTCCCTATTAGACTTATTTGTTGCAGGTCCAGCACCCATTATTCACTTTCATTCTGATGTTTTTCTTGTCTGTCCACAGGTAAGCAGGATGCCATTCAACATACCCAGTAGGAAAGATGTTTTTCACTCCACTGTCCACAAGCAAGTTAGCTGTGACCAAATGGAATCTTACTTCTGTGCTCCTGTGATGTTTCTGTCTTTGGCCTGCTACGGTTTTTGATCCTTTGCAAAGTATATAACAGATAGTAATGTAACAGATACCATGCAGTGATGAATAATAATAATAATAATAATAATAATAATAATAATAATAATAATTTATTATTTGTACCCCGCCCATCTGGCTGGGTTTCCCCAGCCACTCTGGGCGGCTTCTAACAAAGATGAAAAATACACTAAAATGTCACATATTAAAAACTTCCCTGAATGTCAGGTAGTTGTTTATCGCTTTGACATCTGATGGGAGGGCGTTCCACAGGGCGGGCGCCACTACCAAGAAGGCCCTCTGCCTGGTACCCTGTAACTTGGCCTCTCACAGTGAGGGAACCGCCAGAAGGCCCTCGGAGCTGGACCTCAGTGTCCGGGCAGAACGATGGGGGAGGAGACGCTCCTTCAGATATACTGGACCGAGGCCGTTTAGGGATTTAAAGGTCAGCACCAACACTTTGAATTGTGCTCAGAAATGTACTGGGAGCCAATGTAGGTCTTTCAAGACCGGTGTTATATGGTCTCGGCGGCTGCTCCCAGTCACCAGTCTAGCTGCCACATTCCGGATTAGTTGTAGTTTCCGGGTCACCTTCAAAGGTAGCCCCACGTAGAGTGCATTGCAGTAGTCCAAGCGGGAGATAACCAGAGCATGCACCACTCTGGCGAGACAGTCTGCAGGCAGATAGGGACTCAGCCTACGTACCAGATGGAGCTGGTAAACAGCTGCCCTGGATACAGATTTGACTTGTGCCTCCATGGACAGCTGTGAGTCCAAAATGACTCCCAGGCTGCACACCTGGTCCTTCAGGGGCACAGTTACCCCATTCAGGACCAGGGAATCCTCCACGCCTGCCCGCCTCCTGTCCCCCCAAAACAGTACTTCTGTCTTGTCAGGATTCAACCTCAATCTGTTAGCCGCCATCCATCCTCCAACCGCCTCCAGACACTCACACAGGACCTTCACTGCCTTCACTGGTTCTGATTTAAAAGAGAGGTAGAGCTGGGTATCATCCGCATACTGATGAACACCCAGCCCAAACCTCCTGATGATCTCTCCCAGTGGCTGCATGTAAATGTTGAAAAGCATGGGGGAGAGGACAGAACCCTGAGGCACCCCACAAGTGAGAGCCCAGGGGTCTGAACACTCATCCCCCACCACCACTTTCTGAACACGGCCCAGGAGGAAGGAGCGGAACCACTGTATGACAGTGCCCCCAGCTCCCAGCCCCTCAAGAAGGTCCAGAAGGATGTTATGGTCGATGGTATCAAACGCCACTGAGAGATCCAGCAGAACTAGGAAACAGCTCTCACCTTTGTCCCTAGCCCGCCGGAGATCATCAACCAGTGCGACCAAGGTAGTTTCAGTCCCATGATGAGGCCTGAATCCCGACTGGAAAGGATCCAAATGGTCCGCTTCTTCCAGGCGTGCCTGGAGTTGTTCAGCAACCACTCTCTCAATCACCTTGCCCAAGAATGGAAGATTTGAGACTGGGCGATAATTAGCTATCGTGGCCGCATCTAAAGATGGTTTTTTAAGAAGCGGTTTAATAACCGCCTCTTTCAGCGGGTCTGGGAAGGCTCCCTCACGGAGGGAAGCATTCACCACCCCACGAAGCCCATCACCCAGTCCTTCCCGGCTAGCTTTTATAAGCCAGGATGGGCAAGGATCCAGGAGACAGGTGGTTGGCTTCACTCGTCCAAGCAGCCTGTCCACATCCTCGGAGGTAAAAGATTGGAATTGATCCCACACAACTTGACTAGACAGGACTCTAGCACTCTCCCGCCCTGGCCCTGCTCCCACGGTGGAGTCTACTTCTTTCCGAATCTGAGCGACTTTATCTGCAAAATCATTGCTGTTAGACAGATTTGTACAACAACCTGAATCCCTTATGTAGCATTAAACTAAAGACAACAGGGCTGCTTGATGCTGAATATTCCATGTATGCTGCTTATTCTTGGAACACAACACTGAGATTGAAGACAGCACAGCAGGACAGACAGAAGATTAAAGGAAGTACAAAGATGTTAAACCAGCAGAATATTCAGTCTGTTTAAACTATGCTCTTGTATCAATTTTGCAGAGGCCATATAGGCATTTCGGTTTCTCCTCCCTTCTCTCAAATGAATCAAGAAACCATTCATATACCCTTTTATTCATAGGCCTCAGTGAGTGAAATGTAGCACAAAGCACAGCCTTAAGTCTTCGCACTCTGTGTTTGCTATTGATCATTAAGAGAGAGAGAGAGATCTTACATACCCACCGCAGTGTGATTAGTTTGTACTTCTCTGACTTTATTGATCATGTGTCAGTAGAAATTTTTAGTAACAAAGTATGTTCTGACAACACACTTTAAATGAAATAGTTGACGGAAAATCTCTTTTAAAACTCAAATGTCAAAATACAATTCAAGCATCCAGAAGACACATGCGCTAAAGCAAAAAATGGGAAAAGATAAGCATCTAAATAAGAGGGAAAGGCTGCTAGTAACTAAGAGGAAAGTTTCAAAAGGCAAATTTAATTCCCTCCCCCCAAAGTAAAGTGCTGTTCTTTACATTCTTTTCCTCTCTCTCTCCCCACCCCAGAAGCTAGCTACAGTGAAAACTGTTCACCTTTCCTGTGCTACAAGGTCAGATCTGCTCATTACTTTATGCCTGAGCAGTGAGTGTATGGAACTATTGTAAAGAGAAGGTGAGCTGAGGATATGAAAAGGAAAGAGGAATCGGAACAAAATGATAGGGCAGGTGTCTTAATGTTAAATCCAATGTAAATTAAACAGCTACAGGGCAGAGCCAAAATTTCCTCAGAAAATAATTTTCTATCCTTGTTTTTCAAGATCCTTCTGAACTGCTGGACAGCAGAAGTTCTATCCTAGAGATTTTTTGGTGAAATGGCCTCCCAAATCCATGAATTTTGGGTGCATCTGTGATATTGTTTGATAGTATTCTAATATTGTTGAAGGAATCAATGAGCTCATTTGTTTCTGCTTGTCGCTCTCCTCTCTTAGCCACCAGTATTAACTAACAATAGGGATTAATTAAATATGGTGTGGCCCAATATTGATTGGAAGAGAGCATTCTCTCCCAACCCAGCCAGAAAATTCCACACACACCCAGATATTGATAAATTCTCCCTCTTAATTTTTGTTCCCCAAATAGCATGGACAGGTTTGGACAGCCATGTTCACTCAGCCCTGTGGGGCAAATGCTTGGGGAAAATAATAGCTATTTTGATATGAACATGGTATCAAGGTATGCACAGAAAGGTGAGGAAACTATTTGTGCAGGTGATCTAAAACGGTTGGGGAAGTGGCAACAGAGGGACAGTAAAATATAAAACCAAGTTTCTTAGGTCACATGCAGCCTGAAATATATTACAGTGGTACCTCGGGTTAAGCACTTAATTCGTTCTGGAGGTCCATTCTTAACCTGAAACTGTTCTTAACCTGAAGCACCACTTTAGCTAATGGGGCCTCCTGCTGCTGCTGCACCGCCGGAGCATGATTTCTGTTCTCATCCTGAAGCAAAGTTCTTAACCCGAGGTACTATTTCTGGGTTAGCCAAGTCTGTAACCTGAAGCGTATGTAACCTGAAGCGTATGTAACCCGAAGTACCACTGTATAGCTGTTGTGGTGCCAGAGGCATCTACAATCTAGTTCAGTGCCGAAGGGCACAATCAAAACCCCTGACCCATCACACTGAGGGGTTTGGGTGGAGGTCTCACTCTACCCAGTCCAGAACAGCTCTGCTGCTCTCTGCTTTTGGACAGCCTATCCTCTGGTGGTAGCTCATGCAAAATCCTGAAACAAGATGTTTGGGGGCAGGGAGGGGCTGAGCCATTGTGGGATCTGCTGGATTCCAGGCCAGACCCACTGATGTCACTTAAGGGCATTGGGTCCAGTTTGGTTCGTATCACTAAGCAAGTCCTGGTTTTTGCCTGCTCCTTGCTATGGTACAAGTGCTATGGAATACTGCTCCTTGCTATGGTACAAGTGCAAGAATCACACCATCCATTGATTCTAGTTTACACATGGGAGTAATATATGACTGGATATTTTGGAAGCATCTTCCATGGTTCAGTCTTTGAACCACACCTTTTTCTTTGCCAATTAAGTGTGTGATTGGGTATGATATTTGTATCTGGGTAAGGTGATAATAACATATATTCTGAAATGCTTCCCTTTCATAGATTACTTGCTAATGGCTTCTTCTTATAAACTGTCTGGGTCTGGTTACCATCCTTTGTATGTACATAACTGGCCTAAGGCTGTGATCTTTCATATATGCACCTTCTTGGAAGTAAGCCCCGAGGGAATAACTTTTGCTTGCACACTTATAAGATGGTGCAATAAGATTACAGCCCCGTGCACAAACATCCCTTTGACTACAATGGCACTTGTATCTCAGAAAACACTAATAGGGTAAGGCTGTAAAACACTTTCGCTTCTAAAGTACTGTTCTTTTTTTCCCTTGTTCTTCTTTTAACCGGAAAAGGGATAATTCAGACATGTTTCTGTAGCCCTGAGTGCAAACACCATTTCAAATGCTTGATTCCCACACTACCGTGGGTTATGATTTTTATTTTATTTGAAACAGCCTAAAAAAACCCCATGATTTGAAAATGTGGAAATGTAAAGCAGAGGCTTTGAAAAGGCCCAACCAGATATAACAAGAGAGAGAGAAAAATAAACACAATGGGATATAATACTTTACACAGCCATCTCTTTCTAAGCAGCTCAGCCAAGTTTAACATACATACATATCTTAATTTATATTTATTGTTCAGAAAGCATGATAATTTGATTGCACATAGGAAGTTTAAAAGTGCAAACCACCATATTCAATTGATCTAGTAAGACAAACTTATTAGAAACCATAAGTTCTGAACAAAAAGAGAACAATTCATTCTCTTTCTTTTGTTAACCCATCCATGATAAAAGAATGGAATACTTCTACTTCCACATAGGGATTTTGAATACAGCAATCCTTTGATAAACAACTTAGCCCTCTGCATTTACCAACTCAGACTCTTTCCATGATATCTTCCAAGACGCTCACACACTATTCATCCGAAAGCTGTTTTCTTCTATGAAGTGAATTAATAGAGATAAAAACTCTGAAATGACTTTAAAAAAGAGAAAACGCTTCAGGAGCTGCAGTGAGCCAATTATGTATTCAGAACATATAAAACATAATTCTCACAATTTCCAGTAGTCATATCTACATATTAATAATATTTTTGATCTTAATAAAAACAACATAAATTTAAGAAGGAACTATAATGGGGGGGGGGGAGATGGTCTTTTCACATCACAATGAACACATTGTCTGGGATGTCTTTCCATAAGACATTCTACAATTTAGTTTCATTTGTATCCCCCACTGACCTCAGAAATTTAAATTACAATTGCCTACGCTTACCTGACAATCCTAGGCCATATCTATGTAGCAGAATCAAATTACTACCCACCTGGGAGATAACATTAAAAGAAAAGAGAAAACTTGCCCCATGAAAAACCTTCCTGCCACTGGAAAACTAGCAGGTGATTCAGTTTGGTTCTAGCCTAGCTCTTTTCCTGCTATTTTAGCTTTCTGATTTCAGGGCAGAAGGGCGCAGTGAAAAACAACAACAAACCCTCCCAACTTAATAACTTTACTACTTTAATCTCCAACCACTATCATTCACATTCTTTGCTGGGTGCTTCTGTTTGTGCACAAGAGCTTTTTGCATGAAGGTGCTGCCCATATTCTCTTCTATGAGTTGGGTAGGACCTCACTTAAACCTGAAGAAAATGATGCACATAGAATCAACTGGATTTTTTCACAGTCTCCTCCTGTCCATTTAGAGCACTGCTTCATTCCTATGCCTCACAATTTTTATGAAATAAGTTGGAAGACATTATTTGGTTAGTTCACACACTAGTGGATCTGCGTACTTCTTAGATGTGCTTCAGAGCGCACATGACAAATTTGACATGATGTATGATGCAGCTGCACATATAAATGATAAACCTGACTTCCAATGTCCTTCCTTCTCAAAAGTGGAGGGAAGAGAAAAATTAGGTGAATTGTGCATATATGCACATTCATATACCCATGTCACATGGCTGTATTGTATATGAAGGATACATGATTAGGTGAATTCCTGTTTTAATGCTAAGCTATTTCTTAGACCAATAGGAATGCTATATTTATTTTACCACCTCCCTTCTTTCCTTGTTATATTATGCGTAAAAGCCCACAGAGTGCAATTAAAATGTTTTATTTAAATATGGAGTTTTTGAAAAGGTGCTGCCCTGAAGCCTAATATATAATAATCTGATGTCTCTATTATGGCACAAAATGCAAAAATGGGGGGAAAAGCAGGGTAGTAATGGAAATAGAATTTTTATTTTTAGTCATTAGTCTCTGCAGACTTCCACCTCTTCTATACATGAATTCAGGCAATATTGGCTTCATATTTTGTATTAAACTGCAGCATAAGATATTTGGAATCAGTAGTGTATAGTATGAGGCTCACAAACCTTTAGTGTTCCTAACCATGTTGAGGACTGGTCCTACCATTAGGCAGACTCAGACAGCTGCTTCAGGCAGCAAGGGGGGACAGCGGAAACAGCTGAGTGTACAACATTGCCTACCCTGCTCTCCCTAAGCTAGCCTGCTGCCCTCAGGAGGATGCACTGCTTGTCGTGTCCAAGTAAGATTTAACAACCAGTCTGGTTTGCTTTTCTACACGGAATGTGGCCAGGCAGACACAATTTTGTCCTTCACCTCAGGCAGCAAAATGTCTTGGAATGCCCTTGAACATGATTGCTTGAGGAATTCAGACTGAAATCCTGTCTACACTTCATTAGAGTTAAGTCTGCATTGATGCAGTTCCTTCACCATGGAAGGTAAACATGATTGTTTGAAGCATTCAGGGAGAGTCCAGTGCATGCAGACATGCCCATTCACTTGACAAAAAATGCACACAGAGCTGCAATACATCCAATTTAGTAGGACCAACTGAAAGGGAGATTTTAATTTCTTAAAACTCTTCCTCAGCTTGGATATTGAATTTTAAAAATGTGGGAGAGAAGCAGAAAGAAAATTACTGCTGATAAAAGGGCATGGAATGTAACTTTAGTCCAACATTATAAACCTGACACAATGGATCTTGGTGGAAGCTCTTTTCACCATGCCTGTGCTTTCACCAGAAACATTCCCCTTTCTTCTCTCCCCTCCTCCATTTTTTTGTTCAACATCTAACCTGAGAAGAAGTTATACGAAACTCAAAAGCTACTTCGTTAGATTGTGAATGCCCTAATAAATTGGATATTTTGCTACAGGCAGTCAAAAATTTGTGAAGCCCATCTCTTCTTTTTAGCATTTGAGGAAACCAGTAATTTGGATAAATTGCTAGTATTTTCATAAGCATTCCAGAGCTATACCGGAATGATGGGGTTGCTTTAAAACACATTTAGTAAGTGAGCCATGATTGAGGAATGATTTACTGTTTAGCCACTACTCCCCTTCTGTGTGTTGCATGTGGAGTAAAAAAAGTAAGGTAAAAGGTAAATGACCCCTGCACATTTAAGTCCAGTCAAAGGCGACCACTGCAAAGGGGTTGCAGTGCTCATCTCACTTTCAGGCCGAGGGAGTGGCGTTTGTCCACAGACAGCTTTCTGGGTCATGTGACCAGCATGACTAAACTGCTTCTGGTGCAACAGAACATTGTAATAGAAACCAGAGTGCACGGAAATGCCATGTACCTTCCCATGTATCTATTCACACTGGTATGTTTTTGAATTGCTAGGTTGGCAGGAGCTGGGACAGAGCAGTGGGAGCTCACCCCATTACATGGATTCAAACCACCAACCTTCTGATTGGCAAGCCCAGGAGGCTCAGTGGTTTAGACCACAACACCACCTGGACATGTGGAGTACTCCAGCTTCACAATGCTGTACAGAGGCTGGAGTGATGCAGAGAGGTAAAGAAAAGCTTGTGGACTCAACTGCCCCTGTGCACCCCTACCTGATAAATCTGCACTCACATCTGTGTGCCCAGGTCCCAGTGTAACAATCATGTATTGTGATTGCTGCAGTGAAAAGCCTTTCATTTCACAGCCCTAAAGTGTCACTGGGACTCTTGAAAGCTAGAAACCAAGAGAGAAAACATACTCTGACTCTTGGATGCTTTGCTGGGTCAGAGAGCTTTGTGCCCTGGGCGGCAGTTGCTATGCTCTCTGACCCAGTAAAGTATCTCAGAGCTGCTGTTACTGCTGCATTTGTAGTGCCACCTTCTTTTGGCAACAGCAGTGGCTGGATGTGAAATAGGATGACGGTGCTGTGCTGCTTTGGCACCATTAACTACTGGTAATTGGAAGGCTATTGCTTAGCAGCACTGCTAGCGTAAACTCAGAGCAGCAGTTTGGGTTCACCTGGAGTTAAAAAGACCATCACAACTGCATGATCCCCCTTATCCCACGGTGTTGGCTGAAAGGGGACAACAAAAGAGGCACAAGCCTTCCTCGTCATGTACAACAGGTGTGCAAATCCAATAAAAGGTGGCATTGCTCTCAGTGCTGGCTGCTGCACTAGTGGCTCCCTACCTAGGCCATGGTAGCTCCCCTTCTGTTCTAACCTCTGCTGGCAGCCCTGGTTCTCTATCCTCCAGTGCATCTTTGCATTCCTCCACTACAAATTTCAGAAGGAAGGCCTGGTGAAGTTTGGGCTGAATGTAGCTACTCCACTCTGCAAGGCTCACTGAGCTGGTCTGCCCTTGGAGACTAATGGAATTGGATGGATTCCTGAATGCTTTGGGGGATTTTCTGGTTGACATGGCTGGTGCTCCTGTTGAGATCCTTGTCTCACTGTGGAGTGATTGCTCCTGAGTGAGTGCACTTGCCATTGCAGTGGAGCATTTACGTCACTTTGGTATTCCAATGATCGTCATGTGATAAAGCAGGAGGGTCAGTAGCTAGAGTTCAGGTGGTGTAAAACTCAGTCCAGCCTCACCAAACATGAGTGAGGCTGCACCACCATGCCTACCACAGAGTGGTACTGGCAGTGAAGAATGCTTACATTCCCTCAAGTAGTCATCTGGCAGAGGTCTGCTGAGTGTAGAGGCTATCTTGACACACTGCATCTTGACACACTACATCTAGAAAAATAGCTGATCTTCTCAGGAAAGGAAAGTGTAGCTGGTGGCAGTGGGCAGAAAAGCAGACAGAGATATAGAAGATGCTGCAGGCTGGAAGCAATTCTTGTGAGGGCTGTTGAAGCAGCAGAAGACTCCAAGAGCTGGAATGAATGATCACTATTAGCACATTGAACACAAAGGTACTTCTGGGATTGTTAGATAAACTATATTAGGAAATCCCTGCAACAGAAAGGTCCAATATACTGCCAAACCTGTGTGAGTCTACTGCTAAATTGGCAGCCACAGAAGCCTAATTAAAGATATGAATTATTACACTTTGAAACTACATATTATATTCTTTCCCCAAGGTTCCTTTAAATATCCCTGTTTATCTATGTGATTAAATGGCCCGTTGTTTGTTGCCTACACGTCAGTATGATTGGCTGGAACTCACCAGGGCTTAGACAGAAGTTCCTAATACGGACATGCTTTCGGCACTTTTCTTTTAATTTTGGTTGCACAAGTGCACTGTTGATTTACATTGCAATTACAACTGCAAAGACAACATGATTTAAAGGAAGGGACAGGTCTTGGAGTATGCTTTATTTCTAAACTGAGTCGTATCTTTTGACCTGCAACCCCTCTAGCTATATTTGCAAATGTGTGCATGTGGGTGGTGCTTACTCAGCGGTAAGAAGATCCCATACTCATGCTTTTGTTTTCAGATTTTTCAGCAGTTCCCCTTCTCTAACTGATTCATGAGGGAGGGCGTGAAAAAGGAGCCACTGCCCATGTGAAAACAAAAGAAAAACAATAGCCTGCTTTTGCAAGAAGCAAACAATTTTGCAAAATGGAGGAGTGGGATTCAGCACAGCAGTACCTGACATTACATTCATGAGGGGAAACAGCCCACATGTTCCAGGACTGAGAATGAATACCCATGGGGAGGCCACTAGGGCGCATTGGAAGATGGCCAACAATACCATCTCTCCGACCCACACGGGGTAATTAAGAGGCTGTTATGGGAGTAGGCAGCCTCCCTTGTTGCCCCAAGGGAATGGGGAACACTGACCTTGCCTGCTGTGCCCATAAATCACCCCCAAATTCGAAAGAAGGGGGTGAGGGCACTAGGCAGAATGCCCCCGTGTGGACCTCGGCTCTCCTGGACGCTGTCTCTGATCGGGCAGTAGCTGCAGCAATTTGGAATAATTAATTACAAAAGAAGCAAATGCACATATTTCAAGTGAAGAAGGGGAGTGAAGACTGCTAATTTAAGTGACCTCTGCGAAAGAAGACGACGGGTTGGAGCAACAGGAATATTTTACGATGAAGATACACCAAAGGCTGGGTATGTCGGCAATGGGACTGAAAAAACCTTTTTTACTTTCCTTCTATGTGATTTACAAGAACCCCCCCATATTAGAACCGTCGGTTTAAATGACCAAAGCAGGATGATTAAGGTCTGTGTGGAGATAAACTTTAACCAAAAGTATGCTTTATGGAGATCGAGAAGCAATAAGAGCTTTTGGAATGGCGCAGCAATTAATTCAGAGTCGCCATCTTGCCAAAGGATTTATAGCCGGGAGGAAGAACGGATTTGTTTTCAGACTGCATTCCTGGTGATTCTCCTCAGAGGTTTGAGAAAGGAGGCAGATTGGTGAAGATTAATGACGCTAAGACTGTTTTGATGTATGGAAGTGATGTTATATGGAAAACGTCTGGATATGGCTACTGGATAATATATATATATATATCCACGCAGGATTACAAACTGTTTTAACCAGCTTGTGGAGACTATCAGAGGTCAAAAAGAGAAAGGAAAAATATATGAAAATAACAACAAGAGATGTGGAAAAACAATAAGAAAGGACTGGATAGTACTGTGAACATCATATGGTTAGATTTGTGGACATTAAAACAGCAGCAAGAAGCAAGAAGTTGATTGGATCCCCTTCGGAACTTGAAATATGGGTACCCCCAACAAAAAATTTAAAATTCGGCTGTGTAATTTGGAATTTATGTAATTTGGTTTGATTTGATGTGATTGGTCGGTTAATAAAAAATTATTCTTAAAAAAAAGAGAATGAATACCCCAGAAAAAAAAGCATTGCTGCTGCAAAAATAGTAATTCCTTGAACATTTTTATGAAGCCTGCCTCCCCAAAGTACCATTTCAGATTAGGTGGAGATTCCTTCCTTTTCCAGGTGTGAATTCTTGAGAGCTTTCTTTTCATTCCCATCGAAAATAGCTTTCATGCATATAGTTCTTTAGCTTTGCAAGTTTCAGATTTTATATTAGGCTGCACGGTGCTGGCGATTCCTTGCACAGAGACAGCCAAAGAGTGGAAATCAAGCTCAAGTTACGTAAAACAAAGCTGGTTCTACAAACTATGACAGGCAGTATTATCATGGTAACTCGTTATAAATCAAAGTCCGCTAATTAGGGAAGAAGTAAGTAAGTGCAATTCATGGAAATTTCATTCTATGTAAACAGCAGGGTGGGTGTGGTCAGACTGCTAGCAGGCAAAGCATCATTCTAGAGGGATTTGTATTCTTGAAGGTGGCACTACAAAATCTTAGAAAGGTATCCTGAATAGTTGAATTTAGCACACCATTTGCAGTTATCCTGATGGTAATAATTAGTCACTGTACTTTAAAAAAAGGTAAAGGACCCCTGACAGTTACATCCAGTTGCAGACGACTCTGGGGTTGCGGCGCTCATCTCGCTTTACAGGCAGAGGGAGCCAGCATTTGTCCGCAGACAGTTTTTTTGGGTCATGTGCATAGCATGACTAAGCTGCTTCTGGCGCAATGGAACACCAAAACCAGAGCAGCGCACGGAAACACCGTTTACCTTCCTGCCAGAGATACCTATTTATCTACTTGCACTTTTTGGTGTGCTTTTGAACTGCTAGGTTGGCAGGAGCTGGGACCGAGCAATGGGAGCTCACCCCGTTGCGGGGATTCAAACTGCAAACCTTCTGATCAGCAAGCCCAAGAGGCTCAGTGGTTTAGACAACTTACTGTTAAATGTGTTTACTATTATGACACAGAAAGATATACGTAAACATTTGTGCATGTGTCCAGCCTTAAATTGTGCTGCTACTATAGTGGTTTGAGAAGTAGTTGGCCTGCTAGGACAATACTTGTTTTCTACAGCACAAAAGGTATCCCCCTTGCATCCCAGATGGAGAAGGACTGCCCTTCAGCTACATGGAAGTAGTCCCATACACCTAGCTCCAGCATAAACATGGGTAATGAAAGGAGAAGCAGAGGGGATTTGAATGGGAGGTGGAGAATTGCTATAAAGCTTCCATAAGATGGTGTTGTTGCACAAACAGAAGCTTGTGCTGCAACAGCTACAGTTGAGGGAGGTTCATACTGTAAGGGAATTTGGCGAAATAGCTGCACTGACTGATAGAAAAGACTTTCTACTCCGCCAGGGTACAAAGAGCAGAGAAATAATGAGGCAAAATTAAAACCGTAGCACATGGGTTCGAGGCTTTATCTTAGTTTAGCATTCTACCCTGATCTCAGTTTGCCTTGGCTTCACAGTGTTATTGTTTGTGGGTAAAACAATACCAACTCAGGGAAGAAGATTATTGCTGTACAACAAGGCTTTTAATCATCAGGATTGCAGTAAATTGGAACTAAGTTGATTAAAGAGATATATGACATGAGAAATGTAGTAGGAATAAAGAGAGAGAGCGTGAGAGCGCAATGCACATCTCCTTCCACTGTCCTCGTTTCTATTATTTCTTCTAACCGCTGCAAGGCAATTACAAGGAGTTGTATTTCCCCCCTATAATAACAATTCCTATTACTGTTCTGTTAAGCATTTAGAAAAGTCAAAATACCTTCAAACAGCAGAGCACTAAGATTACAAAAAATAATAAAAAATACAATTTGACCTTCAGCAATCTCAGGAGTAGAACTCTATAGAACATAACCTATATGAAGGTTCTTAGAAAAAATCCCTGTTAAATCCGAGCAGCAAGACACACACATCATTTCAAAAAGCAATCTCATTAGGAAAGCATAGGGAGGACAGAAGTTTGCTCAAAGGATGAAGGAAAAACCTTGTATCTTCAGAGATTTGGGTGAGCAAGGCATTTTACCTGCTATGTGTTCTTGGAGAAGCATTGCTTTCTGCAATGAGATGAATCCCTTAAGGGGAGCCAAAGATGCTTATATTTTTTCTGGTCACAAAGATGTCAAGTGCTGGGAGTTGAAAGAAACAGGAATTGACACGAAGAAAAGCTTTATTGGTTGTATAAACAATAATGAGTGCTCTCCAAAACATGTTGTGTGCAGCTCTACTTTATCCATTAGAAAAGAAGAAGAGGAATAGTACTAGCTGCAGAGAAGCCTACATTGGTGGGAAAGACAGGATACTCTGTGTCTTGGGTCAACCCCTTAGGGTCATCTAGGGCTTCAATGCTGTGCCCCACCTTGCTCTACCCAATTCTGCACTCTGGTGGTTTTTTTCCTCAGAAGCTAGATAAACTACTTGATACCTAGCTCCTCATCTCTTGCCCAGCTTTTCTTGTTGAATATTCACAGTGATAATTCCAATACAGGTTCGGCTCACTCCCTCTAATACTGAACTCAGTAACACTGCTCAACAGGACAGAAGCCTAAAAGGGATTTGCTGAGAATTAACATACTTGCATGACTCCCCAAGTAAGCAGAGATTCAGAAAACCTGGAAAACCCAAGAGGGGTGGGTGGGGTGGAATTCCCACATAAGGCTTAGAACACAATTGCATGTCCCTGTGATGCATGCAAGCTTCCCCCGTTCTCTGTAGCAATCTATTTGGACCAGGACTCACACAACTGACTTTCCAAAGGCCCCTGACTGTGTATAGGGGCATATGGAAGAATGGGGAAAGAGAGTACTAGGGCTCAGAACGAAAGATGAGGAATGGTAAGAGGTGAAAGAGAAATAGTGGAGAAGGCATGGACAGAGGCAAGGAGGTGGGAGTGGCAGGAATAACAGAAAAAGAAGAGCCATGTAAAACAAGGGGCACAGGAGGAAGTGAGAAAGAGGGAGTCAAACAGAGTGATAATGGATGGTAGGCAAGCAGGTGAGGAGTTGGTCACTAAACTCTTTAAATCAAGGATAACTTTTGGTCCCAAGGGTCACCGTCTCCCTTGGCCAACCTCCAGGGGCTGCATGTGTGTGGCTAAAAATCCCAGACCCTATTCCCCAGTTGATCCATGCAGGTCAGCTGAGAAGAGGGAGTTATTTGCTCCTCTGTCCTCCCCAAATGATCAATGTGCAACTGGGAAGGGAGCGATCTGCATCTCCATCAGGGCACTGGGCTTCATCCATCCACAGCTGTGTCTGTTTTCATTTTATGTCACTGGTTGGGTTAGGGGTGGGATAGAACAAAATTGCTTAGGGGACAGGATCAGATGCTCAAATTGGGCTTTAGCCATCCCTGCTTTAGTTAATACAATCTGCAACATTTTGTTTGTTCTCTGCTTGTTCTGATCTGTGTCTCAAAGGCCAAGCAATACTTTTTTGGCTCCCGGTATATCGCTAACAGCACAATATTTGTCAGTTAGTTAGTAGTATACTGCTAGGAAATACTGAATTAGTCAGGATCCTGATCAATACACTTCTGATTGGCACCACTAAAGTAGCTGTAAGCTGTACTTTTTGGAATTTGCAAGAATTAGCTTGCAGACTTAAAAAGGATGTCCCTTGTTTTTATAATCCCTCCATTTTTTTTCCATGCACAGGAACCATGTTTTCAGAGACCAACTACCAAAATTTGCTTACAAGTCTGCAAATAGTGTGATTTGCTTTTAAATATTTGGTTAACAATAATTGTGTGGTTTTCAGAATAAAATGGAAATGCTAAGATCAAAAATAGCAACATTTTGTCTAGCCAGTCTCTTGCCTCTCAGACAGAACTGCCATGAGATGTTGGATAACTGCTTTTATCTACATGCCAATATTCTAGGTTCTAAATAAAATATCCTAGTTAAACTCTTGCTAATCAGTCTAGCAAGTCCACCACCTTCCATTATCTGTGTGCTTCGAGGTGCATATGTACATATGAGGTTTCCTACACCTCAGCAGACAGTATCTCTGTCATGCAGATCCTAACCGACCTACATAAATCTGGACCAAAAATACAGTTTAATTACTTACTGACATTTCACCATTGACAAGCCATATGTGATGGAGATTAGCTAGCGTAATGTTTTGAAAAGGTTCTAAAGAGTCCACTGGAACGTGTAATTCATCTGCTTTAATATGTACATTTTGCTGAACCAGCACAGTTAGTTATTTTCAGAGAAGGATACAATTTAAACAGCAGAATCTACTTTTGATCACCACTTTGAAAGCTTCATTAGCACATTGCTATTCAGCACTACAGCTGCTTCTCTTTAATGGCTTAAAGTAATCAAACTGTAAGACCATCCTTCAGGAGTCCTCAAAGCAGCAGAGTATTTATATAGATATATTACTGTGGCTATAAAGGCATATTCAGAATACAGCACTTCTTTTCCAGTGCACACTGTTGCTAAACACAGGAAAGGAAAACCAGCTCTCTCTAAGGGGTTTTTATTTTTCTTCTTAATCCCCAAAGATCTATTACAAAAATGAAACAGAAACACTCACATCCCGTCTTCCATGAAACTTTTAGCCAACTTCGTAGTAAGATCGCAGCAATTTATAATAGCATCCCCATAATTTAAATTATCTGCAGTGATCAAAAGTACTATATGCACATTTCAAATCACAAATTAGTTTTTAAAATATGAAATACAAGTAATATTACATGCATTGTAAGAGCTTATAATTGCCTGAGTGTTTCTAAATATGCTTCTATCACTATTGGGAATTATTTCAGTCTTTGGACAAATGGGTATTAAGAACAGAAAAAAGCTATACATGTCTCAAGTACTACAAAGTGCCTACCATAATGCTGCTCAGAAGCATGGTAGTTTTGACATCAATGAAACTAACATGCTTTGCCCAACTTGCCTCTAAAGTTACGAGGAAACGTGTGCTATGAGTCCAGGCTAGTGCAAGTTTGTCCTGGTGTTAGTTTATGTCTGCTTCTTAACTCATAAAATCCGTTTGTGCTCATGTTCACCAAATGGAATTCTATTCAGATTCTCATTTGTAGCAAGTCCATTTGGGCCTTGCTTCATCTAAGGCATGTTGAAACTACTCATAAGTGCAGCATACTGTCACAAGTCTCCATTTTCGTCACCCAGGCACTGGTGGATGAAGGTGGGAGTGGGTGTGGGGTGGCTTGCCCCGGGTGCCATCCCGGGGGCGGGGGTGACATTGCAGCCGCCCCCACCCCCAGGATGCTCGTCGTTTGCCGCACACCCCCGATGCGCGCCACGCCCCCCAGGATGCATACCACACCCCCTGGGATGTGCGTCACGCCCCCTGGGGTGTGCGCCAGCCACGCCCCCAGATGTTCGCCGCTCCCGGTGCCGGAGCAGATAGCTCCGCCACTGCACCCAGGTCGTACTTCATCTTCTTAAACATGCAGAAATGTGCACATTTAGCACAAATCCAGCTAAGGTCAGTGAATGTACAGTGGTACCATGGTTTACGAACTTAATCCATTCCGGAAGTCCATTCTTAAACCAAAGCGTTCTTAAACTAAGGTGTACTTTCCCATAGCAGTGGGGGACTCAATTTACAAATGGAACACACTCAACAGGAAGTGGAATATGTTCTGCTTCCAAGGCAAAGTTCACAAACCAAAACACCTACTTCCGGGTTTGCAGCGTTCTTAATCCAAGTTGTTCATAAACTAAGCTGTTCTTAAACCAAGGTACCACTGTACTAATTTAAATGAACAGCAAGACAATATAGCACACTTTGACCTCTTTACTGCTGTTCCTTTGAGAAAATGATAAGTAATGGATGGGAGCTATTTAATTAAAAAAAAACTCCTCGTGGTTATGCATGATTAAATTCACAGGCCAATAAAGATTAACATATAACACTTGCTTGTTTTTACAATGCTCCATGGGCATATAGAGCTCTGAAAGGACAACAGTTATCCCTGTGTGAAGAGTTAATATTGTTAGAGCAGTAGATTTGCTTTGAGTGCGGCATTTTTCTGGCAGATTAACACACAATCTGTGTGGGGGGGTGTCAATTCATAAATGCTAGGAGTTCAGTATTATATTATATTATATTCATAAAGCGATTTGACCTATTTTTGATGTTTTCCTTTGATGAAGTAACTAAAACTGTTGAATTTCAAAAATGCCTTTTTTATATAATTGATGCACAGGAACACAGCACCAGATTGAAAGGAACTATTCTGAGCCATAGTGAGTAGGCCTGCTGTGGATTGATTAACTGAGCTTTCCAATAGAAGAGCATGCATATTCTAACCATTGGATTCAACTTCTGAGGAATTGCTTGAAATTCAGAACTGAAAGCCTACTCGAATTTTTCTGACCTATAAGGCCTTTGCTAATTTAGCCACACATGACATATCATAAATATTGTGATGTCAGTGAAGTTAACTCTTTATTCAAAGAAACTAAAACCACACAGGCCTAGTGGTCACGGCAACTCATCCCAGTCTTGCCCCAGTGAAGCAGTTACAATGACTGAAGGTCCCTACCTTCCCACTACTCTCTAAGGCTCCTCCCCCAATTCCTAAGGCTCTGTTGCCTTGTATCTTGTTGCTCTGCCCTCTCCATTTCTCTGCATGTTCTAGGAGACATGGGGGTAGGGGAGCTGGTTGCAGCAGGAGAGGGAGACTCCCTTGATTCTTCGGTGGCCAGCCTCATTGCTGCCTCTTTGCTTCCCTTCCTCTGTAGCCTCCTCTTCTTCCTCTGAGTCTGGACTGCTCTCTGTGTCAGACTCTTCCCAATCACTAAACCCTGTTGCCTCTTAGCTTGCAACACTTCCTCCTCCCAGTCTGCTTTCTCTTCTCCCTATGACAAGACATCATCATCCCACTACCAACCTCCTGGCTCGAAGTCTTCTTCACCTGGGGGGTTCTTTAGGGGTTCCCCAGCTGGTGCCTGCCACCGCTCTTCTGCATCTACCCAGTCCATGACATTAACATGGGTCTTTCTTTGCGCTTGATCCAGAAATTGCAGTTAGTTCAGAATACTGTGGCATGGTAGCTCACAGGACTGAGAGCTTGTTGGCATATAACCTTTGCTCAGAGACCTGCAGTAGCTGCTGATTTGTTACCAGACCAAGTGCAAGGTGTTACTATTAGTATATCATAGAATTGTAAAGTTGGAAGGGACCCTGAAGGTCATCTGGTCCAACCCCCTGCAATGCAGGAATCCCAGATAAAGCATCCATGACAGATGGACATCCAAGCTCTGATTAAAGACCTCCAAGGAAGGAGAGTCAACCACCTTCTGAAGGAGTCCGTTCCACTGTTAAACAGTGCTTACTGCTAGAAAGTTTTTCCTGCTGTTTAAACCTTTCTTGCAACTTCAATCCATTGGTATGTGTCCAATCCTCCAGAGCAGGAGAAAGTAAGCTTGCTCCATCTTCCATGTGGCAGACCTCATATATCCTCTCAGTCTCCTCTTTTCCAGGCTAAACAAACTCAGGAGTTGTTTCCAGACCCTTGATCACCTTGGCTGCCCTCCACTGTACACTTTCCAACTTGTTAATATCCTTCTTAAATTGTGGTGTCCAGAACTAAACACAGTGCCCCAGGTGTGGTCCAATGAAGGCAGAACAGAGTAGAATTTTTACTTCCCTTAATTTGGACACTATGCCTCTGTTGATATAGTATAGAATAACCCTTAAGAGTTTGGGAGCAGTTTACTTAATGAGATCACCTTATACCATATATGCCAACACTAATCCAGACTTTTTGAATGTTGACATGCATTTTAATCTGTTTTACAATTTATTGTTTATTTTAATTATTTTTGTCTGTTTTAACCCTTTTGGGGGGTTACTGATAATTTTTTTGTTTTGTTCCTTTTTTAAACTGCTTTGTTGTTTCATTACAATCAAGAGATATAACATTTTGTTTTTGTAAAAAATAAGCCTAATGGCAAAGGAATATTGCTACTATATTCCTCCCTGCAACAAACCCAGGAAGTCTTATTATTCTAGAACCATTTAGACTTTCAATCAACAGCTAGAAGAGTAGTACTTCCCTTTGTCTGAGGTGCTATGTCAAGAAATGCCAACACTCATAAGCCATCCTGCTACTAGACAGACTTAGAAAGTTCGTGAAATAGAAGTGAATTTTTGGAAGCCAGCAAAAACCAGAGACTTCAGTTGTCAGTCAGAATTTAAACAAGAAAAAAAATAAAGGTTACACATTTCCTTCACTCAACTGACACAGAATGTGGTCTCTGACGATCTTTGAATGATCCTACCCCCTAAGGTTAGAAGGAAATTCAGGTTTTTTTTAATCCAAAGCATGTGGCACTGGAAACCAAATCCTCATTGTAACATTGGCTTAATAATTAACTGGATTTCCTATGATACAACAGATGTTAACTTGGAAAAGAGTTCCATTCACAGCGGCATTGGTTTTTGGTATTTAATTTTGTATATTTTCCCTTCTTTGAATTTTAAATTATTTGCTACTCCAAGAAAGGTGACTATTGCTTTTATTTTTAAAATCACTTTTTACAGCTATAGGCAATATTGGCCAATGAAGTAAAACTGACAAAGTCTCTTACAATGGAAGAGAACTGGGCATCCCATTCATTCCTCTTGCCAAGTGGCAAGAATGATTTTATCATTATTTCTGATAGATGATGGCATGGTTTTAATGATACTGATTCTACAACTTTAGCCCCCCTTCAGCAAATCATTGTTGAACTTTACACACTGGGTATAAATTTTAAAATATTTATGTCCACTTTGCACAGCTTTAAATCCATTATTTGTAATTATTTGTATTTGTAATTTGTATTGGAATGTTGAATAATGTTCAATTGCCTTTTCATTATACTGTGAATTTGTTGACATATGTAAAAACAGTCTTCCCAATATATATCTATACGATCCAATACTATGCACCCTAGTTTTTCAGCAAGACTGACTTTTACAAAATATCAAGTTCTGCTCCAAGGAAAATTCAATAGTTTAAAAAAACAAACACATTTGCCCTTGGCTTATTAAAGTTCACCGTTACAATACTGTACTAGAATATAAGAGATATATAGAATTATAATGGCTGTTACATATTGGTGCAATAACATGTAAACAATACATGTTAACACTGCTTTAATTTTATACGCTTTTATGTGTTAGGGCCCTTCCAGACATCCTCACATTGTTGACGGTGAAACTGAATTAACAGGAAGGTGAGCCTGAGATATGTTAAGCAGTTTCAGCCTCAACAGTGTCCAAGACAAACACAAAAAGAGAGGGAATTGTGTGTCATAGAGTTTCCCCCCATTCACAATCATATCTATCCGCAGAATTATTTCCATAAGAAATATTTCAAGAGGCGGGGATGCAGCTGTGTTTTACAACCTGCACCCCACTACCAATGGGGCCATTTCACCAAGCATTTTTCTGAGCAACAATGGTATTTTTGTTTGTGTAACAGCACCCATTTCTACTGCCTACTGCCTTGGAATTATGTTCAGGGCATTGAGGAGTGTACAAAATGGCAGCTGGTCTGCCAACACAGGAGCTTTTTTCTTTTAAGAAGGTGAGTAAAACAGAATAGACCACTTATAAAATATATTTACTGACAGAAGGATAACAATAAGCTGGCCAAGCTTCTTGAAACATTGAAACTCTGTGTCTGTTGTCATCTTTCTCTCCCCACCCCCGATGGCCTCAAACTGCTGTTATCTGAGACACTGAAATATGGAGTGTCTGCAATCTGTCCAAAAAATCACATCTGACATTTGTACTCCTTCACTGTACTGCAGGGAATGTATAAACCATTCCTTCTCCTGGCATTTATTTAGGATGAGAGGGGATAGGAGAATGTGTGAAGGGATACCTACAATTATTCTCACAGGGGAAAACAGTGGCACAATGTTACTAAGGCACCACAAATACTAGCTTTGCCTACATCGTGTTAAGTAGGGTTAAGTAAACTTTACTGCAGAAAGGCAATCTGAGCTGGGGCAGCTAACATTGCAAATACTGACTGAAAACAGTTTTAAAGGCGGGAAGTTTGGGGTGGGACAGGTTGGTACCTCCCCCAGGGCATCAGAACCCAAAGCAGCAGCCTGAACTCTTACCTTGATGTGGATGAGTTGACCAGATCTGTTGAACCAGTAGCTCTGGAGGGTGAGGTTCTGGAAATCAATCCAGGCTTCATCACTATGTCAGCTGAACTCTGGGTTCTTAAGAATATAAGAACCTAGGAAGAACCTTGCTGAATCAGGCCAAAGGCCCATCTAATCCAATACTTTGTGAACCAGGTGCCTGTAGGAAGCCCAAGCAGAAGCTGAATGCTACAGCTTTCTCTCCACTTGCAATTACCAGAGAGTGGCACTCAGAGGCATGCTGCCTCCAACAGTGGAAACAGGACATAGCCATTGTGGGAAGAAGAAGAAGAAGAAGAAGAAGAAGAAGAAGAAGAAGAAGAAGAAGAAGAAGAGTAGTTTGGATTTGATATCCTGCTTTATCACTACCCTAAGGAGTCTCAAAGTGGCTAACATTCTCCTTTCCCTTCCTCCCCCACAACAAACACTCTGTGAGGTGAGTAAGACACAGAGACTTCAGAGAACTAAAAGAACTCATAACCCACCTGCTCTCAGCAGCCAGAAACATCATAACCAGACACTGGAGAGACCTGTCAGGAGTAAGCATGGTCCAATGGTACCAAATAGTATGGGAAACAGCCCTACTAGAAAAATTAACTAATAAACTGAAACTGACACGGGGCCAAACAGAAGAAGACGCCTTCACCCCGGTATGGCTCCCCTTTATCACATACACAGCCCAACAGGACAATGACAATAATCCACCAACAGCATACAAATCAATATGGCTAACCTGATCCAAAACACCCACCCACCTCACTCACACACGAAAACAAAGATCACCACAGCCAATCACAAGCAAACAATCACACCCTAAGCCAACCCCAACCTCCCTCACCACCAAAGGAACACAAGTGAACAACACAAGCAACGCTGACACCAAACTCTACATACATTAAACATAATAGAAACACCGCCACCCGACCCCACCCCCATCCATCCTCCCTCTCCCCACCCCCCTTTCTTTTTTCTTTCTGTTTTCTTCTCCCCCTAATGCCTCAACAAATGAAACGGATTTGTAAAAACGTTACATGGAAGAAGAAGAAGGTTAAAAAAAATACGAGGCACTACACTTCTGTAAAACAAGAAAATCCTTAATAAAAAATATTTTTTTAAAAAAATGTTAAATGGCCTAGAAAATTTCCAAATATTTCCAAGTATGGTTTTAGTTGGAGGTGACAATAAACAGGGAAGACCTTTTTCTTTTTTCCTCATTTCCTTTATTGTACAACGTAAGTTGTGCTTTTATACCCCATTTGTAAGCTTACAATTTTATAAATGTATCCATTTCATTCACTCCAGATTTTTTTTCTTTTGACTTTATTCTCAGAAGTGTTTTGTCATGAATGGATCTATTATTTTGTTCATATTTCTTTTTCTCTTTGTGTGTATGGTCTGCTTTTCTTGTTGAGATAAACAAACAATATACATAAATATAAAATTTCCAAACACCGGTAAATAAATGATGTGAAAATATTTTTTTTTTTAAAAAAAGGTTAAATATCTGGGGGTTTGGTTGATGAATAAAAATGCAATGTTATGTCAAAATGACTGAAAATATGAAATGTGGTTATAGTAGACTTACAGAGATAGAGAAGAATGAACTTATACCTGATGAGTAGAATCTCAGTAGTGAAAATGAATGTACTACCAAAAATGCTGTTTGTTTCAGACTGTGCTGCTGATCAATTCGGTTACCTGTTTTAAACAACAGCAGAGACATAACAGTGCAATGCCAACTTGCATTAGGATAGATTTTATTCACTCCTGCAGGTGCAAGGTATCATCTGATTATTAATTTATGAATTCTTAAGATTAATAAGATAATTTTTATCAGTTTTTATAATTCTGCTTTCCTGGTTTTTATAACTCTGTTTTTATGATGCAGTTTTTTTCTATTTTTATGTTGCTTGTCTGCATACTTCTTAGAGGTTTCTAAATATTAAGTAGGTTGGAAAGGTTTTCAAATGAACAAAATAAATAAATTGTCCTCGCCTTGCTGAAAAAAAAAAAGAAAAGAGAAGTGTGACTAGCCCAAGGTCACCCAGCAGCTGCATGTGGAGGAGTGGGGATGCGAACCCGCTTCACCAGATCACGGGACTACCACTCTTAACCACTACGCCACACTGACAGCCTTACCTTCCATGAATTTGTCTAGTTTCCCTTTAAAGTCATCCAACTTGGTGGCCATCGATACCTCAGGGGACAGAAAATTTCACTTCCAGGACTTCACAATTACATTTCTGCATGTCTTTGGCACCAACGTGAACCACAATTACTGACTCCTCCCCAGCACCATCTGCCAGACTGTCTAGATAATTTTTGTTTTGGAAATTTGGCTTTGAAGGATGCATTTAAACACACGAAGCCTTTTTGATTAATTGTAAGGCAACAATGTTATGCATTAGTTTGCCAAACTTAGGAGATTAAGCTTTACTTAATGCCCACCATTTTATCCCTCCAATTTCCCCAGCTTTCCAGCAAAAAAATGGCCAACTGGGCATTTTATTACCCACATTAACATGTAATGTTTAGTTTTATTTCAGATTCTTGTAGTATCCACACATGGGAAAGCTGAAATGATTTGAATTAGGAGCAGATGGATTTGAGGCTTTTCAGGTGAATCTGAGATAAGACAACTTATTTGAAAATGGCTCCTAATATGTTTAAAAATACACTCAAGTTGATACAAGTTTGGGAAGTTAATGCATGTGTTAGTACAAGTATTGGCAAATCACAATTCTTGTATACATGCTTAGCATTAACTTACAGATCTCTCTCTCTCTCTCTCTCTCTCTCTCACACACACACACACACACACATTGCCCTTGTAAAGAGATTCATGTTTTCTCAATGTAGGGGGAATCACCTAAATCTCAATTTGAAGGCAAAGTGCTCAAGATTCACACTTATCATATTAGTGCATCACATTCACATGAAAATGCACTGAGAGTTTCAGTATTGTAATCACCATCATGAATGAATTACAGTTCAATGGAGAAGTCAAATGGCAAGGTCAAAGTCAAAGAAAAAAATACACCATACAAACCAATCTAGATTTCACCCATGTATGGAAATGGATATGGAATAATGCACTGGAAAAAAGTAAATCTGTTAATCCAACTTTGATTAATTCTAGCAGAGGCCTTAGAGATGTATTAATGAACAAAAATATTATGAAGATATTAATAAGTGCATTTCATTAAAGATTTCTACCACATACAGGAATTAGTATATGACTGCTTTTTATTATTACCATCTTCAAGAATAAATAGGGAAGAGTCTGTCCAAGAATGATTACAGCTTTTATCCGTTCCTCAAAGAGCTGAAGCCTAGACACAGACCTCACAATATATTTAGTCAGTGGGTATTTACTTTAAAGTAAAATAGACTCAATAGACTCCACTTCAGCTTACAGCCATTGAAAGCTCCCAAACTGCAGCCCTGCATGTAGCAGCCTACAGATATTGTCCATGTGAGATATGCATGGGTTATTTGTTGCATTCCCTGTATCTTTCTTTCACCAAGGAGGAGTTGCACTGCCTAATAATAATAATAATAATAATAATAATAATAATTTATTTATACCCCGCCCCTTTTACAAATGGCAGTAAAAAAGTTTACTGCAATACAAGAACAGAAGTAAATACATATGTTAGAGCAGCATTCATTGATTGTCAATCTAGAATTCAGTGTTGGGAGTTAGGTCATAAAAAAAGAGCAGAGAGTGAACTACATTTAAATGCATGTAACTGCACATGGTACTAAAGTCTTGATTAATTCCGCTATATGAAAGTGTTCAAATACGTTTCGAATGCATCAACTGCAGAATTCATTTCCAAACAGAAATGAAAGGTCTAGTAGATATCAAACAGAAGCTTTCTTCCAGGAGCTGCTCTACATCCATTCAGGAGATGGACATCAATGAGCTGCTTTTTTCCAAAGATAAATCACACCTCTTTCTATTTCAAGCTGCGTTTTCCTCAGACTAATTTCTCTGCAAGCTATCAGTTTAGGCATCTGGCAAGAGTGACTGACCCTCATCCCTGTGCAGCTGGAGTCGGGAGGAAGATGAACTGCAAGGTGGGGTAGAAGAAAGAAAGAAAGAAAGAAAGAAAGAAAGAAAGAAAGAAAGAAAGGGTAAAGGAGGAGAGAAAGAGATGGTCCCTTCTGCTCTGCTTTTGGCTCTTACCCCACATACCACTAGCATGTTCCCAAGAAATTACCCCAGAGGGAATACAGCACTTGAGAGTCAGACGGCTGCCCTTCTCTGCATTAAACTATACAAACAGGGGACTATAGAATGTTACAAGAGCATTTATCTGAAAGTACATGCCATTAATGCTCAGTTTTATTACCATTTAAATCAAAGATCTTATCAATAAATGAACAATTAAATGCCAGATGTTTTTCTTGCCTATGAAATGTACAATTATTTACCCATGACAGTGAAGGGCATTGGCTAGGTAGTACATCCAATTAACTGACCCGAAGAGAATCTGCATTTCTTACGAACTACCGTAACTTGTTTAGTTTTCAGGTACTAAGTACATTGCAGTAATTTAAAGGATACTAATAAGACGCTGGCTTCTGTGTATTTTACTCCCATAAAGAAGAAAATTCTCTGCAAACACTGCTGTAGAACATTGTTAGCTTCTTCATCTGAGATAACATTAATTCCCATAACAGGGTTCAATGAACTAAATATTAGCCCATCCAATGTACAAGGCCCATTAATGTAAACCACCAGGACTAACACTCAAGCTGGATGTTGCTGGTGCAATGCAATTATCACCAGCAATCAATTTCCATTTTCACTTGTTTTAAGATAAGCAATGGAATTGTTAATGATACCACAGGCAGAATGGATTTTACAGCAGAAAAATAGTCAAGAAAATATAGCACAAGAAATAGCATATATCACACCTAAAGCAAAGTAACGTAGAAATAAAACCAAGCACTATTAATTTATTCTCTATTCATCATTTATTTTGTCTTTTTTTACTTGTTTCATGAGATAATCCAGCTAATACCAAGCATTTTAAAATCCCTTTTATTGTAATTGTGGAGTTATGCACTTGCTTAGGGCTGCAACCCTAAACATGCTTGCTATAGAGTAAGCTCCACTGGGATGCTGTGGGGCTTGCTTCTAAGTCAACACGCATGGGATTGCAATGTAAGTCATTCCTACTGAAATGAATATAATTTAAAAGGGCTTCGTTGTAGGGAGAACATGAGCACTGCTTTTATAGACAGTCACCATGAATTGTTATAAAATACCATACCATACCATACCATTCCATATAATAACATGTAAATAAAATGAGCAATTAGCCATAAAATCAGCCTACTATTTTCCCCCTATTTGTTTGTCTTCATCCTGCACTTCAATGCCTTCAGGAACTGGGCAGCAGCCTTACTAGGATATAATGGTAAGGAGAGATTGCCAACCACCTGGCATCATTATTACATCACGTTACAACTTCAAAAGAGGTTGTTGTCAGCATCAATCAGCTGACTGGCACTGAGAACAGGTGTGATTTTGCTTCAACCCACACCTACAAATGGACATATTTCCTCTGCAGAGTGGCAAAGCTGCCTGTAAATGGGGGAAAATGTCTGTTTCCAGGTCCAGTTTGAAACCAAACCATGCTAGCAAACAGGCTACTTTGAAGTAGCTTGGTGTCAGCACCAATCAGCTGTTGGCCCTGTCAGCAATCCCCACTTGCCAATGAACAATTGAGAGTATACTTTAAGCTCCCAATTGCTCCTTTGCCACTGTACCTTTAACCACAACAGGTGGTTTTGGTGAGGCAACAGCCCTGCATTAGGACTCCTGTGGGAACTACATAACTCTGTGGGGTGGAAGTTTTGCGCCATGGTGTTATTCAACTAAATAATTGCACAAGTGGAATAACTTCTGCTTGTGCAATGGGACTTCCCCCCTCTCCTTCCCCTGCACATGCCTTAAACCACCCTCAGACCTGCTCCAGAGATTTGGGGAATCCCCCTAGAGCAGATGTAGACAGTGCACGGGGGGAGAACATTTGCCACTATGTTGAATATTACTCCATTGTTTTAGCAGCAGCTGAAGATCTATAGGACCTCACCCTGGAACCTTATGATGAAGTGGGGATAACATATCCTATGAATAAATATTTAGATAAATAGGAACCATCATTCCAGAGGTCAACCTGGGCTTTTACAGGACTATCAAACAAGGCAACTGGGAACTCATACACAGGCATGGGTAAGTAAGTATCACTTGAGAAACAGCAATGCTTGCCAATGTAGCAACCAAAACATGACATTCCAGAACAAGTAATCTGAAGGCCTCCAATTCCATCACCAAACCACTCCTGTCATCTCAGGCACATGGACTGTTGGGCAATGAGATAGGCAGCACTCCAATAGAATCCCTGTGCTTTCTCTCTCAGCACAAGATGCATATAGTCAGAGTCAGCAGACCTGAGCAGAGGGAGAAAGAACCCTTTAGACCACAGCATCTAGTCTTAATTCAGAAAACAAAACAATTAACAGGAAGGAGTTACAGAGGTATGTTACTAAAATAAATCAGCAGTCTATTGAATGGGACTATTCTAGTACTTTGTGATTAATTCCAACAGTTAATATACCAATATTTATCTATGTAGTTAAACCTCCAGAAATATCTAGCTTTTGTTAAAGGAAAAAAAGGAATTGCAGTATGCATTAATCATTTTATGTAGGGAATAATAAACCTTATTCAAACTGATGAAACATAGTATAAAAAGCTGTTTGAATACCAAGTTTCTCTAAAATATTTATAATTAGCAGCTGCAAAAACGACAGCTGCATGCTAGCTGTAGTTCTGAAGAAGCATATGGATAAGTAGGCTCTCCAAATGTGGAGAAAAAATATGATGCTAAAAATTATTTGCAAATGCAATATTTAATTGCAATGAACACAATTAAGCAAAGTTAAGCATGCTAAATCCTATTGATTTGAACAGAAGTGCTTATGAACATCTAGAAATCATTCTCATTAGAATCTTTGAGACTTTAAATCCCCAGAAGTCCACCGTAATACAAATGCATTCATTTATATCAATCCCTTGTTATCTTTCATTCTCTGCCCACTGTCAGGCTTTCAGATGTTAAGTTCTTTGGCACAGGTGATGTGGCACCTACATTTTTGTTTATGCAGTAAAGTAGCAACCCATCTGATCAGCAGATGTATGTTCTGGCTGCCAAGTGAGGTTGCTTAAACTGCATTGAGCAGAGCCAGGTGATCTGGATGCCCAGCCTTCGCAAGTGGAAAGCACTTTTGGTCTGAGAGGGCAATGAAGTTGACAGGTGTTCCTTTTAGGCATCTGACTGCTCTTGTATTTTTCCCTGAACACTGCAGGTTTAAAATAGGTCACTTATTAGGTTTTGTGTGTCCACTACTCTCAGCTGTTCCCCAGTCAGCAGAGCAGGCCAATGGGAACTGCAAGGAGAGGAAGGTTTCCAACCTTCCCTAACCCTCAAGTGATTCTGATGAATATTACCTCTCCCCATGCTGCTATTAAGCTTGTTCCTAAATGGGAATTGCAGGGGAGGGGGATATTTAGCCAGCTGAGAAGGGTTACCTAGTAGGGAAAAGACAGCTGGCAGAGACATTGCGTGAAATACCTCTGATCCTAACCCACTGCCATTTCCGGCGCACCCATTGCTGAAAGTTTATTCATGAAAATCCTGCTCTTCATGGAAGAATAAACAAACATTTCTCTTATTGCTGCAGTTTTTTCGAGGCTTTAGGGCTGGGTACTGTCAGTTCAGAAACACAGCATACATGCACAGTCAAACACCAGCTAGGGAACATAATGTCTTAACAGAGCATTTGCTGCCCTGCTACTCACACCAACCTCTGCAGAAGGGGGGGGGGCAGTAACACTTTCTCAACTGATTGAGAAGCTTCCAACAGCTCATCCGATTTTTCCTGATGAAAGAGAGCTAAGGAAAAATAGTGAACTATTAAGTGACTTTGAAAGATGACTTGATCCCACAGCTTGTATATTGTAAGATCAAAGGTATATATTATAATTGACATTGCATTTTTATTGCTTGGTATATCAAGTGTGTTTTGCATTATATCCATAATGCTGACATAAGCCTTATGAATTCCTGGTATGAAAGCATTATTTATTAACTGCAACTGAGTTTTGTTCACAGTCAACACAACAGTGTTTGTCAATCAATGTTGGTTTTTAAAGGGAAAGCACAGTCGGTGTGACTTCCCCTGCTGAAAACCTACTGCTAACCTATGACTTGGGGCTCAAACCCATGGGCTTGAGATTAAGAGTCTCATGCATTACCAACTGAGTGGTATACCTGCAGTTACCAACCTCCCTTTTCTGAACTTACCCCACAGTAGCAGCACTGTAGTGGACTGAGAGCTAAGTGCCTGTGGGGCTTCTAGTCCAGTGGGTAAACCCATGGCCAAGTGGGAGGGAAGAGTGGGACAGCCATCAGTCTTCCTTACCCAGTTATAATGGACCAGAATTGCTGGTCTGCTCCTGTTCCATCACAGCCCTGCTACCACTAGAACCACCACCTGATAAGCCCACAAGCAAGTGAGTGAGCAAGCATGTGAGCCTTCATTGCAAAATAGAACCAAATGAATAGCAATTCTCCATTGCCCAGCATCCCCCAGCCCAATTTCTGAGTTTAGAATACAGAATATTTGGTATACAGTGGCACCTCGGTTTAAGAACAGCCCTGTTTACGAACTATTCAGTTTACAAACTCTGCAAAACTGGAGTGTGTCTCGGTTTGCAAACTTTACTTCAGTCTAAGAATGGGATCCAAATGGTGGGAGGGCACCAGCGGCAGGAGGCCTCATTGGGGAAAGCGTGCCTCGGTTTAAGAACAGTTTTGGTTTAAGAATGGACTTCTGGAATGGATTAAGTTTGTAAACCGAGGTACCACTGTATAGTATATTAAGCACATGGTGTTGTCTGTCTTCAGATTTGTTGGTGCTGACTTTTAAAGTCCTGAACGGCCTCGGCCCTGTATACTTGAAGGAGTGTCTCCATCCCCATCATTCAGCCCAGACACTGAGGTCCAGCGCCGAGGGCCTTCTGGCGGTTCCCTCACTGTGAGGTTGCAGGGAACCAGGCAGAGGGCCTTCTTGGTAGTGGCACCCACACTGTGGAACACCCTCCCATCATATATCAAGGAAATAAACAACTATCTGACGTTTAGAAGACATCTGAAGGCAGCCCTGTTTAGGGAAGTTTTTAATGTTTCATGTTTTATCGTGTTTTTAATATTCTGTTGGGAGCTGCCTAGAGTGGCCGGGGTATAAATAATAAATTATTATTATTAAATTATTATAAGGTTCAAAGAGAATGGCAAAATATTGCAGCTGACTCTTAACAAAAATGAGAATCCAAAGGACATACATGCAATCTCATACACTATATAATACTGTTCAGACAGAATCTGGAATAACACCCACAGATACAATATTTGTCCTATTTTGATTATTAATGAACTACTAGATCCAGATTTTGCATATATATGTTTCTAAACTTTGCTTTGAGATAAGGAATAGATATGAGTTAACTACACCCATCAAATGTACCATAGATTCTGGCATATTAGGTGACTGGGCGTATAAGATGACCCCCCAAATTGGCAGCTGCCAATTTGTGGGCTCGTCTTATATGCTTCGGCAGCTTCGCTGGGCAGCGGCAGTGGGCTGCAGGCTCCGCGCTAGGAGGAGCTGCCTGGCAAAGCTGCCCAGCGATGCTAAGCCGGCTTCACTGGGTGGCTTCCTCCCAGAGCGAAGCAGAGCCCGCCGCCCAATGCAGCCATACCCGGCGTATAAGACGACCCCCGACTTTTTAACCTCTTTTCCGGGGTTAAAAAGTCGTCTTATATGCCGGAATCTACAGTATGTAACATATAAGCTGGAGTTCTTTCTGAATGCCTATCCCAAATTATGCAGCATCAGCTACAGCAAGCTTCCACCCAGTAACCTGGACCGCAGGTGTGAAAGTGTTTTAAGGCTAAGATGTTCTGCTGTTTAGCTATTTCCATCACTATACTTTGTCAATGTTGTTTGCCTATAATAAAAGAAACACTGAATCGCCATTTTTAGTATAAAACCCACTTTAGCACCCCTGAATTTTTACTAGAAAGGAGGAATAGAATACAATCACTCGTGTTTATGAATGCATTCTAGAAAGCATATTACAGTGCTAACACCTACCAGGGAAAATGTAAGGAAAAAGCAGAAAACAGATAACAGGATGCATTATTGTTAGCTAAAAAGGAATGTGGTTTTGCTTTCTACCTGTTCTCAAAGCTGGAGGAAGCCAAACTGACAAAAGGGAAATCATGTTTTTTATTGAAAAGAGAAATGCCATTACTATTTGGATAATAATTCCAGCCTGACTGCTCACACTGCTTTCTGGTCTTAGCAAGACTGAGTTCCATTCTAAGTCAATAACCATTGCTTATTTCTCCCTTAAACAAGCAAATTCTCTCCTGTTCCTGTACTGCTTTTCTTTTATGTCTGTCCATAAACATCTCCAACATGGTGTGTGGCTAAAAATAAGCATTAAAAATATCACAGAAGGCGAGCAAATGTTCCTGTTTCTTCTACAACAGTTAATTAATTTTATTTTGCAGTATTTGTTGAATTATTAATAACAAATATTGTATTAAAACTAACATGCTAATTCATATATACTAGGACAGATTAAGAAATAACAGAACATTTTAATTTGTACTAGAAAGGGATTTTGGGAAATGAAGGAAGGTTGAATATTGGAAGAAAATATTAGGTAGCTCAATCTTCCTGACTTTTGAAATCTGTTCCAAATGAATGAACTGTGACTGTATAGTCCACAATATTCTTTAAGAGATTTTTAAAGATGTCACCTTTAAACTATGGCATTCATCTTAATGTGGAGAACAGAACATGACCCATTCATCATTTACACAACCAATCCTTTTGTAAAGGAGTTCAAACAAAAAAACTATTTGCTCAGTAGCTAGGATGTCAGCAGAGCAACTAGGATGTCAAGAAGAGGATTCCTTACAGATCCCAGTTGCAACCTTATGAACATCTCTTTGTTTTTGGACTTTGGTGCAAGATGCAGTTTTCAGTGGTGTATGACTGGCAAAGGCAGTTGCAATTATCAGGCAAGGGAATTTCTGTTTTGTGTATTAGGAAGGGGGCAGACCTGTGGGAAACATTTAAATCTGATTACACACTCTTTTGTGTACCTTTATGTTGGGGCTGTAACACCAAATCAAATTACGTTTGCCCACATGCCCAAATTGCCTTTTTCAACATTTTTGGGATATAGTGGTAAGCTGGTCCCTCCCATTGGGGGCACAACCATGCACATCCAAACAGCTGCTGGGGTACTCCCCACAAACTGGATGACCCCCCCTTTTAATATACCACTTAAGCATCAAAGCTTTTAAGTGGTTAACACAAAATATACATTAAAAATACCAAACAGGCATTATAAAATAAAATTACATATTAAAGTGTACATCAAAGGAACATGTCTCTCTTTTTTAAAAAAATAATTTTTATTAACCGACCAATCAAATCAAATCACATCACATCACATAAATTCCGAATTACAAAGCCGAATTTTAAATTTTTTGTTGGGGGACCCATATTTCAAGTTCCGAAGGGGATTTCAATCATCTTCTTGCTGCTGCGTTAATATCCACAAATCTGTCCAAATAATGTTCATAATTCTATCCAGTCCTATCTTGCTGTTCCCACATCTCATCTTATTCATATATTTTTCTTTTTTCTTTGTGATCTCTTCTGATAATCTCCTTAAGCAGGTAAACACCAGTTATAATCCTGTGTGAATTTTTCCGTTCATCCAATCACCATATCGAGATGGTTTCCATATATCATCACTTCCATAAATAAAAGCATTCTTTCCATCATTAATCTTGGCAAATCTGTCGCCTTCTTTAGTCCCTCTGAGGAGGCTCGCCCACAATATGAAAACAGATCCATTCCTCCTCCCAGACATAAGTCTTTCGACAGAACCTGCCAAAATGGCGACGCTGTTTTTTACTGCGTCATCCCAAAGCTCTTATACTTTCCACGATCTCCTTAAAACATGCTTTTGGTTAGAAAATTATCTCCACACAGTCTTAAATCATCAGCTTAGGTCATTTAAGCGGCATTTCTGACTTGGGAGGGATTCTTGGTTAATCACATAGAGAAAAGAAAAGAAAGTCCCCCCCCCATCCAGTCCCGTTGCCGACATACCGAGCTTTGGTGTGTCTTCTCATGATATATTCCTGTTTATCCGACCTGTCTTCTTTCTCAGAGATCTCTTCAATTAGCAGTCTTTACTCCCCATTCTTCCTTGAAATATGTGCATTAGCTTCCTCCTAATTGTTTCTTTTGAGTTGCTGCAGCTAGAGGCGCAAATCAGAGACAGCGTCCAGGAGATCCGAAGTCCACACAAGGGCTTTCTGCCTAGTGCCCCCACCCCCTCGAGTTCAGGGGTGGTATAGGGCACAGCAGGCAAGGGCAGTCCCCCCCACTCGCTTGGGGAGGGGCCGGGAGGCTGCTTACTCCCATCACAGCCTCTTAATTACCTTGTGTGGGTTGGAGAGATGTGATTGTCGGCCATCTTCCAATGCGCCCCTAGTGCCCCCCCCAAAGGAACATGTCTCAGTAGGATTTCCTAAACAAAAAGGGTTTTTAGCAAGTGCCAAAAGCAATACAGTGAAGGGAGCTTCCTAAATCAATGGGCATGGAGTTCTAGTGTATAGATGCTGCCACAGTGAAGGGTCGAATCCTTGCAAGTCCAGAATGAACATTATGTGGTACAGATTGCAAAAGGGCAGAAAGGAGTAAGGTAAACTGGTCCCACGCTGTTATGTGCTTTATATATTAACACAATGAATTTGGCTTAGCAAACTACTACAGATCTCTGAGCAGGGGTATAATATGTTGACAGGGATATGTGAGCAATTGTGCTGCAACATTATGCAAGGGAGATTGCAGCTGGGTTTCTGAAACGTGCATATCAGGCTAAAGGGTTTTAGGTTTGAGAATATGGTGCATGCAATGAAATAACATGCAACATGCAAGCTCCCTATCAATTTGAACAGGTGGTCTGTGATGGCCTGGGATTCGGACTCGGATGCTGAACCTGAGGGATCCCAGCCTGCACAGGATTCCCCGCCTCCAGAACCAGCTGAACTGGAGCTGGGGTATAAGCCTGAAGGTATCCTCACCTGTGTTGGATCCTCAGGTGCAGGCATCAGCTGAGTCTGCTCTGGCTCCTGAGGTGATGGAGGACCCATTGCCTACAGGTGCTCCACTCTCCGCCCCGTCAGAGGAAGCTGAGGTTGCCTCTTGATCCAGTAACCCTCCAGCCTCTCCTGAGCTACAGAGGCTCAGGGCAGAGAGGTGGAGGGAACTAAGTTCCCGCAGGAGGAGTGCTCGCCCCCAGGCCAGGAGAGGCGAGTCTCCAGAGGATCGGGGCCGCCCTATGCCTCGGGGCAGATAAAAGCCGGCCAGTCCCAGTCACAAGTTGCAGGAGCAACATTGTTGGTTGCTAGTTCCTGCCTGAACCCTTTCCTGCTTTTCTGCCAGTGCTCCTGACCTGCCCTGGCTCCCTGCTTCCATGCCTGTTCCTGACTTCACCTGACTCCCTGCCCTGCACCCAGCTTCAGCTACTACGGACTGCCTCCACGTTGCACCTTTGACCACGGACTGGACTTGGACCTCACCTTTTGGGTAACCCACGGGACCAGCACATGGTCAAAGACACAGATCAATAAAGTTCATGGATGAAGGATGGAGAGCAGATATCTTTACTCTAGGGAATTCTATTAGGTATTTGTCTTTTAAAATACATGTTCATGCATTGTGAAAAAGCATCAACATTTGACTAAGACAGACATATGATACTTTTTGATATAAATGGTTCCAGTTCACAGAGAACATTAGTGGTATTAAATTCATTTGTGCTTTCCCTATCATCTTTAAGCAGAAGGATTATAGTGAAAGAAATATTTTTATGCTTTATCTACAGGCTCACAGGGAGATGACTATGGCAGACCTAATTACATTCACAATGAACTCTCAGAAAAGTGGTGCAGAGGTGAAATTTTCATTAAAACAATTACTCATATCTTCATACACTAATTCATAAACAGATCCTAAACTGCAGAGTGGGGAGTTTTAAAACTGTATCAACTACATTTCAGCAGCAATGAACGTTCTCCACGCTTGGCATGAGAAGGTGTGTACTCAGAGCCTTTTCAGGGAGAAGAGAAACAAATTGAAAGAAGAAGAATGGATTCAGCCTCCAAATTAAACTGAGGGTGTAACATTCATCTTAGCCTGTGACTCTTAATATCAGAGTTGTGGATTCAGGCCCCACATTGGACAAAAGTTTCCTGCATTGCAGGGGTTGCACTAGGGGCCCTTGTGGTCCCTTCCAACTCTACAATTTTCCATGAATACATGAGTAAAATTTAAGAGCACACTGGGCTTAATATATGTCATAAGTCTATGTCATTACCTTGTTAGCGTTCAGCATTAATACTCCACGAGATAACAAACATGTAAGTTCACAGTCAAAAGTTATATGTATCCTTGTTGAAGACTCTTAAGACAGATGTTTTCTATGTGCATGTACTGATGTTTTATTTAGATTGTACAGTCTCATAGGGGAACTACTCCTTCAAGGGTTCCAGTGAGCACAGTTGTGTTTTGGACAAACACTCTTGCACTTCAAGCAGCTTCACTTAGGGTTGCCATATTTCAAACAGTGAAAAGTTGTAGGGCTTTTCTGACAAATTTGCAAAAAGAAGAAATTTTTGAGCTTTTTAAAAGAAAAATTGCCAAAAGCGACACTACCGACATGGGTTGCCATTTTCACAATTTCTGCCCAGACATTGCTTCCAACTGCAGTATTCCAGATGCGTCCAGGAAATTCCGCACGAATGGCAACCCTAGCTTCGCCGCAATTTTGCAGCACCATGATTCAGAAATATATTTATTTTTTGTTACATTTCTGTACTGCCCTTCATCTGAAGATCGCAGGGTGTTTCACAACATTAAAATACAAAATGAAAACACAAAATACATGATAAAACAAAAACAAAACAAATAAATAACCCCTCTCCCACAAACATGTTAATCATTCAAATGCCAGGTTGAAGAGAAACATTTTCACCTGATGCCTAAAGTTATGTAATGAAGGCACCGGGTGAGCCTACTTCGTGAGAGCCTGTTCCCGTGTTGCCACCCTGTGGACCTCTCATGTGGAAGGCACCTGAAGATGGTCCTAGTTCAACACCATATACTTGTGATTTACTTCTTCTTTATTTGCTCTGGGACTGGTACACAATGCTTAGGGATCTATTTACATCATGCATCATACATTCCATGCCACTTCCTTGTGTCTGGTCACCTAACACCAACATCAGACATTCAGCTCTTCGCCTGGGCTGAAACTGCAACCTGCCAGAACTTCACTGCTAAGCATGATGCGCTCCCTCCATTCAAACGTACAACAACAATGACACAGTAGACATAATATTTTGGTGGAGGATCATATTCTAAAGCAGTCTATCAATTTTTATCACATTTGAAGTTAAGCTCTAGTATTTATCTTTCCATTGACATGAATAGCACACAACACACTTCAGCTTCTCTCTTCAAATCTAATAATCTTCTTTTTAGGCTGGTTGATGTAAAAATCTGCTTCAGGCTTTTAAAAAAAATGTCTTAAACTATTCCAATAATTTACTGTATATTTTTCTTATAAATGACACTTGCTAAAGGAATATAATAAATATATTGATTGTGTAAACTTTATTTATAGACATCAAAAAGTTTTGTTTTTTTTCAGTTAAAAGGCAGTTACAGAAAATTTACACATTTATGCTATAGCTCGCATCTGCTTTGAAGTAGTCAAACTCCAGGGGGAAAGGAATTACTTGGGCACTTTTAAACAATAACCCATTGCATATGTTCAAAGTGATTACAATTAATAAGGAGATGCATCACAGCAGCAGGCTCCATCCCAACCTATGCACATAAGTCTAAAGAGAGCCTACTTCCACTCCCTGGCTCTCTCCTGACATTCAGACTAATGCTGGTAGATCAGGGACAGAGCCCATTGGCTGACGGTCTACTTAACAATATGCTTTCATTGTACCTACTGCAATCACTGGCAAGGCACTCAGTTTTATGTTTTGTCAAGAATAGGATTGTGACATAATAACAAGGCACTATCTTTTTATTTGGGCTTGGCTGAGTTGTTTGTTTGGTTAGAAAGCTTATATTGTATCCCACTATATGGCCCTGAGAGGCCCTCAAAGCAGTTCCTCTGAGGCAAGGGATGGGGTGAGTGACCACAATGCGCTCAGCCCATTAAGGAGATTCTTAGCATTCTTAATGATGGCACTTCTTCTTCTTATATAGGGATTCTTCTACCTGAATATGAAAAGGGATGCAGGTTGCGCTGTGGTCTAAACCACTCATAAGGTCAGCAGTTTGAATCCACGCGATGGGGGGAGCTCCCATTGCTCTGTCCCAGCTGCTGCCAACCTAGCAGTTTGAAAGCATACCAGCACAAGTAAATAGGTGCCACTGCGGCGGGAAGGCGAACAGTGTTTCCATGTGTTCTGGCTTCTGTCACGGTGTTCTGTTGCGCCAGAAGCAGTTTAGTCATGCTGGCCACATGACCCGGAAAGCTGTCTGTAGACAAACACTGGCTCCCTCAGCCTGAAAGTGGAGAGGAGTGCCCACCCTATACAGTGGTACCTCGGGTTACAAACACTTTGGGCTACAAACTCTGCTAACCTGGAAGTAGTACCTTGGGTTAAGAACTTTACCTCAGGATGAGAACAGAAATTGTGTGCCGGCAGCGCAGCGGCGGCAGGAGGTCCCATTAGCTAAAGTGGTACCTCAGGTTAAGAATGGTTTCAGGTTAAGAACGGACCTCCGGAACAAATTAAGTTCATAACCAGAGGTACCGCTGGACTTAACTGAAGGAAAGAATTGGAGTGACTTGGTCTTCTTTCTCCACCTCTTCTGTAACTTATAATAGTCTGGGTGGAGTCACAGATTTTACCATTATGAGCTCCAGAGATCAGGTAGCCACATTTCATATACTACAAAATACGTAGAGAGATGAGGAGTGTTAACCACTTGAAATTGTTTCTTCTCCCAGGCCTATGTAATGTTCAAAACATTTCATGAAAGAGACAACATGGAAACTGTTATTGTGAATAGGTCCAACTGCACATTTTGGTTCAAAATCCCAGATCTGCCATCTTTTGTTTACACACTTTTTAACAGATGATCACACTGTCAGCCCGGAGCAGAGGCACCCCTTGTACATCGCCTTCATAAACCTGACAGAGGCCTTATCAGCTGAAAATTACTCTTCACACTATTCAACAAGATAGGATGTCCACCTAAGCTTCACAATATGATTGTGTCCTTCCACAAGAACATGCCAGGCACTATCCAAAATGATGGCTCATCCTTAGACGCTTTCTCTATAATGAGCTGTGTGAAGCAGGACTGTGTTCTTACCCCAATTCTCTTTGGCATATAGGCAGATAGAGAGATATAGTGAAAGGTTATATCTACAAAATATCTACGATGAAGTGGGTTTTTGTTACAATAAAAAGTATTAGCCTTCAAGGAGTTTTTACTGGCATTTCTGTTATAAACAAGGACAGATTTTTAAAGAAAGCTCCCCCTTTACAAGTTATTAATTCTCTCAGTAACAAAAAACCCATTCAAGAGAATAAAAATATTTTTACGGTCACTTACAGGCTTATACATTTTCTTAGGGTTCTTACATATTTATATGGCATAAATCATATTCTTTTATATACAGCAGTTAAAGGGCATTTATTCACCTTCTGATACCATAGATGGTTGATGGTTTTGGTTGAAATGGGTTTATCTGTAACTCAGCAGAAAATAAATGAAGTAGCTTGGATCTTCTCGGTTGATAAATTTCAGAGCAGAAATGTTCTGGGGAGACTGCATGCATTTCATTTTGTACTTTAAACTTCCTTAACTTAGTAACAGGGCAAAGCACCTCTTTTAGCCATGAGTGTCTGATATAATTTAAATCTGGAGCTGATTCATGGATTTCACAATTGCACTGTAGTCTCCATGGACATATTCAGAGTAGCCCATTACGGGGTTGATCATAGGTCTGGTTTTAAGGTTTATTTGCTGCTGAATTTAGTTAAAAGGTGAATTATGTTTGAAATTGGAATTTCCATTAGAATACTGTTCTGAAAAAGCTGTCAATCTTCAATTTTAGTTGAATCTACAGCACAATAAATTATGTAAAAGATGCATCATTAAACATTCAGTATCCTTATGATACCTTTCAATGCAAGTAAAACACATATTTTATATTTCATATCTACTTAAAGTCTATTCAAAGCTTCCTCCTTTCCTCCCTCCCTTTCTCTCACCCACACACCCACACATGTGCATGGTATGGCTGAACACTCATTTGTTTGCCTTGAAAGCCGCTAGGGAACCTGTAGGCATTCTTTATACAGTTGAGTTTATATTTGCTCCCTACCAGCAACTTTCAGGGCATGCAGCTGGCTGCATTCTTGCTGTTAAAATATACAATGCAGATGAAACAGGTTTGGAATTATATGCTCTGATGATTTGGTCCCAGATAAAGTCTGACTGCGGCGTTTTAGGCCAATGGAAGTTTATAAAATCGTGTAGATAGAACTGCAATAGTCCAGTCTTGCATAGATAATTTATACTGATTTGGTCTTCTCTAAGAAAAGCTATTTTATAAATTGGAGCGGATAAAAGGCACTCCTAGCAACTGCTGCCACCTAGGCACCCATAAGCATTGGATCCAGGAGATCTTCCAAGTTGCATACCTATGCTTTAGAGATAGTGCAATGTCTCCCATGACCTTTACATACTTATCCTTTATAGTGGAATAGTTTTTTTGTTTTGCCGGGGGGGGGGGGGCATGTTGCCACATGACATCAGCATCATTCAGCTAATATTCCGGAATAATGCACTTAAAAACCTGCATTTTCTTATACCACGAAAAAACTGACTTTTGTGAACAATACAGAATGGATCCTAAATATTTTCAGTTGTACAGCGTGTGTACAAGCATCATCCTGCTTTTGGTGTGGAGGGTGTGGGAGCTGGGGGGGGGGTGCTTTGCTCTTCACTGGCACTGCCACTCTGCTGAAGCAGCTTTCCTTCATGTCCAGCAAGAACTTTGCCGTAACACCAATAGCTGTGTACTTTGTGTACTTTATTTGTGTGCAAATAATTACCATCTGCGGCTTAGTTTGTAGGTAATGTGAAAAAGTGAAAGGCTTGATAGGCTGAGACAAAGAATACTTTGGAGAAAACATCTGGTGCTCTTTTTCAGTAAATCATGTCAGCCTGTCCTCCACACATGGAAACAAAAGATGCAGTGGTGCAGAACAGGATCAGTGTGTGCATTTGTTCTTCCTTCTGCTTTGGCTATTTTCATCGAGGGCTGTGATAAGAGCAGACAGATAGGCTAGGCCACAAAAAGATTTCAAATTCATCGTGTGGAACAGTTGTTTCAACAGGTAAAATGAAAAGGGCAGGGGGAAGAAACCCTACAGGAGATCTCTTGAGGTTTAGGAATCCCACAAGAAATCACTTGAGGCTGACAAGTAGAAAAGTGGACACGAAGCACAAACGTGAAATCCATTTCCTAGACCTTCACACACACACACACACACACACACACACACACACTGTTGACAATGTCACCAATGGCATTTATATACACCAACCCATGTCAATAGAACTATGCCAATCTAGACACAGTAAAAAAAATAAATGGTGATATTTGTCACGATGGGTATTTGCTAAGACTTCTAGCAGATATTTCCTGACAGATTATTTATTAAGCATCAGGCACACTGACACAGTGTGCCTGAAACTCACAAGCTACAGGAAGACTGTGCCAAGCCCTATGCTCATTCCTGCTTGTCCAACTGGCAGCATGGGGAGTTATTACAGTGCCAACATATGAATAAGAAACTCTTCACTGTTTTGTGTCCTTGTGCACTTCAAGCTAAACAATAAATCATTGCTCTAGCAGCATGGTAAGCTGCCCCTTAGGTGTAGCCTAATCTAAAGCATGTGATAACAAGAAAATATTTTTTTCCAGGTATGCAACATTTGAATTTTTATGAGACAAATGTGAGAATATTATGATGTGAACAATATCTGGTATGAAAATAGTTAACTGTATGAAGGAAGCGGGGAACCAAAGAGTTGCATGTAGGTTCTGCTGGTAGTTAAACTGTTACTATTGCTAAAATGGTGACTATGGGCACATTCACACCATACATTTAAAGCTCTGGTAGGGGAAATAGGGGTCTCCTAACCATGCTCAGCACGCTTGATAAACAATAAATTGAATTATCTTTGATTTTTAGACACTAGCCTTTTTTATATAAAAAAAAGTGCAAAAGCATAACAGTAAAGAGTTTCTGAACTTACTAACTCAGTTCTGATTTAGCATGAGACTTTTCTTTTTTAAAAAATGCCCTGCTAAGGCAAATTTCAAAGCAAATGCAGTTCAATGTTGTCATATTGCAAGTTGTAAGGGGTTGCGGTGGGGAGAGTGAATTATGACAACCTTGCAGTGTTGTTCATAATGAATACTGCAGGTTAGGCTCGGAGTGATTTACACAAAGCCCTGCGTTGTTGTCACGACCCTTATTGGAGGTGGGGATCTGTTTACCAACAAGGAAATGAACTTAAATGACATCGGTGTTTATTAGAAAACCCAGAAGAACCATTTATACATGTGTTAAATCCTGCAAATTTAACATCATTCATATGACAAGCACAACTTTAATGACTTTAAGACAGAAGATAGGTAGGAAAGTAGGTAGATATCATATGGGGGAAATAGGCTGTATGTTGAGACCCTTCCAACCCCTGGATCCAGCAGGTGTTGAAATATAAGTTAGGCTGGCTTCTTGATGAGGTGATTGCCTGCGTGATGGACCATTAAGGGGGGGGGGGTAGGAAAGGGGTCTGTGTGAGATGGCAACTGGGTGGTGAAATGGCAAGTTGTGGTTAGATAAAAGAACAATACCAGAGCTGAGGGCAGAGAGTTTTCGATGATGTGAGCTACAAACAAGAGCAGTAAGCTGGAGAGACAGTAAGTGCGATGTTTGATTTCTGTTTGTATGCAAGGAAACCATATGTCATAAAGACACTTCAGTCTCCACTATGCCTTATTAATTCTGGGTAAGCAACCTGGAGCCCCTGGAATCTCGCACCGCTCAGAGATTGGGGTGACATGCAACAATATGTACGTATATGTTCAAGTTTTCACTGAATTTGAACCACTCTCATGCAATGTGAAGTCTAGTGAAAAAAGTGAAAAATGAAATTCTAAACCTTTTCCTGACTAGTACTAAAAATAAACGCAGACTGTGAACTCAAAGTTCTTTCAAAAATCAAGTTAAGTTCAGTCTGATCTAGGCAAACTCCATATTTAGGGACTTTTCCCAAATGTCAACTGTTTGTTCTTTCTTGTGTCACAGGATCTATTTTGAATTCTGTTTCTCATGCACACACCTTCAGTCATTTTCTATGTGGCTTCTATCTTTATATTGTTCTTAACAGCACAACGAAGTGTAGAATCATTTAATATCAACCATGCCAAAGAGAGTTGTCCAGTCTAACATATTGTACGTTGTTTGGCTGACGCGGGTGGGGAGACAACATGAACTGTACCACACACCAATCCTTTTCAGCTACATGCTTTAAAAAGGAGCACAAAGATTGTGATAAAACAAACATTAGCAATATTGCTGAAACAGAAGGCAACAACATGGCCAGGATGGTGGGTAGAAACCCTCCTTCTCTCCTGAAAATTCAGGAACAGATACAGCCACCCGCCTACCATCCAACTGTGCTGTTATCATATTTGCTGCTTTAGCATTTCAGACAAAATCAGTCTCAGGAGATCCTAAACTCAGCCAGTCTGTGGAATATAGAGGCATAGGAAGCTGCCATATAATGAATCAGGCTATTGGTACAACTAGCTTAGTACTGTCAACACTGACTAGTAGTGAATCGCCAGGTTTCTAGGCAGGGGATATTCCTTGCCCTACCTAGAGATGCTGGGGACTGAACCTGAGGCCTTCCATGTGAAACAAAACCACTGAGCTACAGCTGTTCTTGGGACCGCATCAGTCTGTGCTGGTTATGTGATCATTGCACTACTTTTTGATATCTCAAAATCAGTTTTAACTTTTTACAGATTACTCCAATGTCCTTTATATATTATTTTAACAATTGACCATTGTGTCTTAATTTTAAATATGCCTACACTGATGGTAAAAGGATGATCAATAATAAGAATTATAGACAACTAAGTCTGCATTCTAGTACATATTCTTTCTTGCTTGAGAGTAAGTACCGTTGAACTCAGTGGGAATTATGAGTAGGTTTGTGCTGCAAAACAATTTCCCACTCGATAGTGGTAATACATTTCTGTCATTCTAAAACTGCTGACCAGAGTAATTAAATATGATATTTTGCATGTATCCTTCACTAAAACATAAGTATGTGTGTGTGCGTGCACCCACCCACCCACATACCCACACACAGTTTAAATTAAAATTGGTGCCAATTACTCATGGAAAAGCCTGGCATAGCAGCCTACTTAGAAAGTAGTTCTTCATTGTCAAGCTTTGTTTGATTGTTATGAACAGCGCTGTATAATTTTAAAAAGCCTTAATATCTCGCACATATATCTCCACCATCAAATCAATATTTATACACATAATTCATTTTGGAAAGATTTAGACATATTCATTGACCAAATCATTTTCTGATGCCATGCAGAGGGAGGGTAAAGTTGACTCAAACATAATTTGTTTTAACATGCCAATTCATTTAAATGCTGATTAATATGAATTTTTCAATAATGTGGGCAGAACTAATTGGGTAAGAAAGACTCACATAAATGGCCTACCTCCATAGTTCCAGTATTAATATACACTATTCGACATGCTGCTGGGTGCATGCATGTGAATTGGAACTCAATATGGAGAGGATGCAGCAGCATTTCTGTTACCAAGAGCAAGTGCAGAAATTGTTAGCAGAGCCATTTGAATACAGTGGTACCTCGGGTTAAGTACTTAATTCGTTCCGGAGGTCCGTTCTTAACCTAAAACTGTTCTTAACCTGAAGCACCACTTTAGCTAATGGGGCCTGCTGCTGCTGCCGCGCTGCTGGAGCACGATTTCTGTTCTTATCCTGAAGGAAAGTTCTTAACCTGAAGCACTATTTCTGGGTTAGCGGAGTCTGTAACCTGAAGCGTATGTAACCCAAGGTACCACTGTAATGCAAGTCCGATTTCAGAGGAAAAACAAAATGATAATATTTAAGAATAAATAAACCAGAGGGGTTCTGTCTTTTAGTTAGATCATGCTTTGCTCATAGCAGGGATATTCAACAACTAAACCTTCAGAGGAAAACTCCCTCAAAACTGCACAGCTAATCAGAACTTGAGTTATCTCAGGAAAGATAATGCCCTTCTGACTGGTTGGCAGTCAATACCTCTCCCACTCCCATCCTCTGCATTCAGGGGTGTAGGAAAGGGGGGCAGCGGGGAAGATCTGCCCCGGGTGTCATCCCTGAGGGGGAGTGACAAAATCCCCCCAGGCACAATCATCACTATGCCGGATGGCACCCTGGCATGATCGCGGACGCGCCAGATTGCGCCCCTGGTGCGATCATGGGTACAATTGCTCCCGCTCCCGGGTGCACGGCATGTGCACCACCCTGGGTGTCGGAGCGGCTAGCTCCGCCACTGTCCGCATTGGCTGATTGTCAACAGAATTAACCCTTAGGTTACTAACTAGTCCTTAGGTTACTAACCCTAAGGATTCCTCTGTTGCACCTCAAGCAGAAACAGAGAGCCTGCTGGTTCCCGTTAAGGATCTGGAATGGCATGTGAGAATGTGTTGCCTCTCCCCAGCAAGAATTACCCTGCTTGCCTTAACCATGGTTAAGGCTTACATCCAATTAGAAACTAGGGTTTGAAAACCAGGTTCAACTCTTGGTTAACAGCAAACGCAGATCAATCATGGTTATTGCTTTACACTTCCATTGACCCAGAAAGAGAATGGAAAGATGAAATTCAGACTAAACAACAGGAAGAACTTTGTGGCCGTAGCAGCTGTGTGACAGTGGAACAGACTCCCACGAGAGGTGGTGGACCTCCTTCCTTGGAGGTTCTGAAGCAGATGGTGAATTGCCTTCTCTCATGTATGATTTAATTGATTTAAAGGCTTCTTGCTTCTTTCATTTTGGGAATATCTTTTAAAAATCCATTTGTTTTTAAATATATACCTTAGCCTGAAAGAGCTGGTTTCTAATGAAGGTAAGAAGGAAGCGACATTTAGATTCAAAGAGGGTTGACATTTTTTACATCAGCTCAATTTGCAAACATGTCCAAAATGAGTTACATAAAGAAGTCCTTAATCATATTGATAGAGCCTCCACAGCAAGGAGCATAGTTTATGTCAGGCAACAAGTATGATAATATCTGGCTTTCAGTTTAAGCAAGATGCGGAGTCTTTATTGAAGTAAATTAAGCTCAAGAGTTGGCAGACACAACCTATCAAGGGTACTTCGTAGAATTGTTGATTTAAACTAATAATAACTGTTATAGAGATGTACCTTAAGAACTGGATAAGTTTTTGTTACAGCACATCTCATTTTTTCAGCTTATTACAGTATGATTTAAATTCAAAGGAAATAGTAAAGAAGACACAATCACTTGCTACTCCAGAAACATCTGTAACTGCTTTTCCCAACTATGCAGAAATTACTTACTTTTTCACACCTATGTATAAGAAAATTAGTGTCTGATCATCAAGCATCATAAGCATCCTCATCAGGCCATCTGCTGGATGCTTAAATACATAACAAGAAAGAATATGCAATCTTGCACAATGGAATACAATTGTATGAATCTTTGGAGAGCCAGTGTGGTGTAGTGGTTAAGAGCGGTAGTCTCGTAATCTGGGGAACCGGGTTCGCATCTCCGCTCCTCCACATGCAGCTGCTGGGTGACCTTGGGCCAGTCACACTTCTTTGAAGTCTCTCAGCCCCACTCACCTCACAGAGTGTTTGTTGTGGGGGAGGAAGGGAAAGGAGAATGTTAGCCGCTTTGAGACTCCTTAAAGGGAGTGAAAGGCGGGATATCAAATCCAAACTCTTCTTCTTCTTCTTCTTCTATCATCTCAGTAAAGTGATTCAAGGTACGACTCTTGGAACTAACATGAGTGTTGTTGCCTTCATCATTTGTATGTCAGAGAGTGACTTAACAGGGCCACCGTTTAACAAGCATCATTTCCCCACCTGACTCCTCCATCCTTCCCCTCATCAACAGGTGTGAAGTAAGACAACTTTTCACGAATAACAGTACAGTCATACCTTGCATCTCAAATGTCTTGGCTCCCAAACAAATCGACTCCCTAAGGATCAAAACCCAGAAGTGAGTGTTCCAGTTTTCGAACATTCTTTTGGAAGCCAAATGTCCGACAGGGTTTCCTTGGCTCCCGATTGGCTGCAGAAACTTCCTGCAGCCAATCAGAAGCCACGCTTTGGTTTCTGAATATTTTGGAAGTCGAATGGACTTCCAGAACGGATTCCATTCAACTTCCAAGGTACGACTGTATTCAGTATATTTTTTTATAAAGAAGTGATAGATTTATTTATCTATGGAGCACAGGTAGCAATAAAGCAAAGTTCCTTGGATATTTCTACCAATGTACTTCAGGGATCATTTGTAAGTGCCAAACTGGTAGCTTGCCCTCTGTTACCTATTCCACATCCATTTTCTCTATGGAGATTACCAACCAGGTCACCAGTTAGTGTTAACTGTAACAGAGCTCTTTTTTTTTTTTTAATAGTCTGGACATTTGCCATCCTGGAATTAGAAAAGAGCAGCAAAGTGGATTTTTAAAGAGCAAACTGCCATTTGAGATTAGTATCGTTTGGTCACTATCAACCAGGATCAGTTTTGAACTGATGAACTAATGTTGAAAAGGTATTTTTCCTATTAATCAAAGAGTTTTCTCTTATTCTGTTTTGGAGCTGGTTAGCCTGCAGGATGTACAACAATCTATGAAACTAAAGGTTAAAAACAAAATGGAGATTTGAGCAAATACCATTTATGAGAGGTATGTATAATCCTGTACACATTGCATTGTAATTCTATAATAATGAAAAATTCCCATAATTATCCACCTATTACAGCTCCCCATAGTTGTACTAGTACCTAGTCTCTGCCACACGTTCCACTAATAAAAGAAAATAAGGTATTACTCTCCAATATTTTTGTGCAATGACAATAAAAAATTATAATCAATAATAATTGACAATCTTATATTTTTCTTGCACTGCAAATCGAGTAGAGTATTATTTATATTGTTTTAGTATTTTTTCCTTAAATAATATGATAGTGAAGATTACATTTTTGGAATCCTTCCCTTCCCTATCAATGATAAGTTAATGATTAGCTATACAGTACATGACTTAAAGCGATACAACTTATTTTGCTTCACTACATGAACATCTAACTTTGGCTGTTATCCATTTCCATGCACAGTTGTTGTTAGAGATGGACAAAACAAACATAATCTGGTACTTGTGCCTCACACACAAGTAGATCAGTGAGTCTATTCCTACAGTCTGCATATGCGGGCAGTCATCTTTTCCCCCATGAAATGTCCCTGGTGGTCATTAGTCATTTAACATCTAGTTTAATATAATTTTTGGAATGTGGATTCTTATTTCTATAAATAGAAATTAGCAAGTTGCATAAGGCTCTCTTTACATATTCCCATCAGCTATACTTCTTGGTGAGTCTCAGTAAAGTAAGCAGTGACTCCTTTCATAATTTCAGTTAAAGTTCTACCCACTCCCCAAGAAAGCAGCAGAATATTGGGGGGGAGTGGGGGTGGCCCAGCCTTAATTTACATTGCTTTTGGGTTTTGTTTTTTTAGAAAAATGCAATTTAGCAAGCACATTAAAGCAAACAATAATCTTTCTTTCCCTCTTGTTTACACAGAATGAACAATTTCATTTTTTCTGCTCATGTTAGCAAGGCCAAGGTATTATTATGATCCTCTAGTAGCTGTATAATATCTCTTGTCTGAGCTAAAAGCATACACAGGATGTTTAGAATTCAACAAACATGTTATTTTTCTGTCTCCACTGAATAATCCATAAATATATGTAAAAAGAAAACAAAGATCCATGAAAACAAACCTTCATGCTACACTGCCATGGCCGTCACCAATTACTGCCATCATCCTTAGTATTTCAGGTCATCTTCACATGTCACAAATCTGTAACAATTCTGAGAGCTTGAGCATATGAGGATTCTGTGAAGGATGTTGTACAGGGTGAGTCTTTTAAAAGAGGCCGTGTGGAACATGTGTACTCTGTATCCACAGAGCCTCTTTTAAAGGATTCACCCTTATAATTCTATGCATATGAAATCTTAAATGTAAACTATTTGTTTCTTCTTGAATAGTAGATTATGCCAGAGAGGATAAATAGGTTTGGTATTTATATCTTTTATTTCATTGTAGAGAAATCACTGATATAGTGTATACGTAATTACCATTTTGCATAGGGGTTACATTCCTGATCTCTGTGTGTGTCAGTGGAGCACATGGAAGCCCACCCCATCCCACCCCCAAATCTGGCCACTTCTGGGTTGTGGCAATCCGCATGTGCACAGTCACACACATACTGAAAACACATACAATTAATTATCATTATCATCATAATTTATTTATACCCCGCCCATCTGGCTGGGTTTCCCCAGCCACTCTGGGCGGCTTCCAACTGAATATTAAAAACAATACAGTGTCAGACATTAAAAACTTCCCTAAACAGGGCCACCTTCAGTTGTCTTTTAAAAATAGTTGTTTATTGCCTTGATATCTGGGAGGGCGTTCCACACGGCAGGTGCCACTACCGAGAAGGCCCTCTGCCTGGTTCCCTGTAACTTGGCTTCTCGCAGCTAGGGAACCACCAGAAGGCCCTCGGTGCTGGACCTCAATGTCCGGGTTGGATGATGGGGGTGGATACGCTTTTTCAGGTATACAGGACCGAGGCCGTTTAGGCCTTAAAGGTCCGCACCAGCACTTTGAATTGTGCTTGGAAACGTACTGGGAGCCAATGAAGATCTTTCAGGACCGGTGTTATATGGTCTTGCTGGCCACTCCCAGTCACCAGTCTAGCTGCTGCATTCTACATTAATTGCAGTTTCCGAGTCACCTTCAAAGATAGCCCCACATAGAGCGCTTTGCAGTAGCCCAATTGTTGTTTCCTGTATATGCATGTGTAATGCAGTCATGATAAATGAAGAATGAGCTGAAAGATTTTAACCAAATTCAGTGTGTACTGTGCAGGGCTTTTGCAGTAACAGTGTTGGGCTAGAAATTATTATTTGTTTATTATTTTGGAATTTTGTCACATATGTCTTCAACAAACTGCCTGACTGAGGTGAAATTTCAAACACAAGAGCTTAACTTCTGTATTGGTGTTGTAACATAAAAATACGTATATGAATATTATGTACTTGAAAATGCTCAATATGACCCCTGTATAGTGGGAGGCCTTGTAGTGTCCAGTCAATGCAGCACTGTGCACAGCCAGCCTTCCTGGTCCAAGTTGAATGTTCTATTGACAGCATAGCACTGAATTACATGTATTGGTTGACTGATATAGTCAAACTGTAAATGCAAAACATTGCAAAACTTGCACTACAATCTTTGTATTGCTATGCAAGAGCTTACTTTAAAAAGAAAAAAAACCACTGTTTCCGTGTCTTAAAACAGGGGTTTTTTTGGTATTAATTTTCCTCCAGAAGCAATTTAGAAATCCCATGCTTAAAAGAGGTAAGCAGTGAGCAGTATCAGGGAAGGAAGAAGGGAGGAAGGTGCTGACAAAAAGAAAATTGATAGACATTTTTATATTTCAGATTTCCATTTTCACTCATATAAAAAAGGCAGAATATGAAGGAAATCCATCGATTTCTATCAGTCCTCAGTCTTATTTTCATGAATTCATATCTCTCATTTTAAAATTAATCCAGTTCTTGATATGAATTAAATGCACCAAATAGAGAAAAACTATACAAAAGGAATGAAAAATGTCGCTGCTGGTTCCAATCTCTTCTCTGTATTCAAACAATTACCATGTATTATCAACCTCCCAACAGAAGAGCAAACTAATATGTGATATTGTTTTGCTATCCTATACCCAGGAGAAGTAAAAGTGAATACTGGGAGAAACACATAAAAGATATTATTTTAAATATTATAATACATTTTAGATATCTTCTCTCTTTAATAAGAAAGCCTGTGGGGGAAATTTCCCAATGTATTGGGGTATTAGAATTAAAGAAAGGGGATTAAATACATAAAGTTTGCTGAGAGTAAATCAATTAAATGATTTTTGTTTATTATGATTTTAAATGCTACTAAATGAAGGAATGTACAGGATATGCTTTATATTCCTCTTTTATTAGCACTGTAGGTATAATTTAAAAGTTTACAGTATTCTACTGTTTCAGAAAATAAAAACTACCAAGCCATATCAGAGCAAAGGGCAGTGAAGTTTACACTATGTTCTATCTACAGACCAGGCGTTCCACCCTGTTTCTGCATTAATCTATCAAAATAAAATAAAAACGGCATATAAATAAAATTAAAAATTGCATATAAATACATATTTAAATAACTAGGTTTAAATGCATTTTCTTTCAAACTAAGAATTTCTCAATGTATTTTTCTTTAAAATGTATGTTATATTGTATTTTGGCACTTTTTTAAAAGCTGAGAAATATGGTGGCATATTCAGGCAGTGCAAAAGCAAGTGGATAACTAAGTGCACTTGTGCATGTTAGTCAGGAACCTGTGGATAAGTTTATGGTGGATTTCACAAAGATGAAATTCCTCAAGTATCCCTAAGGTCAGTCAAGATAAGTTCACAAGCATAACACGAGAGAGAGAGAGAGAGAGAGAGAGAGAGAGAAAATCTTATGGTTTACTCCAAGAATCTCATAATCACAGCAGTGTCTTTCTCAGCTTTCAGAGAGCCGAAGCCAATGTCAGCAGACAGAACTTTCACAATTTTTTTTTAAAAAAATATCTTACAACTATCATTAAGTCTTGTGCCAATTGATTTCACAGGTCAATTTTAGCATTCAGATTAACTTAATAAAATACTAGTTTATTCACAATTAACTCCAATATTTATTAAAAAGAGGAACGTATAAATAAATCCTCTTCAGATGTTCTTGATTCTGGGTTAAGTAAATTTGTGTATTGTGGGGTAGGGTAGGGGCAGAAGGATGAGCATAATAGTTCCCCTCCATCACTGTTCTGGTCACATTTAATGAGTTGGAATACAATCTTCTGAAATGGGAAGCCTTCAGCACTTTAAGAAAATGAAGTTTCTAAAATATGTGCAGTCCTCTATTACCTACTTCAGATGGTCATCGTCCAGTTTGTGTAGAGTAACAAGAACAACAATAGGATTGGAAGTGGATCTAACACGTTCATCCATGAAGCACTCCCTCACACATGATTACTTAACACAGAGATATTATGGTTACAATCTAGTGAAAAAGCTCCATGTCTTCAGTGATGGTTTGTTACTCTGACTTTGCATTATAACTTTCTTTTTCTTTTTCAAAATCATTGTATTAATACTCATCAGTTCAGAGAAACCACTATGATCTTCTTACTATGGTTTTTTGCATTAAGCATTGTGTGTGTGTGTGTGTGTGTGTGTGTATTGCGACAAAGTGTCATTGAAAAACCTAAGTAATTCATTTAATCATGTTTTCACATTGGATAATTTTATCTCTACTCCTAATTTTTACAAGTGTTTGTGTAATCCCTATATTTGCATATTTATTGACATTTGCAAGATAGGAAAGAAGTATGAACTGAGCAACCATGCTTACAAGTAAAATATCAGCTTTGGATATGAGTAGCCCAGATACCTTGTTTATTAGAACACCATCTCATATTACTCCCTTAGGAGTATTCTGTACTCTGTGTACACCAATTATCCAAAGTTTCAAGGGAAAGGAGGGTAAATAATAAATGATACTGTAAGGACATTGCTGTTGAGTTTACCATACTCTAGGGGAACGTAATATAAAAATTAAATCTCCTAATTCTGCCACTATAATAGGAAACATTAACATCAAATGTCACTTAACTGCATTTATGAAGGTTAGTTAATAAGCATCGTGGGTACCTTAAGACTGAATTTATTTAATTTTTGTGGAATCTTATTCAACCAAAGGATTATTAGCACAAGATATATTTTTCTTTCTACATAGGATGCTTCTAAAATATCCTCATCCAAATTTCTTCCTGCCGTTTGGAGTTCTGAAGCACCTGCTCTTGTTTGAGAACTGGAACCGATTAATTAGAAATCCTCCATTCACCCCCCACCTCCACAATTTTGTAGATTCAGACTGTACATACACAGCTTGCCTCAGCTTTGAGGTTATGTACTGGAAACAAACAAACAAAATTACAGGTAATGCTTCCATGATATCTAAAATAGACACTTCTTCCAACTACAATGATATCTTCCACCCATTTCAAGCCCATATAGATCTGGTCTCTGAAACAATGAATCATGATAAAAAGATTTCTCCTTATCCATTCCTTTTCTGATCCTCTTGTTCACTCTGTGCTGCATTCTATTCTTCCTCAATGGCAATTAAACCAGGAGAATTTGTAAAATTAATTCTGCACAGAGTTCTTCAGCTTTCTCCCCTCTCCCAGAGACTTATGTGCACATTGATAAAGTACTGACAAAACACCTGGAGTATGGAAGATGCAATCTTGATGTAATCATAAACCTAACTGCATCAAAATTATTTTTGTTCGGCATTTACTGATAGGCAGATTGGTTAAACACTACCCAAAATGGCAACTTTGTATTCCAGAACACCAGGTTGGTCTTTGGGTAGTGTTTTGTCAATGCACACATATGCTATTAGTAAAGCATTGAAAAAAAAGGAATCCATTTAATTGTGCATACAGTTCTATCAAGATCACTTTTTTTGCATGTTTTATCAGTACAAACATCGTTAATATAAAGGATAATATGCAAAATTTGCACAATCACTTTCCTTGGTTAATTAAAGGGGAAGGACATCTATATATCTTGAAAGTATGTTAGCAGCTTGAATGTACTTATTAAAAATTATTAGCTTATATTGACTTCATACTGTCAATACTACTAGGGGTGAATAAGACACTCACATTATGAAAGAGTTTATTTAGCGGAAAATCAATTTAGAGGATGGCTAGCTGTATGCTTTAATTGAGATTCCTGCGTAGCAGGGGGTTGGACTAGATGTTCCGTGGGTCCCCTTCCAACTCTACAATTCTATGATTCTATTACTGGACTTTTCTGTTTTGCCTAACTATCATATCACATATTTGTTTGATACATTGTCAGGGAGACTTTTATTACCACTTCTATTGCACCATGTTTCCCAGGTCCCTGAGATGAGATTAAGCACGGCAGATAAAGATGGTACAAATCTATTTTTGTAGCTATTAAAAGCCCATTGGAATATCTGGAGCACAGAATGTCTTGATCAAAAGGAAGCTTTGGAAGCATTCATTGTGCTGCCGCTCATGGGGGTGGAAGGGGAAAATTTAGCTGTTCCCCATCTTGCTAATCCAGGAATCTAGACACAAATAGGAAGATTTAAAGGCTAGGAAGCAGAATATAAAGGGCAATGCTAAATGGCTAGATTATGAAAGGTGCAAGGGACAAAAAAGTAAGTTTTGATTTCTTATTTTAAGGTAAAAGATACAGATATGAATGTTATACGAGGTTTCCTGTATGCCCATTTAGAAGCTAGACTTTGGTAGAAGAGTATAGAGTTCTATAACAAGCTCCAAAGAGGCATTGATCTCACTCTCACTGTCACCACTCTGATTATGAAGCAAAGTGTAGGGTAAAGCCATGACCAAAACTGGACAGATTTAAACTAGACTGGGATTGAAAATATTTGCATTTCAAATGGCAAATTTAAATGGCAGTGCTCTGGCGATTGTCTTGGTGTTTTAGAATTTTGATGGCTGCAGGACTGCACTTACCTTAACACTACAAGGTGACTGAGGCTACTGCATGTATTCCAGATAACAAATTTCAGGTCAGTCACAAACACACAACTCTGATTCATCTTGTCGTTTATCTGTCAGACTTTGAAACTGTGGGTGAATGTTGTGTTTAATAGCCTCTGTGTAGTTCTGCAGTACTTGTGATGCTTAACATGCTAACATTTATTAGCTGCCAACAACCTTTAATTATAATGGCCACTGAAATATCTCTCAATTAAGTCACATCATTTAATAGCAGTTCAGAAAATGCTCCTGCCATAGAAAAAGGGGAAGTTTAATTCTTGATCTACAGCTTTTCTGTTTCCTTTACAAAAGTGTGTAAACTTCTGTGACATTTAATGCAGCACATTTAGGCAACATAATATGTAATAAATGGAAAGTGATCTTTTAAAGCTCTTACAAGTTAAATACAACTGTATCTAGCTGGAGTCATATTGTTACAAGTCATCACACTTTATCTTTCCCATTTACAGTTATGACTACTGTTTCTTTAGTGAGAAAGCAATATTCCTCTGCCCTAATAGTGTAATTTATTATCAGCCAAGAAGATTTCAAGGCAATCTGAATTTTATTACGCTTTCAATATATTTACATTAAAGATGCCTTGATAGTATATTGCTGCAGACAAGTAGCAACGTATTATCATCAGGGGGATGGGGTATAATTTCCCTTCAGCAAAGATATGTTAGTGTTCCATACATAATACTGAATTTAGCTATATACAGTACCTAAGAACATTATGTCAAAACCATTCTATCTAAAGGTGTCTTAGAAGAAAGTAAAGGTGCACAAAATTCAACATTTCAGCTAGATAAATTGAAAATAAATGTAAATGCTGAAGGATCATTGCTGACCCATTAATATAAAAGGACATTTATAGCAATCCCTTCTTCTCCTTTTAATCTGGCTGTCATAGAGATGCATGAAAATGAATTTAAACAACTAGGACTTCCTTGATCATTTTACTCAGGCTGTGTGCCCTATAATTATATGAAACATTTCTCTCCTAAAGACTACCAGATGTGCACTTGATTTATTGTTGCACTCCTTCATAGAAATATAAGATGGCCATGCTGAATCACACACCAGATCCTTCCAGCCAAGTAGCCTATTTTCTGACAGTAATCCTCCTCTAGAAACCTCAGAAGAATGGAATGTGGAAACCATTTCCCACAGCTTCTGACATTCAGAAGCATGCCAGCTCTAAATATGAAGAATTTTGATTGCTGTAGAGGTTATTGTTGCAGGTTGAGGCTGCTACAACAGTTAGAGAATCAGTAGGATACGGGTTCATATCTCTACTCAGCGAGAACCTGAATGGGTGACCTTGAGGCAGTTACTATCTGGTAGTCTAGCAAACCTCACAAGGATAAAATGGGTGGGATCCATTCTGCCACCCAGAATTCCTTGGATAAAGGGTGGAATTAAAAATAAATAATTGATAGTTTAAAAAATGTTAATAGAAAAACAAATGTTTAAAGTTTATCTAAAGCGACTTTTATATCTTCTCCCAGCTGCTTGGGAAAGGACTGCAAGAATGTTTAAATAACTCAGGCACACAGGCAAGGTCCCATTCCATCAGTTTTTCTCATGGAATCGGCACTTCCAATTTTATGAGAAAAGAACTATGTAATTAGTCTCTGCAGGAGCTGTTTGTGAATATATAGAATCCATGCAGCTGGAGAACATCTAAAGGGTACCTAAATTGTACATACATTTAGAAATCCAACAGCAGTAGTAGGCTTAAGTACCAAAGTGAAGTAGCTTGTTGAACAAGTGGCATTTCGGTATTCACAAATGCTAACCAGCACAAATTGATAGAGGCCAATGAATGTTTCTCTTCCAGACTCGGCAAGAAAGAGTTCAAAGGAGTCAGACAAACGTGTACTTGGATGTTGCAGGTGACTGCTTGCAAAGGATTTATGACTATGTCTAAAAGACCCAAGGTTAAATGACCAGTTCTTTGATCTTTCTGAAAATGTGTGTATTTGTATTTTGAGGGGAAGGGAGGAGTGATCATACTTGTATCTACCACCCAAATCAACATACCGTATTTTTTCGTCTATAAGACGCCTCCATGTATAAGACGCCCCCTATTTTGGGGGACTCAGATTTAAGAAAATGGGGCAGATGGCCCAGTGTATAAGACACCCCCTAATTTTTTACATTATTTTTTAGGGAAAAAGCCTAATCTTATACAGGGAAAAATACAGTATATAATGAATATCTACTTGAAGATATAGTTCAATGCATACAATCTGGGATTCAGAATAACAAAAACCACCATCACTGGATGTTCTTCATCTCCATGTTGAACAGCACAGGAGCAAGGATCAAGGCCCTAAGGTTGTCTGCTTCTCCTTCAACATCTGCCCATACACCACAGGTGTCTGTAGCAAGGGGACCTTTGCACATCTCATTGCATGCACGAAGACTTCCTGTATACAGCTTCCTATATATGTGCAAAGGCTCCTTTGCTTCAGACAACCATGCCATGCACACATATGCCATACCAGGCACGCCCCGGGTCATGAGTGGGGCTGCTTGGCTATTCAAGACAGGAGTGAATAACAACAGAACTGGGCCAAATAGACTGAATAAGCAGAGAATCAAATTCTAACTCATGCATGCCCTCGACAAAACACATTCTTCCCAGGCTTAAGTTGTGATGATAAAAAACCGGCATGGATCTATATTTCTTAAGTTACATAAATGATTTAAACATAATCATAAATTTGATACGATATAACATCACAATAAACTTTTCACATACATCTCGACCAGGAATAAATCACAACTATTAATTCCTTTAAAAAGAAAGAAAGATTGAATATATTGGGAGAACTCATTTTCCACATTTTTTTTTAAAAAAACAATAAAACACAGATCACTTCACTACTATATCAGTAGTTTATCTTATTGGATGTTACTGTTGTACAAACACCTGAGCAAACAAGATTTAGGACACCGAAGGAAAAGTAAAATTGGTGAAACTGCAGCAGCATAGTCAGCACAGGGTTTGAAGCAGTGCCAAAACAATTTGCCACAGCCCTTCCTCTCATTTTGCGCAGAACAATCCAAAATAACAGAGAGCAGAAAGGTTCAGAGAATGGGTTTTCTTGATGGAAATCAAGTATTTAATATACACAAAATTATTCCATCAAGCTGTATGCAACACCAACATTTGAATACTCATACTTAATAGAAATATGGCCAGTATAAAATGCACCTGAATTATTTCTTCCACCCCAACTATATTCCTGAAAGTGAGTTGTTATGTTTGTGATTATGCATACATTGGTTAATACCTTTACTTAGAATATTGTTTTTAGTCACCAGAGATATGCTTCTCCATTCTGCAATGTTTCCGATTATAGTTCTACAACAGCTTTCATACCTCAACAGCATTAATTTCAGGGCACAAACTCACAAAGACCTTCTAGAACTCCCTTTACTTCACCTTAAAGTGAGTGATCTACCTGCAACTCTTGTAAACAGATTCAAGCCCATTTCAGACTTTTAGAATGCTGCAAAACCACACTAAGAAACCTAACAACTGGAAAAAAGCAACCATATCAGCAAAAATGGAAAACTAGCAAGAGATCCAAAATAAGACCTTTCCTCATTGTCAAAAATGTATACTGGGAATCTCTGGTTACCTGTAACTGTTAATTCTGTAGTTCTTCTGACAAAAAACATTCCATATTTTAATTCGCACGTGTAATTTCCAATGTCATCTTCTCTGACCTCCTGGATAACAAGAACGTCCTTCTTGAATACAATACTTGGCCTCCAGGTTGTGACTTGGCATTCCTGTGCAAAGATAATTACAGTGCCTCAGTGACTACAGTCCTTGTACTTAAATCTGAAAGACTGATTCATTTCCAAACTAGCAAGCTTTTAAAAAGGTGGCACAAAACCAAAAAAATTCATTAGTTCTGTAAACTAGAAACTATTTTGGATCACGTTCAGAGCATTTGAAAGTGCATTATTTCAGTTTTTCACATAAAACTATGCACCTAATTCGACCAAGAGGGGCTTATTGTGCATGCTTTGTATTTGCCCAATAGCCAAGCTGAGATGGCTAATGGGTCATAGGTACTGGGGAAAATTGCAATGTGGACTGTAAAGGAGCAAGGCCTCACCTCTGTGGATGGACAGTCTTTTCCATTTCAGTTTTTGTGATTTATTTTTAAAGCATGAAAAAGTTGGACTTAAGTTGAATGCATTTTATATACATTTGTCCTCTAAAACAGTAGCAGCCGGTGAAGTGTAATAAGGTGGAGTGATGTTACCTGGCCTCCCAACATGGCAGTCGGTGCTGGTAACCAAGAGGGAGAAGAGGAGCTCAGAGCAATCCAACATTCCTGCTGTGGCACCTGCAGTGCTCCAGTCTCCTCACTGCCTCTCCCTCCCAGCAACCTCCACATGGGTATGAGGTGCTCAAGCAGTGGGAGATCTTCATAATTATTTATTATACTTCTCCTTGTATTCTGAACTGAGGGTGACATTTATTCTTTATTTGTCAAGTAAGATACCCAATGTTGATGATTAAGCAAAAATCACACGTTTGCTATCTAATTATGACAAATTTGTGACAGAGTTGTGAGATTTGCTGTGGCCAGAAAGCTGAAGAGAAATTTTATTGAGGTTAAAATGGTGAACTGAAAGGATTTAATTTGATTTTTAAAAACATATTAGTTCCTTTGGCCTTTTGTATTTTAACATTTTTAAACTTCTGTATACTATTATTTTGGGCATATTTTAACATAAAGATATATTTTGCTTGATGTTGTTCTTTAATATTGTACTAATGTGGTTGATATGACCATGATAGTCAAACAACAACAATAAATTACACCCCATAAACTAAACCTTCACATTGGGAACCCAGGCAAACAATGCTGCCCTATCCTGTGCTGCCCCGCCAGCTGCTATTTCTCCAAAATATGCAATTTTTATTATGTTCTAATCCATTTCCCCCTAAAATTCACATTTGTATTCATTTTCCCCATAAACTTGTATCTATTTTGTGAAACTGTGTTGAAGAATTCAGAAAAGTACGTAATCTGCCTGACATAAATCTGGGACAGATGAAGTAAATCAGCTTGCTTCAAAATGTGGGCAGAACTTTTTTGTGTCAATCTGTATTATCCACAAAGGTATCACATAGCCTCCTTTGGATTATATTAATGGGAGAAGACTAGTTTTAGATCAATATCATGCTGATTTGATGCAGGACCAAGTAATCTGATAACCATGGATTATACAATAATCCACCCACCCATCCATTCATTCATCCATCCAGGGATTTTACAATCTATGGGTCACTTGTTCTAAGAAACAAAAGTGTTTTTTTTTAAGCAACACAAAACTTATATCAGGTTTATATCAGCTTTCTCTTTGGTGAAGTGCTGTTAATTTGGGCTGATTATGTAATATCTGAAAGTGCCTTAGGAAACATCTTGAGGTACTTTATGATTTTTCAAACATGCTGAGCCACCATAATGCTAACTTATTTTCTATTAGATAGAAAAAGCTCAAAGAACTCATCACTATGACAACAGTTTGGATACCAGTCAGAGATTTTACATCCCTGAAAAGGTTAGAAAGTTCCTTGTACATTAACATTACAGTTGGGACTTCTGTAATAAGAGCGAAAGGAATATGCTTTACAGTCAAGCAGACAGCAGTTAGCATTGCCATCTTTTTTCCGACAGGGCTCCTGGGCTGTGTGACATGCAGAAATACAAATGGTAAAGATTTTCTCATGACTGCTTCTCTATTCCAGGGAAGGTTTCACCTGATGAGTTACTGCTAGATAGGCAGCTGTTAAGTACACAATTATTAAAAGCAACAAAGGGAAAATATAGCTAATGTTGGGGAAGAGCAGAAATATCTAGTGGAATAGTCTCTACTTTAAAAATTACCTCATTTATTTGTTTAAAGGATTTATAATCCACTTTTTGAGCATGCAGTATATGTAAGATGTAATATAAGCCAAATGTAATATAAAACCATTCAACATATTCACTAATAATACACTAGCCTAGAAGCCAGCACAAAATATACAATCAAACACGAGAAATGCAAATTCAGGAGATGTTGGCACAGCATCCCCAGTTTATGACCCAGCTTATATTACACATCAGAGGCCTTAGTGAAAAGTTAGGTCTTCAAGGCCCACTTAAATGCTATAAGGAAGGGGGCATGCCTGACCATAAAAGGAAATGAATTCCATTATTGCAGGACCACTGCCAAGATGGCCCTGTTACAAGTGCCTGCCAGCCTAATTATCTTCACCTAATTGTCATTCATAAGTAGAATCATTAATGCCTTAATTATATCAGGAAAAGCCAAATATAAGGTGTCACTAATGTAATTCCATTTATGAAATTACACAACTATTCACACTAAAGTAAGGACCAGCATTTGTTTTGGAACTCTTATACATGAATATTAAATAAACTTCACTCTTTAAAGATAAATATACTATATAGATGGAAAACCCTTTTAACAAACAGTACAGTTTTAAATTTTGCACTGCTTTGCTTTTTGGAAGTACATTAATTTGCATGCATTTATTTTTCAGTGCTACAGGAGATTTTGAACACTATAATCCTTAAAATCAGCTTCTGACAACCTATGACAGCATGGAGCCACCCACCCTTTGTCCTTGTGCTGGAATGTGTGCAGAGGAGGGCAACCAAGATGATCACGGGTCTGGAAACTAAGCCTTAGAAGGAACGGTTGAAGGAATTAAGTATTTTAAACCTGGTAGAGAGGAGGCTGAGAGGAGTTATGATAGTCATCTTCAAATATCTAAAGGGCTGCTCACATGCAGTATGGAACCAGCTTGTTTTCTCCTTCTCCGGAGGGTAGGACTCAAATGAAAGGCTTTAAGTTACAGGGAAGGAGTTTCCAACTAAACATCAGGAATAATGTTCTGATGGTAAAAGCTGTTCGACGGTGGAACATTCTCCCTCAGGAGGTTGTGGACTCTGCTTCCTTGGAGGTTTGTAAGCAGAGGTTGGATGGTCATCTATCATGGATGCTGTTGTTGAGATTCCTGCATTGCAGAGGGTTGGGCTAGATGATCCTTTGCTTCCCTCCCTACTCTACAATTCTATGATTCTCAAGTTTTACATATTCTGCAGTTGACCCAGGACTGCCAACACTAGCATGATGTACTATATTTATTTACCATGTTCAGCATAGGACTCAGGTTTAAGGCACTGGGAAGCAAGGAAAACTAAGCTCTAATGCTGCCACACATTTTTACAGCAGTGCCCATGCTCTCCTTCCTACCACTTCTTAAATGGGTAAGGGTAAGCAGATGCAAATAATGACATAACTAAGAGTGTGTAAGCCTACAAAACAGGGTGGCAGGAGGGTTGGCATAAACTAGGCAAAAATTGAACCCATTTTGAATCTAACCCTGAATCTAACCCAAAGGGCTTGGGTTGCATATGTGTGAACTACTGGAATACAATATTCACTATGCCTATCTAGGCTACTGTATATGTTGAGGCCAGCCAAGCCCAGATCAGGTCTTCTTTGTTGAGCCCACTATCCTTAGATAATTCTGCAATGGCAGCTTAGCTATGTCTGATGTTTGTTGGATAAAACACACCTTCACACGATGAGCTAGATTTAAAAAATCTCACATTTCAGAACTAGAGAGCTAGCTATATTTATTATTACTTTACATATTGATATATGCATATATAGCCTTGAGGATGTATGTGGAGAGGGAAATAAAACAACCAGAATAGAAATATGAGAGAATTTCAAATTCAGTCATTGCTGAATACAGAAATGGGCATTTTACTTTCCCAGCAAGTATTCTGCAGCCGCTCTCTTTCTCTGTATCCTTATTAGTTTTCTAAATCACACCAAGCTGTATTTACTGTTCAAGTAAATTCTTCAGATTACTGGAAATGCATCAGAACATTTAATATTTTGTTGGAAGCAGCCAAAGCTTTTCATATTTCTTACCTTATACCACAGGATTTCAGGCTCTCTATATGGTATTAAGAAATCCTGTATGTCAGGGCATGAGATTTCCTTGCTTTTGCTAAGTTCAGCTTTTTCAAAGTATTTCATCTTTGAATTGTAGCAGAGGCCAGTGTCATTTTCACCCACTGTCAGCGAAATGGATACTTTCATACAGTAAGTAGAGTTTCTGCAATACAGCAAATAAAAATAATGGTCTTGTGAATAATAAAACAAAAAAGCACCAAACATTGAAATAATGTGTTTTTTAAAAAGTTACAAGACTCTTATGTAAAATAAAGAAAATGGTATATTAATACTTGCATTAATTTGCTTGCAATTTTTATTTAGTCACTAAGAATATAAAGAATGTAAAGAATATTTTTAATTCCTTATTATACGCTAGAGATATTGCTTCTTAAAATTCCTTTATTTCTGTATTTCCTGCAGGAAAAAAAAATCTTCCTTCAAAGACAGTGGCAGTGTTAAGACGCATTAACCAGCAAAACTGCTAACTGCCCTGCTGGCAAACACTACTATAGCAGCTCCCAGGGCTATACAAATCAGTTTACAGCAAATAATTTCAGATCCAGACAGGAACCTCAACCATGGCACCATGAGCTAGATTGTTAACCCAGCTATTGATCAGATCAGAAAAAAGTTTTTCAAGTGAATAAAATATATATTTCTATAGTATTTAATCAAAACAGGTCTCAAACCTTTCATTTCCTAGAATATCAATTACTTGCAATTGCTTTTAAAGAACAAGAACTACCAGCTTGTTTACCTTACAGCATAATTCTATGCACATTTGCAGTACTTTGAATAAAATCCAGAGTTCAACAGAACTTACTCCTAAGTAAATGTGCATAGGACTGCAGCCTTCGGCTCTGTATCCTTGCATTACAAAATCAAAATCCTGTTCAACTATTATGATTAAGCACTCTCTCACAAGCTTTTCATTGACAAGTGATGGTGGTGCTCATCTCGCTTTACTGGCTGAGGGAGCTGACGTTTGCCCACAGACAGTTTTTCCGGGACATGTGGCCAGCATGACTGAGCCACTTCTGGCGAACCAGAGCAGTGCACGGAAACACTGTTTACCTTCCTGCCAGAGCGATACCTATTTATCTACTTGCACTGTGTGCTTATGAACTTTAAATGCCTTTTGACCTCTAATCTGGTAGATGTGTATCTGACAGTGAATACATATAAACTATTTTTCATTTTAAGAATAATTTTTATTAACCGACCAATCACATCAAATCAAACCAAATTACATAAATTCCAAATTACACAGCCGAATTTTAAATTTTTGTTGGGGGTACCCATATTTCAAGTTCCGAAGGGGATCCAATCAACTTCTTGCTTCTTACTGCTGTTTTAATGTCCACAAATCTAACCTTATGATGTTCACAGTACTATCCAGTCCTTTCTTATTGTTTTTCCACATCTCTTGTTGTTATTTTCATATATTTTTCCTTTCTCTTTGTGACCTCTGATAGTCTCCGCAAGCTGGTTAGAACAGTTTGTAATCCTGCGTGGATATTATTTTTTTTATCCAGTAGCCATATCCAGACATTTTCCATATAACATCACTTCCATACATCAAAACAGTCTTAGCATCATTAATCTTCACCAATCTGCCTCCTTTCTCAAAACCTCTGAGGAGATTCACTAGGAATGCAGTCTGAAAACAAGTCCGTTCTTCCTCCCGGCTATAAATCCTTTGGCAAGATGGCGACTCCGAATTAATTGCTGCGCCATTCCCAAAAGCTCTTATTGCTTCTCGATCTCCATAAAGCATACTTTTGGTTAAAGTTTATCTCCACACAGACCTTAATCATCCTGCTTGGGTCAGTTCAACCGACGATTCTAATGAGGAGGGGTTCTTGTAAATCACATAGAAGGAAAGTAAAAAAGGTCCCCCCCCCATTCAGTCCCGTTGTCAACATACCCAGCCTTTGGTGTATCTTCATCGTAAAATATTCCTGTTTCTCCAGCCCGTCTTCTTTCGCAGAGGTCACTTAAATTAGCAGACTTCACTCCCCTTCTTCACTTGAAATATGTGCATTTGCTTCTTTTGTAATTAATTATTCCAAATTGCTGCAACTAGTGCGCGATCAGAGACAGCGTCCAGGAGAGCCGAGGTCCACACGGGGGCATTCTGCCTAGGGCCCTCACCCCCTTCTTTTGAATTAGGGGGTGATTTATGGGCACAGCAGGCAAGGGCAGTGTTCCCCATTTCCTTGGGGCAACAAGGGAGGCTGCCTACTCCCATAACAGCCTCTTAATTACCCCGTGTGGGTCAGAGAGATGGTATTGTCAGCCATCTTCCAATGCCCCCCCAGTGCCCCCCCATATAAACTATTTTTCACTGCTTGTCCTTGCAGATACCATGTGTCTCAGTGGCCCTAAAACTTCCACAGAAAACACATTACTGTTCTATAGTTTGTCCATTTTTCAAATAGAAAATATGAAGGAAGCAGAGAAAGCCGCAGAACTTCATTTACATAAATGGCAAATATCTAACTTGAAAATGAAAGCAGTAGCATGCTGGTAAACATCTGCACCATTGTAATTTCCCTGGATATGTAGTGCCCCTCCACCTTTTCCTTGAGGGCAAGCAAGGACAGGCAATACAACAAATGCAGGCGTGTTTCCAGGCCCTTCTTCCTCTATGAAGCTTCACACATGCCTTGTTTGCCAGCTGGATATTCTCTCTGGAATTCCTACTAAAATATGTGCATCTGATCTCTATGAATATATGATGGACCAAAGAGCTGTTGTAGACAATACTTGCCTAGAGCCCAACTCCCTTCTCCTGAAAGTTTAGCTACCTAATCCCAGATGCATGGCTGTCAGTTGTCCTGTTACTTAGTCAGAGACACTCTATTATGATGTCTGGTGAGAAGTGATTTAACAGCAGGGACTATGAAGGAACATTCATGTCTCTGTAATGTACAATCCATTTTGTTTGGAGCCATCAGTTGTTAAGTTCATTATGTGCTACTGAAGCAAAGGTTTGGGGAGGGATGTAACACAGTGGCAGAGCCTTGCACTGATCACAGCTCTGGATTTATCCCCATCATATTCAGTTATAAGAATCTCTGAACAGAAACCAGGAAGGATGTCTCACCGTGACCTTGAAGAGCAGCAGCCTGTCATAGTAGACAAGTCCTGAGGTAGATGGATTTATCATCCAGAAATATGAATTATCAGTAAACTCGCTATATTCAGTTTCTAAGACTAGTTCATTTGAAATGTTTAACATGTAATTTTTGTGCAAATGAATCTTTTGCATTATTTCTCTCTTCCATCTTCTCTTTCTTAAGATGCCAATGCATAATAAACAACATTGTATGAGTGATTCGTGGAGCCCAGTATTTTATTTATTTATTGCCAAGATGTATTTTAAAAACATAACTTTAAATCCCATATGAAACATTTAACATTCAGTTTTCGTATAAATGAGAAGGAAACTGCATTCTTTCCCCCCGTTTTTAGTTTTGCAGATAACAGAAGTACACAAAAGAATTCTGCCGAAGAGAATTATCTATGCTCAAATGTCTTAAAATGCTATTGTACATGCTTCACATGCTAATATATTAAGCTAGCTTGCCATATTTCAAAAAGTAAAAACCAGGACACCCCCAGATGTCAATTCTGCCTGTGAAATCCTGGTAACGTCTGGAAAAGTCCAGACGTATGGCAGCCCTAATTAAGCAAACTACAAAGCCAAATCTAGGAAATATTATTCAGGTCACAAAGTTCTTAATACATCTAAAATAGATTCTGAGGTACATATTTTAGTTTTCAGCATTTTGTTTACATGAAACTACTGTGTAGAATTAAGGGACAGGCTATGACATTTTCTGGACAATGCCATTTCTCCATATTTTGGTAACAGTTTCATAGCAGTCTTTCTGGCATAAGCAATTAGTACTTCTTCATATTAAAAGGAAATCAATGCTGAAGCCACATTCTAAAGTGGAGCATCACATAGTGACAGAGACTACCTGAGGCAATTTCACTTCAGTAGGCATAACTTGAGGGACACGGGTGGCGCTGTGGTCTAAACCACTGAGCCTCTTGGGATTGCCGATCAGAAGGTCAGCAGTTCGAATTCCCGTGATGGGGTGAGCTCCTGTTGCTCGGTCCCTGCTCCTGCCAACCTAGCAGTTCGAAAGCAGGTAAAAGTGCAAGTAGATAAATAGGCACCGCTCCGGCGGGAAGGTAAATGGTGTTTCTGTGTGCTGCTCTGGTTCACCACAAGACCCGGAAGCTGTACGCCTGCTACCTCGGCCAGTAAAACAAGATGAGTGCCGCAACCCAAGAGTCGTCCGCGACTGGACTTAACGGTCAGGGGTCCCTTTACCTTTTAGGCATAACTTGGGGAGGGTGGGAGAGGTAAATGCTTTTTTCAGCAACTAAATCAGCAGCAACAAACACACTTTTATCATATAATGTAACTTATGCTAGCAAAAGCATTGAATGCTTAATTTTATTCAATTGCTAAAATGATATCTAATGCTACATATACCATGACTGACAACAGTACAATAAATGGTACCCCACTAACTTCTGATAAATGTATATATTCTTTGCTCCTCAGCACATACAGCCCTGTTTTATTGAATGATGACTGCCTCATGGGCTGGAGACAAGTCCTGGGTAGCACCAGATGCAGTCTGTTGCTCCTATGTTCACAGTAAAATAAGCATGTTAAAACCAAGCTCCGCCAATCATAACCATAAACAATCCACAGACAGTCCCCTATGCACTGAAAGAAAATACAAAGGGAGTTGTGAGGCAGATGGTATAGCACCACCACTGCAAAGGGAAGTCACCCCCCCCCCATCTACAGGTTCAACTTATGTATGAACACACCTGAAGCATGTAACTAATGTATACATGTAGTGAGGACACTTGATTGGAGCTTTATGCATACATGCTGGCATGTTTCTTTATTTCAAAGCTCTAGCCTTAGTTTCATTTTCAGATGACCAAGATTTAAAGCTATTATTTCTATATTACAGCACAAAAGTGAAACCAATGAATATATCCATAGAGTGCATGGCATTTGGCTATATATGTGAATTATCAGGCAGACATAAATATTTACTAAATATTATTCCACCTCCCTGAAAACATCTACTTTTTCACATAAGGAACTTTGATATATGAATCCCTCTGGACCCATGTGTGTGGGTGAATAACAAAAAGAAACAGCTGGCTCCCTGGCTTCAAATCACAGGACTTGCACACAAAGAGCCCCGATAGCAGAGTATTAAACTCACAAAAATAAGCAGTGCAGTAAAGCGTGAGGAATTTAGGTTGCAATGAGCAGATCACAAAGTGTTAAATAAGCTTAAAATGCTTAACTTACTGATTCAAGGTCTCAACCATGCATTGTTTCATGCAGCAGCAACGATAATGCAGGCAAAATACTATTGAAAGTACAGAGTGTAGTCCCAAACATGTACTGTATGTTTGGGAGAAGCTCACACATGTGCTCCTTGATGGATTACATGATGCACAGAAGAGACAGAAAGCTTCACTCTCCAGATATATAGGCCTGGATCAAAATATCATACCACTACATAACATTAATGCCCCCCTCAAACAGGTGTAGGGAGTCCCCAGTGTTCTAGGACAGCTATTAGGGATGGGAGGTGCTGGCAATTGTAGGCAGACTACAAACTCTAATATGAAAGGAAGTTCCTTCCATTTGTGCAGTGGTATCTCTGGACCAAGCATATTGATTTGGATCTAACCCCATCAGGATGTATAATGTCCACATGATGCCAAATGCAATGAATGATTTCTGGAGTGAAGAATAAAAGATACATGGATTCTTCTATTTTCTTCAGTTTTGTGAACAACGTGGTTACAACATGTAGTGTCTAATAAATTATGGATCATTATGAGCAATTTTCTTCGTGTTAATTGGAGGCTCTGATTCAAGTGGTTAAAATCCAAATGGAATTTCCCTGTGGGGTTTTCATTGTGTATCATAAAATTGGTGCAAACCTCACAGTCAGTGCCCTTTTCAATATTTTACCATTACTAATGTAGCAGAGGATCAACCAGCCTATTAGCTTCCCATGTTTATAAATTGAAGAGAGAACAATTAATCTGGATGAACTTTAGTTCATTAATGATACGGATGGGTAATAAAGACAAGTCTCTCAAAATGCTATCTATAATAGTAGGCAATGTTCCAAAGTATTCCATTACTTAGAGGATGAAAAATGATGTGAGAAGACTTGATTGAAAACTTAAATTTAATGCAGAAATACTACTGCTATTAAAGTGGGTTTTTTTGGGGGGGGGCAGAGGATTGGAATTTATTGCTCTACCTCCTTGTTTCTCTCACTGTTTATATGCATAGGGAGAACAGGAGTGCAGGCAACAAACCTCTCGGATGGCTGGTACATACTGTAGCTGCTGGCTGGGAGCAACTGGTGGGGCACAGAAGTCCAGGTGTGGTGTGTGTGGCATGTGTCTGTACACTACTGTCAGCATAGGGGCATGAGCTGGCAGGTTTTCCTCCCTTCTTCCTCTGCTTGTGTTCTGGCAGCCACCTGGTCTACCATAGGCTGCAGTTAGGGATGGAAAATCTGACAGTTTTGGTTTTCCTCAGGTGATGATGATGATGATTGGTTAAATTTATATACTAGTTGCAGCCCAAGTCTTGGTCTCAGTCATTGCTGTAGGAATCTTTGACTTGTTCACAAACTAATTTTTGTGGACCAGGTTTTTTGGCCGCTCTGTAATGCATGCTTTGGAGGCTAACAATGGAGATGGATGGTGTGGCTAAATAGGTCAATTTGATCATATTTTGGCATGCATGTGCGGAAAATGGAAGGGTTGTAATTAACAATGAAAAACTTTTGCAATAACTGAACTTTGTAAACCTTTTGTGGAATAAGTATAATTGTTTAGGAAAATGAAGGCCTGGCTAGGGCGAAGGCGGTTGTCCTCTTATATACCTGCTGGGATTGACAAGGCATCTGACACTCACCTGAATCTCATAACTCTCCTGATAGGTGATTTGGTCTGCATCCACAGTGTGGAAATAAAGGATGAGATTGCCCACCAGATACCAGGCACTCTACTATTCAAATTAGGCCTCAGTATTTTTGTTAGAATCCCCTTCTCAATGAAGTAACCAATTTTAATCTAGAATTTAAATTCTCAAAACTTTCTTATTTGTTAATTAGGTAATTCACAAAATACAGAGTCCATTCATAAAACACAGTGTTCATTCATAAAGCAGTAACATAAATTTCCATTGTTACATATTGGGTGTATATTTCAGCGGTTGTATGTACAGATTTATGACCATGCTGTATTGTAGTGCTTTTGTAGCTGTGAATAAAAAGTGGCTGGGCTCATTGTCATGGGGTTTTTTTTTTGGGGGGGGGAGCGACAAAACTGATTTCCAATAAGTGCCCCCCCTTATTTCCATAACAAGTCCTTGAGTCTGTACTCTGAGTAGCGACACCAGGGACTCAGAAGATGCAGGGCTTGTTAGTCCAACCCCTGCACAGTCTCATCAGGGCTGACCTTAATGCAATTGGCACAACTGGGCCAAATTGGGCCCCACATGCTGCTCCTAAGGGAGCCTCCAGACCAGGGCAATCTAGATGGATTTTATTTATATCTCTAACATTTTGCAGACTTTGGCTGTGAACTGGGGCCCTACAAAACAAACAAAGAAAATCAAGTTGCACCCCACTGCTTCAAATTGGGCCCCACTGGCTAGCCCTGAGTCTCATAGTTGCTGGGCCTGAGTAGCCCTGCCCTTGCATGAAGTCTTGGGTTTGCAATTTTGTGAGAGGGGAGACTGCGGCACTGGGGAGTAGGCAGGCTGGCGAGGCTCTCAAGATTTAGAGGCCTGAGTTGCCCTGCCCTTGGATGAAATCTTGGGTTTGCAATTTTGGGAGAGGTGAGGTTGCCTGCTGGGGAGCGGGAGGGCTGGTGAGGCCCCCTAGATTTAGAGGCCCTAGGCTTCAGCCTACTTAGCCTATATATGTCTGGCACTGCCTATTAGAATAACAAGTTACAAGCAAGGTGGCCACGAGTCTTATTTTACAGTAGGGCAGACAGTTCTCTGTTTGAAGGACTGACCTGCCCAAGTCTGGTTTAATGATAAAGAACCCTAAGATGGGAGAGAAGGGCTTCATCAGTAGAAGCAATTTTGGGTTCCTTTGGGATGAAGAGCAGGATATAAATGTAATAAGGGAAGGCTATTGTTTTACTGGTGTTTTTTTTAAATTATTTACTTGTTTTTATCCTGTATTTTATTCTGTAAACTGCCCTAAGATCTTATGGCAAAGGTTGTTATATAAATCTAATAAATAAAAATAAATTAATGAATTTCAAAACATTAAACAGCACGACCCCAAAGTCCTAAAAATCATTATGCATAAAATTAATCATAAAATGTCACCCTCCTAAATCAAATGTTTTCATAGCACAATTACATGCTTAATGAGGGATGGTGCTCATTAATATTCAAACAGGCCTGATTAAATAGAAGAGTTGAGAGCAAGTGTGAACCTCAAGTTCTTAAAACAATGGACTAAAAAAAGAGCAATTCTGCTTCCAGAAGCCAGTTGTTTATGAACAAGAGATAATTTTTAAAACAATCCATCACATGATGGAATAAATTCAGACCTTACGATTCTGGAGCAGTCATTATCTACATGAACAAAGAATTCTGGGGGATTATAGTCATGCCCCATGCTTGTTGTCTGGTTGTGCAAAAATCAGCTCACACTGAGGACTAACTGGATACAGCAATAAAATCTGTTAAAGATAGCTGCTCCTTACTACACCTTACTACACTCTTTCTTTGTCTTCCAGTTTTTACTCCCTTTCTGATTTATTTCATGTAATAAATCAAGGGTTACTGTAGGTAAAATAGTTGCTAACCCAGGCTAACTATTGTATAAATAAGCTCTTTGGCTTATACTATGGTACAAATTAAATTCAACAGTATCATACAAGGGATTTATGTGGCTTACTTCCTGTAAAGGTAAATCAACTTTCAAAGAAGTAGGCTGCCCAGCACAATGAAATAGCCTTCTATTAACACCATACTTACAACAGCGCATAAAAGTACCACAATGTATTTGTTTTAATTAGCTAACCAAATTAATCACACCAGGAAGTGGTGATCTAGTTTACTGCATGCTTCAATTCTCAGAAGCAGTAAAAGCATATCCCATTCCAATAAAACAAGCCCACTTTATGATCCTGAATTGCTGCGGCTTTTCAGCATCATCTGGAGACTACGTCATGTTTAAATGTCCCTTGCTGTACAATTTGCTGGTTGCCAAGTTATGCCCATTAATTGATTTATAAGACTATTGATCTTTTGGCATATTGATACATTTGAGGGTGGAAAAAAATCCTTTAAAAAAATGAACACATATCACATATCAAAGGAGAGGGAAAGAGGGAAAATCATACAGGGTTGCCTTCCCCAGGTTCACAGAGACAACAAGAGTACATGGGCAATCAAGATTCCATCCTATTGCCCCATAAAGGTTTGGAGGAGAAAGCCACAAGAGGGTGCTGCCCTGAATCAGGTAACTCATGATTGTTTCTCCTTACCTTCCAGAGTCAGGAGCCCAACTTTCAAAGCAATTGTGTCAGATACAATTAAGTCTTCCTCCCGTGAAGTAACTGGAGCAGGCTCTCGTTGCTCTTTAAAATATGCAGTGTCACCTGTGTCATTTATGTAGTGTAGTTTCTGGGAAACACTGGCCTGCAAGCGCTCCAGTTGCAGAACAGCCTTTACCAAAGATGTCATGGGCTATGAAGACACTCAAACTCTGGACACAAGAGAGAAACGTCCTAAGAGGAAGGCACGCTTGGCAAATCCACACCATGATCAACTCTCGCCCGGAAACCAATGTCTCCACTGTGGAAGGACGTGTGGATCCAGAATTGGCCTCCACAGTCATCTACGGACTCATTGTTAAAACCGTGTTTATGGAAGACAATCTTACTTGGCTACAAGTGATCACCAAAGAAGAAGAAGAGTAACAGTAGTTTCCCATGGGAATGATATCCCAGGTTATGATATTTTGGCACCTGATGTGACATAATGGCACCCGAGGTGAATGACAGAATGGTGTCCTCTCCAATATGGAAGAAAGTAAGTGAAAATCAAGAACAAGGGTTTGGGGTGGGTGGGTAATAAAGACCTACATTGAGAACAAGGCGGTGAATGAAGGTCTACATCAGGAAAAAGGGCAAGAGGATCAAATCAACATTACTGTTGGTGGTTGAAGTGGGGATCAAAGACTAATGGGGAAGGGGGGCTGCTTTGAATCACATAGGGCAGGTGCAGAGCATAGCTGTCAACTTTTCCCTTTTCTTGTGAGGAGTCCTATTTGGAAAACGTTGACAGCTATGGTGCAGAGCCCAGGAAACTGCAGAAAGCAGTCCCTACCATTTCCTTCCTTGGGGTGGGAGGAAACCAGTAGCGCTTCCTATTTGTTGAGAGGCCACTGTAGAAGGCGGCAGCAGATACATTCTCCAAGGAGGGTGTGGCAGTAGTAAGCAATGCATTCCTTGGAGGCTGGATCTGCTGCCCCTGTAGATCCTGCTGCCTGAGGTGACTGCCTCACCTTCCTTCATGGGTGGGCTGGCCCTGATCAGGAAGTAGCAGTGGTCATGATAGCATGTATTTACAGTGGTACCTTGGTTTAAGAACAGCCCTGTTTACGAACTATTCGGTTTATGAGCTCTGCAAAACCAGAAGCAATATCCCAGTTTGTGAACTTTACCTCTGTCTAAGAATGGAATCTGAATGGTGGAAGGGCACCAGCGGTGAGAGGCCTCATTAGGGAATGCGCGCCTCGGTTTAAGAACGATTTTGGTTTAAGAATGGACTCCGGAACGGATTAAGTTTGTAAACCGAGGTACCACTGTATTTAAGGGCAAAAGCTGAACTTAGAAGCTGGGACTTGCTACAAAAGCAAGGCTCAGGTTCAAAGGTTCTTATACCCAGAGAGGGGAGTAGTTTATGTTACACACTAGCCACGTCTATTAAGGAGTCAGGCAGCACGTCTGTTTCTTATACCTGCCCTTTAAATAAAGGTCTTATATTGAGCACATGCTTTAAGGAAGCCTCTGTGTGAAAGCAGCCATGAAGGGCCAGAGCAGACAAAGTGGCAACACTGGCCAGTACATCTGTCTTTTGGGCAGATGGCCCTCAACACTTGCTCATTTTAAGAGGGCTTATTATGTTCTCCAACATCACTTAAGAGAAGAATGTACAAGTTGAATGGACTCATATTATTATAGTTATAGCAAATGGCAAAACAACTGGCACTATTTACAGGCTTCTCACTTACCTACCCAGAAAGCTGTCTGTGGACAAATGCCAGCTCTCTCGGCCTGAAGGAAGGTGAGCACTGCACCCCATAGTCGCGTTTAACTGGACTTAAGCATCCAGGGGTCATTTACCTTTACTACATAGTGGGACATGATTACTACCACCAATGAGATTGTAGTTTGGGCTTGGAGAGCAAAATTTGCTTAGTTGGGTAGTGCTACATAATTTCACTATTTTGAACGGAATCAGGCAATATTCAATTAAAGGACTAGATTAGCACTCATGTTCCTGGTACATAAAATCTAATTAAGTTTGAATCAGATAACTCGAGCAACTGTATATTTTAGTCACATATAAAATTTTGTTACCTCACATTTATTTACAATAGCCCTTCCTCCCACGCAGCTTTTGATCCCCCTCATCATAAATACTTGGTTATGGGCTTGCCAACTCCCCTAGTGAAGAAGCCAGTAAAGAGATTTTGCTTCAGCATTACACAACTCTGGCTCATTTTATCTCTCATTAAAAGTCAGAGTCAAACACATTATTTTGAAGGTATGAAAATCAATATTACACTGGCATGCTCCCACAGCTTAATCCAATTCAAACTTCTCAATAAAAGAAGTGCTAGGGCAATTTATGACAACATGCTGTGTGAAGAAGGAGTGAAGAAGATGGCTCAGATGAATAAAATTAAGTGGAGTTCTATAATATCCTCACTGAACATTAAAATAGAAAGTAAAGTTTATTGTTGAAATTCTGAAGCAAATATTCCACTCCCGATGAAGAACATGGAATTTCTCTAACCTTTAATATGGGTGCTGTGTGGCAGCTGTAGAGTGCACATAGATCTATTCATTTTAGTGAGGTGGAAAGCTCTGTGTACACATTCAGATGCACCCTTCAAGCTGTCTCCTATACTGATGTGTATAGGGAGACCCTTATCTTTGTGGAAAATGTGAGTACAGCTACCAGGGTGTCACAGGATTAGAGCTAAAATATCCTATAACAATCACTGTACATTCATCTAAATGGGTTTGGGGATGAGAGTCGTGCGGAGGCAAGTGTATACCCTGTACATATGCAAGTTCCACATACTATTCCCAAAAGCAGATTGCCATTAAAAATGTTTTAGTGGCAAGTGGCTTTGGGGAATTGTACTAACATCTGAGCAAAAACAAATAAACATACAAAAAGCCTCAAATAAAATGCCCACAGCTGGTTTTTACTGCACATAATATGGTATTAATCAAAGAATTTTCACATTAAGCACATTTCTGATGGTGGCACCCACTTACAGCTAAAGGGAATCTGACCCATGAGATTCACTAACTATTCAACCCATTGTAAATGTGTGTTTTAAATTATTATTATTATTATTACATGCACATTGAATCAGAGGCTTTTGTTGTGATAAAATTAATTATTTTAGCACTTTGAATTTAAAATTTCTTACACCCACAAACAAGTTCATTGGCAATCTCTGTCAAGTAACCACTTGAATAATTGTGGCATTGTGAATAAACTGTATGACTAGACTAGGCATGAAATGGGTTCAAATCCCTGCTTTCACATGAAACTCAGTAGATGACTTCATCATTCAGCTTTACTTAATTGCACAAGACTGTTATGAAGATAAAATTGGATAACCCAGATATTGGAAGCATATTACTATCTATGTGAAAGAAAGATTAATTATGCAAGTAGATTTTATGTTGTGGACATACAGATGAGTGGGACAGGAATTGATCTTTGCCCTACTGCCTTGCCAACCTTGCTTTTGTGCTCTTAAGTAAATAAAGCTGTGGCCTGATTTTACCCAACACTGGTGTCCAGTCTGAGTTGTTTCCACCGCACAGGCCACATATATGCACCTGCCTGGACAAATTAGCACCTTCTGTAAAGAAGCAGCCCGAATGTAATTGTGACTAAGTCAACATTCAGCTAGCATACAGTATTCAACTCTCATATCAAACAGCAACTTATTTTGCTTTGGAGCAGATGTGTTTATTATCTTTCAGGACCCAGTTCTCATTTGCACCAAGGTCCCCTTTCTCTGCTGGAGGACTGAAAAGAAAACACATTGCAAATGACACACAGTGTTCAGTTCTTGTTTTGTAAGCGAATTTGTTAAGATTTCAGCATGGAGGGCAATGAAAGAAAACATGCATTGCATTTTAATAACAACCTGAAATTCTTTGCTTTTATACTTTTCTCAAGGACACTTTTAAGGTAATAAAGATTAGGGTAGTACCTAATGAACTAATTCCACCAGGGCAAGGATTTCTGCTTGTGGAACAGAAACCTCCCCCTCCCACACTGCATGTCCTGTCAATCTGTTCTGGAGGCTTCCCCTCCAGAGCATATCTAGAAAGGATACAGGATGTGCAAGGGGAGAGGAGAGAAGGGAAATTCTGTAGCATAAAAATAAATCCTTGCATTGATAGAACAAGGTGGTCAAATACTCATAGTACGTATAAACATTCAGTAGAGTATATATAACAGACCCTATATGTGTAAACATATGTAGCCATGTGTTCAGGAATCCTTCAGAATGGAAGCTTCCCACATGATGGTGCAGATAAGACCTGTGTGGAAGGTTTTTCCTCACAGTATAAGTCAGGTGTGGTCTCTGTTTCTTCTCCTTCTGCTCCATGAACGTTCACTTACCATATGGTGTACACTGATTGTCTGAAAAGGGCTTGTGCCAGTAGAGATATTAAATAAACACATATGCTCCTCAGAATGTGGTAAAAAAAGAAGTGCTGATTCACTGCAATAGCTTTTCTCTCTATACAAGGGTGTTCTGTGGAGGTTGTTTTAAAACACTCTCATACTGATTCATGCAAAGGAGAACAGTCTTTGGAAATGATTCAACATCAGACAACCACCACCACATACTCAGTAAACCACAAATACCTGCAACAAATGCGGCTTTTGCCTCAAAACTATTTTTACTTCTTGTGCATACAGCAACAGAATATTTTGTGACTAAGCTACATAACCATTTTGTTGTCTTAAGTTCTCCATACATTGCCTAATTTCTGGGTAATGAAAGGCAGCAACACTTCTTTAAAAGGGTAGAAGCATAGTTCCTATTTTCACTCCTGAATCAAAACAATATGATTTTACTATAATACATCCGATATTTGCATGTGCACAAGTCCCACAGAAGTCAAGACAACTTGCAAGGGCAAGATTGCAGCACACAGAGCTACTATTTTTTAATACAGAAGTAAATAAATCTGCAATGTTTGTACTGTGATGGTTGTTAACACATACTAATGAATGCTCCTTTGAGACTGGATGGAGTTCTGTTCACTTCATTATTTTAGGTGTGGAATACTCAGATAATGAAGTAGTACTTTTCACAGTTATTCTAATCATATCACACACCATAGGAAGCACCACGGAGTGCAAGTAATCTGCAGAATCCAGCCATGAGGAAAGGAAAATGTTGCAACATGTCATGTTTTTACCCATGGCTCTACCACACAATTAGATTCCACACATCACCAACTTCTAACATGGATGCACATGAGCCAGGTGAGTTTACAGGTATATCCCGTGTATGATGTATATTAACTTTTGTAACTTCCAGATATTGTGCAACAGCCAAACACCATTCCATATTGTCTTTCAAATAAGCTTAAACAAAAACCAGTGGGTTTTATCCAACTAAGATGTCCCTTTAACCCAAGGACTTCTGTCTCCTTAATGGGACTAATCTGCTCTGTGGGTCCCCTAACATTCCAGGATACCATAACTGGGTACACCCCACAGTATGTAATTGAATACATAACATGCCTCTATTTTAAATAAATGTCTTATTTAAAATGTCCTGCATTCTATAATCATATGCGTATTTAACTCGTTCGTTATTGATAGCTTTAGGAGCAAGGAACAGAGGTCAGAAAGATTTCCATATATATTGTGAGCTATTTAAAAAACAAAAACAAAAATCTACTTGAATCATTTCATACAGACATATCTGTAGGGACATATCTTGAGGGAAGAATCATATTATCTTGATGATGATTCAGCATGACAGGAATCAACCACAGAGATACACTGGCCTATCTATATTTAAAGAAAACAATTTTAAAATCAAAGAGCTCTTGTTTGTAATAAATTAATAATATTTCCTGCAAGGTGTGGGACAGTTGAAAAAGTAGAAGCAGCATGATATTTCATATTTTTCTGTGGTTGCAACTGCACAAATATCTGGAGAAGCAAACACTTTTGTTACTTCTTGTCTGAAATTGCTTCTTGCTAGCGATATCTGAAGCAAGAATACAATGGTATATTATGTATACATTACGTATATACGAGTACCTTACCAGAGAACTTGAATTATATGTCAAAGATTCCAACCTTGACAGTATTCCCTTTTCCTGAGTGTTCATCTTCCTAGGAGGCAGGCAGGAAATATGCCATTATGGTACTTCCTCCCAATCCACCAAATGGTTGCCAGCATGGGAATCCATACAGAGTATTCCCCCACCAGCAATAACTTCCATTAATTTTAACTGAAGAAACATTATCTACTTTTGCATTCTTTGGCATAAGCACATATCCTTTTTCTAATGGAAGCCAACAGCAACACTGAATAAAACATTACAAATAAGCTAACCTTATTTAAAGGAAGGAGAATAATACCAACAGTAAAACAGAATAGTAGTACGCAAATCATCACCATGTTCCAGACTGCTTCCAGGTGTTTGGGTATGAGACTCAATCTTAAAACCCAATGACCCTACTCTGTCTCTTACCATTACTAGTGTAGACACTCCCACCCTGGCTCTCACTCGCAGAGGCCTTATGCCCACTAATGAATGGGGAAAGGCGCACTGGGACTCCACTGTTGACCCTGCTCCCTGGTGTCATGCATGGTAAAAAAAGGTAAAGGTAAAGGACCCCTGGACAGTTAAGTCCAGTCAAACCTGAAGTGGGTCTCACCTTGCTTCAGGCTGAGGGAGCTGGTGTTTGTCCGCATACAGCTTTCCAGGTCATGTGGCCAGCATCACTAAGCTGATACTGGTGCAACGGGACACCGTGACAGGTGCCAGAGCACACGGAAATGCCATTTACCTTCCCCCCATTGCAGTATCTATTGATCTACTGACACTGGCATGCTTTGAACTGCTAGGTTGGCAGGAGCTGCGACAGAGCAACGGGAGCTCACCCCGTCGTGCGGATTCGAACTGCCGACCTTCTGATCGGCAAGTCGAAAAGGCTCAGTGGTTTAGACCACAGCGCCACCCGCTACCACCAGGAGCTGGCACAGAGCAATGGCACTGACCTGACCCCTGGAAATCCTGCAGTGTTGCTGCAGAAGTCTGGATTGTATTAAACCTAGACATGAGCAGTCTTTCCCTGTGCAGATATCTGCACCAAGGTATAGATGCTGCTCCAACATGCATGTTCCTTGTGCGCAGGGGCTCCAACATGCATGTTCCAACATGCATGTTCCTTGTGGGTCTAGCAGGGGCTATTTAAACCTGTGCCCTCCACCCACTTTTGCTTTCTAATACCCACTGAGTCCATCTTAGGCTCCATCCTAGGTCTTCGTGCTAATCAGTACAGGGCTGAGTAGGAATATTTTTCTTATCTGCTAATTGACTCCTGCGAACAAGCTCCCCCCCCCATTCTGTGTTGCATGCTGTTGTTGTGAGGGCATAGGTAGTAGGTGTGGCTGGTAATCTGGTGACATTTGGGCAGGTAGGTGTGTAAGATTGGAAGAGTGGGATGATCAGATGGTGAGCACCTTCAGGCATCTTTGGTGGAGATATTTTGGGGCACATTTTGAGGCCAGCCCCTCTGGGATTTGTAACTTGCAGCAGCAGAAAGTCTTTGGGGTTGCCCTGTCTCATCCAATAGGAATTGCGTGCCCCTAGGCTGGGAAGTGGGTCAGAAATGCCCCAACTTACCTTAAGGGTAGGGTTTGGGTAAGAAGTTATTATTAGGTTAGGCACTTGTTCTGAGCAAGTTCTTTGGAGTTAAGCTGCTCCTGCATAGTGTTAACCTTCTGGCGATATCCATACTGATTAAAATACAGCCCCACACATTTGTGTCTTGCCTCTTCTTTACCTATTCTGATCACAAAATACTTTTGGCAGATCAGAGTAGTACTAGAAATATCTTCTTGTCACTACGGTTAGCATCTAGAGTGCTTGACAAGATTTAAACATTTAAATGAGATTTAGTTATTTAGAGCCCAAACCAGCCTCACCCTGAAGGATGGAGAACTGTAACAACAGAGGAAATACATATATGAACTACAATACTGGAGTCAGAATAAAATTGTGTGAAACAAATATGGAGAAACAAAAGCACTAAAAGCATAAAACAACCCCCAGACCAAATGCAAATATATTATAAAGCATTTTTAGTCTTTGTTTCATGCAACAATTGTTTAATGCAACAATATGAAAACTATCAAGGGATACTATATGCCTAGAAACAGTCTAGCAAACACTTCTACAACAATTATGTAACTGTGAAATAAGGAGTTTTGGTGGAAAGGATGACAGACCTTCGGTTGTATCTGAACACAATATCATTCCTTTTATCACTTGCCCTCATTCCAGTTTTAATAAGCTCTCTTGGCTCCCTTATCTTTTTATGTTCACTCCACAGCAATTAAACAAAAATGCAAATATCATCCTCAATTTTATAACAGTGACTTGTATAAAACTGCATTAAAGTGATATATTTGTTAAATGATCTATATACTTCTGTTACACTGTGAATAAATTTTATGCAACATCAGCGCATACACATTGAATATATGCATGTGTTTGCATGCTAAATGTGCATGGAATGATTATCCATTATAATTCCATCACAAGTGCTGAAGAAGCAATAACATTTGAAAGGCATAACTGGTTTAATAGGAGAAGAGTGAACACTGAATTCTGAATGACTGCTTCAAATGATTGTCCAATGTTAGAGGGAGAAAATAACCTTCCATATATTATTTTCAAATATTCAGACAAGATTATGTTAAATACAGTGATTGAGGTTATTTTTATTCTTGCTTCATGTGAGAGGTGACTTTGTCTATGCAGTTGGAAAATTCCTCAGGCACGCAAACAGCTTTATGGACTTGTGAATTCCCAGTGGAGCTTCTGACTTTCAAAAAGTAGCCACAGATCGCTTGTGAAGATCTCCCAAGTTTCCATAGAATTTCTATCATCATCATCATCATCATCATCATCATCATCATCATCATCCCCCCAAAGCAACTTGCAACAAATATAATAAATATTAAAACCAACTGCAACAAACAGAACCAATAAAAACACAAAAAGGAACAAGACTTACAGAACCTGTCCCAATAAGAGAGGCTGTAAGTAATAGAAGCTCTTCAAATTGTGGGCCAAAGGCCCAGGTAAAAATGAAAGTTTTTGTTTGGTGCCTAAACAGATAAAGGTGGTGGAAGGCGAGTCTCCCCAGAGCATTCCACAGTAAACGGTACTTCAGAATATTGTAATTATCAAGACATGATACCAGCACTTATAAAAGAGTGGTAGATTTAGTGGCACAATTAAGAAGTATGCTATGTTATCAGGAAGAAAACTGAAAATAAATCTCTAATAAAAAGCAATTTGTCCATACTGTCTTAATAATCTGGAACAAAATAAGAAAGCTGTTATATGTTTTCCAAAGATATGGATAATAATTCATCACAGAGATAGATGTACTTAATCCCACTTTTATATGCCTGTTGTCTTTGTTCAGCATGTTAAAAAGTAGAGACATCACCTTGCTAACAAAGGTCCGTATAGTAAAAGCTATGGTTTTCCCAGTAGTGATGTATGGAAGTGAAAGCTAGACCATAAAGAAGGCTGATCGCCGAAGAATTGATGCTTTTGAACTATGGTGCTGGAGGAGACTCTTGAGAGTCCCATGGACTGCAAGAAGATCAAACCTATCCATTCTTAAGGAAATCAGCCCTGAGTGCTCAGTGGAAGGACAGATCCTGAAGCTGAGGCTCCAATACTTTGGCCACATCATGAGAAGAGAAGACTCCCTGGAAAAGACCCTGATGCTGGGAAAGATGGAGGGCACAAGGAGAAGGGGACGACAGAGAACGAGATGGTTGGATAGTGTTCTTGAAGCTACCAGCATGAGTTTGACCAAACTGCGGGAGGCAGTGGAAAACAGAAGTGCCTGGCATGCTCTGGTCCATGGGGTCACGAAGAGTCAGACATGACTAAACAACAACAATAACAATCCCACTTATTTCAATGACTTGAAGAATGCCTAACTTTATTTTGCATTGTAGCTATAACAACACTGGAGTAGATTCAAATGGAATGGATGGGCTTAGAAATAACTACTATGCAAGCAAAATCATTAAATGAAAGACACTGCTATGATATATTACACCATAATGTCTCTGAGAACAAAGTGTACATTTTTATAACAAGACCACATTTAAATGGTACATAGTACCACTGTGGTTTATGTAGCATATACCAAAATACTTAATTTTGTTATGTTTAAAAGTTCATGAAGACTTACAATCATTCTGAAAGTGACCTACGGTCCATTAAAACCAATATGAGTAAAGGAGTAGCTAGGGCTACAGTATAAAATTTATACAAATGCTACACAGTATACACTGTGTGCAAAGTAGTAACTGGAAAATGTTTAGCAGCGTGAAGCACTTTAAACAAAATAAGAGCACCCTTCTAAGCAAAATTCTATGTTCACTATTTAATACTTGACAAGGTTTTCATGTTCTGTTTCAACATTTTTGGAAACCGTAAGCAGTGTGAACTTCCTTTTCCACTCCCTTTTCTTCTCTATGTACTATTTTCCCCTTATCTAGCTCAGTGCAGCAACTACTGTGTTCTTAGGAGTTGGAAAGCATATAAAAGGTGAAACAAATAATAAATAAAATTGTTTTTCACTCAAGATAACCAGTTCCTAAGACTCCATTGGGGGCAAAGTCCAAGGAGCTATGCACTTTTCTGGCAGCAAGCTGCGGCAGAAACAGCGGGCTTGACTGAAAGTTTTTCTAAGAGTCAGACCCTGTCACATAACATGTTCAAGATGCTCTTGAAGTTCTGACCTAATCTTGCTGTTTCTTACTTTGAGCAAAAGCTCCGTGGTGACACAGAGGCTCCATGTCACTACAGAGCCTGACATCCTGATTGAGAACTTCCTGTGGACCTGAGTCCTGAAAGTACTTATTGTATAGCACATGAAATATTGAAAAGTAAACACTATGGCCCTGATTCCAAGAACTGCACAGGCACCACCATCTACAGAATAAGTCCACAATGACACCCATAACTAAGTATGGGAGAACATATGTGCTCGTGGCACCTTGATGGTAAATTATGGCTTTACAAGCATGTGTTGTTGCTGTTGTTGTTTTTAAAATATATTTTTATTAAAGATTTCTTAGTTTGCTAAAATACGTGCATTGTCTCTTTTTTCAAGTTGCGTTTTCTACAGATCAGTTTCATTTGTTGTGAGACATTAGTGTTGTTGAAAGCAATCCAGTTTAAGCATTTGACTCATAGTTTAGTACCATGAAGTAGTGTTTTATGGAAAACTTTGGAGCATATATAAAAATTATTTCAAGTGTCTTTGACATTACAGGTCTGTTGGTCTTCCCTGAAATGTGATTTATATTAAGAAGAACATGGATTTCAGTTTTGCGACATACTTGCTATGTCTTCTGAGTACCTTAATCACTTTTGCTTCACTCTTAAGGTCTGTTCCACAAGACTTTGTCTGCATACATGTAAATCACCACTGTAAGAATCCTGGGAACTGTTATTTACATCTCACAGAGCTATAATTCTCAGCACCCTTAACAATCTACAGTTTCCAGCTTTCTTTGATAAGGGTGTGTGTTTTAATTTACATAGCCCTAGATGCAGGACAGAAAGCCACTAAACCAAATAAATTAATAATCCAATATATTTAACACTGTGTTGTTGTTTTTAAAAAACCAATTCATTATTTAAGTTATAATAACATGTAATGACCCTCACCATAGTTCCACCAGAAACTGCTGGTGGTTGAAACAAAGTACAGATAACATTATTCTCAATCCATAGGAGTCCTGTAGCTTCTTGAGAAATACACAAGTTTAATATAGTTTCCCCTCAAACCAACCTCCATCCAATTTGAACATGGAAGCTCTAGTTAAGCTGAGGTGTGTACATTTCAGGCTCAGCACGTGAAGACGACAGCTTCAGTGAATTGGAATGCTCCGGAGGGGTGTTATTAAGTAATGGGCATAAGGGTAAGATATAGTCACCTGCTCTCTAGTCTAGTGTAAAAATGTGGCGTGAAAGTATTTTGTTTTGTGCGACTCACCTCTTTTATTGAATTTATATTGTACTGTTTTCATCAGTTCCCATTTTCCTTTGCAGCTGCCCCAATCTGCTTTGGAGGCCTTTTCGTTCCTCTGGAAAACTTTAGGTGAGACTTAGGGAGGAATCACAAATGCTTCCTTCCTTGTTCCACTGATGGAAGCCTTAGCACTAGCTGAGTGACATCACTGGATACAACTCTAAGACTTTATATATTTTCAAAGTCAGAGCCACTGCTGCTCACAATATTTGCAAAATACCAGAGGGCATTCATGGACTTCAGCTTAAATTGGTAAAAGAAGTAGTGCTGGAAATGCCTTAACGTTTTTAGTAACCATATATTTGGGAAGTGCTTAACACATTTTGTACATTATATAATGTGAGCAATGTAAGTTATGGATAAGGCTCACGTGGCCTTTGATCCATGCAAACAACAGTTCAACACAGGGCAAGTTCAATCAATGTCAATAACATTCTTGAGCCAGAAAGTACACTGACATAGATCAAGGACACTCAAGGAGGATGCAAATTGCACGTGTGCCTTGTCAACATTTAGCAACTGATCCAGAAAAAGTAAGTAACGGGCAAAGCCAGGAGAAGTTTAGTAGTGTCAAAATTATGGCTTTTTTCCGGAGGATTTAAACACAATCCCAAGAAAACATAATTTCTCAATACTCATGTTGGAAATTAGAGATTGTAGTGCCATCTATGTAATCCGAGATGTCAAGTGTTAGAAAAACGTTGATATCTCATGCAAGTGATACTGCCCTTAACGTTAACCAGCCAGAGGACCATGCTGACACAATGCTAGCAAGATCACTTGCAATAATTGTTGGTTTAGACACATAATTAATTGCATTCTTATGAATACGTACAGTTTCAAAACACTAAGTTTTTTCTATTGTCAGCTCTGCCAGTGTGCCCATGCAGTCCCAACCTTACTGCCTTCTTTTCTGGCATTGTCAGGGGGATGACTTCATGGTACTGCTCCAGTCTCCTGGTGATTTCTGAGTATGATACACCATGAAGTACATGTAGTACATACCAGCACATGCAGAAGTACATACAAGTACATGCATAAAGACTCACAGCTCTGGAATAAATCAATTGCAGGCATGTCCTTCAGGCTTTATATGCATAGACCACACAGTTTTTTAAATCAGATACTGTGCATATCAGGAGACAAAATGGGAAGGAGACCTGATCCCAGTTACAACTATACACAACGAAGGGGACAAGTCTCTTAAAACTGAAAAGTCAGTTGTTTCTTTGGTTTGTCGATTTGCAAAAATAGTGAAGACACTAGCTGCCTGTATGGTTCTCTTTTACATTTGCATACAACTTCTTTGGCTCATGGCCTCTTCTTCTGAGCAGTATTGGGATTCAGGTCAAAACTGGTGCCAAAATATACACAATACATTTTTTTCCAAGTGTACAATTTGAACACCAAACTGAACTGACAAAGCTGTAAACAAATGTAGCAAGGATGTGTAGTAATTACTTATGGGGCTGCCCTAAGTATCCTCATTATCTGTGGTAGGCAATTTCAGTGAAATCTGTGGAGACATCGTTATACTTTAAGCATTTAATAAAATTGTTTCCATGCAAGATTATGACAGCAAAACAATTAAAATTCTTGTCCTAGGAGAGCCAAAGGCAATGCAGCTAACAAAGTAATTTAGGATAGTTCAGTTCTGATGCAATAGTTGGTTTTCAATGAATACTTCTGTTTGCCCAGCTGAGTTGCAGTCAAGAGACTGAAATCACCCTATTAGAATAAGATTCAAGGAAAACCTCTACAGAGTAACATTGTCACCAGTAACTGAAACAGACCAATTGGTATAAAGACAGAATTAGAATACTTGCAAATGAAATTATTAAGGCACTTTACACACTTCATCAATTAAAAATTATAGTAGTTTAACCAAGGGAGAATAGGAATTGCATGGACAGGCGGAGTCCCCAGATCCCGAGCGGTCCCCCCCCCCCGTCATGTGGAATAACGACTCAAGACAACGTGCTATGGGATTAAATTGGCCACAACTTTATTAAATTTCAAATGTGGGTAGACCTTGGCTCAGGCATTGGGCGTTCTCCCTCCCCAGTCCCCAGCCAGGGACCTAGGGTGCATCATGGTTATCAAGTGTGTGTGTGGGGTGGGTGGGTGGGCCAGCTCTGGAGAACATATGTTCAAGCAGAGATAGCCGCCCCCGTTACGCTGCCGCAGGGGAGAGCAATGACGACCTTTCGGCGTATGGTCAAAGCCTCCCTTCAGAAACCCCTTTAACGGGGAACCCTGGTATCGCCGCCGCAAAGAGGAAGATGGACTAAAGGATTCCGCCTAAGGCCTGATACTGCCAAAGTTGTGACGTTTTGCTACGGGAAAGGCAAAACCTGCCAATGCAGGGAAATTCCTTTCCAGCCCTTTAACAGCGACCTTAACGTAGCAGCGCCCACATACCTGTGAAGAAAAGTTAACCTGCAAAACCTGTGAAGAAAAGTTAACCTGCAAAATAAGACATTAACTGAGAAGCTCTGGAGCCAAGTGAGGATTCCCAGGTAAGATCCTCACTCTATTGTGTGGGCAGGTAATCCCTCCCCTACCTGGCCTGGTCTCCTTGGCAACGCTTCCCCCAGGTAGGATTGGACAACTGACTGAGGTAGGCGGAGACCTCCAGGTATCCCACCTGAGGGAAGGCAAAGCCAAGCCTATGCTGATGGAGCCGCTCCAGATCTAGGGGCTGCGCGCGTCCACGCAAAGGGCGCCCCCCATTTTAAGCGGGGAGCGGTCATTCCCATAATCACTGGAGTTCCGTGCCTCTTTGTCATACGGGTTTGCGGCCATGAGGAAAAGCTAAATACAAACCTTGATGGTTTATTTATTTAACAGATTTATCAGCCATTTAGTTATTCCCCAAAGTGGTTTCCTTACAATATTAAAAACACAAAACCATCTCAAACTATTTACAAACATCATCATATAATATATAATTGTATGATGATGTAAAATTTGCCATAATAATGAATCCTATAACACTACCATGATCACGTTTTCTCAACATCTGGTGAAAAGGCTGAAACTCATTCTGTCACACTTAAACTGATAACACCATTACACCTTCAGAAATATGCCCCTTCTGGGGCGAACCTTGATGACAATTCAAAAATGTTATGCAGTGCAGCATATACTTGCTGCTTTCTAGTACAGTGTGATAGACAAGACAACTATTTTGCCACTATCCTATCACCTTAACTTGCTACCTATTAGTTATTACAGGTGTCTCCCCACTTACTCGGGGGTTAGCTTCCTGGGTACTGTGCATATACATGGAATTGTGTACTGTGAGGAACACCATCTAAAAAGCCAAACTCTTCCAAAAATCCAAATAATTCTACCACAATTGCTCCCTCCATACCTGCTTTCTCAAACTCCAGCTCTCTGAGGGCCTCAAAGGCCCCTGGGATTGCTAGGTATTTTCCCACTCATTTTGGGCTGCCCCCTCCCCCCGCCCCCGCTTTCTGTAGTTTAAATAAATTTATTTAATTATTTCCCCTCATGTAAGTGGGGAGATGCCTGCATCACATTTAAATACCTACAGGTTTTTTTTTTTTAATGTGTTTTGATAATATGGAGTACTGGTACCTCTTTTTTTGCTGCCCATGTCAGCTATTTTGTGCTGGCACCCAGAACACGTTTATCAAGATAGGAGCACTGGAACCTCATTAAAAAAAACAACAACCAACAATCCCACACCCTAATATAAATACCTATTATTTTAGGTTGAAAGCTGATTATGACATACAAAGCCTTCAAGATCCTGTGTCCAGCATATCTGAGATATCACATACTGTCCATTTTTCAATCGCGATCTGTAAAACTGTCTGAGAGCTTAATTTTAAGCTTATCTTCCGCAAGCCAAGGCTTGTCAACTGGGTGATTTCCAGCCTGCCCCAATGGAACAGACTTCAAAGGAAACTTACGGAGCATCTTCACAAACTTATACGAATCTTTATTCCAGCTGGAACAGATTCCCAAATACAATACACATTGCATGTCCAGGCGCATTGGTATTGGGTTAAAATAGGCCACAACTTTTTATTGATTACAGAGGTAAGTAGGCAAGTAGGTTGGGTGGGTGAATTCCATGACAAAATCCAAAGGGGGGGGGGACCCCAGGTGCTGCAACTCTGCCCCCTCTAAGGCCCCTAATTGGTCTGTTTAAGGGGGCTTGCTGCCAAGGTCAGCATAGCTATAGGAAGAGGCCCTGAGCATCTCGTCCATGGTTGTGTCGTCCAAACAACGTTCTGCTTTTGCTTATATGTATTTTACTAGCAAATAGAACAATTAACTTTATACAAAATCCACTAGACATCTATGACACTGGTCTAATATAAGCACCGAACTTACAAACTAATAAGGTCTTCAAACCATGGATTTGCTTCGTTTACTGGTGAAAATGTGGTGTATTTTTTTCCCCTGCCACAGAATCTAATGTGTGCTAAATGGTAGAAGACCTATCTAGTAGGAAGGCTTTCCCCACATGATTTGGTATTCCTTCCAGTAGCACCTTAAAGACCAACTAAGTCAGTTCTTGGTATGAGCTTTCGTGTGCATGCACACTTCTTCAGATACCTTGATACCAAGAACTGACTTAGTTGGTCTTTAAGGTGCTACTGGAAGGAATTTGTTTTGTTTTGACTATGGCAGACCAACACGGCTACCTATCTGTAACTGGATCTATGATTTGGTATGTTAGTCATGTGCATTAGCAATCCATGGCACTGCCATCAAATGGTAAAGACATTTTCCTGAATTATTTGGTTGGAGTTGTCACTATAGTCAGATGGCTACAGTGTTTGATTTATATATCTTTAGTATTAGTATTGAATCTCCTGGGAATCAATTTCACTCGATCACCCTATGTACTAAGTTTTAATACATTTTAAGACTACTCATTTTTCTTTTTTTTTAGATGTGCTTTGTTCTTTTATGTTCTGAAGCTAATTTAGAAAATAAACATATAAACAGGAAGTTGATCCAATGTTACATTTATGTTTCAAAATCCCACCCTCCATGTGTAGACTGACTTTGTTTACACTTCTATTTTTTAATTCACTGCCTCTTGGTGATGTTGTACAATAATTGGCTGTCTGGAAACCACTTCCTTTTGGTAATTTTTTTTTTAAATAGAAATTGGTCATAACTTCTTTTTTTAAAACCCCCCAAACTTTAGGTATCTCTTAGTAAGCTTAAATACACTGCTTAGAATATACATATAAACTTTTTTTTCAGACCTCAAGCTATTTCAGTAAACACTTTCTCTAAACCTTTTCAGAAGGTTGTGTTATAAAATTGTGCTATAGACACTGTTTTATAGCACAATTTTAAAATTCTTACCTACTTAAAAAAAAAAACCGAGAGGCTATTCTGTTTGCTATTGCCATATTAAAGGGAATGCTACCCTATTTCTATATTACCGGTATGTTTCTATCTTACATGTAGAGATTACTTCAGCCATAGCTATAACAATGTACAGGAAGGTCATGTTTAATCGGTTATCTCCCATGACTTATGAATCCCTTTTAGAGTAATGGCTTTCCAGGATAGATAAAGCCTCCTATCTGGTAATTAATCTTTGTTTTTAGATGCATGATCTCACATTTGCCTTTATTAGAATGCATTGTGCTTGGTAAATGAGCTTACCAAGAATGCAGATCCTTCTGCCCCTTTATTAGGAAGCCACTCATAGGCATGTTGATTTCTTTGTTAAGGTCATGAAATATCTACTCCTTAAAGTAGAGGCAGATCTATCACAATCATGGGTGAGAAATGGAAGCCAGTCCAACATAAGAGAAATCAGATGAAAAATGCCTGAACTGCAAGAGTTTCAAAGTTACAGGCAGAATATGTTTCTTCCTTCCTTTTAGGTGTTTCAAACTGTTTTATTGTTGATGGGGAAATCATAGTTTAAAATTATTTGATTGGAGATGTCTCTTCCAAATTACAAATTAAATAATTACAAATTAAATAAAATATCCTCCAAAGGATACTCATAATTACTACAGGTCACCCAAACAAATGCATTTGGATGCCGCACACAGATAAAAAACTCCACCACCACCTTTAACTCCCGAAACAGTCATGAATTCTAGAGTCAAAAGTTAATTTTAAGCTAAGAATGGCATACTTCTACAATATTTTAACTACTAGCTGAGCCAGTAAATACTAAAGTGGTCTAAAGTTTTCTGTACCTTTGCAAGTCGCTAAAAAACTCTACATAATTTATGGCATAATGAAAAATTGAGTGTGGCAGAAAAAGGCACTTGATATAATTTAAAAGAAACCACAGAAATCTAAATGCAGGAGATTTCCTAACACTGACAAAACCCCCTAATATATCAACTTGAGGAGGACATGGTATTTGTAATTACCAAGGATATGGTAATTTTGAATTTGGGGCTGGATCCTTGTTTTTTGTTATGGCAGAACAATTTCAGATTGGCTTGGGTCTAGAAATTGCATACAAGGCAAAAGACTTTTATTTGCTCATTATGAAATTTATGAGATCTTCATAATTGACTGCATAAACCTGACTTGAAACAGAAAATAGTTGGCACACAGAAATATCTCCTTTTTTCAGAATCCAAGAAACATCTTCAAGAGACCAAAATATCATGTTCATGTCACAGGTTAGTTAGGCCTGTTAGTGGCCAGATTCCAGGGCTATCAGTTGGGGGGGGGGGTCCAGAAGTGGCTAGTTAGCACAGGTGAAGATAGACCTGAGTTAGCTTCCAGACATGGCAGCCAAGTGAGCCAGAACAGAAGCAGGTTTGTGTGTGTGAGAGAGAACTTGTGATTTGAAAGACGTGTGCTTGCATCTCTTTTTAATTTTACTTTTTTAAAGTGCAATCCTATACTCACTTACATGGGAGTAAGCTCCAATGAACTCAAAGTTGCTTAGTTCCAGAAAGCAGGGACAGGATTGCAGCTTATGAGTTGACATACATAGGCTTGTGCTATTAGCTAATTAGTTTAAGCCGCAGTGAATGCTAGGAAACAATCACCAGTGATGTGCAGCCACCATACAAATTAGATGTAGTGTGGTCTTGGAAGGAATTATAGGGCACATTATTATACTATGGGATGCAGCCATCTAAAGGCGGCAAAGTGTTTCCAGGCCAGGTAGGTCACTGCCGATATATTGTTTGTAAATGATAAGGGATCCTTCTGTTTGTTTCTTTTAAAAAAATATTTAACTAGCAAATGGAATGTCAATGGCAAATACATTTCCTCAGAAATGAAAAGCAAATCTTCAAAAATATTCTAGTGTTTTGCAGCAGCTTGTTCCTGCCTAGGGCTGTAGAGTCTACTCGCTCCCACATGGTGGCCTGGCAGAGTGAAAGAGGGAACAATTCAGAAAGCTCAAAAGCTTCTTGTGTGGTCATTCAATCACCTCAAGTCACAGAGGAGTCTTCAAAAAGGGTAGGATTAACTAGCTCTCTATATTACAAAATGCTAGTATTAAATATTAAGCATTCATTTATAATGCTACTAATCCAGGAGCAAAGGAGAAACGTTAATGCCATAGTTCTCAGTCCCTGGACTCCAAAAGCCAGGGGCAAAAGCTGTTAAAAGGAGGGAAAACAAGGTCAAAGACCTTGGAATAAATGACACAATGAGGGATCTGTACTGCTGGGAAATGAAATTCATAAGGTGATGTAGTCTGATTACAAAGTCTCCTATCATCAGCAACAGGATAAAGCAGGTGCCTTTGTTTTTGACATCTGGTGTCATCCTTTCACTCTGTTGCATCAGAGGAGTGCTCTGCTAAAATCTTAGATTCCATTAAAAAAGAAAGAAAAAAGAACTCAAGACAGTTAAAAACGATCAAATATCAAGCAACTTATGAAACCAAGTGATAATACACAAATCAGCAATAATAGTTTTTGGCATGGCAAGTCAAAAATTAGCCAAGCATAAAACCACAATGATTTCATGATTCAATTAAAAAGAATAATACATAGAACCACATTAAAAAGTGAAACGGCATTAATATAGCACACAGAAAAGGAAAGTACTAGGACTTGGGAGACCAGGATTAAAATCCCCACCTGACCATAAACCCCGCTGGGTGTCCTTGGGCCAGTCACTGCCTCTCAGCCTAACCTACCTCACAGAAAGGAAGGGGAGAACTCTGTACACCACTTTGAGTTCCGTGGAGGGAAAAGTGGAATATAAATACAATAAACAAACAAACATGAAGGATTCCCCCTTCTAGTAGGTTTTAAGGCTTTAATTCAATTATCCAATGCCTAGTTTTATTATAGATGTAGCACTTGGTTAATATTAGTTGAAAATATGATGCAAATCATCATGTACCACCATTAAAACATCTATTGCAGTAGTGAACAAGACAAGAAACTACTGTACAGGGTTGTGTGTGTGTGTGTGTGTGTGTGTGTGCATGCACACGTATTGTCGCATTCTAATCTTTGAAAGTTGACTCCTGTTCTCAGATAGGTACTATTGATTGCTCGAGCAGCTCCAAATTATTATCATTTTCACATTTTCTGTGAATTGCCAAGAGGTTATTTCAATACCGTCACATCAGGAATCTTTCTCTTACTCTCCTGCTTCATCTTACAAAGATAACTGCTGTTAAAATCATCTTCTCCGTTTATGCAAAGCCACCTGTACTCCAATATCAACCTTTTCAGAACATTCCCATCTTCCTCATCATCTTTTACATCTCATTTCTAGCTTATCTATTGAATAAGTCAAACCCATTCAATGGGTTGGTGCCACCTGGCATTGCTGTTGTTGTTGTTGTTGCTGCTGCTGCATCTTATTACACACCCTTCACTGGAAGGATTACAACTATTTCAAATACAATATTAAAAACAATTAAAAACAACTGCCAATCGCAAAATAGGATGGGTCCTAAAAATATACATCTCAGGTCTCAAAGGCCAGGGCAAAGAGGTATATCTTCAGTACTTGGCAAAAGCTGTATAGTGAAGATACCAGATACACCTCTGTGGGCTGAGAATTCCACAGTCACAGAGAATGTCCTCTCTCAGGCCAACACCACTCCAAGTTTCTGAGGTTGGCAGACCTACCAAGAGGGCATCTCTCCCAGTCCACCAAAGTGGGGGTCTTTAGGGAAGGAAGCAGACTTTCAGACAGTTGGGGCCTGAATTGTTTTGAGCTTTAAACACTAGCATGAGCACTTTAAACTGGGCCCAGAAATGAAGTGGCCATAGTGCAGCTGTTTTAAAAGAAGAGTTATATGAGTTCTGAAGCCCAGCCAGTAATCTGGTCACTGAATTTTGGACCAGATGAAGTTTTCAAGTAATTTTTAAGAGCAGCCCATAATAATACAATCTGGAAGTTATCAGAGCACAGAGTTCTGTGGCCATGTCATCTCTGTACAAAAGGGGATACAACTAGAAAACCAGCTGGAGCTGGGGGGGAAACACATCTAGTCACCAAGGCCACCTAAGCCTCCAGTGACAAGGTTGACATGAGAAGCACCCCTAAGCTATGGGACATATAACACCTCCGCTGTTTCATGAATCAGCTTCAAGTTATTGACCCAGATGGAACAAAGAAACAGCTAAGTGTCATCGACATATTGGTGATACCTCATTTCAAATCTCCTAATGACAGCTTCCAGTGGTTTCATATAGACATTATATAGCATTTGGGGTGGAGGTGGAATCTTGCAGGTCACCAAAGGACAACTCCCATGGCTCCAAAGAGTAGCCTCCTGTAACTAGCTTCTGGAAGCTGCCCTGAAGGTAGGAGCAGAACCACTGAAGTACAGTGCCAACCATTCACACTTATCTGAGATGCTGCAGAAGGTCCCTGTGGACAACAGTATCAAAAACCACCAAGAAAACAAAGTGAATGAGCAGGGTCACACACCCATTATCTCCCTATCTTGGTCAGGGTGACCTAGGCAGTTTCAGTTCCATGACCAGGCCTAAAGCCAGACTGGAATGGATTCAAGTAATCAGTTTCCTCCAAGTATACCTAAAACTGAACTGCCACCACTTTCTCAAGCACCTTTCTCAACAAGGGGAAATTTGACATTGGACAATAGTTGTTTAACATATCTGGGTGCAGAGAGGCCCCTATAGCAGGGTCACACACAGCAGCACCACCACCTCCTCTAAGGCAGATGGTACTTTCCCCTCGTCTAGTGAAGCATTAATCGTTCCCTGGACCCACTTTGTCACACAAACACACACCATGGTTAGCTCTAAGAAGTCAATTTGGGCAAGCGCCAAGGAGCCAGGTGGTCAGCCACACTTCCTTAAAAAGCTTGTCAACTTCCTCAGGTAGCAATCATCAAAATTGATCTAGATAGAGAAGCCAGTGCTCTAGACAACTCCATCACACTTATTCTAACTGTGGCATCCAACTCTGTATAATCTGCATGATTTTGTCCTAAACTGCATTGCAAGTTGTTCCAGCAGGCTTCCAAGTGTGAGAGAGCAGTGCTTTCTTGGCCAGATGACAAAAGCCCATTTACCACTCAGGAAAATGCTGCCAGAAGCTGCTTGAGGACACAATGTTGGCAAACAAGTAAGCTTTGTTTGCTGCCGCCACGCCACCATTACGTGGTAGGCATAGCAGTGCAACCTCACCCATGTTTCGTCATGTTCAGAGAAAGACTTACACAAAATGGCTTTAGCCATTTATAAGACATAGATTTTCTTGCTAGTAAAAATTCTGAGCTCTGCACAATACATAGATCTAAGGGTCTAAGACATAGAGTCATAATTATTCCTCCCTTTCTGATATGCACTTGATGCATAGGCCATTGATGATGGCATACAATTGGACTGTACCTGGGATACCCTCTTTTACTTTCTGGAATTCTGGTCTCTGCCAAAACTGAATATTCAAATACATAGAGAAGAAATTCACAGCTTGAATCCCTTACCTTGAATCTTTGTTCAAAATTTACAAATACCCATATTATTGAATCATGGTTTATATTTATATTAGTGTGACTCACAATGAACACTGAAGTCCCGATTCCAAGTGAACCTAGCAGGGCTTTAATTCAAAAGTATTTGTCACTGTTGCCATGGGAATTTTATAGACATTTTAACTTTTATTTGGGTCAGACACAATATTTCCTATTTAGCATGCAGCGGGAAAACATTTTAGTTTTTCAAAGCCTTTAATACATTGGTAGAAATAAACCAGGATGCCTTGAAATAATATGATTAAGACTGAACCTGTTTCCTCAATAATATTCTAAATTTATGAGTTGAGTCAACTGGAAACATCAAACGTACCAGTAAACATTGATCCCAATACATAAAATGTAGTCTAGTGATTTGACAATGTTAGAACAAAGTTAAGTTCCACTTCAATAGGCGTATGACTCTGTACTGAGATCATTGTCTGCAGATGAAATGACAAAATAATATACCTTCCAAAGTCAGATCAACAGACAGACAAATCTCATTTGCTGCTTTCTTTGATAAGAAATTTAGCTTCAAAACGCTAATCCTAAAACGTGTTATGGGTAGATTGGAGTTTGTATGAACTAGTGCACATAATGAAATAAAATTATGTATTATAAAATGATAAATTCAATTGATAACTGGTTTTAACATTCTTCATGATGTATAGTTAATGATTTCTAAGAGCTTATGAAAATCTAAGCCCATTGTTGCATGCATCGCTGGGGAATGAAAAGGAGCGTTATTGAGAGAAAAACTTGCTGAATCTCAGATGATTATATTATCTGCATGTAATTTATTTCAACTCATTTAAGCCTGGTTTCACTTTCTTCATTTGCCTTAGAGGACTTTTTCCTGAGGACCAAGCCCTGTCTCTACTTTCCCAAACATGTGCAAGTAGCTGTGTTTGGTGTTTGTTTGTGTGTGCGTTTGTGTAACCATAAACTGAGGCATTAATAGTTCCACCCATGTGCTTACCAGAGACACTTGTCCCTTGTCCCTGGTGGGAAGGACTCAAGGGAGCATATGAGAGGCTGCCGCTTGTGCAGCACCTAGAAAAGAAACAGCAGGCATTTCTCCTGCTGCTTCTGCTCTCACATTTGCATGAACCTTTGAAGAAGGGACAGAAAGAGTGGGAGAAACTCCAGCTGTTTCTTGCCTTCTCCAAAGCTTCCAGAGCGAGAAATGAACCCGCCTCTCTAGCCAACCCTCTAGGCAACATCTTTTCCTTACCTATAGAGGGCTTTGGAGCACAAAAGCTCCCTTTTCCTATCTTCTTCAAAGCTTCCTTCAGATCAGAAAAAAAAAAAAAATGCTGTGTTCCCCCCTTGAAACATGGACAGCTGGAAGGAGAAGCATCTTGCAGCAAGCTTTGGTACAGAAAAAGAACCATTTCTCTTGCTGTTTCTGTCCTTCTCCAAAGCTTCACACAAGTCAGAAAATATTTTTTGGTGACTGCATCTAGAGGGCTTGGAAAGAAGGTGAGTCCCCCCTGCGCCGCCAAGAGAGATTTGTTTGAAGAACAAACGAAACAGCAGGCATTTCTCCCACCGTTCTTAACATATTCTAGCCAAAACTCCCCTCTTTCTGAATCTCTGTGTGCTTGCCAGAGGGTTTGGGAAAGAGGCAGAGTCTTGTTACTTCCATAATAGTTTGGGGCAGGTTAAAACAGCAGCAGCAGAAGCTCCAGCTTTTACTTGTGTTTCCACTATACTACATCACAATCTAGAAAAAACCCAGAGCCCTTTCATGAAGTTCTCTAAATGTAGCAAGAGGGTGGGGAGCTGGTTGTGAGGACCAACAGAGGCTTGGGCTAGGAAGCCATATTGATATTTGTAGACTCCTGGATAAGCTGCCTTTCCCCTAAAAGAGGCTTCCTCAAACTCGGCCCTCCAGATGTTTTTGGCCTACAACTCCCATGATCCCTAGCTAGCAGGACCAGTGGTCAGGGATGATGGGAATTGTAGTCTCAAAACATCTGGAGGGCTGAGTTTGAGGAAGCCTGCCCTAAAATGTACATATTTTAAGAGATCCTTCAAAAGAGCTTCCTTATGACATCGTAACTACCATAACCTAAAAAGTGGAGGATGAGGGCAAATAGCCTCTAAAATGTTTTTTTTAATTAAAGGTCAGTTGAAACAATCAGAAAAAAAAGTGCTGTATACAAGCTTTTTTCTTTCCAGGGAAGTTTTAGAGAAGCTGTCAGTGCATGGTGGAAGAAAATAGATATTAGTAAATATGAGGGATTTATTTATCTTATTCATAAGATGCATCATAAAATAAATTCTCTACCTGGTATTCAGAAAAATAAAGCACAACAATAAAATATTCCAATAAAAATCTATAAAAAGTTTAAAAAATATGTTAGGAATTCAGTGTAGCAGTAAGGAGATCATTACATCAGTTCAAGCATTGTAGCTTGCCAGATAGAGTGATCACCCCTCTCCTTCCCCTGTGCATTGTTCTGGGATTTCCCCTGATACCCAGAGCCAACTGGGAGGCACACAGGGGGAGCAGAGGGGGTGAAAAGATCTTTTGTTCTAGCAAAATATCTTGTGCTGGCTTCCGCTATGAGGACTCATTAGTTGAATTCAGCTTGAAACATTTAAAAATTTTGCGCTAGACATGAACAAGTATTTCTGGTCTGCATCCCTTTCACCTGTGTTCATTCTTGAGTCCACTCTGTTCCATGTCCACATTAAAGTCTTATACAGCGTGTTCTCCTTCATGTAGAGCACATGTTGCGGTGGGGTCTAACAGCACACCCCCTCTTGGTTACTGGGCGGGGCCATTTGGATGGCCATGACTGTGATTGGGCCAATTTGGGTTGTTGGGGGAGATTTTGATGTTACCATTTAGAGGGTTGGCCCGAAGGTTATATATTCTTAGCACACAGCTTTTTTCAGTCTCTTTTGCTGCGTGCATCCAATTGCCTGCCCACCCTCCCTAATTTAGGGCTGTTGTGTTTGACATTGCTATGCCTGTCATGGGGTCGTCTGCTTTTGGGGCAGGGGCCTGGTAGGAAATTGTCCATTGGCAGATTGGCTGGTGCCATTTAGTTTTTGCCTACTGCGTAGCAAATTGTCACAACTTGTAAGGTTGCAGTTAGGCATTGGTTAATTGTTGGTTGGTGGAGGGGATGTAGTTGGCAGTGCCTGCCCCTCCAATGCTGCTGCTGCAAGGGAATTCCATTAAAGGAATCCAGGGGATTGCCATGCTTTTGTCCGAAACCCTGGTCTGGGGCTTGGGCCATGTAAGCCCCTGGGAGCATGCGGGGAGAGGTGAGGGCCTGGGGCTCAGCTCCATTTTCTCCCCAATATTGTTTTCCCTTACTGGCTTTTGCTGGAATCCGGAAGTCAGTTCTGTCCCTGGACAGGGACAGATAGTCGGAACCGATGCCTAAGCAACCACTCACATTTATGTATTTTAATGAAGTTGTGGCCAAAATTATGCCAAAAACCTTAAACAAAAATTCTGCATGAATTGTGATTTATTTAGGGGGTGGCTTGGGGACCTTGTCACACAAATAATAAACAGGAAATGCTGCCGTCATGCTGCAGTTTGCTTGGCTCATGAGGGGTGGCAATGCAAACTAGATATGATGGTAGACATTTGAGACCTGCTGGACCAGTGGAGGAGTGAGATGGAAGCCCGAAGGTAGGCAGGTGTATAGGGAGGGGGTGGTAAACAGGTGTACCTTCAACAGGTTACCTACACTGCCCATGGTTGGTGACTGCCTGATCTCAATGGGTAGGGGAGCATTCCATAAGGTAGGTGCTAACATACTTATTAACGAAAAACTTTATTGACTAAAGCAGTCCAGCTGACCCAGATATTAAAATCTTCAGAGGAAGCCCTTCTTGCCTCTGGGTGAAGCCAGCACTGGCTATAAGAGATAAGGCCTTCTCTGCGATGGTCCCCTGTTTGTGAAATTCCCGTCAGAAGTATGGCTGAAGTATGGAAGAAGTGGCTCTCTCACTATTTCACCTATGTTGCCACTTGAAAACATGTGTTCACCCAGGCCTGAGGAGGCAACTTTTCTTTTGAACAAAAACAAAACTTTCTAAAATCACAGCAGTTTCTGCAATGGCAATAAGTAATGCTGTTTTAAGATACCGTGTTTTTTTCTTACTTTTATTTTTTTCTACCTCTTGGAACAGATGGGTAGTTTTAAAAGGAAGCTGCTAATTGCCTATTTAAAATAGTTTCATATGACTCACTTAGAATCAATTCCTGCAATTAGCAAAGTAGAAGCTACAATAACCTTTTGTACTTCTAAATTGTAGGATTATTTTACTTTTCCCTTCTTTCAACAACAAAGGTGTTAATCTCACTTTTCTAAATGCAGAGGTATTAAAAATGTAGTCAGACAGCAAGGGGGTTTAGAAATTAAGAAAATGCAGAGACATCTTCAGTTAATGGTCACAGTCACTTCACACTCTTGTATTTTTGCTTAAAACAAATTGCCACCAAGAGTTTGATATCTAAATGGGTATTAGTCTTCTTGACGCATGCAAAGATGTTTGTGTTCTGATCACAGGAATTCCCTAGCTTATAATGCTATGTTTTCTTTTAGTGAAGCTATTTTTCTACACCAATTCATAAATACATATTGAGTGATGGAGGAGCAGCTGCAAAACACTGTATAATGTAGTGTGACATGAAGGAAACCGAGCATACTATCTGAGGGGCATAGTCCAGGTTCACATGATGATTTCCCCTCAAGAAAAAGGGTGCCTGTCCGCCTGCCCCCCCTGTGTTAGTATGTATAGACTCACAACAACATATTTTATGGGGAAAGGTGGGGGGGGGCAAACATCATAAAAGAGAATAATGGGTGGGATTCAACTAATAAGTCCCAACAGCAGAAGCCTACACAAAGATGTCAGCTTGTGCAAATCAGCTTTCACCCACTCCTCATCCTGTTCCCCAAGCCCCTCAAATGGGCTCTGGGGGCTTGGAACAACTCCCAGAACAGTGTGCTGGGGAAGAAGAGGGGCACTGATCAGTCTGTCAAACTGAAATGCTTGCCATGATGGAATTATCGACATTGTGTGACACTGATTTCCTCCCTATATCCCAATGATCTAGGAACCAATGCTATATCCAAGTTGACTCATCCAAGTCCAGTAAAGTCCAGTAAGGTGGTCAGTGTTCCCAGCCTGCCATTTTACATCATTACCAAGCAGACTTCCTCTTGTGAGGTGGGGGGTGACGGGCAGCGGGGCAGGGCAGGGTGGGGAGGATAGTCCAGAGAAAAGAGGTATTTTGGAGGGCTTATCAATAAGCCATGGGTGGTCAGAAAGATTGTTTCCAGCTGGCCTACATGGGGCTTGTAGTTTTCACTCTGCCTCAGTTAGACAGCATTGGAAAGCCTCTTCTCTTCCCCAAGGGGAGGGATTGTGAGCAGGTCTTGCTTCCCGTGCTTCACAGTGGGGATGGATGGCCCACTGCGTCACTAAGAGTCCCTGACCTGCGTCATGCCCACAGCCAGCCAATACGGCTGTCTGGGGGCATGCGTGGTTTGCCACTTTTAAATGAGTGTGGGACTGTGGCTCAGTCTGTTTGTTTCCTGCATGCACAGATCTCGCTCAGATCTCCTGTGCACGAGGCGCTTCTTGGTTCAGAGCTTTTCTTTCAGCACCCTTGGAACCTTCCTTCCTGCTCCATCCTGTTTAGGCAGCCCTGTTTAGGGAAGCTTTTAATGTTTAATAGGTTATTGTATTTTAGTGTTTTGTTGGAAGCCACCCAGAGTGGCTGGGGGAACCCAGCCAGATGGGCAGGGTATAAATAATATATTATTATTATTATTATTATGGGACGCGGGTGGCGCTGTGGGTAAAACCTCAGTGCCTAGGACTTGATGATTGTAAGGTCGGCAGTTTGAATCGCCGCGGCGGGGTGAGCTCCTGTTGTTCGGTCCCAGCTCCTGCCCACCTAGCAGTTCGAAAGCACCCCTAAGTGCAAGTAGATAAATAGGAACCGCTTTCTAGCGGGAAGGTAAACGGCGTTTCCATGTGCGGCGCTGGTGCTGGCTCGCCAGATGCAGCTTCGTCACGCTGGCCACGTGACCCGGAAGTGTCTCCGGACAGCACTGGCCCCCGGCCTCTTGAGCGAGATGAGCACGCAACCCTAGAGTCGATCACGACTGGCCCTTTCGGGCAGGGGTACCTTTACCTCTATTATTATTATTATTATTATTATTATTATTATTATTATCCTGTGGGTGCCAACTGGCAAACACCTGAGCCTGTCTGCTCTCACCGTGCGCAGCCTCCCCACTCTTCAAACAGCTGATGTTTGGAGGGTTTCAAAGGGCTTTCTTTCTGCGGCTGCTGCAGCTTCCTTTCTGCAGGGACTTTGGTGGCTTGAAAACATCGTTGTGTGTTGGAGGGTAGGTTGTGGCCATCACCTACCCCTCCCCTTGAAGGGTATTCTGTTAAAGGAATCTGTCCGATGCCCAGGTGGTGGCAAGGCAATAGCACAACCCTCCGGTGACTCTAGAGGAAAGCTTCCAGTTGATTTGCATCAACAAGCTCCCCCTATAGGTTGTTAACCCTTGTGTAACTCCCTGCAGAGTAGGAAGGAATCAAGTATAGTCTGTTCGGATCCAATGCCCAAGCCAATACCACTCACATTCTGTAACCAATAAAGTTGTGGCCTTTTTTTAGCCCATTAACCTAAATTACTGTGTCCATGTGTCTTATTTCATCACAAAGCGGGGAGCGGGGCCTCGACTCACAACTACAACCCATGTTCACTTTAAGGAAAGGAAACTTCTAGGCATGGTCAGGAAGATCTGTGTGTATAGGCAGAGTAGTTCAAATACATTAATTGAGCGAAGAGGCATAAGAAACTATACCAACCTCTTGGTGGTGGTTCTCCCTCTGTGAAACACCTTCCCTGGTGAGGTGTGCCTGTTGTCCTCAATACTCAATACCACCAGGAGAAAGCGTGTTCTTCTTCATGGAGAGCACGTGTTGCGGTGGGGGCTGCCAGGACACTCCAAAATTGGGGGGCGGGCTAATTGATCGTTGGCCACTGATGCGATTGGGCTTCCCTTGTTGTTGGGAAGAAGTTAATGTTGCCATTTATTGACTGACAGCCAGAAATAGTAAAACTCCTTGCACGAGGCTAGGGCTTCCTCTTTTCGCCCGTGCATTGGATTGCCCGTCCCTCCCTAGAATAGGGTTGTTCGCTTTGACCTTGCTATGCCTGTCATGGGGTCGTCTGCTGTGGAGCGGGGGCCTGGTAGGAATTTTGTCCATCTGGCTGATTGGCTGCGGCCATTTGGTTTTTGCCTACTGCGTAGCAAATCGTCACAACTTGTAAGGTTCACGGTTAGGCATTGGTTTATGGTTTGGTTAGTTGAAGGGCATGGATTGGCTGTGCCTGCCCCTCTAATGCTGCTGCTGCAAGGGATTCCGTTAAAGGAATTGGGAGCTAACTATTGCTTGTCCACTCTGTCAAGGGGGCTCGGGCCATAGCAATGAGCTCCTGGTTGCATTTGGGGTGAGGGCAGGTTCCCTGCTCCGCGTAACCCCCAAGTGTATTCCCCCATTCTGACTTTCGCATCGTGCGGAATGTCAGTCTGTCCCCCATGGTGGGGGCAGATAGTCGCAACCAATGCCTACGCAACCACTCACAAATTTGTATTTTAATAGTGGCCAAAATTATGCCAAAAATCTTAAACAAAAATTTCTGTGTGATGTGTGAGTTATTGGGGTGGACCTGGGGACCTCGACACGCAAAGTTCAAAACATTCCTGTTTATCCAGGCCTTTCATGGCCGACAGACACCAGCCATTGCAACCTTGAAATTAATAGCTGTGAGGATATGTGATCGCTTTAAAATGCTTTTAGATGTTTTAAATATTTTGGATGGTTTTATATAGTTTTTAAATGATGAAAACATGTTTTATTTTTGTTGTTATTCTATTGTTTTAACACATTGATGTTTGCTTCATGTTTACTCCTTTGGGAGGAAGGATACACACACAGACACATGCTCATGTCAAGCAATGAAGAATGAACACTGAGACCTTAAAGATGATACCTACAAGGCAGGCAGCTCTTCCTGTCACTACCCCACCTCTTCACAAGGATAAATTCAGGTACAGGGTGGGAGGGCTTTTGCTAGTTTCCTTGGGTTTTTTAAAGCTTTCTCAAGAAAAACCCCCAGAAAGACCCTGCATTTTTAAATAATTCTAAGGGGAAAAAACACCAAAGCTCAGAAACACTGACGAAAGCCAGTCACATAACCCATCACTCATTTTAAACCTTTCTACGCATGACCCACCTTCCCACTCCTTGCTACTAGTCTTCTTGCTGTTCCTGCCGGTTTGTCATGACAACAGTGCTTTTCTGCTCATTTGGGACTTACCTTGTTGATGGTCCTTAAATACCATTTTGATATAAATGAAAATGAAGGCAGTGGCTTGCCTTAAGACCCCGACTTACAAATTCCTCTGCAGAAATAGCACAACTGTAAAGCAATATTCAATGAGACAAGGATGTTCATAAAACAAGTGTTGTTTAACTAGACAGCTACAGTCTTCTTCACCCTTTAAAGTTCTTCTCTACTCCAGAGGCATTCTTGCCCAGGAGCACGCATTCAGTTAAGTGATCCTTTAAAATTTCACATTCATGCTTGGTTAAGCATAAGGGGGGGGGGGAATACAGACTCAAATATATCCAAGTCCTATGAGTTTGATAAAAATTGGCTGCGAAACGTATGACTTCCATCATATCTCTGCCACCCTGTTTATAGTTTGTTTTTTTTAAAACAGCATACAAAATCTGAAGTTGAACATTTTTGAGATGCAGAACAGAAGGCCTAATTTTGAATCTAAGCAAGAAAGTGTTGATTATAATAGTCACAGTTCATTAGGCTGCATCTCTAAAGTTGCCTTGAAGATGCTTTCTTAGAAGCTTAATGTCTGTTGTATATTTGGCAGAATAATGTAAGACCTATGGGTTAACAAAAATATGGCATTTTGTTTGCTTGTAGATTTGTTATTTTATCTTGCTAAAGTGTGATAGCTCCACTGACCACTGAAATATCAAAATGAAATCTGAAATATCAAAATGAAATCTGATACTCAGTTTCAGATCAAAAGCTGAATCCATTTTAAAGAGGACCTGAAAGATGTGCAACAATGGTTGGTTACCCAGTCAGGGGTGGCAGCAGTTGCAGCCCATCACATCAGGCTCCAAGACCCCCTCAGAGCAATGTCTTCACTCTGGTCTCCTCCCACCCCTTAAAAAGTTACCTAGAACTGACCTCTGCATTGTATCATCTCCTTGATATCTGAGATAGTAGAATGAACATTAGTCAGCATATTACAGACACCATTGTATGTTATATATTTAGACCTAAGTTTAAACACCACACAATTCTAAAAAATGACAGGGAACATATAAAGCACAATGTCATATAATATATCACTGGAGCATGAGACATAAGAACAAAAACTGATATTAAGTTTTGGACAACTTTTACATTTCCGGTTTGAACTTCGCACTCATTTTCAAAGTGGGAAGAATGATTCACAATAAATTTTAATGAGACATCTGAAGGAAGAACTGTTGAACATTACGTTTTAGTAGTTATTAAGTTCAGACAAGTAAGTAACTCAATAACACATTTCCGTGATGTCTGACTCATCGTAAAATTGGAATGGTCATCTCTTCCAACCACCTGCAGGAATCTCAACTAAAGCATCCATGACAGATGGACATCCAACCTCTGCTTAAAAAGCACCAAGGAAAGAAAAGTCCGCCACCCTCTGAGGGAGTCTGCTCCACTGCTGAACAGCTTTTACTACTAGCTTTTTAGTTTTGAAAAAAGAAGAAGCTAAATGTTGGGAAATTTAGGACAGACCAAAAGGATGCACTTCTTCACACAGCAATTCACTCCCACAAGATGCAGCAATGGCCACCAACTTGGTTTTAAGAAGGAATTGGAAAAATTCAGGACAGCTAAGGGTATCAATGGCTTCTACTCATGATATGTACTACCACCTGGTATCAGAGTGGATATGCCTCAGTTGCTGGGGAATATGAGTGACAGAGTGCTACTGTGCTTATGTTCTGTTTGTGGGCTTCCTGTAAACAACTGATTAGTCACTGTGAAAGAAGGATGCTAGACTTGATGGGCTTTTGGTCTGTCCAGCCAGGCTCATTTTATGTTCTCTTATGTTACCTTTGAACTAGCTCACTGTTGTGTGACCAAGAATATTACATACTGACCCAGAAAATCATATTGGTACAGGAGGAAGACAAGCTGATGCATCTGTATCAACAACTAAGGCTACAATATATGATTTAGAGAGGTTATGAATCAGTATAAAAATAAACAAGATTTGGCCATACCCATTACCCAAAGGCATTTTTTACATCCCTATATTGATATAATCCTAAATACTTGGTTTTTTTTAGCCAGGTATAAGAGCGCTCCAGATGATTGTCAGCAAAGTGGTTGTCCTACCTGCTTGGCATAGAATGCTGTTGTAATTAGCTTAGGTCCCATGGTTACATATTTAAAAACTGCAGGCTTGAATATAAACTGGATGATTTTTATAACACATTATAACACATGTTATAATAAAACTCCTATATGCTCCTATACATTGAAAGAAGCCCTGCATCAAGCATGAGTATTCATTAAGCATAATCATTTTATAGGGAGTTGTAGCTGGCTACAGTAAACTATATTCTCCCTTAGAATCTGAAGACTGATGAGTCATTAAATCGAGACTGAACAGGAAAAAGTTTGAATTTGAAACCTAATACCATGCTAGAGCCACTCTAAAAACATAAAAGTTGTCTAAGCAGAATTCCTATAAAAATACATTCATTATACAATACCTTAGTCAAACAATAGTTAAATTCATCAGTGTGTCTAATGCAAGTCTTTACATTCAGTAATGGTCTCCTTCAATTTTTTCAGTGACCAATCTAGTGATGCAGACAAATTTCTGTAAATGAAAACCAGTTTATTCCACACAGTGAAAAGGCTCATAAAAGTAAATGGGCTTTATATTTAATGTGAACCCCTAGCAATCTCCTCAATGTCAATGCTCTTAGGGTTATAAGAAAAAGTTACAGCTGTGGTAATGCCGATTGTTAGTATTCATTCCCCATGGTAAATCCCAGATCTGTTGTCCAGTAGAATGCTTTTTACAGCATTTACAACAAAGAAGGTTGGGATTGTACCAATATTGTCTTCTTTTATTAGAATTCTGTCTTTTTATTACACACCTGGAATGGTATTCATATCTCCACTCATATGAGAAAATGGGGGTTAATGCTACCACAAATACAGCTTTATCTGAAGGCATTTTGACAGGTTACAGCTTGGAGATTGATCCTGTATCTTTACATTTCTCACTTAAGTGGCAGGTTCATAAGCCAAATCTTTCCCTGCCTGTTTTGACTCTGGTCCTTTCATTTGTTTCCCTCAACAAGAGCCAAATGATTCCACAAGTATGCAGCATACCAGGTAAACAAGGATGGCTGAAAAGGTAGGAGAAAATAAATGGGACCTAAATCCTACTGTGTTATCTCATCCTGTGTTGGGCATATAAGCATCCTCTTATATGGGAAACCAGGAGCATGATGGGCATTGAGGTTGGCGTAGTGCAAACATATGATCAGCAGCACTGAATTGGCTGTGCCAGTGTGTTCACACTGTGCCAATCATGTTGCTGACTCGCCCCTCCCAGTACGCCAGAGTGATGACTATGACGAGAGATCAAGTAAGCAGCAGCGCCCCACCAACTGCTTCTGGACTGTACACATCCATAAATGTTTCGAGCTTCCAGCCAGAACACACTACAAAATCCATTGATACAATGGATCTATTCACAACTTAAGAATTCCAAACAGGCGTTCTTCAAACTACAATATTCACCCAATGAAGTTGGAGTGGAAAAACATTTTTTTTTAAAAAAAAACCTGACTGTACTCAGGAATAATCTACTAGAACAACCCTAGAAGAATGATAGAACATGTTATTTATAGTTCTCAGCTGAAACCGCTCAAATGTATCATCAATTATCTATAACCAATACTGGACAAAGACAGTTTCCATGGGCCTTGGGTGGTAGGCCGGCACTTGCTGATAGACAGTTTCTCTCCTAACTAAAACAGCTATTCACCAGCAACAGCAGGCCACACAGCAGAGATACAGACATAGGGAAGAGCCAAAACAGAGTATCTATCTATCTATCTATCATCTATCTATCTATCTATCTATCTATCTATCATCTATATCTATCTGTCTATCTATCTATCTATCTATCTATCTATCTATCTATCTATCTATCTATCTATCTATCATCTATCTATCATCTATCTATCATCTATCTATCTATCATCTATCTATCTATCTATCTATCTATCTATCTATCTATCTATCTATCTATCATCTATCTATCTATCTATCTATCATCTATCTATCTATCTATCTATCATCTATCATCTATCTATCTATCATCTATCAATCTATGTGATATTGCCTTACCTATGCGAGGATGCATTTGTTATCAACAACTGTTTTATGGATTATCATGGAAAATTATGAAATTATCAGTGTCCTGCATTTTTTCCTGCATTTTATTTCCTCTGACATCACTCCTTACAATCCCCCCACAACCATGATATATACCTGTAACTTAGGACAACACTTTAATGCTTTTGATAAATTGCAATCCACAATAGCTTAAGCAATAACCATTTGCTAACGCTTAAAGAGTCCAGACTCTTAGAAAATACAGACGGCTTAAGCTTTTCGAGAAGCCCACAGGTCAGTATATTCATCTCTATTACTAATAAATATAGGTCACATATCATGCTAATATTCTTAATTATGTTTTGAAATCCAACAATCAATAACATGGCAGTTCACAACCAGGTGAAGAAGCATGATGCTTTTTATGGTTCACAATGTGGAATTAAAAAGCTCAGCATTTATCTATAATGACTATAGATTGTTTAAATAAATGGTCAAAATTGTACAGCACTTTCAGAAGAGGGAACAAATTGTGAATTGACAGATAAACTGTATAAATTCGCTGTAAATATGGTTCTTTTACTGTAGGACACCATTAAGACATGTCCTTGAGTCTAAGCAATTATTGACCTTTACAGCCTCTTCATGTGTTGTACTTCCTTTCTGAAAGTGGATATAATAATAATAATAAGGAAAAATACTTATTGTTGAGAATGGAGTGCATAATGAGGTAAGACTAGATGGAAATCTGCAGAAAATAGGAAGCTATTGCAATCATTTCAATAAGAAGTATCAAGGACTAAAGATGACAAAGACTACACGGTCCACTTCTGGGTTTTCTCACTCCTGGTTATGAAGTCAGACAATCTTTATAACAGGTGTGCTTTCTTCCCAGTCACACTTTCAGGAGTGTAATTTATTATGGATCTTGCAGTATGCAGGTAACTGAGTCATATCTACAGACATGTGTCAATGAAGAGCTATCAGAGCTTTTACAGTCTTTCTGCAAAGGGCAATAAGCAAAATGTTACAACCCATTTAGCAATAAACTGTGCATTTTCTCTGCAAGGCTTTTCCTGCACTTTTTATGTGCATCATTTAACCTATCTCTAAATTTAATTCTATATTCTCTGGTAATTTTCAAAATCTGAGTTGGAGCCCAGATGGTTTCTGTTTTCTCCATGGGTAGGAAAATATATCTCAGTATGAATCACTTTAGCGATGCAGAAAGAAGTGGAAAAGCAGAATATGCATTTCAAAAGCAAGAACTGTGAGAAGTGATGCGCTGTATGGGAGCTGCTTGTGTCCATGTATGCATCATTTAAGAAGGCGCTGAGATAATCTCAGTCCCATTGCAGAATGCAACTGAAAGATGGCTATAAAAAGGTGCAAGTTAAAGAAACTGTTTTTGTTCAACCAGCTCTTCCTTCAGCAATGATTTCTATATATATTCTAGTAATTCATATTTCCATCATGTAGAAAACTCTGCAGATTTCAAACAACAACAAAAATCCGGGGGAGGAGGGCAGACTGGATTTCCTTGTCTTAGAGAATGCAAGGATTTGTCAATTTCAGTTCCCTCGGTCTTTCATTTTTCTAATTCTCCATTCAGTTTTTCACATTTTATAGCCATTTGCTTTATAAAAAATCCATCAGCATTTTAGTGTGATTTCCCTCCCTAATAAACACATTGGTATATGCAGTTTTAACTAATGCACACATTTTTGAAATTTATCCAATGTAGTGCATTTTTGTATGTTATTTTCACTAATATCTTAATTATTATGTTTCAGTTACAGATAGGTAGCCGTGTTGGTCTGCCATGGTCAAAACAAAATAAAAAAATTCCTTCCAGTAGCACCTTAAAGACCAACTGAGTTAGTTCTAGGTATGAGCTTTCGTGTGCATGCACACTTCTTCAGATACACTGAAACAGAAGTCACCGGACCTTTCTATATAGTGAGAAGGTGGGGAGGGGTATTACTCAGAAGGGTGGTGGGAATGGGTGATTGGCAGATAGCTGCGATGAGCCTGTTGACGACTCTTAACGACTGCAATAGGTCTAACAGGAAAAAGCAAGGGGTGAGAAGGTGAACAATGGCTTTGTCATGTATAATGAGATAAGAATCCAATGTCTTTGTTCAAACCAGGTCTCTCCATAGTTTTAAGTTTGGTGATAAGTTGCAATTCAGCAGCTTCTCTTTCCAGTCTATTTCTGAAATTCCTTTGTAATAGAACAGCTACTTTGAGATCTTGTATAGAATGTCCTGGGAGATTGAAGTGTTCTCCTACTGGTTTTTCTGTCTTGTGGTTCCTGATGTCGGATTTATGTCCGTTTATTCTTTGGCGTAAGGTCTGGCCTGTTTGTCCAATATAGAGAGCTGAAGGACACTGTTGGCATTTTATGGCATACACAATGTTAGACGATGAGCAATTAAATAGTCCCGAGATGGTATGTGTGATGTTGTTGGGGCCAGTAATGGTGTTGTCCGGGTGTATGTGGCAGCAAAGTTGGCATCTGGGTTTATTGCAGGCTCTGGTACACTGGCACCAGAGCCTGCAATAAACCCAGATGGCACCAGAGCCTGCAATAAACCCAGAGCCTGCAATAAACCCACTGGCACCAGAGCCTGCAATAAACCCAGATGCCAACTTTGCTGCCACATACACCCGGACAACACCATTACTGGCCCCAACAACATCACACATACCATCTCGGGACTATTTAATTGCTCATCGTCTAACATTGTGTATGCCATAAAATGCCAACAGTGTCCTTCAGCTCTCTATATTGGACAAACAGGCCAGACCTTACGCCAAAGAATAAACGGACATAAATCCGACATCAGGAACCACAAGACAGAAAAACCAGTAGGAGAACACTTCAATCTCCCAGGACATTCTATACAAGATCTCAAAGTAGCTGTTCTATTACAAAGGAATTTCAGAAATAGACTGGAAAGAGAAGCTGCTGAATTGCAACTTATCACCAAACTTAAAACTATGGAGAGACCTGGTTTGAACAAAGACATTGGATTCTTATCTCATTATACATGACAAAGCCATTTTTCACCTTCTCACCCCTTGCTTTTTCCTGTTAGACCTATTGCAGTCGTTAAGAGTCGTCAACAGGCTCATCGCAGCTATCTGCCAATCACCCATTCCCACCACCCTTCTGAGTAATACCCCTCCCCACCTTCTCACTATATAGAAAGGTCCGGTGACTTCTGTTTCAGTGTATCTGAAGAAGTGTGCATGCACACGAAAGCTCATACCTAGAACTAACTCAGTTGGTCTTTAAGGTGCTACTGGAAGGAATTTTTTTATTTTGTTTTAATTATTATGCACAGCTTTCACCTAATACATGGTTGCAGAAATGCATTGCAAAATATGGATAGGTGTGTTTATGTTTGCATATAGTTTCAGAAAGTGTGAATTTGATAAATTTGGCTTTGAACACATACTGAACTGAATTTCTCTTCCATCCCTTCCAATAAGCAATATTTTCCTAACACTTCCAATAAGCAATATTTTCTTTCTCAGGGGACAGCAAAGTCATAGATACAACTTTTATGCCTATCCCAAATGATGACATGTCAAAGATGATATATTTGAAGCAAACTAATCCAAGGTCTACATAAATTAATAAAATTAATTTCTATTATAAATTTCTATTATAAAGCAAATAAATGTAAATATACTAAAGAGGTAAAGATCATGGTTCAATGATAATATAAGATTCATCAGGTGCTGTAAAGACAAAGAAATGTTTATATAGCTTTCCTTTGTGACTTGTTGAAAAATGTAAACCACATACCTTATGACACATGCATAAAGCCCACTGTCTTGGGGCACTGTTGGACGAAACCAAATGGCATCTTCCTCTTTGCTCATTCTAGTTCCATCAAAAGCTATAGGCTCCTCAAAGTCTCCAGGTCCAGAGCTTTTGTACCACATTAAACTGAGTCCAGCACTTTGTGCTAGGGTGTAATTTGCTCTTATATATCCATAAAACAATGCACACTTTATACGAACAGGTTCTCCCACTAAGACTTGATACTTCTTGTAATCCACTGACCAGTCAGTACACCCATCCGCTAAAAGAGAAAAGAAGAAGAAAAGACAATTATGTGGTATACTGCTGAATATACAGCACAGTTCATACTTAATTTGTAATCATACTTCTTTGAAGTTGTCATGCCAGAGTTATTGATTCAAAGCAAAATACTTTAGATTGGTTTCACTGAATATGCAGCCAAGACTGACCACAAAAATTGCTTTCCCTATTGGTGCCATATTTTCCACAGTGTGGGACAATCAGCAAATCTCATCAACCTACTGGATATTTTAAGTGATAAGTAAGAAATTATCCTTTCTCTTCACTATATCCTTAGGCTGAATTATCACAAAATATTTGATTGAAATATGTGCAACAGAGTCCATCTAGCCCAGAGGGTGTCATAATCACTGAACAGCATTAATCAAATATCTTCAAGTTAATAACAGAAATGAAAGAAGGGAATTATCCCATCTTTTTAAAAATGTGGCAAGTTAATGGCTGCAAACTGGAAAGTTTAGGTTAGATCCTAAGTTAGGGGGAGGCGAGGTATTAATGTTAAGCCTAATTGCACAGCAGAACAAAATGTCAAGATAAATTATTCAGGTCATTATGACTGGGTATTCTACAGCAAATTTACTGGAAATATCTGACTTTTCTGTATTTAAAATTACTAGGAGTTAACCTTGTGGTTATGTGTGTGCGCGCGCACGCACACACACTTATAAAGATTATAACTGCTAAAACTATCTAATCTAATCTGATCCTGTGAGATAGAACAGGTTATTTACTCTGAGGAGCACCACTTTCCATTTAATCTACTTATTTAGAATGATATGAAAGGGGAGGACAATATTCTAGACTCCTGTCTTGCTTACAGCAAGCCAGAGCTGAATATGCAATTCTGAGTTTCTCTCCTTGAAAGCTTGGGGCAGGCCTAACTCTAAATTTGGAGGCCAGATCTCTACCGCCTCCCCCACAAGCCTCCTGAAAAATCCTTCTGATTTTGGTAGTGGTAAAGAAGAGGAAAAAATAGATACAGTCCTGAAGTGAGTGGAACCCAACATTTGACCATTTGATGACTGGATAGAGGGTAATAACTTCCTCCTTAGCTGATCTGCATGGACCGTGCACCTGTGTGAGTAAGAGTGCGTGGAATGGCCACATCCAATTTTGGCCAATCCAACCACTTGTATGTGGCTCCCAGGGGGTTGGCCAAAGTTGAATGTAGGCTTCAGGCCATAAAGGGTTAACCATCGCCTCCTTAGAGCATTGCTGAATGCTAGACAGTATGATAGACATTATCCCACAGCTAGGCAAAACCTTAAACAACTCCAGAGTTCAAGTTACAAGAACAGCTTTATTTAAGTCAGTATGAGAAAAAGGGAGAAAAAAGGGAGGAGTTTTAAAAGAAGGCGGGGAGTATTCACTATCTTGCATAATGTACAAATATCTTCAATTAACATGAAACCAGCATGGGTTATCCCAGGCCATGCATCAAAAGGCTTAAGAACATGCCTTTTTTTTAGCCCCTGGAGATTCAAGACAGGCAGGGCTGTTAGTCAGCTAAAAAGAAGACCAACTAATCAGCAATATTAAAAAGCAGAGGGGGTGAGCTTGCAAATAACACTTTTGCCAAGTGTTTTAAGACAGTCCCCCCACTCCTATTTGAGGCTCTGGAGGCTGACATGGGAGTACAGGGGCTATATTAACAGCGAGAAGGCTTAGAAGCTGTTGCAGGCCCCCAAGGGTGCGACTGCCAGCTGGCTGTCCAGCGCATTGGAAGCCCCTTCACAAGGGATTTGGAGAAGTCAGTGGGGCTGCCCACCTGTCAATCATGTGGCATTATAACGGTGTCATGTGGCTGACAGGTGGGTAACCCTGCCAACCCCTAAAAATTGGCCCATGAGGCTACGCTTGTCTTGGGAACAGTGGTCATTAGATGGCTACAACAGCTGTGATAGCTCTGTTCTTAGGAAAGTGAAGCTTGTATACATAAAGAACTATCTATATGTGCCTTTTGTTCATGAAGTGTATATGATGACGGGTTCAAAACACATATAACAGTTCACGATTAACTCAATTTTCCAGCCCATTCCATATTCCACTTTGTAGCTGCATACAAGTGTTTTGGATGAAACACTTGCATAAATTATACATAGACATGGGGAAAAAACATTTTGTGTCATAAGCACAAGGAGCATGAACATTGTCTGTCCCCTAGTTATATAGGTAGTCCCTAAGTCCTCAATTACATAGTTCAGAAATATGGAAGAATTTATTATCCATTATCCATTTTCATTCGTGGTTAACAGAAGTTTGGCTATGCAGAACTGTTAGACTTAAGTTAGCTCAGCTGATAATATATCATGCTGTAACACTCAATGATTATCCATTTATTTGTGGCACTTAAAATCCACATCTGCATATTTATTATGTTGGAAACCACTTTGCTTTCAATCTGTTCAATGAGTTTACCATGCTTTTAAATTTCAAAAAATACATACTATAAAGGAGTATTCAAATGAGTCCTGGGAAATGCGAAATATTTTTAAATCTTATGATGGTTGGCTTGTTGCAAGTGCAACAAATTCAAAATATCAAAAGCTAAAATACAGAGAATATTATCATCATAATAGCAATACTGTATCAGGAATCCAAGTTTGGAGAAATAGCAAAAGTCTCATCAAAAGCACCTTACACTTAGTGTTAAACACTGAATCTATAATCTTAGGCACACAAACCGAAACTCATTCCTGCTGAGCTAGAGGTGCGGCTTCTAGAGAAATGTAATTGCTAAGAAGGCTTCCCAGCTACCCCACATTTTCAAACCATGATTGGATCCTGCCAGTCCTTGATAATTCCAGGTCAGTCCTGAGACCTTGTCTGATCAAGAGGCACCACTGTCTTTTTCTACCACTATGAACCTGGCAATACATTACATACACCAAATGTAGTAGACATATGTAGCTAACCTTTACCTGTTCTAAATTCTGAATCTCTGCCAAGAAGATAAGATTGAAGGGGAAAAACACAGGATAGAGATTTTGCTGAACATTTTTTTTATCATTTCATTATTTGTCTATATTTAAGTTTCTCCTTAGAAGCCTCATTCCGTGCCCCAAAAGTGTGGGATGCCTTTCCCTGGTGGTTTTGCCCAGTATCTTGTCCGTGCAATGGGCTTGTGGGGAAAAAGCTGTCCCATGAGTCCTTGCAAAGAGGAGGGAAAAGCCTATATGAGACAGTTTCCCCTGGAACAGCTTCCCGTTCATCCTCAGGTTGGAGCCTTCACTGAACAATTTTCGGTTGCTGGTTAACAGGACCAGAAATGGTTTTTTTCTTTCAACCTGATTGGCACTTGGTTGAGGGTATTTTGTTTTTCCATCAATGAAATTATGACCTTCCTTTGTTAGGCAAAGAAGTTGTTTCTTGAGGGCGGAAATGGCATTGGGCAGGATCAACATAGTATAGGAGGCCCCCATAAGGGGTCTGAGGGGAGGATTGACCACAGCACTCCCAAGCTTAGGTTGGGGTATCTGCCTGGCTAGAATCTGCACCCGGGTCACCCAGTGAGAACTTGCTTGCCCTGCCTGCTGCTGTCAATAAAGAACTGGCCTGATTTTATCCCACCACCATTGTACAGTCTGGTTATTTTGCTGCTCTCATGGGTCACATAATGCGCTTGCCTGGGCAATGTAATTTTCATCTGGAGTTGCAAGCAGAGAGGAGGGAAAGTTATTCCTGCACAAAAATAAGGTGAAAAAGCAGCAGCCAGTTACATCCGTTCTCCTGTGTTTTTAATTGAAATCCCATTCTCTCTGCTTATCTCTGGGAGATCCTGCAGTATTCTCAATAGGGGTGTGCATCAGAATTGGGCAGATTCCATATCTGAAACAAAATCAGGCTCTTTCTGAAGGATTTGGGACTTCTGACCTAAAGTGAGATCCTTCCAAAGAACTAAAAACCAAATCAGGGGACACCTAACTAATTTGGGGCAATCCATAGATTCTGACATTAAAAAGCAATAACAGTACAGTATGTCTGCAAAAAGAAAGAAAGAAAGAAAGAAAGAAAGAAAGAAAGAAAGAAAGAAAGAAAGAAAGAAGAAAGATGGCCTCCAAGCTTTCAGTATAAGATATATACTCTAGCATGGAGAGAAGGCAAAGGGATGACTCTTTTGCCTAATTTTTAATACGAGAGGGCTCTCCAATCACTTTAGGGGGAGGGTTTTTGCAGTAATATATCACCTTATTCTTGCTTTTGGTGCTAGTAAATTCTGCAAGTGGTACTTGCTGAAAAAAATGCTGAACATTCAAGTCTTTCTACTTCTGTGTCATATGCCTAGACATCCACTCTTGTCAAATCATTTTTGTCACCGCAGGAAAAACCCTGTTGTTATTTATCTAAAATTTTGCAGGATTTATCCCCTTAAAAGGAGCTGCCAACCTTGCAAATTTCACCCACTTCTGCTTTTAAAAATAAAATAAAAACTTGAAAGGTGAGGAGCACACAAATCCCAGACTCTTCATGTGAAAATTGGCTGACCTTAACCGCTCTTGGAGGACTACTGTGTTGTAAATCTATCCAATTATGTCAAAGGGGGTGGGGAGTTATAGCTGTGCTTAAATGTCCCCAATAATAGCAAAAGGAAAGGCACAAAGTTTAGGATAGACAGTGGTACCTCAGGTTACATACGCTTCAGGTTACAGACTCTGCTAACCCAGAAATAGTGCTTCAGGTTAAGAACTTTGCTTCAGGATAAGAACAGAAATTGTGCTCCAGCGGTGCGGCGGCAGTGGGAGGCCCCATTAGCTAAAATGGTGCTTCAGGTTAAGAACAGTTTCAGGTTAAGAACGGACCTCCAGAACAAATTAAGTACTTAACTAGAGGTACCCCTATAATGAATAATGATTTGGATTTGAACCTGAGCCAAATTGAAGCTTCTAGATTAATCTAAACCAAACTGCTCTGTTTTCTGAAGCACTGTATCAGGGTTGAAATGAAACCTTTTCAACAGCTAAAGCTTGTAGGCTAAAGCTTGGTTCCAAACGATAATCACTATTCAAGTGTAATGTTTTATCAGGTCTTCATTGCTTGCCTGCAATATGGATTATCAGCCAACTGCTCATGTTCCTGTATCTAGTCTTTCTAGTCCTTTTCTGTCATCCCCTAGACATACATGAAAGTACACACATTTCTCAAAAGAGCTTTCTTATTTTTATTTTTTTAATTTAGGCTAGTGATCAGAGACAGGTGCTACCAGTGGTGGTGGTTATTTCAGCATTTTGCTACTCATTACCACATTCATTTATGTAAATTCACCATATTTATGTTTTAACTTATTACACACCCAGAACTGAATGAATGAAAAAAATCTGTAATTGCCTGCCAAACTTATTATAATCAAGGTCACTGTGGTACCTATGAAGACTATAAGCACCATATTTAACCAAGAGAACTGTATATAGAAATGGGTGGCTAAAATGTATTATTAATATGAGTTACATGTAGCCATGCATATGCACTATACTTGAGAAAAAGTTTTCTAAAAGCCCATTCCAGATAAATGCAGATGCAGCAGTGGCTGGGGGAATAAACATTCAAAGGATAATAATGAATGGATTAGCAAAAAACTAAAAACAGGATCTATTTATATTTTGCTGTAGTGGTTGCTATGTCTGGTCAAGTTTGAAATCTTCATTAATGACTTAGATGAAAAAGCAAATAATACACATGAGCAGTAAACTTGCAAGTCAGGTGGCTAGAAATTGTAAAAAAGAACTATATTGTTCACTACACTTATCAGCTTCTTTTTATCTGACCATTTCCCCTCCTTCTGTCCCATCTGTGGAATAAATTGTTGCAGTGATGATGAACTGATAGATTCACTAGGCTCAAACTTCCCTCTGTCCAAATTTCCATTACCACACCTTCCTACTACCAATCATACTTCCTTCTTACTTTTATAATTGAGGAAACACTTGAATTATTCAAAAAAATGAAACTTCAGAGATCCTTTTAATGAAGTGGCTGAAGTACCTAATCTCTGTTTTAAGCTGCAAACAGTTATTGCACCTGATAATAGCACAATGTAGGGAATAAGATGAATATCATTTACCCAGTTGTTTCCTTGAATAGCTTTTGCGGATGAAGTAAACCACAGTATATCACTGTCCTCATAATGAGATCGTTCTGCTGGATAAACAAGCTCCCTGCAGGCTTTACCTGCTGATCAGACCCAGCGAACCAAATATTTACCCATTCTGAGGGGGCCCTCGCCGCCATCCTCAAAATTGCACACACTGATTCAAGGGAAAATTTGATTCAGAGAAGTAGAAAATTGAGCCACTAACTCCTGGGCCTGTTGCTACAACCTGGTTTAATAACAGAGCTTCAATTCAATTTCTACATTCTGTGAGGTAATACAAGTCCCAGAGTTTCCAATACAGCTCAAGAAATCTAAATTCCTGTTATATCTTACCAATTTAAGTAGAGAACTAAAACAAACCAAAAGTCCAGAAAGGGAAACTGTACAAACAACATGTAAAAAGGGCTGTAATAAAAACCATAGAAGATATGAGAATTTTTACATGCCTGGTTTACAAATAATATAAAACACAAAGGTATTTAAGATAAAGATTTTTTAAATCCTTCATTCCTATCTTAATTGCCAGCTAGCACTCCTACTGTACCATGGCCAGCTATCAACAAAACTAGTATGTTCAGAAGCATCTTTGTATATTTTACAAATTGTTTCTTTTTATAAGTTTAGCACAATGATTTGTAATTTAGCAAATGAGGTAAATAATATTTGTGAATTTGTTTCAGACGTGCAGAGAAATTTTGGGAGGGGCAAGGGAGATAATATGTGGAGATGCTGCATTACGAATGGATAAACTAAGCTAGTTTATGTCATTTGTAGCTGACACCAAGCTGGGAGGGGTAGCTAATGCTGCAGAAGACAGAATTGGGATTCAGCATGAACTTAACAGATTGGATAACTGGGCCCCAACTAACTTAATTTCAATAGGGACAAATGTAAGGTTCTACACTTTGGCAAGAAGAACCTGCTTCATAAGTATAAGGCGATGGACACCTTGCTTGCCAGTAGTACATATTAAAAGGATCTAGTGGTTGTAGTACTATGTGCGCAGCTGTCTCCTGGTGGGCAAGCTTCAAGCTTTGCAAGAGAGCAGCTTCAGTCTTCACCTAGTAAGCCATGGTGCAAAGGTGTGGGAGGTCTGCAGAATGGAAAGAGGGGACTTTGGGGGAGGCAAGGAAGGGGGGGTGAGATGAGCACCCTCCCACCACCGCAGAACCTTCTCTCATTCCAAAGACATGTTTCAAACAGTCAAAAACACCCAAGGAGGGTACAAATCAGGGCTGTATCTGATTCCCGAGCCCGATATTCCCTATTCACATTCTCACCTAATACCCTTAACAAACAACAGGGGGACACAATTTTCTAGTTTGCATCAGGTAGCAAAATATCTTGAGCTGGTCCTGGTATTGGAGCACTCTGGGGAGGAACCCACAGCACCACGGAGAGCTCCTAGAGAGTAACTTCTCCCAGAAAGAGTTGGGCATTAACTGAGATTTTTTGAGCCGCTATCTCCAGTCTGCCTCTGCTAGGCTCTGCTCCCTTTTGAAGAACTAAAATCTCTAAAGGGCCAATCCTGTGGCCAGAAGAAAGGCAATTCTGCATTGGACTGGCAAGGTAGTGTGGGAAGCACAATTATCCAAGCACAGGAGAAGGTGCCTATGAGGTCCTGGTTCCAATTCTATGGCTCCTTGTGTCATGGCATCTGGTTCAGTGTGCTGCAACCTACTAGATTTGGGTCTAGTATAACCCTGTTCACTAGATTCCAACTTGGTGCCTTGCTTGCTGCTGGACTCCACGCTCATGTCATCTTCTCCTCAAAGTCACCATTCATACACACCCCATCTTAGTGTGGGGGGATAGAGAGCTTTAGGCTCCCCATCCTGGCTTATTGAGACTTCAGTGTGGCTTTCCCTATTGGCACTGGGAACAGCTAAGTAGCACACAGAGCTGTTATATGAGCAGCGAGGAGGGGAAAGGATGAATCAGCTAGGGAGAGACTGCGTGGTAAGCAGTTGTAGGTCACATGCTTCTACAGGCCTAGGATTCCCCACAAGTGAGGGCTCTGAAATGCTCAACACTTACTCTGCAAAAGTTGATGGAATAAATCAGAGAAATCCATATACTTCAGCTTAATCAAGAGTCTCTGGGATGGTTCCAATAGACTTTGGTGTGAAATGTAGTTTCAGAATAAGCTGTCTGCAGATCTCATGGTTCAAAATATATGTGCAGCTTCTTCCCTTCCCTTTCAATTCACATTGCACTATGTATCCTCATGAAACAGTTTTGTGCTTATAGGTAATTTTGCATAGTTGACTCGGAAGCTATATGCCATGGGGGTAAATACAGTGAATTGGTAAAGTAACCTCAATAGGCAAAGCTAATGATAAATGCTGTATCTTTACTGGAAACACATTATAAGATGGGCTGTTTCAATCAAAACACACTTTAAGGCACAGAAAAAAAAAATACTTTGGCTATAGCCGAGCATGTGAAAACCAGACTTGGATTTTCAAAAGAGGTTAATGGAGTTCAGTACTCAAATCTCATCAAGATTTATAGAAATTAGATGCAAAACTCCCTTGGCTCCTATAAAATTCCCAGACCTTGTTTATTTGATAGCTGGCAATTCCAGGTAATTGATTCAGTCTCTCTGTCTCCCCCACCCCTGAAAGAAAACAAACTGGTAGTATAAGAGATGGAAAAACTAACCCCTTAAACAACCCTTATACATGCCATAAAAATCAAACATACACAAAAAGGTGCTTTTTATGACACATTCACAGAATGTGTCAAATGTTACTGTCTCCACATTCCTCTCCCTCACCTCCTCTCTTCAGGTGTAATAATTTTCTTCTTCGTACAAACCCACTATCCTACTGACATTAATATAGCTAAAGGAATAAATGTTGGTTCATACTCATCTAGGAAATGATATATTGTCTTTTCCTGCTTCTATCTAAATGCTCTAAATCTGGGAATCTCTCAGATTTCATCACAATGGTGACCTACCAATCCTATCTGCATATTGCAGTACAAGTGTTGGCTGCTTCAACATGACATATAAATACAATTTCCATTCTATTAAAAATCCATAACCAAATTTTTGAACACAGTCCTTCAGGGCTGTACCACATCTCTGCCTGGTGTCAGGGAACTGCAGGCAGCGAGGGAGGAAAGAATTAGAGGATACAGGGAACGATCTCCACTGCTCAGTACTGAGTCCTCCTCAGAAGACAGAGAAGAGGATAGTGAGTCTGGGGAGGAAGGGGGATCCACGTCACAGGGGAAAACGGAAGGGGCTGAGCCGTTGACTCTGTTGGTCTCGAGAGAGAGGGAAAAGAGAAAGTAGTTAGAACAACGCGTCATGAGAGACGGGTCGCTTTGTTTATTCTGCATGTAATCTTGTCAGAAGGAAATAAAGAAAGGAATTTATGGCTGGCTGCTGGGAGTGTTTCTCTGCTAAGTGCAGCAACGCATGCAGCTGGCTAGCTGACACCTGGACAGCTACTACACATTGGCTCTTTAGACTTGATGAGGAAGTGAATGTCAGCTGCATCATTAATGACCATCATGCCAGAAGCTCCCCTCCTTTCCCTATTCTGACCTTCCCCTTCAGTTTGTTTGCTGCAACACATCGAACAATCAATTCTGGGTCCTCTCACTATTAATCTGCACCTAACCAGCCCATGACAATGACATTCTTATTAGATTTATAGTTAAATCTACTGTACATAGTAGCTAAAATCAAGTTGAATATGTGACAGCTTTCATTCAGGCAGCAATTCCTAAAAATTATTCTGCAGCACATTAGTGTGTCCCATATACACTGGCAGAAGTGTGCCTGTCTTTTCCCCATCCAGAATGACCTGTCTTTAGCTGTGATTCTTGCTCTGCAGGGGGGTTGGACTAGATGACCCTTGGGATCCCTTCCAACAGTACAGTTCCTTGATTCTGTGAATTCTACAGAGATGGATAATCCAGCACTATGTTTTCTTAATGCACCTTTGAGATGTCTTATTTCACATACAAAATTGGCTAAGGCTTGCCAGTGCATGAACACCAAGTGAATGGAAAGCCATTTAAACGTGTGTGTTAGTACTTATAGGATTCACAATCACAACACGAGTAGAGGATGTAGGTCTTGCATACCTGCCCTTCCTCTTCCACCTCCCCATGTTGAATAGAAGGCTTCTCATCATGTTCACCTGACCTTCAAACGGCCTGTAGAACTTCCCATTCAACAAGGGAAGGTTGGAGTAGAGCAGGTAGAAACAGAGTGCATGGGGGTATTGGGGAGGCAGTAGTGAGAATGGCCTGAGAATATTCCACATGTGTTATTTCCAAATTAAAAGCAGGATAACAGGAGGAACACATCTGATGGATGTTCCATTAAAAGGGGCTATCACTGAACTCAAATTTCTGTTCTCTTTTCTCATGTACACTTATTGCTCATCTGGCAATAGACACTCCATACTCTCCAATAGCTTTTGATTGCTTTCTTCACCAAAGGCTCCTGAGTAAATTTAGCAGACATGGAATAAAAGGATGGGGACTAATATATCAATAACTGGTTTAATAGTTTAATAGAGACCCATAATAAACTGAAGGATGTTAAAGATGGCGACTTTCAGATCTGTATCGCAACCAGTTGCTTTTAACTTGTACATAAATGATCTGGAGTTGAGGGTGAGTAGTGAGGTGATGAAGTTTTCTGGTGGTACCAATTAAACACTTAAAAACTAAAAGGGTACTGAGGAGCTCCAAAAACATCTCCAAACTGTGTAAATGGGGGGGGGGAATGGAAAATGTGGTTCAAGGTAGTAAAAAAATCCTAACTTTCTGGACGATAAGGCTCTCACTGGGTACTAATGAGGATGATTATATACAGCAGGTGATATTCATCTAACTTCTACTAAGAATAGAATTAATGAGCATAACTAAATTAGGTCTATTAATTTAAATGGGTCTGCTCAGAGTAAATCTTAGTTGAATACTACCCTGTATCCAGAATCAGAGGTAGCAGACCTCTCAATACCAGTTGCTTAGGAATGCAAGCAAACGAATACTGTTGTGCTCATGTCCTGCTTGTAGCATCTGGTTGGGAAACAGGAGGTTGAGGTAGATAGATTTTTTGTGTCATCCAGCAGGGCTCTTTCTATGTTATCAGTGTTGCCAAAGCACTGGCAGACACACTTCCTTCTTCCCATCAAAATCAGATACAGTCATACCTCGGGTTACAGACGCTTCAGGTTGCATTTTTTCAGGTTATGGATGCGCTGAAATCCGGAAGTACCGGAATGGGTTACTTCTGGGTTTTGGCGGTCGCACATGCGCAGAAGCACTAAATCATGCTTTGCGCATGCACAGAAGTGCAACCCACGCGTGCGCAAAATGTGCACATGGATCACGTTCACAACCCGAGCATCCACTGTAGACAGAAGCTGGATACTAATAAATCTAACACTATATTAGGGTTTTTTAAAAAAATAAATAAAATAAAGCGATGATGGTTGTCTGAGGTACAGTCATTTTATACAGGATGTCAATGAAGTTAAAACTGCGGTGGAACAACCTTATAACCTGGGTGTCCCTGTGAGAGGAAACATTACAGACTGATGCTTCACTCTGCTTGATCTCTGTGCACCTTTACAATCTTTACAATGCCTCAAAGGCACTGAGGTAAAGAAAGTGCAGTATATATTTTAATGTCAAGCCACAGGACTGAAACAGTTTTTTTATCTGAGATTATTTAGAATTTCCTTTGGGGCTGAGATTTCTAATACATTCTCTTAGCCTCTCTTAACCCCACTGTTCTTATATCCTGGCAACATATGTGCTATTGTTTTTCTATGCACTTTTTACAGGGTAACAATTTACCATTGGCAAGTTTTTGCCACCTCAAGATTCGTAATCTTTTAGCATGGAAGGAAGCTACATGGAAACAAAGATCTGCTACAGACTTGCGGAAAACTATTTCTACCATGCATCCCAGGAATCTCAACACCTAGCAACATATTTGTATACTTATTTCTGATTATATTTCTCAGACACATTATTAAGAAATGTCTTGAGTACAAGAAAAAAAGAGTGGCTAAAAAATGACATGTAGATTTCTTTTGTTATATATTAAAATAAATAAACCCAATTATACAAGGCGATTCTGCATCATGTTTTTTGTCTTTTATATGCTGTGAACCATCTAAAGAACACTGTTTGAGAGGAGGTACAAAAGTATAACAGCAAACAACAGCATTCTGGGAATGAATGAATGAATGAATGATTTGCTGTGGTTGAAAATACTGTAACAGTGCAGGAACACTGCTCTTCCCTTTCTTTGTCCATCCCTCTCCCAGTTGGTTGCTCAGAGATAGAATGCTAATAACGATGCTTATTTAGTTTTACATTATGATAATAAACATAAGCTCCAGAGGTGCATGAATTCATTTAAAGATGATTGGAGAATCTAACTAAATGGGGCCCCTTCAGATGTACCTCTGCACAAAACAAATGAAACTGCCTTAGAACAATTCCACATCAAGATGTTCTGGGGAACAAAATGATCATCAATATGTGCTTTGCTACTCTGCTCCCATGGGGGTCAATAAAAACAGTTTTTTTATTAAAAAAAAAACAGGTGGGAGAAAGGAGATACTCAAAATTGAACATGAAACACACATGAATAAAACATGAAAAATGAAAAGTAGGTTTCAGTATTTAAAAGGTGAGAACTAAATCCTAAAGCTATCTTTCTCCTTGGGCATTACAAGGAAGCCTCGTGCATCCTGACTTCAGGCCCAGCCGGTGATGCTGACCAGCTACAGAGCTTTATGCCTTATACCTCTGAGCAGAGAACTCTCTATGCTTCTGCTGCAGAAGTTCCAACATGCATCTATGACAAGCAGGTTAGACCATTCAAGATGCAATCATCAGTCACTGCTAGGATGATGAACTTGGTGTGGTTGGGAATTAATTTACGGAGCCGATTCAAATTGCCACTCTCAGTCTTTTTTTTTTTTAATAATATTTATTAAAAATTTTCAAATATAACAGAAAAGAAAAACATCCAAATTTAAGGCCTTATTTTCAATGTCATCTTTCCAGGACTTCCCCTCCCCTCCCCCTCTTGTATTCCAGTTCTTTCAAATAGATTCAGCAAATTCTTACCCCAAGTTTTAAAGTTATTATCATTAACACAATTTAAAAATATTTTCCCATCCCCTAAAATCGACCTGTTCCCTTCCACGAGTTCCCCTCTTTAGTATACAATACAGATTAACATAAAAAAATAGAAAAAAGAATAAAATGTAATTTAACACCCTTTGGATTCCAAATTTTCCTCCCCCCTTTCCCGGTTGCGTTCCCAATGTCCGTCAATGTCTACTGTCGTCCTGGAGCTCCCACATCTAAGCCATAATCCTTCACCAGTCCGCTTTGCCGTCTTTTTAATAGTCTTTGCCGTCTTTTGGTCATCTTTGATTTCGAATGTCCAATCTTGGAAGGGGTCTATCTTCCAACTTTGTCCAGTTCTTGTTATTCTTGTTGTTCTTGTTGTTCTCTCTTCTCCTCTTTTTTTTTTCCCCCCTGCTCTCCTGCACAAATGTTCTAATTCCAAAAAGCTTGTAATTCCTCTACAGAGGCTTTGTTATTCAGGAACAAAACATTACGTCAAGTCCCTTCCATTCTTCAATAGATAAATCTATTGTCTCCTTTAGTGTGTAGACCTCTGTAGACAAAATAGTGTTCCATTTCTGCAGTTTCCCAGGAGATATAGAGTCCGATTCAAATTCCATGCCAGCAATACTTGTAATGACCCACAGCTCCTCTAGAGGGATTATAATAATTCAGTTTCCTTCCCGATCACACCCATCAGTCAAAGTAACTTATTATTCCTTGTTTTAAACAGTTTATATCCAATTTATAACAAATGTAACCAGCAAAGTCCTCGTAACAAAGTTCTCTTTTTGTTCTTCAGTTTTGGCAGCTCCTTTGACAGCTGTCAAAACCTCTATTTCTCCTCTCCCGGCGCTCTCACGGATCGCTCCCGGGGTTTTTCGGGGGGGGGTTATATTTTAATTCACATTCCACTTTTCTCCTCCAGCCCAGCTTATAATTTTCCATCGCAAAATTAATAACTTTATCAAAAAAAGGTTGCACTCGATCTTAGTTGTCAGGTCTTTTGCTTTAGCTCCTCTACAACAGGGGGGAGGCTGACTTCCTTTTTGCACCTCCCCCGCTCGCTCTGAATTTAAGAAAAAATTTGTTCCCCTTTTTAATCCAAGTTCCAATTACTCACGGGTTATTCTTTTAAGTCCAGATTTTCAATGGAAGAAGTCAGCGCTCTCCGCCAAATGGCATGTGGCTTCACTCGGCAGGGGAAGCGGAGGACTCACAGCACCACCACCCCCTGTCACCCGCTCCGTAGCCTTTAAAAAGGCTCCTTCGCGTGGTCGGGGGGGGCGCAAACGGTGCCCGCCGAGTCACCATGCCCATGGGTTTCAGTGCCCATGGTTTTTGAGGGTCCCCGCGTCGCCGGCGCGGTAGAACCCAGCCCCTGCCGAGCAGGCTCCCTCCGGAGCTCGGAGGGAGTCCGCCATTTGGCGATGGCGCCAACCCGGAAGTCAGCCACTCTCAGTCTTACCCGCCTTGTTGCTACCCCTATGTAACACAGAGATAATAATGTGTTCTTCAGAGTTATCTAATGAATAATTGGATAAAGTATGTGAAATACTTTGAGCACCCAGGAGTGGTGCTATATAAATGCTAAGATGAATGTTGAATCATCTTCCAGTTGCTTGGCAACCATAAGGGTTTATTTCCCTTTTCCTAAGATCTGGCTAAGCTGGTACCATGAAAGGCTAAGAAAGGAAACAGAGAAGGACGCAAAGTTGAGTGAGAATGGCAGCAGGCAGGAGTGGCTTCTTTCCAAGCAAGAGAGACATTGCAATATCAGAGGAGAATCAAACATAGGCAGAAGAAAGAGGTGAATATAGATGCTAATCTAGATTGCCCAGAAGCTTCTATATATAAATATAAAAAAGTATACACAATTTTTAATGTTGTCATGCTTATATGTCTATGTTCATATTTCACAAGGAACACAGAAGTAAGCAACTGATTTTCTTGCAAAGCACATCAGGTACAGGTAAAAAGTAAGAAGAAAATCCTATGCGCTACACTGCAGTAAAACTCTGATGGGATTAAACTTCACTGTATGGCATACAGTATATTTTTCACGCATATAATAGACAACATAAATTGGATGAGGCCCATTAGTTTAATCACATGATCCTCACAGTCACCCCCTCCAAGAACTTTTCTATTTTTGGTTTTACAGAGTTAGGTTCATTAGTGACCATGTAGGAACTAAAATATGGGTTTTTCTTTTTTGTGAATGTGAGAATTTAAGGTTCAATATTCATTGGAGGCTTAATAATTCTTTTTTGCAGCGTTTCACATGATTATCTGTTTCCTGGATGACATGACATTTTATATTACAGAGACTTAGTTGGAAACTCTATAGCTAGGGTCGCATTGAGATTTGCACTTCAAACAGGATTAAAATCCTTCTATTTCACACTTCGTTGATTGAATCTATTTTCCCAATTTAACACAATAACTTTTCAGAGCACAACTGAATTTCCCATGTTATTTTTTGTAAAATATTTATTGCCTTCTACAGAGAAAATGCATTTATGTTTGACACCTTTATGACACTTGCCCCCCTTCATCAGTCTCACAGATTTTTCTTCTTCTTCAATCCAGATGACCCACAAACTCTAAACAGCAGGGAAACGTGCACAGCTACAATTCAGACAATATAACCTTTATGCATCTGAATTATTTAGCTTACCTATCATATGCCAATTTGCCATAGTATGCAAGAAAAATGCCGAAGGGACCATAGGATTGCTAGAGGCTCTTCAGATTTCTTTTCTGAATTGTGTTTATCAGCATTTGCCTTTATTGTGGTTAATTAAGGACATACTAAACAATTACCAGGTTATTTTCTTCTGTGCATAAATAGTTACCTTCCCTAAATATGATCATTATTTATTTTCATTGCATTTCTGTTCCAATATTTGTCCACTAACTACAGCATACATCACCACCTCACAACAACCGCAAAGTAGTCAAGCTAACCTCACAACAACCGCCTCACAACAACCGCAAAGTAGTCAAGCTAAGAGTTAAAGACTATCATTATCCTAGAGTGTGATTGAAAGTGAGAGACGGAATTACCCATAGGGCCAGTCCCAGGTGTCCATACTAATCCTAGAGCACTTGCAAGAGGAGTCCATTGTCCAAGTACCTTTCCAGCCTGGTGAGGTAACATTGCCGGTCTCCAACATCCAGCACTCCAGCTCAGAAGCCCTAGTAGAAACACAGTCTCCCCCACTCAATCAGAACCAATGATTGCAAAAGCAAGTTGGATCTCTTTAAAGAGGTGAAAAGGGAGACACATACAAGAGGCAGAGTTTATGAAAGCCAATCACTAAAGCATATTCTAAAATTATATTGCAGTTATTCATACTAATAAAGACTCACTCATCCATAAACATTCTATATATTAATCCAGTAAGTGAGGGAATTCTTCTAGAGCATTTTAGGGTACATTCAATACAAGACTTAGGTTTTTCGTAACTCAAACAAATATGGGAGAGCAAGTATTGTTTTTCATTGTGTATTCAAATTGAACTGATTTCTAAATAATAATTCTATTTTTATTTATTGCATTTATAATTTGGCTCTAGCTTTGAAGCTTGGGCACCTTTCTATGCACTTACAACACTGTTTTGGAACACTATTGGAAACACTATTGGAAAATGAATATTTTGGGTTTATATGCAAAACTGTAGCATCTCTGAATGCTTACAAGGCATAAATAAAATAATCATTTTTAAAATACCACAGGTTCATTTTGTAGTAGTTTGTGTTATTCTAACAAGACGATGCCTGTGCAATGCTTGTAGTCCGTTAACCTTGTGGGGGGTGGGAACCAGGAAAACACAACCTCCTCCTTTTTGCAATGGGATACAGGATTGATGCATTTGCAGAACATGTTGTAAACACATCTCCTAGTACTCAGAACAGTGGCTTGTGTACTCAGTCAGTTTGAACCGAATATTATAAGTGGATGAATACTTCGTGATGAACTTAAAATGATTGTTGGCTTAGCTCTTTTGCTGTTTGAGAATCATTTGAAAGTGGATGAATTTCATTAATCTCCCCAGTTAATGCAAACATGTTCTAGCTATATTGTTAGGCATGTTCAGTTCCCTTTGATTAGTGAAAACATATGGTATATTTCTGGTAGTTTAAGTAATACTCTGGATAAGCAATACATTTCAAATTCAATTACTATATTAGCAGCATCACAAAATGGTACTTTCAAATCAGGCAAAAGTACCTGTGTTTAAACATGATTAGGGATATTTATATGAACAAATGTTATTCCTCCAACACTGTGGATATGAAAAATCTGCTTGTTCAAACATTTGCCAGTGGTACTTCTCATATGACACAAATATGGTTGAATAAAGCAGCTGTTCAGAATTTTAATTCTTTAACCAGATTTCAAAGCTTTCAGCTCCTTATGTTTATAATCTCTCTCTCTCTCTCTCTCTCTCTCTCTCTCTCTCTCTCTCTCTCTCTCTCACACACACACACACACACACACACACCCCACCACCACACCACCCGTGACTGTTTATTTTCTGATGCTGAATTCTCACTACCACCACCATTATTAAATAAGTGTTATACAGAGTAACAAGGAGAAAACAGGTCCCTCCTCTGAGAATTTTATAATCTAAATTCTGGATAGAGATTAGAATACCAGAATGTGACAACAGATTCCTAGGAAAGAGAAAGTTGAAGTAGTTGGAATAGAGTGAGCAGAGTACGAATTTGAGTTTTTGCAGAAGGAGCAGAGAGGAAGGGACACAAAATTCTCTACTTTGTTTATGGATATGGAAATAGAGAGGAGAACTGTAAAATTATCCTGACAGTTTGAGGTGAGTAAAAAAAAAAGAAGAAAAACCCTCAGAAGATGTATCAGCAAATTATTTCTAGGAATTTTTGGCCTATCTCCACACAGCAGAACATTTTTAAAGTTACATGTTTCCTGTTAAAGCTTGACATCATATATAGGTCATCTAGGTTGACATTCATGTGCATATGTACTTCACCTTCCTTGAGGGAAAACATCTGGATTCTCTGTAAACTAACAGTTACCCATGAATTATGCTACACATAATCATCTAGAATTGTCCGCAGTCAAGTACACATGGCATATATCCACAAATGCATAACTGATGGGGAAGAGAATAATTTCATAAAACTGTATTGTTTTGAAGATTCCTTTTTTTTTTTAGCCTATGACCTAGCTAACTGAGAAGGTTTGTGCCTGTCTACCTTTTACTGTACAGAAGTAGCTGCTTTTAGGTACTGTATGTAGTGAACAGTCATGCAATTTGGCACCGCACCCCACCCTAATTATTCTTATTCTTCCCAGTATGTACCCATATAAATATAAATGTATGCATGCATGTATGTATGTATGTATGATGATTATTTTGTGCCCCTTGGCTCAGCACCCTGTGCAGGGGAACTGCCCACACTGCCCTAAATCCAGCTTTGCTCTCACCATAGTGTGTCTGATCTTACTTTCCTCCTACTAACATGAGCCACCATATGAACCAGGTGGTTTCACCCATTCAGTAGTAGGGTTTTCAGATGCCTAGATCTTTCTCAGTGGTAGATTCTGGGCTTTCAAATTGTAGCAGCGCGTTGTGCAATGCCAAAATTCAATATGCACGCCTCTCACCTTCCGTTCTAAGTCATTGTTGTAGCACCCAATGCTTGCAAATTGGTCACACTCCCCTAAATTGGTTCCTACTTTGCCCTGTGCTACAGCAAACTGTATAAGCTGTAACAATTATGGCTGTGACCATTTGTAACCCTTTTTCTCTCTTAGTGTGATTCTTGCTCTTTCAATCCATTCCTTCTCTGCGCTACAAGTGGAACTCTATTTACCTTACAAATAAGTGGCTTGATCATTGTGCTCCAGATAGGAGCACTTGACTTGAGCCTACATATTTATCATGCTTGTTCAAACAAAATATGGACATTTCAAATTCTAGCATGCAAACATATGGCATATCAAATACATTTTGAGAAATAAACTGACATCTGTCCAGAAAAGTAGTATTGTGCCATTCCCTCTGTGTGTTTTCTTATTTAACTCCCACATAAATTGCACCCCTTTCTACATTCCTATCCCAAACATGGGATCTGTGTTTTGTATTAAATGAAGGCAATGTATGCTGCAGAGAAGTTCTTTCAGTGTCAGAGCCAACAGACCAAACACAAGAGTAGGTGATTCTCTTTTTGACATATGCTTTGTTTTAAACGGTATTTTAAAGTCAGCAAATGCAGCCGTAATATTATCTGTTATAAAAGATTAGGCATATAAGTGATAATTAAACTGCTGAGCAGCTGCCAAACCATCAGTGCTGACACATACAGCCACTGAAACATTGAGGTGTTATTGAAAGACAACGGCAATAGTATTTTTAACACCTTCATCTATTCTGTTATGTTGACAAAATGCCTCGATTATACTACATGGTTTGAGGACACCATAACACAGTCTACTGTGTTGCTGCTGAGCAAAAGAGAGCCAAGGATCTCCCCGCCCACAGCACTTCCCTTTCACTCTGCTTTAACCTTGGTTTATTTGTTCTCCCCAGGATGGCCTCCTGGCATTTGGTTAAGGGTTTCAGCAACATTCCTGCAACCCAGGAGTGGTACGAGGGAAGGATGGGGCTGCACAGCTCCCCTGGCTTTACAGTGCCAAGAGGGGAAGAGGTGAGGTGGTGGCAATGGCAGTGGTGGGTTGGTGCAGTGGAGGCACAGTGGCAGAGCCAATTCAACTGATTTCCCAATGCCCTATCCCTCCTTCTTGGTAACATATGGTACTGCTTTGATCAGAAGATGTAAAAGGAAGGCATTTTATCAGCATACTAGTTACACTGCAGCCCAAAGTTAAGTGATAATTTAATTATAACAATTTAAACTCTGCAACCTGACTTTTCAACATTTGATTAACGGCCCGAAGACAAAAATTTCAGACTCAGAGGATTGGCTACAGTTTCTTTTACATATTTATGCTAACTTTTCCATAAGTTTTCATTCCATGCTGTGTAAAAGTAAGAGCCAAGAGCAAATTACAATCCTCCTTTCACTTTTTATACATTGCTCCTTTTATCCCTTGCCTTGTCTGCTGCACCTTATAATTGTCGTGAGGAAATAAATGGTTTAATCTTAACTGAAGGTGAAAAAGCTTCATAAAATTCTTAATAATTAGAAAATTGCACCATAACTGGTGTTTTGCTGTAAGGAAGAGAAAAGGGTAAAAATAAAATAATATGTAGAGCTGTCAGCAGTAATGAGATAAAAATGAGATAAAGTAATACATTATTATGCTGCTAGGTAGTAATGCCTTCTCTACGTATCCTGGAGTATAATAATGGCAAGGCAATGGGTGAGATGTGTGAATTAAAATTAAAATAGAAAGTAAGAAAAAGTTCATCAGTGCTTTTGAACCTTTCCACAGAAAAAGTAAAATACCTGTAAGGTTACCATATATTTTGAAAATTATTTGACCCTATAAAATCTATTTTGTTTTGCTACAGGGACATAATGGAAATGTTAGCTGTTACTATTTCATAGTTTGTGTTCATAGCAGATGTTTTCACCATGCATAAAGAATTTACAATAAACTGGTGGGACACACACACACACACGTATTTTAGTTTTTGTTGCCTCTCTTCTCATAGGACCTTCAAAGCAGCTAATAAAGTAGAACAGATAAAAGTACAAAATATGACAATAAAAGAGAAAAAATAATAAGCATGATAGCAGAAACCATTTATACTCTGTCATAAGGATCAAATAATCTCTTGTAGGCATCAAATCTGGCCCCTTGAGGAATGCTTAGACTTGACACACCAAAAGAGAAGAGAATGCAGGGCAAGAAGGCCTGTTAATTGGCCAATTATGAAATAGAAAGTAGAGACTTGGAATATCAATTTTCAACATTTTATCAAAACACCCGGGTAGCAAAATTACTTATTTTAGGTATTTTTGCCTAATAATAATAATAATAATAATAATAATAATAATAATAATAATAATAATTTATTATTTATACCCCGCCCATCTGGCTGAGTTTCCTCAGCCACTCATATGCTGAGAGGCTAGTTGTTTGCTTTGACATCACATCATTTCAACAGAATCTTTCAGAAGAGTGCTGTGGGGATTGGGAAGAAAGCACTGTCACCATGCCAAATGAATGTCTTCATTCAGTGGCCTGGATTCTATAAGGCTATGTCTGAGACCACACCATACAAACATGAAACCTGCTTTTTTTCAGGGTTCCGAACTGAGTGGACTTGACAGAGCCCTAAATAGCTCTGTGTACATAAGCTCCGTGTATACATTTAAATTATTTTTGGGTACAAGGTCTGTCACCATAACCCTAGCTCCTCCCAGATGTAGTTAGATTTTTATGGTCCTTGTAGCACTCATGTCTTGTGCTTTGTTGACACTGTTGCATTGATAAATATTTGGATCAAGGTAACCAAAATGATTCTGGGCACAATGTTTAGTAGGAAAACAAATATATAATGAATATATGAAGATTTGTTGTACTGACTGAATTCAGAACTGGATTACTGCAATGTCCTCTTCGTGGGCTTTCCCTTGCTCTTAGTCTAGACACTATAGTTAGTACATGATGCTACAACATGATTGCTGACAGGACTGAGGACTTGCAACATATTATAATGCCACTCAGAGTTACTGTATGCACTGACTGCTAATGTTATTGGGCCAAGTTCAATGTTTTACTTGTAGTGTTCAAAGCTCTTAAAAGCTTTGAACCAGTTTACTTGAAGGATCGCCTTAAATGGAGATTCCAGGGACTGAATCTAGACCTTTTTGCATGTCATTGATGAGCTTTAATACCTTCCAATAAATTTAGATCAGAATTATGGTGCAGCATAGATGACAAGTGAAATTTCATAGTATGTTTATTTGCATATAGCTTTAAAATGTTTTAAGTATAGAATGTTAATGGCAAAAGGCACCAAAATATAACATGATAGATTCAGTGTCAACTTCAGGCAACTAAAACTCATTCTAAAACAACACATTTGATTGCTTTTAAGAGCAACCACATTGCCCAGACTCTCTGGGCAGAGGACAACACTGATAATCTTTATGAGACTATATACATTTACAGCATTTTTTAAAAAATACCAATACCGTAGTTTAATTGTTCTTGAGCATCATTTCTTTTTCTGAAACTAGGTATGTTGATACACAGAGAAATTGGCTTTGTGTTTGTATCTTAATGTAATCTTTCAGTTTAAAAGCCTTGAGACAGGGCTGAGAATCCATTACACTTTTATTCAAAAGGGTATTAAAATTTAAAAGTGGAAATATTTGCAATGTTTTCAAATGAGAAACAAGTTAATTAACAATGCAATTACACAAGCTTTTATATGTGTTCAAGCCCACATTCTACCCAGAAATGATTAGCTCAATTTTCATAATGTCCTCAGACAAGCTGTCAAACCTGCTTCTTTCCTTTGATTTATCTGCAAAAACCACTACCTTACTAGTGTTAAATTATTCAACATCACTAAACAGAATATTTAGGGGAATCTCTTAAAAGCAAATCATTATTCATGTCAAAGCTTTGTGTTATTTGAATTTATACATTGCAATTATTAATAGGTCATTCAGAAAGTTTCACTGCAATACATATATAGGTATGTATATTGATATAGACATATAGATATATCCATCCATCACTATGTTGCTCTGTTGCCTAATAATTTTAGAAAACATTATATTTGCCCATTTTAGGAGGACATTAGGAGGTCACTGATACATTAAAAGGTGAGCTGTTGTTTTTCTTTTCAATCAACATAAATTAAGTCACTGAAGCAGATGAAATTATTTCTTTCCACCTATTAACTTCTCCCAACTGATTCTTTTCTAGCAGAAGTATGCACATACATCTGCCTGTGTGCATTTATTCTCTCTCTCTCTCTCTCTCTCTCTCTCTCTCTCTCTCTCTCACACACACACACACACACACACACATATTCTTAACCAATGAGACTTAGGCCTGACTATAGTTTGAACTTCATTTTGACTCTGAGTGGGTTGACATTACCATCTCATAGTGCAGTGAATTCCCAGACAAATTAGGAATGGCTAAAGGACTCAACTGGTGTGCAGCTATTTGGAGGGCAACTCAACAAACAGCAGTATTTTATAATAAAGCACAGGATACATAGGCATTTTAGATAGCATCATGTGAACTTAGATTTAAAACCTAGCACTGGAAATGCAGTGAGTGTATAGAGACTTTAGAGACTATAATATATAATTTCAGATCAAGACTGATGTATTTACCGCTACTTTTAATAAATAGTGATATCTATTGCTTTACAGCTACTTTAAAGTTATGCTACCGTATTACTATTTTACTATTGTTTCATGATTTCCATTGCATTTTTTGTTCCTCAAGTATTTTGAGATGACTGGTGATCACATTATACCAGATCACATCACCATAATCATCATCCTATTGTCGTCATATATGAATGGAAGATGCCTTATGAAATTAAAAGACAGCATGGATATATATTTGTTGAATAAATAAATAACAGTCCTGAACATTTGTGAAGAAGCAGGGCCATTATTTCCAAACCATGCCTGGACCGCCTTCCTCAGCTCCAGGTCTCATTTCTCTTGTTTGTTCCTCATTTTACTTCTCACCAATGATTTCTTCCTGCAAAAACATTCTCCCAAGATAATCTGACCATGTATGAGTCTGCACAGATATCAGCAAAAGGTTGTACCAGTGGTCTATTCAGTTCTGTGTTTCTCCACCCCCATTGCACATATAGGTCATGATCTGCAAATAACAAAACAACTAATTTATTGTGACAGGAGTTCTTGATTTCTGGAAATAAATGAATGCAGAGCTAATGGATCTTATATTGACACACTTAGGGTTGCCATGCTTTTTACTCAAAAATGTTGAGTTTTTTTAGTTGTTAAGCCAAACCACAATTTTTCAATTGACTTGCCTAAGATCCAGAAAACGGAAATTTTCCCCATACAGAGACACGCTGTGGCCTGTTCTGTAAATGTGAGCACTGGATACACACAGGTTGTTCAACATAAAAATGCAGTGAGTTATATTTTTATAGTGTGCATATCCAAATGGGTTACTTTTTTGTCATGTTTGCTCAGTGATGGCTTTCTATTTGAACCATTAATGGTGACTGGATGACAGAGAATTATTATCCTGTTTTGGAGATCTTGATATAAACAAGGTCACTGCATATTTCAGAATATATCAGTGTCTGTTTTCATGGGGAAAGGAAAGCCTAGTGCCATACTATGATGTTAATTGGGCCACTGGGAAAAGATATCGGGTAAGTGACTACCCTAGATATTTCTTGACTGTGAATGGATCTTTGTTGCTCTTGAATGTATTGACTTTGGTTACATTTCCTACAGAAAACTCCTATTTAAATAATGCATAAAGGTCTCTCAAACCTGCTCCATATCAATGCAAGTTACAATGTATAGCAAGGTGTATCCTGGGACATGAATCACTGGCACACTAAACAACCGTATTTGTAATTCCCTATTTCTCTCTCTATCACTATTAACTAACAGATTATTTATCAGTGCAGGAGGAAAAACTATACGATACAGGACAGCTATTATTGCTTTAAAAAAATAAAAAAATAACATTACTGCTGCTAAACATGCATCTGAATGCTAAACAATATAATATTAAAATTATGAAAATAACATTCAAATTATGACCTTAAATTTACCATATTAAGCTTTTTTATTTTTATTTTTATTGAAGTTGAAAATTACTTTCCTCCAGCTTTTTTGTTGCAAAGGGGAGGGAGCAAGCAGACCTGGTCATATTGAAATACAAGAAAGTCAAAACAACCATTACATACTGTGTTATGGTTCTATCTTAGTGACCTTCATTCAATCACACTACCACTAATTTTGGAGTTCTAAGGAGAAATCTGATTAAATCGCTGATGTGCCAGTCTGAGTGAGAGGTGAAAAGAGGCTAGGAATCACCATCCATTAAATGCACTTGCTTTAATTTTTGTTTCCATTACATCAGCATTACCAAGTTCATAACATTACTTTTTTTAGAGGGACAACGATCTATTCACTGTAGCCTTTTGTACTGATGCACACCACCCCAATCTCTGAGCAGTGAGAGATTCCAGGTTCCAGGTGCTTACCCAGGGTTTTGTGTTTCCTTTTGGAAATGAGGCACAGTGGATATTGTAGTGTCTTTAGGATATATGGTTTGTATACACGTATATACAACCTGAGACTACAATGGAAGGGTTCACAACATTAACACCTCAAGAGCATCTTGTTTCTCCCATAGCTGCAGCCTTAGATTCCAACAGAAATCAACCATTGCTCTGCCTCTCTGGCTTTCCAGCTTGCTGTTTGCTTCTCTGCCACATCACTAACCTCTCTACTCTAAACTCCTACTTTATCTGTTGAGAGGGAGCTCCACCCATTAGCCATCTCACACCAAGTCCACTTGATCCTTTGTTCTCTTACGGCCCATTATCACCTCAAAACAAGAAACTGGCTTAATTAGCTGTGATTAGATTTTGACACTTGCTGGATCCTGGGATTAGGGGTGCCTGGTACTCTAAACTCATAGCAATATTACAGGTGCCCTTCAGCTGTTTGCCACAGGATAGTGGGAATTGTAGTTTAGCAATATCTGGAGGTCCTCAGGTTTCATATTCCTGGTCTAGGGACAGGAACTATTGAGATTTGTACGTGTGCAACGTGCAATTCAGATCCATGAGATTTATCTCCAAGTTGCCGATCTGCCAAATGCCCATGCAGACTTCTGTTTGGGGCCTTTCTTGTTCTTCTGCGCATAACATATGAGCTACATTCAGGTATCTGAAGGCTGAACTGCTCATGACCCTTCCATTACAAAATCTCATTTTTGCCTTGTCCGTATTACTAAGATCTCAGGGTGGTGCAAAATATACTAGCCTAAAATACCCACTTCACTGATGGCTGAAACTCCTTTCGTGTTCACTGCATTTCTAGGGAAATCCTAAATCATGAAGGCAGTAAGGTTTTTGACCAACACACCTCAGTAAATAGCTGAGTTGCAATAGCCTGATAGAATGCAATTCCCTGCATTTCCTCTATTTCTTGCAACCCAAGGATAAAGCCTAATGTTGTAATAAATTTTGTCTGCACCCTGTAATGGGCTCACCAGTTTCTTTGATCATTTTTCTCCCTATGTAAGAATAATATAGTACTTGCAAAGCCCTTTGACGGGGAAGTATTTGGCATGTAGCCTAGACATAAACTATTATTTACTTTTAAAGGTTAGTTTTTAAATAAATAGGAACATGCAAGTCAGTGGCTTTATCATTTATTCTACTTTGCCTCAGCTCACCTCCAGCACCTCATTTCTCATAGCCAGTAAGCTGTTTGCTTACATTTAAATGTAGATGTCTAATGCAGGATCTTTTCTGTTGATATGCACTAGATTTTTACAGAAAAACAGTGATGGAATGGTGGAGCTTTGTCTCCACCCACTAAAGCACTAGAGATAGCAAACTATCTGACAATGACATGCCCCACATTGCCCAGGTATTTGGTACTGCAAGAATATTACAACATGTATATTTCAGTGAGTGTCATCTGAGAACATAAAGAAACGGAGGAAAATCAAAGTATGAAGAAACAACACACATGAACAAACAAATGAATTCTTGCTTATGTCTACTCTATGTCCAGAAACACAGCAAACTCTCACAGGGTGAAGCACAATGTAATTATGTCCAGTGCACATGATCTCCCAAGACATGTCCACTGTACACTATGCATTGAATTTGCATGGCAGTTGGTGACAAATGAAACCAAAATTAGTGTGAATTTTGCTTTCCATGCAATTCAACTGTCTTCACGTTTGAGTCTTAATGCTACCAAAGAACACTATTCTGATCCATTTAGTAGTTCTCCTCATTTAACAAGCTAGGACAAAATTAACCTGAAACTTTCACATCAAAACCATCTATTGCCACTGACATGGGAGTGCCTCCACCCTCTACACACTGCTGCAGGGCTTCCTTAAATAATAAATGTTCAAATCTACTACATTCCTAATCTATTCAAAGCACTGTAACACTTATTGATTGGTTATGGAGAGCTCTGAAATTTCAAGTGCCCTTTAGAAGAAGTTCTTTTAATTCCGTTTCAAGGGATTCCAGAAATGTTTGTGCATTAACACATGGTGGGGTCTTTGGGGTCATGGTACCCTGGTTGTGCAACAACCTCCCTTTGGAGATATGGTTGGTGTCAACTCTGCTTTCAGCACAAACTTAAAACCTTTTCCTATGTACTTATGTGATATCAGCCTATGGAGTTTTTGCAGTGTCCTCTGATTTTTAATATGAATTTTAACGGTTATCTTGTAGTGCTATGCTATATTTTATTAGACACAAAGTCAGAAAAACTAAAGCACAGAATGAACTCAGGCTTGCTAGAGAGGTTAAAAGCAACAAAAAAGGCTTTTATGGGTATGTTCGTAGCAAAAGGAAGAACAAAGAAACAGTGGGGTCACTCAGAGGAGAAGATGGTGAAATGCAAACAGGGGACACAGAAAGGGCTGAACTCCTCAATGCCTTCTTTGCCTCAGTCTTCTCCAATAAAGAAAACAATGCCCGACCTGAAGAATTTGGAGCAAATGATTCAGCAGAGGAAACACAGCCCAGAATAACTAAGGAGACAGTACAAGAATACTTGGCTAGTTTAGATGTAATTACAAGCCTGGTAGATGAAGGGAACGCAGTGGATGTAGCCTACCTTGATTTCAGCAAGGCATTTGACAAGGTGCCCCATGATATTCTTGTAAAGAAGCTGGTAAAATGCGGTCTTGACTATGCTACCACTCAGTGGATTTGTAACTGGCTGACTGACCGAACCCAAAGGGTGCTCATCAATGGTTCCTCTTCATCCTGGAGAAGAGTGACTAGTGGGGTGCCACAGGGTTCTGTCTTGGGCCCGGTCTTATTCAACATCTTTATCAACGACTTGGATGATGGACTCAAGGGCATCCTGATCAAATTTGCAGATGACACCAAACTGGGAGGGGTGGCTAACACCCCAGAGGACAGGATCACACTTCAAAACGACCTTGACAGATTAGAGAACTGGGCCAAAACAAACAAGATGAATTTTAACAGGGAGAAATGTAAAGTATTGCATTTGGGCAAAAAAAATGAGAGGCACAAATACAAGATGGGTGACACCTGGCTTGAGAGCAGTACATGTGAAAAGGATCTAGGAGTCTTGGTTGACCACAAACTTGACATGAGCCAACAGTGTGACGTGGCAGCTAAAAAAGCCAATGCAATTCTGGGCTGTATCAATAGGAGTATAGCATCTAGATCAAGGGAAGTAATAGTGCCACTGTATTCTGCTCTGGTCAGACTTCACCTGGAGTACTGTGTCCAGTTCTGGGCACCACAGTTCAAGAAGGACACTGACAAACTGGAACGTGTCCAGAGGAGGGCAACCAAAATGGTCAAAGGCCTGGAAACAATGCCTTATGAGGAACGGCTAAGGGAGCTGGGCATGTTTAGCCTGGAGAAGAGGAGGTTAAGGGGTGATATGATAGCCATGTTTAAATATATAAAAGGATGTCACATAGAGGAGGGAGAAAGGTTGTTTTCTGCTGCTCCGGAGAAGCGGACACGGAGCAATGGTTCCAAACTACAAGAAAGAAGATTCCACCTAAACACTAGGAAGAACTTCTTGACAGTAAGAGTTGTTCGACAGTGGAATTTGCTGCCAAGGAGTGTGGTGGAGTCTCCTTCTTTGGAGGTCTTTAAGCAGAGGCTTGACAACCATATGTCAGGAGTGCTCTGATGGTGTTTCCTGCTTGGCAGGGAGTTGGACTCGATGGCCCTTGTGGTCTCTTCCAACTCTTATGATTCTATGATTCTATTAGGATCAGTAACAATGAAGTGTTGGGTAGAAATATTTAAAAATAATAACAATACCTAGACAGTAGTGCACCAGACATACCTGGCACTGTACACTGTAAGGTGGCTATATGTATTCCTCTTCCCCCATCTCTGCATACAGGTGGGAACCAGGCCAATTACAGCTCTCTACTACATATACATACAGTCTGTCACAGTCAAGAAAGAAAAACAGACATGTTGCCACCTTGGTGTAATGGTGTGGGGGGCATAAGCTATGCATGTTCTACTCATTATATTTTTAATATATGAAACTTCTCTAACTTTAGGCAATAAAATCACTTGGTGATGTATTGGGAGAAAGAGGGTTTTTTGTTTGTTTGTTTGGTTCAAGGCTGCAGTTTCCCTCAGTTCCTCTTTTTAGGCAATTATCACAATGTCTCAGACAAGCAAACGTGGTGACAAGAATTCACATAAGCCAGGTTCAATGTAATTCATTTTAAACTTCTTTGCAATGTGGAACAAAAGTTTAAAATAGACACTGTCAAATAAAGTAACTGTTGACAGACTTTTTTCTTCAAGGTTAAAGTGACATGTTGACAGGTGATTCTACTTTTAAATTTTATTCCTTCCCAATTTAACCTTTTTTTTTTTTTTTTTTTTAAAAAAAAGCCTTTTTTGACTGCTATACAGCTTCCATTTAGCAAGATGAAACACACACACACTGCAGCATTACATTGTTCTTGTTAATTGAATTCTCTGACGTGAAGCACTACAGAACAATACTGGAAGAACTTGAGGAGATATGTTGCATTGGGGGATGCAATTATTAGAGGGCTCCCCATTCACATCAGGCCCAAGTGTGAAACATTTAGGTCATGTACGCTGCTTGCCAAATATTTAAGGGCACAGAGGGCATGTAAGAAGTCAGTCACAAGGGACAAACAATAAATCACTGTAGAGCTACTATGTGTGAGATAGCTTATTTAAACTCCTGTTTACAAAGTGCATAGAATTAAACTGGGAACACTGAATGTCAGGCAGACCACTTTTTGCACAGCAAAACATGAGAACTCCCTTAAACACTATAGAAATTAGAGCTTCATTTACACACAAACATTCTCTCTCTCTGAATCAATCGATGTTATGCTATATGTATAAATGTAAATGTATTCAGTGAGAATATGAATATTCATATTTGCCTTCTGAGGTTCCACTTTGTAACACATCTCCTTCCAGAAATCAGGACCAGCAATAGAATACTCTGTCAATAAGAGACATTGTTGCTCTTAAAGCAATACTACTAGGATTCTTGCAAACCACCTCCCCCCACCCTGCGCGTTCAAAAAAATCCCAAGGATCTTTCATCCACAAGGGGCAAAATATGCATCTTATTAGCAACTATAGATGCCTGGTGTCTAACGCAGAGGGATCTGGGAATTCACTGAGGAAACACGAATATTCTAAATGTCAGATCTTGGTTTAATTGTAGATGAAATATGCAGTAGCTTGCTCAGAGTATTATACAGCTGTACAAATATTTTGAGACTGGAAATTCTAACCTGCTAATGTTTCATGCAGGCAGGATGCCTTGATTTATATTCTGGATGAGAAGAAATGAATTCAAGATCCCTATCCAGCCCATGAATATTTGTAAATGATTTGGGGCCTGAAATTATTATTTTCTAAGCCTGTCTTGAGGTATATACAAGATAAAAATCCTAATTGTATTATTTGTATTGTATCACATTACACAACAGTGAGCCTTGCCACTTATGCCATTTTCTCTACATTTTTTTTGGGGGGGGGTGTAATTAAACATAAACTAATTCTATATTTAGTTATCCACATGCACATGTTTGGAATTTGCTGATTTCAGGAACATAAATACAGGGGAAGCTAGATACCAATGTTTACACACAACGTGTGTTGTAGCAACAAAAATTGCAACCTCACATTTGTAGTGCTGCAAATAATGCCCATTTTGATTTGTGAATCAAAGGCTAGAAGGAGACTTTTATACTGTAAGTGTGTGGAGGAAAAAGTAGGCTGTGGCCATAAAAAGAATACTGAAGCAGGGAAAATCAAGGGAGTGTGGGATTGACATTTTATTCAGCCTCTTGATCATTCATATTCATCTTGAAATATCTACTGATGCCAAATAAAACTAATCTTCCTGACAGTGCATTTCACCTAGTTCAATGAAGGTGCCATAAATAAAAAAGTAAGTGAAAATTAAATTTGAAAACAGTCATCCTGAAAACTTTAAAATAACTTTCAACTTTGTTTTATTTAAAGATATAAATGTGCTGCTGTTACATTAAAGTTGGTAGCTTTATAGACCCTTCCTCCTTATTTTTATGACAATACATTTTGTTCCATAAGTTGTCTCTACTCTTGACTAGTGTTCCAAAAGAAATACTTTTTTTGGTGATAGCCAGATTTATTTGCTGCTCTTTTGGTTCTCCTATACTGTACATACAAGGACATGAATTAGATTACTTCTCACAGCAGTTTTGGGGAGTTGCTTTATAGACTTTATTTTCTTGCTCACTGACTCTCCCAGGACCAGCATCCGCGTATGGCATCCTTGATCAGTTCTAGGCTCCCCAGACATGCCAGTGCTGACACCTGCCAGATTCTCCATTCTGAGAATGATGGCTCTGACCAGTGCTGAGTAGTTGGGTCTAGCTGCCATATTAATGCCCTCATGCACTTGACCCTTTTTGGATCAAATGAAAGGATTTTAAATATAGCTAAAGCATTTTTTGGGGACGCAGGTAGCACTGTGGTCTAAACCACAGGGCCTAGGGCTTGCCAATCAGAAGGTCAGCAGTTTGAATCCCCGCAACAGGGTGAGCTCCTGTTGTTCGGTCCCAGCTCCTGCCCACCTAGCATTTTGAACGCACATCAAGTGCAAGTAGATAAATAGGTACCACTCCGGCGGGAAGGTAAACGGTGTTTATGTGCGCTGCTCTGGTTCACCAGAAGTGGCTTCGTCATGCTGGCCACATGACCCGGAAGCTGTCTACAGAAAACCGCAGACTCCCTTGGTCAATAAAAGCGAGATGAGTGCCGCAACCCTAGAGTCATCCATGACTGGACTTAACGGTCAGGGGTCCCTTTACCTTTACCTAAAGCATTTTTACAACTGTGCAATTAATACTCTATAAAATGACACTTCAAGAAAAGCCTCAATAAACAAAAACATATTTAACAACTGCCTAAATATTAAGACACTAGGCATTTGTCTAATTTCAGTTGGTAACACATTCCAGAGGACTGGAGCGCCAACACTAAAAGCCCAGTTCCTAGTTATTCTTTTTTTGCCTAATTTTGATTGATAGTGAGACATGGCAGTCTGGCATCATTCCTACTAAGGCTGAACTTATTTCCTAAGTGCTAATATTTATGAAGCTAAAACACATTTAGCTCTATTCATCTTTACGTAAAACAGTTCAGTTCTATGATCTCCAGGAGAGTTTCCCATACAATGTTTTGGATCTTGATCTCTCTCTGCAGAAAGAGAAATAAATTTGTGTTGTGTGTTTTCAGACTCAATTCATGCCTTGAAACAAAACATTTCAAAAAGTCATTCTTTGAAACATGATGCTTTAAAATTATATTTAAAAAGTAACATTTTAACTAAATGAATCTATTATTCCTAAAATTATATTTTTTTTCACAAGTTGTCATAGTAGATACTTATGCACACACAAAATGTTTCTCTCATTTTATCTCCCTAACATAAACAGGTATTTATAACTGTCAGATTAATAAACTGTTTATTCTTAATAAATTAAAATTAAATAAATTAAAAATCACTGTAAGGGAATGGGCACTATTTGGGTACAGTTTTCTATGAGCTGAATTTTGCTAAGGGCTAGCTGGCTATCCATGTCAGCATATCTAGCCTGGTCATGTCAATAAATGGGGTTGTCACCACATATAACAAACTGATTATTAGCCTATATAGATATGTGGTCTGTTCAGTCCAAGCTATAGGTGTTTGTCTGTTTATGTTGTTTCCCTGAAACCTGGATTACAGAATTACCATATTTTTACGTGATTGGACGAGGTTTTTTGACTCAAAAATCATTTAAAAAAACTGGGGTCGTCCAATACACGGATAGTGGCCGGGGGCGGGGGGAGCGCCACTCATTGGCTTCCCCCGATGCTGCAACGAGTGATCTGGGGGGTGTTTCCTGCCCGCAGCTGCGTGGGGGGGGGGGAAGAAGTTGTGTGCTGCCAGCCAGCTTGTTGACAGGAGCTGCGCGCTCCCGGGGTTGTTTCTGTTGAGTTGTGGGCAAACATACCAGACGACACAGCGATTCTTCAAACAGCTCTTCTTTATTCTGAGGCCAGAACTGAACTAAGCTGAAGGGCTCAGTCAGCCTGCTTATATAGAGCTCCAGTACCTTGTTACTGTAACAACTTTCTAAAACTATCCAATCACTGAACGTCACTTTCGATCCTTCATTTGCATAACTATCTACAGTATTCCCCTGCTGGCCCAGGGTGAGAACTTCAGTACATAACAGTTTCCCGCGCACGGCTGCATCGGGGGAGGTTTTGCTCCCACCATCCGGATGGCTGGCGGGAGCGCAAATTCCCGCGATGCTGCTGCAAGTGGGAAATGATCTAGGGAGTGCTTCGTGCCCGCAGCTGCGTGGGGGGAGAGGCTCAACAACTTTGGGCCATCTCCCCTCATTTTCCTAAAATTGAGTCTCCAAAAATGGGTTCTTATACATGGGGGGTGCCTTATAGATGGAAAAGTACTGTGGTTTTTTGTGGTTTTTTTAAGTCTTCAATATCCTCTAATTCCAATACGTATTCATTTATGAATACTGGTGATTATGCAGTCAAAATGACACAGTCTACTCATGTAAAAGCACCAGGAAGGCCCCACAAATAACCCAGAGATACATTTTAAATAAAAGGACACATTCTACTCATGTAAAAACATGCTGATTCCTGGACTGTTGGCCGGATTTAAGAAGGCGATTAGGTCGGATCTGGCCTCCTGGCCTTAGTTTGCCTACCCATGGTCTAGATTTAAAAAGCGGGAATAGAAACAATTCTATATAGAAACACAGAAGCATTTGTACCAGGACAATGTTCTCAGAAAGAACAGTGCATTCCGGTTCCTTAGTCCCCTAGAGCACAGGGCCCTGAGGACTTGATAATGAAGATAGCTACAAGCATTAGTGATGTCTTTGCTTGTGCATTGCTTAGCTCACGTCTTATAGACCTTGAAGTTTCCAAGCAGCAGAGAAACTTGCAGTCATCTCCAGGAAAACAAGCAGCTCAAGAGATATCCTTGCAGTATTAGGCCACTATCAGATCAACAAAACCCATTTTGACAACATTGTTAATGGAGAATTATGAATAGAGCCACATTTATGCAACCTCAGCATCTGAACAACAAAATACATTTCACAGCATGGCGGCATGTGAAGGCTCTTTTTCAGCTCAAGAAAATAGGAGTTACAGTATTTAAAGGTAAAGGGACCCCTGACCATTAAGTCCAGTCGTGGCCGACTCTGGGGTTGCGGCGCTCATCTCGCTTTATTGGCTGAGGGAGCTGGCGTACAGTCATGTGGCCAGCATGACTAAGCCGCTTCTGGTGAACCAGAGCAGCGCATGGAAACACTGTTTACCTTCCTGCCGGAGTGGTACCTATTTATCTACTTGCACTCTGACGTGCTTTCGAACTGCTAGGTTGGCAGGAGCTAGGATCAAACAATGGAAGCTCACTCCATCGCGGGGATTCGAACCACCGACCTTCTGATCGGCAATGTACAGGACATTATACAAACAATGTCTATTTATAAAATTGCCACTAGCGTCCATACCTGTACTATGCTTTTGAGATTTGCTGGCATGGCAAAGGCTTCACTCTGGTTTGTGAGTTTTATCAGATTATAGTTTGGACACAGCAGCTTGTTTGAATGTTAATTTGAACCAGGAAACAATGGTTACCAGTTTCACAACAAATGAGGATCCTTAAATCCATGTGAACCATTGTTTAAGATCCTTTCTTTTTCTAAAGCAGGTAGTCATAGTTTCACAATAAATTGCAGACAAAGCTGGAATTTATGGTTAATTGAAGGCTTCCACATTTCACTCAGGGATACCACAAAATGAGAACAGAAGAGGATGTGTAGGTAGGCAAAAGCCTCATTCTTATCTTGGCTTATTACACCTATATAGGATTACCAAATGCATTCAACGACAAACTATGGAAGTAATTCGTAATGGGTATAAGGAGGTCAGAGAAAGGGGAGGAAGGAGGAGAGGGTTCATTCATTACCAATGCTCCAAACCATGAAAATGAAGCCTGTGAATTAACCATAACACAGGCAAATGTGTTCACTTTTAGAAATTATCTAGTGACTCATAACAGATCTCATAAAACAGTTTTGCTATATCATGCAAACGAATACAGAATAAAAATCCAGCAGTGCATATTGTTCAACAACATTTAATCAATTTTATTCACTTCTGAACATAAGTTGTCCCATGGTATACCTTTTCGAAGATGGCAAGATAGTTTCTATCCTAAACAGCCTTAAAAAGGCAATTTTGAAAACTACTAAGGCAAAGTTGTGTTAATTTCCTAAGACTGCCAATCCTGTGCATACTTAAAGGCAGGCAAGTCTCATTAAGCTCAATGGCACTTTCAGATACATAGGATAATGCTGTAAGGCTTTATTGCTGTAGTATTTGCAGAACCATCCCTAACTGATAGTTTCTCTAAGACTAGTATCCTGATTTCCACAAGTTCCTGTTGTCTAACCCTATGAAGCAAAAGGACAGGTTTACAAAAGCAGCATAAAAATTCTGATTATAAATTTAGGATTTATTTCCTATATATATTATGAAGGTAAATTAAACATTGATCTTCCACTTGCCAAATGGGCTAGCAGGAAAAGCCAAAGTAAACGTTACTGCAAGTTTCTCTTTGGAGGAACATATATGAATATCCACAGTGGGGGCTTTTTCTTGGAGGTTAACAGAAGTGTTCCACACTTCTGCTGAACTCTCCCTCTTGGATACAAACTGTTCATACAAATGGCCAACTCATGCAAGTAATGTAATGATTGACAGAAGATGACAGATCAGTTCCTTGAAGAAACATTTTCAACATCAGATGTCACTTCACCATTCATAAAATCTGAACTACTATAACTCAGTGAGTCACCTCTTCTTATGTTAACTGCTCACAACAATAGATCAAGGGTAGATATACAAGTGAGACAATTAAACTAATATAAATCACATTTTTGGGCCAGGTCCTGGACACTCATCTCAACTATTGATGGGAACCAGGAAATGTGAACCACTAAAACTTCCTGTTCCTCCATCTCATAAAATATGCTCTAGGAAAGCAGATGGATTCTTGTAGAAATGAGTACGTTTAGTAGTGAAATAATGTATTAATTTTATGTGACCAAATGCTTTTAAGTCACAGGCTCCCAGAATGTCCTCAGATTATTGTTATTATTATTAATATTCACTGAAATGATATTTGGCTTGCCGTATATACATCATGGTCTTGTAAGAATAATTGTTCCCAACTCTTTATGGTAGAGGGAATCTAAATTACCATGCTTACTACTAAAACATCATGGAAGCATAATCTATAATAGAATCTAACTACAGTCAAAGTCAGCAGATTAAAATACTTTAATGCAAATTGAACTGACAATAAATCTTACTGATAAAGGATGAGAATTAAAAGTGCAATCTTGGCAATTGCATGTAATTTGCATATACATTACTCATTATAAGACTTAATGACCACAGAATATCTTCAACATTTAACATACATTTGTGTCTGAATATATAATGAACATATATGTTGCATAAGGTCAAACCATAAAAAGCAGCATTTTCAAAATCAACTTCCATCTCTTTAAAAGCTTCTAATGAGATCACAACAGAATTGAATTCCTTCATAATATACACAGACATCATTTCTCATAAAGTATACATAGTCTTCCATAAGAAATAAAGTTTCCCTTTATGTTTTATTAAATCTTTACACAAAAGGATATTTAATAATATGACATTGCCAGATACAGATCTCTACCCAGAGCACAAGTTGCTCTGTATTCCTACTCTCTTCCTATAAAACTTTCTGCCCAAGCAGAAACCATAAGCCAGATCAGAATGTCACCTGTATAAACTAATTTCAAAGTATAAAAAGAGAAAAACCACTATGCAACTTAAGTCATAAACAAATATAAACGATATAATTCCAAATTTCAAGAGATTTCAGAAGCTAAAAGAATACATCATAAGTTGAAAAGTTACAACGTGTTCAGCACATTCTTTAAAACTTATCTAGTAGGACAAAATCAATTGTTGAAGAAGTTGTTTATAATAAATTCAGCATTTCGATTAAAATATGAATTGAAAGCATGTATTAGTTGTGCTTACTTATCCCAATTCTGCATTTTTAAAATAAGGATTTCCCAATTGCCCCAAAAATCTGCCCCTTGTGAACAGTTTCCTACTCTTTCATCAAGTTGTTTTGTAGTGCATGAAGAAGTTTTCTAAATATAGCCTTTCCTTATAGGGCAGTTGCTCTCTGCCTCTGATAATCTAGGCTGTTCTTTTCTGCAACTTTTACAGGTCTGTCATTTTTGTGATGCAGCAACGAGAACTGTACACAATATTCCAAGATTTCTGTATCTGATCATACTTCAAACACAGTTCTGAACTACTAGAACGGCAGTTGTGAACAGATGCAGAAAGCAAGAAAAAAGAAAAGAAGATAGAGTTATTTTGGGAACGTTTTCATACCATTGAGAAATGCCAAGTTTCAGAATGACAACTGAATGTCAGAAAAGATTGACCCAGCACTAACTATTTATTTATTTATTTATTTATTTGTTTATTTATTTATTTATTTATTTATTTACAACATGGAATGGAACATGTTTTACTTGCTGTTTATTTCATCTTATTGTTAGAATTACTATAAATACTTTTTGTGATTTAGGATGTGTTTGATTTTTTAGAAAGATGGGATACGAATGTACAAACGAGCATAAATATCTGATAAAAACCTTAACCGTATGAAAATACATTTGAGGTATTTCATGAAGCCCTGTCTTTTCCGTTTAGACAAACCTGCAAGATTGATTTTGGCAGTTTTCCATAATTCATACCTTTACCTCAATCTGTGACCTCGATTTAAACACGGCATTTCCAAAGTCACCTGAGTCAAATGCTTTATCCCTCTCAACTTATCATCAATCATTCAGCTTTCTTAGCTACTATGTAAACTTTAAAAACCCCTTTGGACACTTAGCAGAACTCACAAGCTTAACTGTGACTAATAGAACCTGCATTTGCAGTATAAATCCAATCCAGGCATTTTGCATCCAAGCTGAGAAGAATTAGTTCAAGTGATCAATATAACTCCAGAGCTTCTCTTAACATAATGATTACTTAAGACATCTTAGAGCTTTGTAAAAACCAATAATGCCTGTCACGAAAATGTGTTTCAAAGGGATGTCCTTTTACTTTGGCAACATATTGAGCAGTATTCCTAAGCTCCATGATGGAGTACACCTAGAGTGCTACAAACACCTGGATCTGGTCTTCGACCACCCAGTCTACATTCTGAGAATCAGCACTATTAATTTACATCTTTCTTTTCCAAAAAAGATTCTCTCTCTCGTTTCCATATCTGCCCCAATTCCCAACTGCCACGAGAAGTTAATCAGGATTGGGAGTGAAGTGAGGAAGAGAGAGTATTTAACATTTTCCCCACACTAGGCGGCATTAGTTTCTGTCTTGTCCTTTGTTCGCCACAATAAGCATTGCTTCCATTCCACTATCATTCAGCTTCTGCTAAAACCTAAGTTACTTAACTCACTATCCACTATGGCCAAAACTAACATAATTAATTACCAAATTAATTTCAATTTCTTTCAGGGAAATGGAAATGTCCAAAACAAAGTAGAAAATAATTATTTAGGTAGCATTTGTGGTATAAAAAACCCCAAATACAGTTCATATATGTTTGTGTGATTTCCATTCCTGAATTGCAGCAATTACTGCTTCTGTTCCCATTTCTGATGGAATTCTGCAACATCCATGCCCTCCTCAATAGGGTCCCAAAGAAAATCACTCCAAGATGGCAGCTGCATATGGTATGCAGAAGCAGTAACTATGGGTGAAAAAGTCACAGGGGGGCCTTATGAGGAGCTGTTTCCATTCATATAGGAAGCAGGTTTGTAGCCTCTTACTGTTCAGGTGGAAATCAAGCACCAAGTTACATAAAAGCTCTTTTTTTTCTTGCAAGGCAGCCTTCTTTTACAGAATCCAATTGATTCATCACTTTAAAGTATGTATTAGTGGAAATGTACAGACCATCATTTAAAAAAAGACTTCTGAGATTTCAGAATATCAATAATGAGGGGCAGGTTTAATAGAAACAAAAATATGAAGTGATTCTGCTTATATATGTAGTGTATATAGATTGGTTCATGTAGAGTGCAAATTGTAGGATAAGACTGTTCCATACTCTCTTGTAGATTGTAATATGAATGCAGACACATCAAGTTTACTCAGAGTCGATTTGGGGTTTTTTAGATAGAAAACTTAATAAAACAGACAATACACATGAAGAAACTTAAAAGTCAAACTTCAGCCTAATCCATTAAACTCTTAGAATGAAAGTTAGCCATTTTAAACAGCGATGCAGCCTTTAGCCTAATTTCATGCAGGTGGGGGAGAGGATGGAGGAAAAGCAAGAGCATATGCTGAAATGGATGTAGCAGCAGGAAGAAATGGGAAAAGCCATCTGTAAGAGAGCAGTCCAGACCTCTGTCCTCCTTGAAAGTTGCTGGAAAGAGAAAGAAAGTGTGTGAGAGAAAAGGGGTGGCAGTGAGGGGAGGGGGAAAAGGGTGGGGGTGGCTGAAAGACAGGTGTGGTTCTGGCCACTTTTGGCTCCAGTCCCAAGCACTGCTGATTTTGGCCCTATCAACCACTGGTTCCAGCTCCACCACAGCTAGATGACAGCTAGATCTAAACCTTCATAGTGGCAATATTCCAAGCAATATTCCAAGTATTTCTAGGCCTGGCCAGGGCGAAGGCTTCTTATATACCTGCTGGGATTGACAAGGCATCTGACCTTCACCTGGATCTTATAACTCTCCTGACAGGTGATTTGGTCTGCAGCCACAGTGTGGAAATAAAGGATGAGATTGCCCACCAGATACCAGGCACTCTACTATTCAAATTAGACCCCAGTGTTTTTGTTACAATCCCCTTCTCAATTAAGTAATCTATCTTAATCTAGAATTAAAATTCTCAAAACTTTCTGTCAGATTCTAGAGCTCCCTATTGGTGGCTCTTAGGTAATTCACAAAATACAGAGTCCATTCATAAAACACAATGTTCATTCATAAAGCAGTAACATAAATCTGCATTGCTACATATTGGGTGTATATTTCAGCGGTTAAATGTACAGATTTATGGCCATGCTGTAGTGTAGTGCTTATGTGGCTGTGAATAAAAAGTGGCTGGGCTCATTGCCTCAGGGTTTGGGGCGGGGGAGTGACAAAACTGATTTCCAATAAGTGCCTCCCCTTTATTTCCATAACAAGTCCTTGAGTCTGAATAGTAACACCAGGGACCTAGAAGGTACAGGGCTCGTCAGTCCAACCCCTGCACAGTCTCATCAGGGCTGACCTTAAGGCAGTTGGGGCCCCGCGTGCCGCTCCTAAGGGGGCCTCTGCACCGGGGCAATCGAGATGGATTTTATTTATATCTCTAACATTTTGCAGACTTTGGCTGTGAACTGGGTCTCTACCATATATATATATATATATATATATATATATATATATATATATATATATATATATTTCAAGTTGCACCCCACAAATTGGGCCCCACTGGCTAACCGTGAGTCTCATAGTTGCTGGGCCTGAGTTGCCCTGCCCTTGCATGAAGTCGTGGGTTTGCAATTTTGGGAGATTGGGAGACTGCAGCACTGGGGAGTGGGCAGGCTGATGAGGCCCCCCAGATTTAGAGGCCCGAGTTGCCCTGCCCTCGCATGAAGACTTGGGTTTGCAATTTTAGGAGATGGGAGACTGCCCGCTGGGGAGTGGGTGGGCTGGCCCCCTAGATTTAGAGGCCCTAGGCTTTAGCCTACTTAGCCTATACACAAATCTGGCACTGAGCAGAACCTATGCCTACTGTGTTTCTATGCTAACTAACTGTATGTTGGCTAAGAAGATGCCTCAGTTATATTAGGGTATTTATATGTTGGGGTTTTTTTGGGGGGGGGAGAGAATATATTTTGATGTTCAGTTTTACTAATTATTGGTTGTAGCAATATTAGTCACACTCAGCATAGAGAAACAAAATTAATGAACATTACTAACATAGGGTAGAATTTAATTGGATGAAACTCATTGTTTTTATTCCACTTTTATAGCCAAGCCAATACAATGCAATTTAAAAAGTAATAAATTAATATATAAAATGAAATACAATAAATCTCAAAACAATCTATGAAAGTATTGTAGGATTCTGTGGAAGTTATTTTCCATTTGATGTGTTGACGATTGTGATGTCTGACTATTTAGCCTTTCCTTTTGATGAAAGTTTTCTTACTTTCATCTTTGCCTGCTAGGTAATTTGATAAACACATGCAATTCTTATATAAAGCAGTATGTGAAATTTAAATAGTTCTCTCCCTCAACTTTCATTTGGCAAGCATATTGTCCATCAGCTTTACTGCTTTTAATGAATTTAATCCTTTTTAATTACAAAGGTGAAGAATAAAGTTTATTTAGGGCATTGAATGCCTCTTGAAATGGAATGACTCTGGCTAGCAGACAAATATAATTGCAGTTCTTCATTACCCTTCTGGCCCTAATAGACAGGTATTTTTTTCTTCACTTCATTTTCAACAGTTTTACTTCCTCTAGAATTTTAACTGGACTGTACAGTCCAAAGGAAGAAATGAGGAGGGAGAATGATGAGGAGTAAGACATGAAACTTGTTACCACACTTTCTTAATGTATGTATTTTGGTATACAGGTAAACCTATTTTCTCTGTTGAGGGAGTAAGATCCTCAGGAACAATAGGTAATTGGGGGAATTTAATCAGACACTCAGGGAAACACTATCCTCTGAGGTCCCAGGCTCATTGTTGTCAGTCTGGCTAAGCTGGCCCAGAAATAAGTGCAATTTTCAATTTAACAGGAGTGTGGCTAACTTTGGAGGATTTGGTTGGGTAGAAAAGCATCCTTGAAATGTTTCTGGGAGACAGACTGAGCTTTGAGAATTGACCCGGGAATGAGCTTACATCAAAATACAGTAATAGACAAGATCACAGTCAAATTTCTACAAATTCTGCCATAAGGAGCAGGCAGAAAGGGAAAATTGCATCAAGCTAAAGGCAATAGAGCAGGTGTGCTCAGTGGGAAGGACTGGTGTTGCAAGAGCTTTTCTTAGGTAAATACACATATATTAGGTGCAAGGTTTCAAGAATGGGCACCATGCTGGATAGGGTTGATGGTTATTTTACTCTGATGCATTTGGAAGGCATGAGGTTGGGAAAGGCTCCTGCAGAAACATTTATGTTTTATTTTAAGAGCATATATGGAGCAGGGAAAGTTATTTCACATATGGTACAGTGGACGCTCGGGTTGCGAACATGACCCATGCGGGTGGCACATTCGCAACCCACAGCGCCATGGCTGCACACACGCGGGTTGCAATTCGGTGCTTCTGTGCATGTGGGAGCACCGAAACCCGGAAGTAACCCATTCCGGTACTTCCGGGTTCAGCGCGGTGCGCAACCCGAAAATGCACAACCTGAAGCGTCTGTAACCCAAGTTATTACTGTACTTCTGACTGTGCTCTCCAAACAAGAAACTATTGTGCTATTTGCATAACTCATACTTAGTGTGTGTGTTTTTGTCATGTTTGCTCTCAATTTGAGTTTTCTTTCTCAAATAAATGGAAATAAATGGTGCCTAAGTGGTTTAGAAAAACCACACATTTCTTCAAAGAATTTCCTTTTTATGGAAATGATTAAATTTCTCAAACTAAAAAGGTAGCGGTGACTGTTGTTGTTTCAAGAAAATATAAATACAAAAGATTTGAGATAGGTTCCTTGAGCGCCTGAATTCTTGGTACACATGATGTGGTTATTTCGTAAATTCTAAGAAAGAGACACTGTTCTGCTTTTGTCCTATTTTATAAGTGTTTGTTTAATGTAAGCCAAAATGAGATTTAGAATGGTTGCAAAAACAAGAAGAAAAAAACAAACTCAAGAGCAGGGAATAGCCTCTTTTTAAATATGCCACAGCCAATTCTCAGCACAAGACCTGCAGCGACGCTGCTTGTTGAAATATAGCCTAGACCAAGACAACTCTTGGAAAACAAAAACAATTATTTGCTTGCCATGACAGATTTCTGTGTGCTTTTATTACTTAAATCTAAGGAGCAAAACATGACGCACAATGGTTGATAATAAAAACTACAGTGTGGTTTCAATGAGAGAAGAAACTAAGACTACCCATGTCTGCATTTGAATTTTTTGCATTAATTGTTTCTAACTTGCTTGTTTCTTCCCAGATGAGAGCACAACAGTAGCCCTGTTTAGGTGTTACTGAACAGAGTTAACAAGAGAGTGAGGGCAGCAGGGAAGAGCACAGTAGTTCTGATTTGGGGAATTAGCTGTTCTTGGGATTTCTGCTAAAGACAATTGTACATTTCAGGCAGGATTGCACTGAATATCAATACCTTGCTTTTTTGTGGGATTTAACACCAACCAATAAAGAACCAATATGAACGTGCTTTTTCCAGAGAACTAGCAAGAGTCACACTAGGAATACAACAATTTTTTTCATATGTGAAAGAATAATGCTTTAAAGTCAAGAACATAGCACTATAAATGATTTATAAGTAACATGCAGTTACAGAAGCATACAGAATTAAAAAAAAATATTAATAGGATATTACACAGGCTAACTCACCCACACACTTCCTGGACCATATGCTTAGTTACTATTGTAGATATAGAGGGGAGAGATTAGAGACACAGAGTTTGCCTAATGGGACAGGAAATGAACAGGAACCTTAGAGATTCAACTTCACAATGCAAAAAGAGAAAGAACCAAGAAGAAGAAAATATTACATGCACAGCAGTTTTTCACATCTCATGAGAGTCAGAAGTGGGTGAGATTAAGAAAATTAGAAAGATTAGATTAGATAAAAAATTAGAAACAGAGAAAGAAAATAGAGAGTTGAAACACTATAGTTACTTGTCTTAACATAAAAGGGGCATGATTAACCCTTTGGATTGGGACATTTGGTTTAGCAGTATCACTAGAGTGTAGGGATTCACAGCTAGTCTTGCTAGGTTTTGTTTGTTTGTTTGTTTGTTTGCTTGCTTGCTTGCTTGCTTGCTTGTTTGTTAATCCAGTGACAAAATAGTGATAGGTTCCTGGCTTTAACCTGGGTAGCTCCTTCTCATTGTTCACCACAGGTTCCTAGGGTTCCCAATAACCTATAGAATCTTTCCCTTTAAGAAAGACACTAACAAGTACTTCTCTCCAGAGGATTCCTGAGTAATTCTGAAAAAAAGAATAGAATGGGGAGAAGTGGTAGTAACTGCCATCTGCTAGTTTGACTGAGAAACATGTTGCTCCAAACCAGCATTGATTCAAAACATTTGAAGGCAAGATGTAGTAATTTAATTTTAATTTTACACTGGGATCTGAAGGCCTGTGTACATATAGATGAATAGGTGTATATCCTCCTCCATGGGAATGTGAACTAGCCCTGTCTGGTCAGGGTCCTCATGGAGGGAGACAAATGTGCATCCATCCATATGCCTATAGGACTTCCTTCATACTGATGCCTATTGTACTTTGCTTGGGTGTGTGACTAATGCTGTATGTTGGCATCTAAGAATGGGACTTCCTCACTTACACACATGAGCTACATCACATACTCATACTGATTGCCTGAAAAGGCCTATTGTCTCCTGGTTGTTACATTCTCCCATCTGTAAATATTCGGCATTCAACAGCTACAGCAAATGACTAAAGACAAAAGAGGAGTGGGGAGAGAGAGAGAGTTTAGAGGAGGGAAAGAACTGGTTTCCCACAAGTGTATGTCAAAAGTGAATGCACCTTTCTTTATATACTAGACAGGATATACATTTACACAGCCCCATGAATTCAAAAGAAAAAGACACCTGGAAACATTAAGAATAAATTAGGCCTGTCAACATCTACAAAAGAAGAAAAGGAAAGGGAGTTTTGGCATATAGGCCAATGATGCATTGTCAATATCTCAATATATCCCCCTCTGAACTGAAAAGAAAGACTTGGATCCATGATATGATTAAAAACAAATGCATTTAAATACATTATTGCTCAGATAAAGCAAAACCATCATTCATGAAGAAAGACTGTTTTCCAGTGAATGAATAACTGGATCTGCTGGTCAGAATCTGCCACTCTCATCTCTCCTAGGATCAATTGAAGCAGAATAATGCCTGACTGTGAAGTCTTCCTATTCTAGGCAAGGCAAATCTATGGCACCTGACAGAGCATTAGTTTTGTGTGTGTGCCAGTTTTCAATTTAATTATAAAAAGAAGAAAGGATGCTGAGAAGACTAACATGTCAGTAACTATCAAGATCATTAAAGCCAACCCCTAAGAACAAAATGCCGAGTCATCCTCAGAAACCTGAAATGGAAAGGCTCCTGGCCTTTCATCAAACTCATTTTGAATCACTGCCCAGAACCACTCTGCTTATCAATTACACCAATCTGCTCACATAAAAATTACAGCTGCAGAAAGTGTTTGCACCTCTGGTGAAGGGAAAATAAGAGAACTTCCAAAATTGTATTATGTGATCCAACAGCTATTTGTCAAAACAGACCCTGTTTTTATCACAAGCTTGAATCAGTTCATTAGGTTGTACAGCTGCCAAGGAACAATACTGCTGACCTTCAGATTGGTCCACATGGGCCTACTGAAAGTGAAAAATTTAACATTGTCCTTGGCTTTCAGTCTTGTGTGTTCCTCAAATAACTAAAATTGATGTGCTTATTATTGGGAACTAGAACACCTCCGGATGTTGATCTATACTGCATCACTTTGACAATATCCATTAACAAAAATTGTGGTTACACTTGGTTTATGTTGGTATAAAGAGAAAACAGCACATGATAAGATTTTACCCCCAGTGGTTCAATTGTCAAAAATCTCTATTAACTACAGTATATCCAAGAATTACCACATAGGATCTCCCCTCCGACTTTTAAGAATTCCACCCCCCAAAGAAGAAAGAGAAAGTAATAAGGTATGAAGAGTGTGGGGATCCATTAAAATTTGTTCCTTTTAATATAGTTTCAAACTGTTTCTCAAAGAGGATCAACATTTCTATATAGAATTCTTTAGCTCTTTATTCAAATGGATCCAGACAGGGTCCAAAACAGGATGAGATACCAGGTTGGAGATAAATAGCATTTTTTGTAGTCACATTTAACTGCAGGGAAAGCTAATTTTACTGATTTAGACAACTAGCACCTGCAAGTAAGGAAAATGAGTGCAATCATGTTCACTTTTCAAATATGCAAGTTTGAATGATAACAATATATTCCAAATTGCAAATGGTGAGATTACACAAAATGTACTTTATAAGACAGCACCTATTACAGCAGAGAGATATACTTACCCCAAGAGAGATATAATATCTCATTTAATCATTAAAGAGCACATAAAAGACTCAAAATCATCTGTACATTTTAAAGAGTTTGCAAAATGGATTCAGAACACTGACTCATAGATAGGTCTTTTTAAAAATGCAAAGTTGGTATAGCATATATTTACAATAGTATGCTTAAAAGTACTACTCTGGGTTCTTCTAGAATGTAAGCACATTTGAGAAGTTATTTTCCAAGATTCACTGAATGTTGCCAAGTGTACAATTTTAGCTATGCCCTTTCAATCAGAACCAAACTGTCTAGGCAATGTATACTTCTCAATGCGTACGTCTCAAATTCTTTGACCTGAGTTGGCCGCTTTTCTTCAATAATTTGTACATTATTTGCTTTTAGTCACTTCTTGGAGCAGTGATGAATGCAAGTGAAGGCAGACAGAGGTTGTACTATGCCACTGTAGGATCATATAGTGGTTGGATTAATTTTGCACGTAGCAAATCAGTGCCATAGAGGCCTGAAGTATTGAATGCCATCGTGACCACAATATGTTTAGTTGCGATAAACATTTTGTTAATATTTTTAATCCAGAAATTTATTTTGGGCTAATGAATTTTTTATCAGTGCTTTCCTTGTTTTTCAATGTACACTCTGACCTTCTCTTGCGCTCTGCACTTCATCTGACAGTTCACATGTAAAAGAGTCTCTTTCCCCCCTCAAAATCTGGACTTTGTACCCTGATGTCAAAGTGTACTATTTATGCCCAAATGTACTGAACAAAAGTGGCATTATTTAAGGAGCCAAAGATCAAAATGTTCATGGTTTAATATGCTGGGGGTCATCACTTCTTGAACTGTCTGCATATTTCTGAAGTGATGTATAGCTCTAAAATTTGTGTCCTTGGTTCAGCAACCACATACAACGGTTGGGGAGGGGTAGTTAGGAGAATTATGTAGTTGCTGACTTATGAAGAATGTATCTGCTGTTCAATGCCTTATGTAAAACTGTAGTGAGAGATGGATTCTAGATGCCATATCAGTATTCAGATGTTTCTCTTATTTAATAATTCATTTTCATGAGGATTCCTGCTGTAATGCCTCTGGGCTGAAGTATCTTCTATTTACATTGCCTCTCCTTGTAGCACTTTAATGACTTTTTGATAGGCCCCATAATTAGATGAAATTTTATGAGAAGCAGTGTTTCTTTTTTTCCCTTATATTGCCAATGCTGTTGAAGAACTGCTGGATTTTTTTAAAAAAAGACTATGTTGTGTAACAGATATATTGTAATGAATATATATGCAACATCACCAACCATTAGCTGGCGCTGTACCATATCCTTAGTACTTAGTTCAGGTTTTATGTCTTGCCTTCTTCTCCTGTCCTGTCTGTTGTGTGCTATCTTAGAAATATTCCAATACAATATGGTTTTGTATTGGAGGTTTGTGCTGCCAGTTTCACTGGGAAATCTCTCATACAGTATTTTATTGTAAGTCTGCATTGTAATGTTGTAGACGTGTGGAACCATAAAGGTTCTATGAAATGCTCTGCCACTATGGCAATTCGACAAGAAAAATTGAGCCATTTGTTTAGAACTGGATTTGCCTCTTTACATTTTTTAAGGTTATGGCTTACTTTATTGTGGAATGATTTACTTAGCATTCTTTGACTTGGGCATTTCAGGATGGTTTGTGGGATTCCTGCCCTGTAACCTTCAACCTTGCATTCAATAAAAATAAAGTCAGTGGGTTGATTCTAGAAAGGAAAAAAAATCTTATTTTCCTAAAACCACACAGGTTTTTCATGTTTCAAGATACAGCATGCCTAGTGTATGACTAGTGTTGGCTTAAAAGGTACACATTCAAAAGTATATAGCAATATCTGATAAGTTGTGTTTTGCCCTATGTTCATCTTTTATAACTAAGTTTTATAATTTTGTGTTATCCAAATATTTCATGTGCATGGTTTGAGAAAATAAAGGAAACAATGGAGTGCACTATTAAAAATAAAATTTGGAAGCACAATTGATTTCTAGGAAAGCTGAACCTGAGAGAAGGATTGATGAGAAGCCAACGCCATTATGAAAACTGTCAAATAAGGTACTGTGATGCAGGATTTAAAGGTATTTCCTTAAATATTAACATGTTTAGATCTGCTGCTGATATGTTTTGGCTACAACTCCATGTCCACAAATGCACTCCTGAGCTTATAAAATGTAACTGTGTATATAAAGCTGATTGCAATATAAATTATTTCTCTTTTATTAGTCCTAAACACTCTAGTATTAAAATAATAACAATCTCCTAAAATGTACGTGTTTCATTATCATCTTTTTGCAATTTACAACAGATCATCAAGCAACCTAATCTTGCTATGGTGAGGTAATTTGTCTACACCTAGATTTAATGGTTCCAACCCAACACAGAGTAAAGCATGTTTCTAGCCATTTGTTTCCACAGGCCTAAGTGTGCTTAGCTCTGTGCTGAATTATGGCCAGTAAGTGTTTTCAAATATGAAAAGATTTGTCCTATTTTTAAATAACAAGTCAGTTATTTCATAATATGCAAATTGTACACTGTCACCCAGATACATGGGAGGGATTTTTAACCAGCTATAATGGTCCATTAATACAACTAATATATCAAATTACAAGATGGATAAAATAATAGAATCTCTTGGAACAACCAGCCAAGTCCTGTGTCATATGTACAAGCATCCTGCTGCCCGTCAAACGGTAAGACAAGTCTTTGCAAGTGTTCCAACCAAACATTTGCAAAAGCACAAGCCTTTGGCAGCATTCTAAGTGACCTCACAAAAAAAAGCTCAATGACACTTCTACCACTGCCTCTCCTTTCCCCTGCAGCAAGTCCCAGAAGTTTACTTTATAGAACTGTGGTTAGTCTATGCCTTGGAAGAAGTGAATTACTACTGCTGTCTATTCCTGGCCAAGTGTGGGGAAGCTCCCTGACCTGTGCTGAAACTTTGGCAAAACTGCAAGCTATGTTGTTAGATTCAGGTAGGTAACCATGTTGGTCTGACACAGTCAAAATAAATAAAAAAATAAAAAAAAAACGTCCAGAAGCACGTTAGAGACCAACTAAGTTTGTTCTGGGTATAAGCTTTCGTGTGCATGCTCACTTCTTCAGATACCATGTTGTTGTTTCTTTCTTTTACTATGAGTCATCAGGGGAGATTACAGTGATTAAAAAAATACAAATATGACTGTTAAAGCCCTGTCTAAGCAACTCCCCGCCTGCCCCGCCCTCCCAAAATCTGGGATTTGAAGAGATACCTTTCGCTAGGCAAAAAAACTCAAGTGATTTCAGTTTCAATAGCCTTTTGGTATTCAGTGTGTAAGTTACAGTAACTACCATTCAATAAACTTAAGCCTAAACCAGTCTCCCTTAACTTGATACCCTCCAAATATTTTGGGCATTGGGCCAGGCTAGGGTATTAGGTTTAGTTTATTTGTTTATTATATTTGTATACTGCCCTTCATCTGTAGATCTCAGAGCAGTTCACAACATAAAAATACCAGATATAAAGGTTAGTCTAAAGCATTATTGAACATGTATAAACAGTTCGCTGGATTCTGGTCTTTATTCCTGACTCTAATTACTGAACTACAAGACCTGTAGTCATGTGTTATTCACATGTAGGGCATATCTGTGTTGACAGCAGATCAGAGCTTCACATTTAGCCCTGTCCCCAAGAGCATGAGTCGTTTCTGCAACAAAGCTGTGTCTGGCACACAGTTGTCTGCAGAGAAATTCCAATGCACAAGCATTTTCTCATGTGCAAGGGCTCCACACGATACCAATCCTCTATGTGCAAGCAGGTCCTTGAGCGTTGCATTTTCTTTGCAGACATTTGCATGCAACACATGGCTGTTGCAGGAAGAAGTGGTGGTGTTGGCTGCAGTGCTAATACCACAGTCCCACTTTGCTGTCAACATGGTTATACTCCACTCGAGAGTAACACATGAAAAGGGCCCAAACATCAGACTTATCTCAGAAGGATGGCAACAAGGTTAAGCTGAAACCATGAATAGTTAACCTTTAAATCATCAAGTCCAACTTTAGCACAATCACTCTGAAGAGTGCAATTAAACTGATGACAGAGTGGTGGTGGTGATCATAACATCAGTCATTCCTATGTCACTGCAAGGTGAAGGCCTTTTCTGTCTATCACACTGAAGGTTGTTTTGTTGTAAACTTGTCATGCTTGAACAGAGCAGATTGGCAAGGTACAATATAAGGGGAGGGGGGCGGTTTGCACATAAAGTACACTGAAGAATCAAAAGGAGTTCAGCCTTAACCAACCTGTATCTTTAGATCACAGTGTTCAGTTCAACCACACTGCGTCCCTTTCCCAAAGTGAGCTAGAGGCAACTATAGAACACTAAAGAAAGATTGCCATGGATAAAGCCTTTAACAATGTCAAAGATGATTAATGAGACAGATAAGAGAACATCCTCTTTTTGACATCATGGAGCAAACAGGGGAAAGGGAAAGAAAGTATAATGTGTCGATATATAACAAAAGGAAGTTATAAGGTGATGGCATTTCTTTCCCAATCATGTTGTCCCATTTATCATTGAAATCTGAATGTTCCCACACATTTCTGAACACTGAAAAATATTGTCCTCTTCCAGAATAAAGAAAGCTGCTATATATAGGTGAAATTTGCTATAAAAGGACTAACTAAACTACACTTTAAAAGTTCACATCCTGTATGTCTCCTTCAAACTCTAAAAGAAGCCATATAAGAGTGAAGCGTATTATATTTAGGATCATTTTTGTTTGTGAGAAGTATAAACTCTTAATATTTCCAAGAGCACAGGTGAAGGACCCAGCTTAATAAAATTTGGTTTGTCTGACACAGCCTGGGAGCAATAAACACAAGGAGCCTTCATGATGCAGCATAGATATCCTCAGTCATTAAGAGTTTTATAGAAGCAACTTTGGAGTTCTCTGAAATGAAGAAACCCAATGATGAACAAGTATTGCAAGGAATCCAGTGAATGATACTACACTGGGTTTATCATGTTTCCTGTGTTGAAACCTGGATGCTCATGAAATGAGTAATTTGGGAATGAAATGCATACAAATGTGATTTGTAAAACAGATAAAACTGATAGTTCAGTAAAATGCTTTCTTTTTGGGTGCAATTGCAGCTTTTGGAAGCTTTCAGAAGCTGACAGTTTCCAGTGATTTGCTCTTTCTGTGGGATGCAGATAAGTCCCAGTACATATGACTCAATCTGATTCTGTGTACTTGCTTGAATCATCTTCATTCATAAGATTGCTTCCTGCAATACAGTTTTAATTCATGGGAGAAGGTGCCACTCATGAGTCACTACAGACATATTAAATGAGGGAAAATACGTCCTCAGTGCTGGGTTCCAAACTGTGTGGAAAATCCTAGCCTTCTGAAAATTACTTATCTGCTTTTGCAGATGAATTCCTTGAACATGCGATGTCTTTCCTGGGTAGGATGGAGACACTTGCAAAAATTACAAGAAGGTTTTGCACGTCCATATTTTTGTTTATTAATTTTCTCTCTTCATCACTTATTTTGAAATGTACTAGCAGGTATGTAATACTGGTGAAGTCAGGCTTTTTCTATGGAGACATAGTACTTTTGAATGACTTCAGACTTTCCTTTATCATCATGTGAATGATTCCTGTGGAGATAGGGACTTAGGAGGTGGGTCTTGAGATCATGCCCTACTTGTATGTTCATTCTGGATGTCTGGGCTCTGTACAGCAGAAAAGGCTAAATATCAACTGTCAAAGATGCACCTTTCTGGCTGACTGCAACCAATGGATTGCAGCTATCATCAGAGTACTGAAATGCTGATACTAAATAAGGCAGCAGTAAATGGAACTTTGAATTATTTCAAGCATAGACAAAATGCCAGGATTTGTCTAATCAGGTGAGGACTAGGTCCAAATTCCCACCCAGCCATGTAGCTTTGATAGTTGTAGGAAAGTCTTCTTTGGCTGAAATCAGGCTTATCTCACTGGTCCAAGGCAAGGCTCAAATTATTCTCTGAGCTTTACAGAAAAGGGGTGAAATACAAATGAATCATAACATTGCTAAGGCTATCTTAAGTGTTAGGAGTCAGAACACTGTGTTAAAACTTATTTTTTTTCATTACATACTTGTTAGTTTTTGAGAAGGGCTCATTATATGACATTCATCACACTGCCTTATATGTTGCCACAGTTCAACAGCTTCACAGAAAATTAAGAAAACTTTTTTAAAAAAACATAATCTGCTATTGTTCTTTATCACATTAAAGAGGAGTGAGGTGCAACCTAGGAAACCCCTGCTGGCATAAACCATTCCAGGGTTTACTCAATACCCATTGGAGCTGGTGGTTTAACATAACTTGTCACCATCCACTAAGAGAGTGCCAAAGAGGATTCTCTAACATGGTACTAGTAAGATTACATGTCATGGTAATAGGACACTGAGGTCCAGTTCTGAGGGCCTTCTGGCAATTCCATCAATGTGAGTAATGAAGTTACAGGGAACCAGGCAGGTCCTTGTGTTTATACACCACAGCGAAGTGGCAACTATGATGATTGGGTAACGTATCCATTGGGCTTTAAACCAGTTCAGAAATGTCTACTTCAAAAGAGAAATACAATAATATATATAAATACAATAATCCAATCTGTTGCTTAGAAGCCATTCTAGTTCTTCGGTTTTGCTAAATCAAGCCATATACTGACTGCTTTAAAAAGACCTGCTGACATTCTAAAACAAAAACAAAAACACCTCAGTCACTCCATCCTAATTCCATTCCTTGTCTTGTGTGATCAATGATCCACTCAGATGCATTGTATCACCTCTATCATTGGGCAGCTCTGCATATCCTGTGGCTATTCTCTTTCCTTTTGGCCTCATTTCCCTTATCTTTTGCTACTAGCAAGGCTTCCTTGCCTCTGAAAACTGAACTCTCTTTTCATTTTTCAACTGATATATAATTCCATCTGTCACCAGAGTACAATAAAGTTTGGTGTGGGTGGGTGTGTATGAAATGCAACTGCAGTTCTTGAAATATTAGTTTATCCCAGCCAACTTCATTGAGGGCAGGGGATCAAAGGACATGTTATTTCATTTAAAACAAACAAACAAACAAAAAACAAAAACAAAAAAACACCAAAAAACCAAACCACTTGGCATATCTTATGTCATTGTCTGTAATGTATCCTGAACATTCTATTTCTATGTCTAATTAAGAGACTCTTGTAGAGATCTACATAGAATCATAGAATCATAGAGTTGGAAGAGACCACAAGGGCCATCGAGTCCAACCCCCTGCCAAGCAGGAAACACCATCAGAGCACTCCTGACATATGGTTGTCAAGCCTCTGCTTAAAGACCTCCAAAGAAGGAGACTCCACCACACTCCTTGGCAGCAAATTCCACTGTCGAACAGCTCTTACTGTCAGGAAGTTCTTCCTAATGTTTAGGTGGAATCTTTTTTCTTGTAGTTTGGAACCATTGCTCCGTGTCCGCTTCTCTGGAGCAGCAGAAAACAACCTTTCTCCCTCCTCTATGTGACATCCTTTTATATATTTGAACATGGCTATCATATCACCCCTTAACCTCCTCTTCTCCAGGCTAAACATGCCCAGCTCCCTTAGCCGTTCTTCATAAGGCATTGTTTCCAGGCCTTTGACCACTTTGGTTGCCCTCCTCTGGACACGTTCCAGTTTGTCAGTGTCCTTCTTGAACTGTGGTGCCCAGAACTGGACACAGTACTCCAGGTGAGGTCTGACCAGAGCAGAATATAGTGGCACTATTACTTCCCTTGATCTAGATGCAATACTCCTATTGATGCAGCCCAGAATTGCATTGGCTTTTTTAGCTGCCGTGTTACACTGTTGGCTCATGTCAAGTTTGTGGTCAACCAAGACTCCTAGATCCTTTTCACATGTACTGCTCTCAAGCCAGGTGTCACCCATCTTGTATTTTTGCCTCTCATTTTTTTTTGCCCAAGTGCAATACTTTACATTTCTCTCTATTAAAATTCATCTTGTTTGTTTTGGCCCAGTTCTCTAATCTGTCAAGGTCGTTTTGAAGTGTGATCCTGTCCTCTGGGGTGTTAGCCACCCCTCCCAGGTACAATCTACAATTGTACGTGTATTCTAAGATTGATTTTTGAATGTGTCAATAGTTGATTGCCACAAAATTCTAAAACAATAACTTACCTTATGATTTATTGTATGAACAAGACTGAATAATTTCTATATGAAACAGAAGAATAAACTATGGCAAATATTGCTGAGAGTGAAGCATCAGTCAAAACATTTTCTCTGGTAGGCAAAGTATAACCATTTTTCTTGTCAATAGAATTTCATCATATCTCTGGTCAACAAGGTGATATCATCCTAACCTTGGCAAAAAAACCAACAACTTATAATCTATCCCTGAGGAATAAACACAGCACACTAAATCAAGTTTTCTTAGTGGGTACAGGCATGTGCTATAAAGCTGTGAATTATTACTAGAACAGTATTTCCTTGCCTACTTTTATATCACTAGTTACCTGGGAGGGAATAATCTACAGCATGTGCTCCTTGAAATACAATGGACGATAGGACAGTGGAACCAAGACTCAAATGAGGTAACAACTGGAAATATACTGGTAATTCAGCTTGTGATGCACAGGACAGGCTACAGTGTGCAAGTACTGAGGAGGTGGAAGTGGGAGGCATGTTATTCACCCCATCAGGAACTGATCAAATAAGACATTCTCTAAATCTTGCCAAGATAGATTTTGGGTTACTGGCACAATAGAATCTTGTATTTCCATATAGGTGCATGGTCCATCAAGCACAAGGGGGACAGCAACAAAAATTCTGTTGCTATAGTAACAGAGATATCACCATCACTCCCTTGCTTTCTGCCTGGATGCTGCTGTGCAATGCCTACATCCTGCAACTATGTAAACTGAGTGGGCCACATATGCTATTATCTCTAATAATTCTATTGAGAACATCACAGTCCTGACATACTGTAGTCACCATTGCTTTCTCTCTGTTCCCATTGTGATGAGAACCAAGTAGCAAGTATTAGAGAAAATATAATAGTAATGAGTTTCCAAACAAATGTTCTGGTTATTTATTTATTTAGCTGATTCAGTGTGTGTGTGGGGGGGGGGGGGAATCCACAATTGAACTAACTACACATTATAGTTTGCTCACAATTTTTGCTTGGTTAAGGAACAAAGTGAAACACTTGCAAATTATTCCTACACTGTCATGTTGTACACAACTACAAGGGAATGAACAGGCTTTTTGTTGATATTCATTTATCAATAAAGGTTACAGATTCTTTATGCAGGGGTGTGCTTCCTGATCCTTTTTGTTAGTTTGGAGACAGAACAAGGTGACCTGCAAAGAGCATTTATCTCAAAGCTGTTCAGCCATCCCAATAAAAAAATCAATCATTTAACCTGTGCCATGTTACCTGAGGTTATCTGGAAGCTTTAAACCAAAAGAAAACAAACTGAGCAGTTATTTAAACACGAAAACAAATATCAAAATATTTTGTAAAATAATAACAATTGACACATGTTCATCTTCTTTTTATTTCTCTCTCCACTTTCCATCTCTGCTTTCCTCACTTCACCTACCTCACAAGTTGCTCTATTTATTTGGGAACTGCAAGGCATGAGGAAATGGGACTTGCTGTTTATTATTTGAATTATAGAAGCATATCAAAATAATTTTAATTTATAGGCATAGCAAATATATTTCCTGGGGTTCGTGTGTGTAAAACACAAGGCAATTTTCAAAAGAAAACCTGATGAAGGCACTTAGCATAAAGAGGCTTAACATTTTAAAAATAGTACACTCTTGCTTGCATGGAAAAAGTAACAATAATGCTTTTTTTCTTTTCAAAGTATGTGCTTGGTATATATAAGTGAGCTACCTATACACATGGGGAGCAGACAGATTGCCATGGACTGAGATGATGGAGTGAGCAACACCCAGGGTCAATTACAGGGAAATACCAACTCAGTCTGAACACCATTCCAGAGCCTGTCCCACCGACAAACTCCCCACACGCCCTGCCCCAGCAAGAGTTGGAGTCCAGATAGATCAGCGAACAGTATTATAGAGGCCAGCCCTTATAATACTTTTAAGTATAATGAGTTAAATGACTAAGACACATATTTTACAGACTTACTAATCACAGCATCTCTTCTTACTGTTTAACATGTATAAATGGTAACATATAACAGACACATGGGTTGGCCAAGCCTACTTTCATGAATTCCCATGTGCCGCTGGATTTCAAGCCAGTTTTTATTTCTCTGAATTTCTCTGACAGCTGTTTAAAGCTGTTTTCTATGAAACAAACACAATTCTTTTTTTTAAAATATTTTTTATTAAGGATTTTCTTGTTTTACAGAAGTGTAGTGCCTCGTTTTTCTTCTTCTTCTTCTTCTTCTTCCATGTAACGTTTTTACAAATCCGTTTCATTTGTTGAGGCATTAGGGGGAGAGGAAAACAGAAAGAAAAAAGAAAGGGGGGGTGGGGAGAGGGAGGATGGATGGGGGTGGGGTCGGATGGCGGTGTTTCTATTATGTTTAATGTATGTAGAGTTAAACAAACACAATTCTAAACACAAAAGTCCTTGATCTTTACCCAGACTTCTGAACCCCCCCTAAAGATTATGTGATACTAAAGATACTATGCTACTGTATGCTGATCTTAAAGTATATGAACAGATTGACACCTATGGTTGCCTTGCTTTGTTGAAGCTCTTTCCTCTAAACCGCTTCCTAGCCCTCCAGACAGACGGGAAGTGTCCAGGGAGGAGGAAAGAGACAAAGACAGATGAGATACAACCTTTCTCTCTCCTCCTCCCATTCAGCAGCTTAAAAAAGTGTAAGAAAAAAGTACTTTGCCTTGAATCAAGTCAGAGTGTGCCACAGAATAACTGCAGAGTTCTGCCACTCGTGACACGGTGTTTCAATGCTTGTAGACAGGCCACACAGCATCAATATGGGATGACAATGAGTTATGAAGCTGCAGTGTCACAGCATAAACATGACAACTTAATAGCATCCCTCTGTGATTATTTACTGGCATTCAGTGACTCCACTCACAAGCAAAATGGCTTTCTAGCACTTACAGGGCGAGTGTCACCACTTCTTATTGCAAACATCCAAGAACCAATGATAGAGAAGCATATACAAATTTATCAGTTTGATTCTTTTGTCACTTGTGACCAATGTCACATTAAAAGCAGATAAAGATAAAGGATGTTTATGTATCTAGTCTATACGGACTTGGGTTGAATCTCCAAGTGCATTTTGTCAATGGCAATTCAGAGCTCACTGTGCCCTTGCTGAATCTACATTTGCATGCATGTAAAAATACTAATGCTGTAGCATTTCACAATGATGTGAGCATACTGCTAGCAATGTCCTCTGACACCCTTACAACTCAGGTTGGAGAAGAAATCTGACTTCTGTGACTATGGTAGCCATAGTTACAAGATCCTGCTTAAAGATTGCAAGTCCCTCTCAGACTGTGCCTTAGGTTCCTGATAAATTAGAGCTATAGTGTTCTCTGTCCCTGGTTGAGTGTTTAGTTACAGGAAGTTGGAAAATGCGATGATCAAATATGCACAGCCAGGGTACCATTTGTTTTTGTTTTGATTTTTGCAAAATGTATGTGAGAACAAGAAGAATATAAGAGTTGGATCAGATCAAAGGCCCATCTAGTCTAGTATCCTGTTCTCACAGTGGCTTATGGGATGTTTATGGGAACACTTATGAAAAGCTCACAAGCCAACCATGAGTTTAACATGTCAGCCTGATCAAGGACTTGGGACAGAACTGTGTGGCAGTGCAGCAAATTAGATTAGTCAATCTTATGTGGACACACTTTGAGATGTCATTATGGTGAAGGGGGATACCCTAGACTCCCTCTAAAGAACTGTGGGTGCTGAAATACCAACAATATCCCCTTTCAATACAGAACAAATAATCAAAGTTTTGGGTGGGATACTGAATAATAAGGACCTCCCTCAATCAAGAAGTGCCTGGCTAGGTGGAAGCAAAGCCATACCTACAATTCATAGATAAAGAGTTGGTAGCAAGGCTTATTCTACCTCAAATGATTCACACACATCTAGTTTTGCAGGATATCACTTTATTAAGTTAAATAAAGTTGTAGCCCTAGTTTAGCCCATGTCTTGTATGATGCCTCTATATCCTGGTCCGTGGCTTCAATAAAGCCATGCCACATGATTTAGCCAAACAGTTGAGGAAGATTTTTTTCCAAAAAATCCCCCAATCCAGCCCCCTAGTTTCCTGTAAGCCACTTAAAAATGTCAACAAATATATTTATTTAGGAAGGGAGATTGCCCAAACAAATGTCATCTTAAGATACAGAAAACAATCACTGTGGACAAAGCGTGTTCTCCTTCATGGAGAGCACGTGTTGCAGTGGGGTCTGCTGAGCCACCGCTCTGTTACCAGGCAGGGTCTCTAAAGATGGCCTGGGGCAGTGATTGGTTCACTGGGTTGCTGGGGTAAAAGTTATGTTGCAATTTTGGTGGGAGGGGTAAAATGTTTAAATACTCTGCACGCAGCCTGGAGCTTTCTCTTTGCTGCGTGCAACGGATCACCCGCCCTTGAGTAAGGGGTTGTTGCATTGACCTTGCTATGCCTGTCATGGGGTCGTCTGCTGTTGGGGCAGGGGCCTGGTAGGAATTTTGTATCTGGCTGATTGGCTGGGCCATTTGGTTTTTGCCTACTGCGTAGCAAATCGTTACAACTTGTAAGGTTGCGGTTAGGCATTGGTTATAAATTGGTGGAGGAGGGGTTAGGATAGGCTGGGCCTGCCCCTCCATGGTTGCTGCGGAAAGGGAATTCCGTTAAAGGAATCCTGGGGCTTGCCATCTTTTCGTCCAATCCCTGGAATGGGACTAGGGCCGGCAAGCCTTCATGGAGCATGCGGATAAGAATTGAGGGTCTGTGACTCAGCTCCATTTCTCCCCGACTTGTTTTCCCGCACTGTCTTTCGGTGGTGCCCGGAAGTCAGTTCTGTCCCCAGGTGGGGGGACAGATAGTCTTAACCAATGCCTAAACAACCACTCACGGTTTTGTATTTAAATAAAGTTGTGGCCAAAATTAGGCCAAAAACCTTAAACAAAAATTAAGTGTGAGTTGTGAGTTATTTGGGGGGTGGCTTGGGGACCTCGACACGCAAAGCTGCTTTGGGCAATCAAAGAGTCATCCAAACACAGGCATTTTTTAAGAGAACACAGAACACAAGCATGTAGGAAAATCTTGCTAAATTTATGCAGTGTGGCTCAGTAAGATACATTCATGGTTATGGAGAAACAACTGCTGCCAGGATTTTAAATGGCTTGCTAAATGTTATATGCCTATTTTTTTGGAGTGAGGGGGTAGAATCCTGTGCAGTGAAGTTTCCATCTCACAGGGGAAGCTATGCAGAAAGCAGGCTTCCATCTACAAGTGTTTCTCCAATGCATGGGCTGGGCTAGGGGGAGGGATGGTCCTGATGCAGTTGTGGGGGCATGGCCAGTAGCTGCACCAATTCCCTACTAGCCATCACATGGACTGAATGCCCAAATGGGGTATATGTGTAAAATGTGTGGCTTGTCAAAACCCTGAATTTTGCAGGTCCATTTACGGGGGGGGGGGGGTGTTGAGGATTTATAAAAACCAGTGAAAATACCATAAAAAGCTCAAGGTGTTTACCACTAGGTTATGACATGGATGGGGCACTTTTTTTCTGCCTAGCTATCTGAACCTCAGTTGTTTTTTGCTGCCATTCCCATGCCATTCCCCTTCCCTAGTTGCACATTCCTCATCCCCCCCATCCCTGAATTCAAAAGTTTATTATCTGGGAAGTTTCACCTCAGGCATAGTAAAATATGACACTTGGAACTCCTCCAGACAAAACATTTACTGAGCAATCATCCTGATTCCCTTGCACAAAGCTTGTACATTTCCCCTATTTATTAAGCATTCATCCTGATTTGTTTGCAGGAAAGTTATATGCCTTTCCATCCATCAATCAAAATGCACACTTTTTAGTGCATTTCACTATCACTGGCCTGCATTTAGTGCATTTCACTATCACTGAAATCAACCTTTTAAAAAAATAAATAAATTGGATTTACCAGAGTCAGAGCACTTTAATGTGCTTTAGCTGTGTAAATTTACGGTATGTGACTGAATCCCTCTCACAAGATAGTGACAGTCTGGAGGTAACCTTGGCATGATTTCCTAAAATAAATATGTTAGAGTTTGTTTATCTGTATAAGCAGCAAGAAATGCATATGAAGTCCCTATTGGACACATGCTGTTGTGACTCTAATCAAGTGAATGCATGTTAGCAGGCTCTAAAGATAATCAGATGGAACTATGATTCGCATTTCTCGTTCCTCCATGAGAATGTAACACAATAAACCCTTGTTCTCATCAACATTTTACCAGTTGGAACTCCTATTATAACTTGCCATAGGAGTGGCAACATGAAAGCCATGGATACCAGGTCATGATGGCTATGACTGACACAGCGCAGGAAAACTCATGTTCACTGTGAATATGTATGCCAAAAATGTTTTGAAGCTAGCTTAAACAGAATATATTAATTTATTGCTAGGGATACTTATGAAGTTCTCCCAGAACAAGCTTCACACACGACATCTTATGGTAGCCAATTCATAGTTACAGTACGTACTGTGTGAGGACGGACTTCTGTCTGTCCTAAATCCTCAGCTTCATTGGATGACCTTGCACTCTGATGTTATGAAGGTTTTCTTTCTCTCAGATGCTTTCCCCAAGCAAGAATCCCAACATTCACCTCAAAATTTTGGTTTAGCTTCAAAAGTTTACTTTAAGCAAATGTCATGGGCTGGCTTGATGCAGAAGAGTGGTGGGAGACACCCGCTCCCGATACCTGCCGTGACAGCGAAATATGGCAACTAATACATTTAAGGCATATTCTTGGGACTATACATAGGAGAGAATAGCCAGTCAGACAAAACGAGTACAAATAGACAATACCAAGTGGTAAGAAGAGGACTGAGTTTATCTCACTGCATCCAGTGTGTCTGGCTGTATGTTTTACAATGCTACCAGCTGATAAACTGAATTGTTTTCCTATTGTTTGCTTCAAGAGCCTGGCCCATTTAGTAGTTCTAACAAGAAAGGGAAAAGCCTCTGGAGGCTGATAGATGTTGTTCAAAAGAATGAACAGCTACATGTTTGTTCTGATCACAAAGTTGTAGTGTGACAAAACAAGCAAACAAAAATAAAGGTTCTTAAGTAGACAATTCGTCTATGAATCTATAGGAAGAATGAGTGAAATATTTGGATTGAGTGATGTGTAATAGCTTGTAGACATATATCTGGACTTGCTGAATTCTGCTATAGCTGCATAAGTAATAAAAATTATTTTTGTATACACAGAATGACAAAGACTGCTTACCATAATTCCCATGGTGGCGGCTGCTGAGGCCCAGTGAGGAGCTGAGGGGGAGAGGCAGTTAGCCTGCACAGTTGGCTGATGTCAGGATTGGCCTTGGCCAACTGTGGGGGCTTGCTCACTGAATAATTTTACATTTAAATGGGCCAATCAGAGACCCAGAGGAGTGGGTGATGCCCTTCTGGCAGACCTGCCTGAACCAATCTTCGGTGAGGTCTGCTTGTGGTCATAAAAGCCAGCTGCATTGGCACCTGGCAGCACAGTCAGAATTGGTCATGCTACCCACCCACCCTGTATATTGTGCCTCTGCACAGTGATAAGCGGGCAGTGCACATACATGACCTTGCTATGGAACTATTCAGTTGCCGTATTTGGGGCCCAGATGGAATTTGCGTGCAGATATATTGGGCTGGTCTGAGGGTTTTCCTTCCTCATAGCAATTGTCACAACTTTTGGCAGAAAAAGGCATTGGGTTGGACCTTTAGTCTAAAGCTAGGGGTGAGTGTCCCACTCCCAAAAGTGGAATAAAGCTCATGGTATCCAGATAAAGGTGTAGAAGGGTAGGGTTCTTTCTGGAAGCCCACACGGGACCTGACTGGCCACAGAGCATCTCTTGAGTGGTGTGCTGGTGGGATTTCCCCATTAGATTTGTGTCGGTGGATAGTATCCCTTCACCAGGATTGACAGTGATGGAGATATCAGCCAACAATCAGGTTGGCTGATTCATGATACATACCCAATGCCTATGCCAAAATCTGACTTACAACTGTAATCATTCATGTTGTGGCCACCTCAATCCCAAGCTGATATCATGTCTTTCTTACTGAATACACACTGTCAAGCCCCTCCCTCAGTACCCACCAGTGCTCTGCGCTCGCAATGCAAAATCCAAATTTAAGAGTGTGCTGAAACCATTTTTGGCTGAAGGTAGAATACAAGTCTGAGAAATGTAATATAGAGATTCAAGATCATTCTTTTGCGTGGACAGGCGGAGTCCCCAGATCCCGAGTGGTCCCCCCGTCATGTGGAATAACGACTCTAGACAACGTGCTATGGGATTAAATTGGCCACAACTTTATTAAATTTCAAATGTGGGTAGACCTTGGCTCAGGCATTGGGCGTTCTCCCTCCCTAGTCCCCAGCCGGGGACCTAGGGAGCATCAGGGTTATCCAGTGTGTGTGGGGGGGATGGGCCGGCTCTGGAGAACATATGTTCAAGCAGAGATAGCCGCCCCTGTTACGCCGCCGCAGGGGAGAGCAATGACGACCTTTCGGCGTACGGCCAAAGCCTCCCTTCAAAAACCCCTTTAACGGGGAACCCTGGTATCGCCGCCGCAAAGAGGAAGATGGACTAAAGGATTCCGCCCAAGGCCTGATACCGCCAAAGTTCTGATGTTTTGCTACGGGAAAGGCGAAACCTGCCAATGCAGGGAAATTCCTTTCCGGCCCTTTAACAGCGACCTTATCGTAGCAGCGCCCGCATACCTGTGGAGACAGGTTAACCTGCAAAACCTATGAAGAAAAGTTAACCTGCAAAAGAAGACATTAACTGAGAGTGGGTAGGGTGGGAGAAGCTCTGGAGCCAAGTGAGGATTAACAATTAAGATCCACCCTCTATTGTGTGGGCAGGTAATCCCTCCCCTTACCTGGCCTGGTTTCCCTGGCAACACTTCCCCCAGGTGGGATTGGACAACTCGCTCTGGAGCCAAGTGAGGATTAACAATTAAGATCCACCCTCTATTGTGTGGGCAGGTAATCCCTCCCCTTACCTGGCCTGGTTTCCCTGGCAACACTTCCCCCAGGTGGGATTGGACAACTCGCTGGGGTAGGCGGGGACCTCCAGGTATCCCACCTGAGGGAAGGCAAAGCCTATGCTGATGGGGCCACTCCAGATCCAGGGCTGCACGCGTCCACGCAAAAGGCGCCCCCCGTTTTAAGTGGGGAGCGGTCATTCTCCTCGGGAACATTTTTGTGTGATGGCTATTTCATACTTGGTTGGGAAAAGTAAGATCATCAAGATTGATTACAAATCTAGGACTTTCCAAAACATGTTGACATATGACTAATCAATTTAAAGCTTGTTGATATTAGATAATAGAAATTAAGACGATTTTGCCTGTGGCAGGGATCACAGTGGGATGGAAAAGAAGGGATGTGGGGAAGGTTTCCTCATGGGGATGATACGCCAGTTTGCATCTAACAGGATAGCAAACTTCAAGAGAAGCATTCTAGACTTACCGGTACTCAGTCTACATCTGTAGATTTTTAGACCCATGACAAAATGTGTTGCAATTGGTCAAAAGTCTTGAAAGGTTAGGAAATTAGCCTTTGTAATATGAGATATAACATAAAATATGCTGTTTTCCATTATGTGTTTTATTGATCTTGGTGATTTCTGATTGTCTATAATTATTTGAAGATGGACTTATTATATTTAGTTTCCCATTTGGATATCAAGACACACTAATATATTACTAATCAAATGTACATGAACAAAAATTTCCCAGGTATTACCAATTTATATTAGTGTTATCTGTATAAAAATTTAAATGCCAATTACTTCATTAATTTGCTAATGATCATACTCTTCAATAATTTATGGGTGCAATATACATCCTGCTGTGCAAAGCAAACAATGTCCTAACAGCTGCTAATACAATTCAGGTAGAACATGTCTTGCACATAGACAGTTTCAAATTGTTGTATCTCTGGAATAGGGATCTCGGGTAAAAGATGATACCTTTGAAGAGAGTCTGAAAGCTTCATGGGGTCCAAAATACTGTAGCCATGTTTTGTCTGGTGCTTGCAGCTCAAAGAATATAATGCTGATTCTGTGTCAGAGCTTTCGGCTTTTCCCCTTTTGGCTTCCTGACTCAATTCAAAGTACTAGTAAAACCCCAAATAGCTTAGCACTAGATCACCTTAGATAATGCTTGTTCTCATAATAAGGTAAAGGTAAAGGTAAATGACCCCTGGACAGTTAATCCAGTCAAAGGTAACTATGGGGTGTGGAGTTCATCTCGCTTCAGGCTGAGGGAGCCAGTGTTAGTCCACAGACAGCTTTTTGGGTCATGTGGCCAGCATGACTAAACCTGGATTGGCAAAGCTTTACTATAGTTCCCCATGCGTCAGTAATCTCAAGGCTTGATTACTGCAATGCGGTCTATGTGGAGTTACTGCTGAGGTTGCTCTGGAAGCTATTCCTAGTGCAACACATAGTGGCTAGGCTGCTTCTGGGGGCAAATTACTGCCAGCATATAACACAATGCTTGCAAGAGTTGTGCTGGCTGCCAATCTGCTACTAACCAAGTTCAAGGTTTTTGGTACTAATGTATATTAGGACCTAGACAGATCAGAGATGGTCTTAGCCCTTATATACCCAATAGATCACTGTGGTCTGTGACAGAATGTCTCCTGCAAATTCCAAAAATATCAGTAGCATGTGGGTGCTCCTATTCTGTGGAATACCATCCTTGTCAAGATGTGATAGGGTCCCAATTCGTTTTTGTTTCAAGTTTTTCCAGCTGGATGAAAAGGTTCTGGCTTAGGGATTCATTTTGTATTGTTTTAAAATCTACATTTAATAGTTGTTGGTTTTGGTACTGCCTCAAAAACTACATTTCAATGTTTTTAAGGTACGTTTGTAAATTGCCTTGAAACTAATGTATAAGGCAATCATTTATTGCCGTTTTCATGCCCACGGTCGAAGTTAAGAAGGAAGGTAATCTGTGGATGTGGAAGCGGTAAAACAGGACTAATCTATATTTTAAGTATGGCTTGAGGATAGTTTTCCCAGGGTAAAGATATGCTCATGCCTTGACTTAGTTTAGATGAGTGTTGTTGCAATACTGCAAATTCATGGAGAATCTAATACAGAATAAAGCTCATTCGTATTTCAGATGAAGTGTAAGTTACTCCTGTGCTAAATAAAGATTTGGTCTTTCATAGGAAGGTAAACATAAGAATATCACAGGGAGCTTCAGCACTGTTGCAGTTTCTGATGCTGGCAAATCCGCTTGAAAGGTCAAAAGAAAAAGTGTAATACTGCTATTTAAACTGCATGTTAAGAATTGAGATTCCAGCAAGCTAAGCATTACAATCATACTGATGCTAATACCCACCCTCCAAAGCTGGCCCAGTACCTTTACAAAATATAATGACAATATTAAGATGTATCCTGACAATGCATAAACCTAATCCAGGCCTTTATGGCATTTAGGCACAATGGTCTCAGAGAGCCTACCACAGAAATAACATCTTATCAATGTTTAACAGAACTCAGCACAATGTTGGATATAGACTTATAGGCCAACAGAATTACACATCATAGATCAGGATTGTTGGTCATCAACAGCAAAATGTGCCTGATTTCTGTACCAGAGACCTTCCCTCTTCATTAGATTATTATTATTGTTTCTTCTCTTTATTAAAAAAAAAAATACTTAAAGCATTTAGAAAATAATTAAGGGACAATTCTATAAAGAAGATCATCCAGCTGAAGGTCTCTAGGAGTCCGAAAACCCTTCTATGACAGATATGCTGGAGGAGTAACTTACATATTTTGAAAAGATCATTGCTTACAGAATGACTAAAAGAGGACATGAGTAGGACATAGGAAGCACACTTGTACCTTCACTTTACAGCTATGCCCCCAATTATAGGGAAGCCTTATATCTGCACCAACTGCATCAAATTTTCACTCAATTCACTTCATTGGAAAAACATATAGCTTTCCTTGTCCTTTCTTTCAGCATGGGGTCTTGCTTTAGTTTTGCTGGTTGCTAGCACTTCTATCCTAAGGGACATGGGTGGCGCTGTGGGTTAAACCACAGAGCCTAGGACTTGCCGATCAGAAGGTCGGCGGTGCAAATCCCCACGACGGGGTGAGCTCCCATTGCTCGGTCCCTGCTCCTGCCAACCTAGCAGTTCAAAAGCACGTCAAAGTGCAAGTAGATAAATAGGAACTGCTCCGGCGGGAAGGTAAATGGCATTTCCGTGCACTGCTCTGGTTTGCCGGAAGCGGCTTAGTCATGCTGGCCACATGACCCAGAAGCTGTACGCCGGCTCCCTCGGCCAATAAAGCAAGATGAGCGCCGCAACCCCAGAGTTGGTCACGACTGGGCCTAATGGTCAGGGGTCCCCTTTACCTTTAGCACTTCTATCCTGAGTTCTAGTGTTCCTTTTACTCTGCAGTACCTTTCACTTTACGGAACTGGCTTTTTGAACAATAAACGACCCTGTTGCACTAAGTTTCATTCACACCCATGAACATGGTGTGACACAACAGCAGATGTCATTGGACATGACACCACCTGTCGTGTGCATGTATGCTTCTGTTCCCCCATAATTCACCCATGAAAATGGCAGGAAATAACTGTATGCCAGAATACCACCACAAATTTAATCACATGGCAGGAAAATTACAGCAAATAATTCCCATGCCATTCCTGGTTAACAGAGTTGAAAATAGACTGTTTTTCCTGGAGGTAATCAGCATGGAAGTGAGTACTAAACTTCCCCGTGATTTACAGAAGTGGCTTTTATGTCATGTGAAATATCACATAAAATGTGGAAATGATCGGGGGGGGGGGAGGGTATTAGGAAAATGGAATAAAGTGCTGTCTGAATGCATCCATTGTCAGTGACAGCCTCATCCAAGACACCATGGCAGAGCATAGGATATCCAAACAAAACACAGCAACACCAGTGTAACAGCAAGGCTCAGATGGCAGGGTGCTTTGTCTGACCTAGGGTCAATTACAGAGCCCACAAGGTAGAACAGATATTTTGGGAAGCTCAGAGAAAGCGTCATGGCACAAAATAGCATAACACACATGGGAACTTGGACACATTGCTAACACTTCTCTACCTAGAACCCCAACAGCTACCTCACCTGGGGACTTTATACACAAATACCCAACAACAAATCTCATTCAACTGGGGAAGCCAGTGGAGCACTCCACACAGGTAAGTAAGGGAATATACAACTGCTGCCACTGTCTCCCCAACCCACTTTGCATTATGCAAATACTGTGTCTTGTCTGAAGTATATTGTTCTAACACTCTTTGTGAAGTGGCACGACATGTGCTGCTATGCTGTCTGCCAAGCCACTGTCTGAAGCACAGCATATCTACTTGGGTGACTGGTTGGCCACCCCATTCAGATGCCTTTCCATTTCAGGATCTTCTCTGTCTCATGAGAGTTGATAAAGCATTTGACACTGAGAGATATGGTGTTGATATTTCTGTTGCTAGGAGTGGCAGATCGGGACTGGGGGCAGGGGAAGAAGCTCAATGAGTTAGGGATAGTGGCTCCTTCAAGAGCACAGCATCTAACAGCAACATTAACAATTGGGATTGTGATATGGTAGAAAGCACACTCACCAGGAAATGTGTGAAAATTGATGCCAGGATAACTCAAAACAAGCAGAAATTGATTCTTTGAAAGTGTTTTGTGATTATTATTATTACTATTATTATTATCATCATTATTTTAGTGTAACTGCAACCATCTTACAAACTGTATAAATATCATGGGGCTGCCTCTCTCTGCTAATTATCTTACTATCCAGTAGTCTACACTGAATAGAAGAACAGATTATTTGCTTGCGCATCTCATGAAATAGATCTTCATGAATAATTTATTTAATAACCTCAAAGAAAAAATTGCTTATCTAGCTTCCAAATTCACCTGGCCACATAAACCACAGCAGCTGATAGCCTATGTTTACCTGCTGCTGATCTATAGGAAAATTCATTCTGTTCTTTACTCCTGTGTGTCCCAGTAGAATGAGTGTAAAGAACATGCTAACAGGCATTCTTTGTAAGCAGGACAAGCCTATGCAAACACATTAATATTCCCCTTCAACATTACATTTGCCTTGGATGGAACAAGGCAGAGAAAACAGATAAATGAGATAGGACACAGTTCTAATGAATCAGCTCATAAATGCAAGCAAAACTCAAATTCAGGAAGCTAATATGAAAATTGATCGGCAAATCATACCTCAGTACTACCACATTCTTTTCTATGGCATTTCCTCTTTATTTAGGTCAAGCAAAACAGTACAATACCTGTGCACAATCCTGCCTTCCAAAGCTTTCTTCCAGCACCTTGCCAATAACCTGCATCAACACACCTGGGAGAAAAGGGTCAGGAATGCTCAAGGAATTTGCCCCACCTGGTCTAGTGTGTGGACTTCAATTTCATTTGTCCACTGACATTTGCAGTTTCTGAATATTCCAACAGTGTTCACATCAAAGTATGTTTTTTTCAAATGCATATTTTCAGGAGAAATGCTTAAATACAAATTTCAGTGCTCAATTTTGTGCTTTTAAAATGCAAATTAATGTGGAAAAGGGGCAGACTGATGAATGCAAGTGAAAATGATCAGAAACAGTTGGATTTGCTTAGAAAGTGCTGCATTTTTGAATGAAAGGAGTTTTGTAGGTGAGACAGACAGCTGAGCTAGACCACAGTTTAATGATGTAGTGCCGCAGAATTCGGCCACATTGCTGGAACATCTCTCTGATTGGCTACCAAGACGGCTAGCCAGAGTGGGGTGGAGACAGCACTTTGGGAGCAAAAATAAAAGGAGTAATTTCTGGGAGAGTGTTCTGATAGCTGAGAGATTGTTTGGTCAGATGGACTAGATGACTCTTCTCCAACTCTGAAATTATTTGATTCTAAGAGACTTGCTTTCCACATCTTCTGCTGAGTGGCAGGTCTCTTACAGAAACCAGGACGGGTAGGCAATTAAGCACAGTGCTTTTTTTCTGGTATGAATACCCCTAAACATTTTGTGACTCTTTTAACTTTTGTCCATTTACTGTATTTATTTCCCCCGATTTCATGAGTCAAAATGAGAGTTCTCCTAAACATTTTTAAAGAAAAAAGCACTAATAGCTTTTCTTAATATAGATGTCCAAAGTCTTAGTTTGTGATTAGCTGGAGTCTTCACAAATCTTAAAATATACATATATTTCAGAATGTAAGAACAATACAATGCTCCTGACAAGGATCTCTCAGTTTGCTGCAACAAGACTGTCTTGCAGTCACACTCTGAAATATATTTATATAAATGGCTGCAAAAAGGATCATGATTGATTAATTTTACTAGTTCGTCTAGAAGTACAAAACATTCACTGGAATATTCTTAAGGTATTTTTTTGTTTTCACATTTGTTATAGCCATGACACTGAATAGTTAAAGAGTGCCTGTCATTATTTTGATGTTATTCATGCTATAGTGTATCGATGTCTTTTGAAAGTAAGACCATGACTCTAGGGTGAGAGCTTAAAAGGGGCTTTGGGCATTTTCATTTTGAACTCTTTTATATCCACTTCCATTTCACAGTGTTATATTGTAAAAGTATTTAATGCAAGATTAATATGGCTAGTCCCGAAAGCACAACATAAAACACTGGTTTAGTTAAAAATCAATGCCTTCATTCCAATAGATTTTATCGTTTGTGAAACATGCAAGACTGACAGTGCTTGAAAGTCTAGGTTTCCACAAACCAGTTATATTGTTAACCAGACCAGACCAGCAGTAATTAACCCCAGAATTACATACGCACCAAGACTTATGTTAGATACACCTGAGGACACTTATCCTGTTCAGGGACTATGACTGTGCCTGGCCTGCTTTGACACTTTTCCTGACATTAACAAAGGTTTTGATCAAATATGACCAAAACCTTAGGGTGAAACTGAATGTATATTTCACAATCAAGGTTTTCCATACATTTGGTGTTCCACAACATCCCCCCCCCCAAAAAAAATGACGAGACGGTTAATGAATTGAAAGGACAAATAAGAGAGGTATCAAAAAGAACTTTATCATTGGAAGAAGGGATGAAAAAGGTGAAATTAGAAATGAAAGAGGTGAAACGGGAAGAAAAGAAGATGAAAATGGAGATGATGGAAATAAATAAAGCACAGGAAGATATTAAAGATGCAATGGCTATGAATGAACTAAGACAGAGGGAGGTGAATCTGAGGCTGAGATCTGTGCCGGAGATACAGAATGAAGACATTAAAGAGAGACTGATAATGGAGATAGTGCAATGGTTGGAGTTACCAACAGAAGAAGTGGTAAAAACAGTACAAAGTGCATTTAGAATGAAAGTAAGATCAAACAAAGCAAGGAAATTCCCAGGGGACTGCCTAATTACATTTAAAGATAGAGAAATGAGAAATTTGATACTACAGAAGAACAGAGAGAAAAGATTATACATAGATGGAAATTACATAATCATTTTTAAAGATATACCAATAAGATTGTTGAAACGAAGAGATCCATATAAGCCATTGGTACAGACTCTCAAGAAAAATAAAATCGACTTCAAGTGGGAATTCCCTGAAGGAGTCTCGTTTTTCTACAAAAGCAAGAAGCACAGGTTAATAAACCCAGAAGAAACAGGGAAATTTTTGAGAAAATACAAGGAACTAAAGGCAGAAGAGGAAGAAGCCAAGGGTGCAGATGGAAGGGCAGGATCTAAGGAAGAGTCAGAATCGGGGGAGGAAAAAGAAGAGAACAGAAAGAAGTCAGATGAAGAAGTAGAAGAAGGAGGAGAGGAAAAGGATACGTTATAAGAAAATTATTTTAAATCTATTTAATTGGAATCCATCATGGTGCTAAAATTTTGGAATTGGAATATTAATGGGATGAATGATAAGAAAAAACGAAATAAAATTGAACAATTTTTGAAAAAGAAAAATTTGGACATTATATGTTTAGAAGAAACACACGTGGCAAGGAAACACAGAAAAATATTGATTAATAAAAGATTAGGGAATTAATTTGTATCTTTGGACAAAGAAAAAAAGAGGGGTAGTTCTATATATCAAAAATAAAACTGAATCTCAACAAGTCTTTAAAGACGAAGAAGGAAGAATTATAGCAGTTCAGATCAAATGGCAAGGTGAAAATTTGATAATTGTCGGGATCTATGCACCTAATGGAAACAAGACTAATTTCTACAAAATCTTGGAAGAAAAACTATTTGACTATATGGATCAAAAAATTATAATAATGGGTGACATGAACGGAGTGGTTTCATTGGAAATGGACAGACTAAGAAAAGGAACAAATAAAGAAGGGAAACTACCTAAGACTTTTTTACGATGACTAAGAACTGTGGTTTGATTGACATTTGGAGACTCAGAAACCCATTGGAGAAGCAATTCACTTATTATTCAGAACCAAATCAGTCAATGTCAAGAATAGATCAAATATGGGTTTCGAACGAACTGACACCAAGAATCCAAGAAATTGAAATACAACCTAAAGTAATTTCGGATCATAATCCAATAAAGATGGAATTAAAAGGTTTCGAGGAAAGGACTTATAGATGGAGAATCAATGAATATCTATTAGATGATCAGCAAACTTTAGAAAAAGCGCAAAAGAAACTAACGGAATATTTTGTGGATAATATCAACAAAGGGCCAAAGATGAATGTGCTTTGGGACGCAAGCAAAGCAGTTATGAGAGGCTTTTTCATTCAGCAGAACTCATTGAGGAATAAAAATAGAGAAAAAGGAAAAAAAGAAATTTTGAAGCAGATTATGGACAATGAACAAAAACTAATTAGAAAACCAAATAACCTAAAAATTAAGCAAGAAATTAAGACCTTACAAACTCAATTTGCAATGATAATAAAGAAGTGGAATGGAATATAAAAAGGTTGAGACAGAAAAACTTCGAATTTGCTAACAAATCGGGCAAATGGTTAGCGTGGCAAATCCAAAAGAAAAAGGAACAAAACACAATTAATAAAATCATTGTAAATGGTGAAGAGATAGTCAATCCGAAAGAAATCAGAAAAAGATTCTTGGACTTTTATAGACAATTATATAAAAATAAAGAAAGGAACAATATAAAGAAAATAGAAAGATTTCTAAAAGAAAAAAAGGTACAGAAGATCCCGACAGAACAAAAAGACCAGCTGAATGCCCCAATAGAAATGGATGAGATAAAGGAGGTTATAAAAGAATTGAAAAGAGGAAAGGTCCCGGGACCAGATGGATTTACATCAGGTTACTATAAAGAAATGAGAGATGTATTGTCAACACCATTGAAAGAAGTTATGAATAATACCTTAAAAGAAAGAGAGATTCCAGACACATGGAAAGAAGCATTTATTACCTTGATTCCAAAACAAGACTTGGATTTAACACAAGTCAAAAACAATAGGCCTATTTCATTATTGAATACGGACTACAAAATATTTGCAGGGATTTTAGCGAAGAGAATGAAAAAGATATTGTTGAAAATCATCCATAAAGATCAAGCAGGTTTCCTTCCAGGCAGACAAATGAAAGATAATATAAGGAATATAATTAATATTTTGGAATATCTGACTGCCAGGAATGAGAAACAAGCGATATTAATGTTTGTGGACGCAGAAAAGGCCTTTGACAATATAGCATAGGATTTTATGCTGAAAAATCTAGAGTACATGGATGTGGGGAAAGAGTTCTTCAATGGAATTAAGGCAATATATACAGAACAGAGAGCTAAACTGCTAGTCAATAATGTAATTACAGAGGATATAAAAATATCAAAAGGAACAAGACAGGGTTGTCCGCTCTCACCACTATTATTTATAATGGTCCTAGAGGTCTTTTTAAATGCGATTAGACAAAATAAATCAATTAAAGGGGTAACAGTGGGGCAGAATGAATATAAATTGAAAGCCTTTGCCGATGATCTGGTTATAACAATTGAAGAACCACTGGAAAGTGTAAAAGAAGTTTTGGAAGAAATAGAACAATTAGGGAAAATGGCAGGATTCAGACTGAATAAGAAAAAGACTAAAATAATTGCTAAAAATATGGAACAAAATAAGATAGAAATAATGCAACAACAGAAGGAGATAGAGGTTGTGAAAAAAGTAAAATATTTGGGGATTTGGTTAACACCCAAAAATATTGACCTGTTCCAGAATAATTATGTACCGGTTTGGAAGGAAATAAGGAAAGATTTAGAGGTGTGGGGCAGAATGAAACTTTCCTTTTGGGGCAGAATTTCTATGATAAAGATGAGTGTGCTTCCAAAGATGCTATTTTTATTTCAGACTATCCCCATTATAAAGGAGATTGGGATATTCAAAGAGTAGCAAAAAGTGATTTCAAGGTATATCTGGCAGGGCAAGAAACCAAGAATAAAATATAAGTTATTAACAGATGTTGAAGAAAGAGGAGGCTTCGCCCTGCCAGATATGAAATTATATTATGAAGCAGCATGTCTTTGCTGGTTAAAAGAATGGATAAAATTAGATAATAAGGAACTATTAGATCTCGAAGGTTTTGATAACAGATTTCGATGGCATGCTTACCTATGGTGTAATAAGAAGAAAATTCCTAAAGGTTTTGGGAACCACATCTTCAGAAATATATTGGAAAATTAATAAAAACTTTTTTTAAAAAAAATAAATCATTTCCAGTAACATGAAATTACCCTTTTTGCATGGATGGGCTAATAATAATTTTAAATAAAAATTTAACAAAACCAAGTGGTTGGAACACCAGCCTGCAAATCATGTCACATTATAATGACATGTGACTAACAGGAGCAAAAAATCTTCTTCACCTCTGCCCTGCCGACAGAGTGTTCCACAGGACTGGAGCTGCAAAATTAAAGGCTTGGTTCCTAGTGAAGGCTGACCATGGGAAATGACCAGAAGTATCCATCACAGGATCTCAGTGATCAATTTGGAACATAAAGAATCAGATGGCCTTTAGGGATCCAAAGCAAGTTGGACTTTAAAAAAGAGAGTTTAAAACCTATTGAAGCCACATGACACACAAAGAATACAAGTTCGATCAGTGTGACACTTCTTAAAGTGTAAATAACCAAAAATCAACACTTAATTCCAATAGGTTGTATCAAGGGGTACTTCAAGAGGAAAATCCAACACAAGTTGTGCTAATGGAAACTTTTTGTGTGAGGGATTTCACAATCTATTGTGCAACAAATTTACAAGCAACCTGCCTGTGGATTCTGCTGGTGCAAAACATTCTGCTGGTGCAAAGTTACAAACAACCTGCCTGTGCATTCCGCTGGTGCAAAACATTCTGCTAGTGCAAAACATTTCACCACTGTAACAAGTGTACAGCAAAGTGATGGTAACTTAGCACTGCATTGGGTACCACATTAAATTAATGGTTACATTTGTCTGAAAATCTGTCATATTGTGAACATGTGGGAAAACTCCAGGATAGGGATTTAGAAAGGCCAGGCTAGGCAGAGTTGATTTTTGCTAGTATGCACAAAAGAATACCAGAAGTAAAATGGTTCAATAACAGAAGTCAACTGAATATGTAACAGCAGCCATTACACGGAAGCAAAAAATAATCGACACAGACCACCTGCTGACAGAACATCAGTAGAAATGTAATGAGCTTCACTTTACAGAGGAAAATCTGTAGAACAGATACTGCAAGGCATGTAACTTTTAGAAAATGAATAAAGAACAACCAAGGTTAAGAGAAGCATGCTCAATCTAAGTCATATAGCACATAGGCGACAATTATTCACACAATTAATATTCTTGTTCAAAAACAATTTTTCACCATTTATTAGATTCGTGAGAATGAGACAACTACTTACAAAGTGCCATGCAAACATATAAGCTATCTAAAATAAAGTGAACTTGCAGTGTCAGATTTTACTAATTTCTTACAACTTCTTGACTCAATTTTTGTTTTTTAGGTACCGTAAGTTCAAGAAGAAGGTAGCTAAGTTCTATGATGTTCCCGGTAGCTGTGAAGTGCAGACTGAAGACAGAGTGTGAGTGTTCTATCCCCGTTTCGCCCTAGCAGTCCATAAAGTTGAAGAGCTGCTACTTTGCCCCCGACAGGGCCAATTTATTGGGGTTGGTTGATAGCCCACTCCCTGAGCACAATTTTCAATATAATAATATTGAAGTAGTATCCAAATGTAAAAAGTAGGGCAGGTTTAGCAGATGATCACCAAAACAGAATTGAAACTGGATGATTGCAACATAATTGCACTTGTGTTGTAATTTAGCTTGTGGGGTGTCTCATGGATAAATCAATTAATCTTATAGTACTTTGAATATTTCTCTAGGGTCACAAAACAATGAACTAAGAAGACATATGTGCATTTCTGTTCAACCTTAAGAATAAAATACAAACTACAACACAAAAATCTAAATTAACAAAATATGTAACAGGGCTAAAGCCAAATTATTACCAACCTTTTCCATACAGTTCTTTTCTTTTAAATAGATTTGATCACTGGCAGTAGCACACATCAAGCACTGCAAATTAGTAATAATGGGACTAAACATGCCTCAAGTGCCCTGATTATGAATAATGTCATACACCTGAATAAAATAAGCATTCAGTGTTGATACATTTTGTGGGCGAGATTTTCTTGCCAATGATATAAACTAAACAACCTCCTAATTTAGCTAAAAGTATTGTAAGAACTATTCTATTGAAAACAAAATTGATGCAGTAAAAATAACTAAACATAGCAGGAAAAAATAACTACATTGTTCAAAAGTCAAGACTTAAAATGAAAATATTTGATTAACTTACGTAAACATAAATGTCCCAGTGGCACAATGGGTGTTAACCAGAAGGTTGGTGGTTCAAGCCCACTCAGGGACAGCTGTGGCCAGGATTCCTGCATTGCAGGGTGTTGGACTAGATGACCCTTGGGTTCCTTCCAAGGGTCCCTACAAGTCTATGATTTTATGAAAATTACTAAAATGTCAGTGAGGTTAAAAATAATAAAAAGAAGAAGACCTCCAGGTAACTACCTCTGTGAGCACTTAGAAAAGGATGCTGTGATTACCAAGACCCTTAGTGAATTTCTCAAAAACAAATCATGCCAGATGAATCTCTTCTCTCTCTCTCTCTCTCTCTCTCTCTCTTGAGTTACAAGCTTAGTGGATCAGGGGAATGTTGTGGACATGTGTATCTTTATTTCAGTAAGTCTTTTGACAAGGTTGCCCATGGTATTCTTGCAGAGAAGCTGGTAAAATGTGAATTAGTAGCTGGTTGACTAACTGAACCCAAAGAGTGCTCACTAATGGTTCCTCATCATCCTGTAAAAAAGTGACAAGTGGGATGCTGCATGGCTCTCTCCTCAACATACAGTATATATAAATGACTTGGATGGAAGTATTGAAGGTATGGTATTCCAGTTTGCAGATGACACCATCTGGAGGGGTAGCCAATGCCAATGCCACTGAAGGCAGAATCAGGATTCAAGATTACCTTAACAGATTGGAGAACTGGGCCAAAACAGACAAAATGGATTTCAATTGTGAAAAATGTAAGGTTCTCCACTTAGGCAGGAAGCATGAGCTGCACAAATATAAGATGGGGGCACTTGGCTTGCCAGTAGTACATGTGAAAAGGATCTAAGGGTCCTAGTAGACCACAAGCTTAACAGGAGTCAACAGTGTGATGCAGTAGCAAAAAAAGGCTAATGCTATTCTAGGCTGCATCAACAGAAGTTTAGTGTCTCATACCACATTGTTATGCCTTGGTCAGGCAACACCTATTGTACTGTGTCCTGTTCTGGGCACCACAAGGATATTGACAAGCTGAAATGTGTGCAGAAGAGGGTGACCAAGATGATAAAGGGTCTGGAAACCAAGCCTTATGAGGAATTGTTAAAGGAATTGGGTTTGATTAACTTGGATAAGAGGAAGCGTGATAGCCGTCTTTAAATATCTAAAGGGCTGTCACATGAAGGATGGAGCAAGCTTGTTTTCTCCTGCTCCAGAGACTAGGGCCTGAACCAATGGCTTCAAGTTATAAGAAAGGAGTTTCTGACTAAACATCAGGAAAAACTTTTTGACGGTAAGAGCTGTTCAAGAGTGGAACAGACCCCATGAGAGATGGTGGACTTTCCTCCCTTGCAATTTTTAAAGCAAAGTTTGGATGGTCATCTCTCATGGATGCTTTAGTTGGGATTTCTGCATTGCAGGGGTAGGACTGGATGACCCTCTGGACCCTTTCCAACTCTATAATTCTATGATTTTGGAATTCTTTTAGTAAGAAACAAATCTCCCTGTAAGAAAACAATTCCTCTGCCACTGAATGGAGACTCAAATAATTTTATTGGGGTAGTTTACCAAGTTCCTTCTTTATCCTGCAGTAACGTTGCTTGTGTGAAATAACAGTACAGAAAGTAAAAATGCTGTACCACACCCAGGGCTTTGATGGCTCATTGCATTGAGGGACTCTTTATTATTTTCCCCTCTCCTTTTCCCTGCAATGAGAGAAAGTTTGACTTTATCAGTTCCAGGGCTGGGTCTGATCTGTGGATGTCAGAGGATCCGTGGATATGGATCCAAGGCTCACCGATCACACTCTCAGCCCACTTTAAACATACACTGACAGTACACCTACTGCAGCAGAGCTTTGCACTGCCGTATTGGGGAATTTTCTGGAGGCATGATTTCCATTTCATAAGTGGAGCCCCTCTCCAACATGTATTCTAGCTTTTAGCTGGCTTTTGCATTCCTCTAATTCATCAGAATGGGTAGTAGGCCATATCCATATGCCTGAATAAAGTCATACAGTTTAAGTCTGCTATAATCGTTGATATAAAACCAAGCATTCCACCACCCTAAACCTCTAAGGGTGAATAACATAAACTAAAAGAAACTTGTTTTCTTTCATTTTCATTTTCCAATTGTTTGATTAACAACCAATGACATGGGCTGCACTCCTAAACACTTACCAGGGAATAAGTCCAATTAAACTCAATAGGATTTACTGCCAAGTACATATGCACAGAATTGCACTGTTAGAAAATAACTTTTACTTTGTATTTTTGGATGCATGGGTCTGGAATTCTTTCTAATAGATTATGTAAGTGACCACATTTGTATTTCCAGCATGAATATGTGTCAGAAACATAACCTGATAGTATACAATTAACATTTTATATCAAACCATGCTTTATATTCCCTTCCCTTTCCAACTTGCTCACCTTTCCATTTTCCAGATGTTCAGCTTTGGCTAGGATTGGCTACTTTTGGTGCCATTCTTTACAGTCCAATAGATGGTGCTCTTTATCCTTGGATTTGTTTTCCTTCAAATGTTTTGTTTGTTCTCTAATATACAGTTAGCTTCTGTGCATCTTTAGATTGGAACACCTGAAAGGGGTATATTTTAATATTTTTCTGAATTATTTAATAATAGACTACATTTTTAGTGTTATTGGAGATTCCAGTGATCAAATGAGGATGTGTTCTGCCCATTAAACACTGGCCCTGCCATATATATCTTTAACATAACAGCTTCTTCAAAGAAGTGGGAAGGGTATTAAATTGTGTCCTCCCTAAAAGAGGGTTCGTGTTACGGTGAGACTTGGAGACTGACCTCCTGGTTGTGGGTGGGGATATTGGACAGCCACAACACCCAATTGGTAGATCCTTTGTTGCTGGGTTTAATCTGGCCAATGGGGTGCAGTCTAAACAGACCGAGGGGCCTATATATACCTATGCACATGACCCAGAGCTTCCTCTTTCGGCTCATGCATCAGAACACCCGCCCACCTCTCCCTACTTCTGAGGAATTTTGCAATTGACCTTGCTATGCCATTGCGTGTTGTCTGTTGTCGCAACAGGGGCATGGCAGGAATTTTCCCCACTTGGCTGATTGGCTGTTGCCATTTCAGTTTTGCCTGCCACGTAGCAATTTGTCACAACTTGTAAGGTTGCAGATAGGCACTGGTTCATATGATAGGGAGAACCATCTCGCCATCCCTGTGTGAAGGGTATTCCGTTAAAGGAATCCAGGGACTCTGCTTGGTTTGGTCAACCCCCAAGAGGGGGTTGTGTCCATGCCTGAGTCCAGGGGAGCACCTGGGGGAGTGAACATAGTCTGTTCCTGGGCTTTTCACCTGCCTCAGGTGTTCACCCTTGGCTGACCTATACTCGTGCCCTGGGTCAGCACTGCCTGCAAGGGTGCAGGGAGCTACTTGAACCAGAGCCTATGCAACCACTCACTTTTCTGTGATCAATAAAGTTGTGGCCTAAATTCTGCCAATAACCAAAACTAAATTTTGAGTCAATTGTGTGTTTATTTAGGGGGGAGGTCTCTGGGTCTGAACATGCAAAAGATGCACACCACATCCTGGCATTGGGTGTTATTCACACAAAAGATATTCAATCAGTGGTCATGGGGATTTCATGACACATTTACAGTGTCATAGTTCCTTATCAGGAACAGACTGGTATGGTTAATATTAGGGACAAACGGCTTGAGAAGAACCTTTGCAAGGGAATTACCGGTAAATGCATGCAAATTAAAAATCCAAAACAAAACAATGTCCAAAGCCAATTTGGAGCCAGAGCAAGCAATTCCTCCCCATTGCTCCTATGAAGAAAGTCAATTGCCCTTCCAACAAGGTAAGGGCACTGGCTAATCATGCAGTGCCCTGCAGAAATCCCAAAGGCATACGATACAAGGGCAAATTGTCACAGAAACCAGCAACCATTGCAACTCCTGTCACAAAGCAGTCTGCGGATTACAGCTATCATTCTTTTTTCTTTCTTTTAAATTTAAACACTATTTTCCTGAAACCCTTTTCCAGTTAGTTATTGATCACAGGTCAGACACTTGCTGAGAACCAATCTTGGAATGATTTTACTATTATTTTGTACCTGCTTCTTTTATACAACCTGGGCTTAGAGGTAAATGATAAAGAGCCAGCCTTTTAGATAATGATGATTTCATCTAATGGTGGTCCTCCCCCGCCCCCACTCCATTCTAGGACACAAGGCCTTTCTGCTAAAAATGTGGTTACAATGTAACTGCTTTTGAAATAACTGCAGTTATAATAAAATGACACTGAGAAAAAACAAACAAATAAGATGTCAAGTGCAACGTTATTTGGTGCAAATAACGCCCATGCATGCTTAGGACAACTTTCAGAACTAACATTATAAAAGAAACAATAAAAGTATAAAAAGCTATATCAAATTAAATATCACTAGCTTTATCTCAGCTGCTAAATGTTAAACTAACCAAGGCAATCTTACAGTGTTTCCTCTAAATGCTCAGTTGGAAGTTTGATGCATTTCATAGAAAAGAATCATGCACATAGCGACTACCAAGCAAACCCTTATTCTCATTATTTTGCCTTCTCACACATAGCCCAGTAGCAATCTGCTATTGTGGGAATATTCCTCAACTCATTCATAACATCTAGTACACTGGGTAAAAAGCTTCCATATTGGCAGCAGATGACAAGGAAATCTGCCTCATGTGAAGGTCCTGACTATAAGAAGAGCTCTGCTGAATCAGGCCAAAGGCATAGCCTGTTTTCACAGTGACCAGCACAGGTGCAAGCTCCCTGGGGCCCGGGGTGCCCTAGAACCCACAAAATTCCCCATGGAGGGACTGGGCACGCACAAGTTTTGGTGCCAGCTTGGCCAAGCAAACTGCATGATACCCATGATTGCAGGGCCAAGCTGGCACGTCTGGTGACCAAGCAGATGCCTGCGGAAGCAGGATATAAATGCAACAGCACTCTTCCCACTGGTAAGTCCCAGCAACTAGTAATCAGAGACACAATGCCTCTAAACTAGGGACAGAGGAAGAATCTTTTAAAAATGGATTTGTATATGGAATTTAGCAGTTCAACTTGATAAAAGTTTTGCCTGCATCAGACCATTTCTTGCCTTAAGCGCTGACTTATGTCTGAGCAGCTCATGCATAATCATCAAGAAAAGAAGCCTGACTAATTATATGCAAACTCATAACCACAAAATATGCAAAGTGTAAAATGTATAGAGGAATCCAAACTCCATGTGGTACTATATTTCTGCAGCATAAAAGTATTAACATATAAGTATTTTGTTACAGTTACATGCATTGTTGTATATTTCTGTTTATATTCTGGTTACTTCAGGAAACCCAAAGTGTATATGGACATAATATGAGCATACTATAATAATATGAATAATAATGTCCATACTAAGAAAAAATTATTTGTATTTTTGGTAGAATTAGTAAAAAAAGAGAGACCTGCTTCTTTCACATCGACAACAAGGAGTGTTGGGAATTGAAAGAATCCAGGCAGATAAGTACAATATTTTTTTTTTAAAAAAAGAAAATTCCACCTACACTCAGAACAGTATGGATATTCATGGCTGGCCATTATGACAGATGAGCAGTGTTACCACATGCAAACAATTTATTATCAGGACAAATTAATGCATTTACTAACCATAATTTAGGGTCAGTTTATTTTTGCAGTGGTAAATAGAATCCTTAATATGGTAATCTTACCACTGCATTTTAATTTGAAATGAATTCTGTGTGCTTTGTAAGATGACAATGATGATAGCAGCCTTCTTTTCATGAGGCATCTGTTTCACACATGTGTTTTTTTCTGTGATACTGAGTCACTAAAGCACTGTGAGTAGGCTTTGACACCTATAATGTTTGAATTACAGCTTACCTGAAATACCTCTCTCATTTTGGCCACTTTCTTTGCATGATGCAAAGTTATGGGTGACATTTAATGCTTTGGTGGGGGTGAAAGGAGGTGAAGTCAGTGGTGAATTTAATGTTAGTGATGTCAGTGCTCACCTGAGTCTTGATGGCTGCCTCTTTCACTTGGATGCCACATATTATGAACTCATTTGAGGGAAACACTAGTAAGAAATGCTCAACAGACTCTGGCCTGGTTTGTACAACAAGCTAAGCCAAACCTTGAGTGTATGAACATGGGGTCCCAGAGAGGAGCTCATGAGCTACTTTCCTCTTCCCCAGTCCTTTTCACTGCCACATTGAGTTGAGGCTTGCTTAGCAATGTTGTTTGAACGGAGGCTCTGATTAGACTCTCACCTTGTTCACCATGAACTGTGCAGTGGGAAAGCAAAAGGACCAGGAAGGAGCAAAGTACCTGTGAGCTCCTCTCCAGAAGCCCACATGTTCACACACCCTTGCTAAGCCAATGTTTGGCACAACATGCCATGCAACCTAGCTATATCTATAACGCAGCATAAGGAACCATGCCTGAATCATTCACTGCCTAATTTTAGAAAGGCAAATACTAGAGGAAGCTGTTATATTGCTGCTCCTATGCAGTCTTATTTCCCTTTCAATTGTTTGATTCTTTAAAATAAAACCTTAGCCACAATGATTTACAATAGATTATTGAGAGCTACACACAGGAATAAATGGGACAAAAATATTTTAATAATAATAATAATAATAATAATAATAATAATAATAATAATAAGCCCTGGAGGGCAATGTTGAAGAATGGGGATTCCCGTTAGGTAGTTCCTTCTATGCAAAATGTCTTCAAATTACCCACATCTGTAAGCATTCAGTGTAGCTTTGTGCAGTTTCACCATAATGCATATTGCATATTGATTGTTTTTGTTGAAGTATCACCATATAGGATTTATTTTACTGCTGTTCCTCTGGGACTTTCAGTGAAACAAGACATAGATCTCATCATCACAAGGCAACATCACAGCAAGAGGGGAAAGGAAGAAAAGCTTGTATATAAAATAACTGTACAGATGAAATGTCAACTTGAGCCTTGAAGGTTTGAAATCTCCTTACTGTCGCTATCATAGCACAGTGTAAAACAAGAATTTCTGGTGCTTAATATTTATACCACACAAAAATAGCTGCTGCTACCAGTTTGAACTGCCTCAGAAAAGCCACTGATAAATGCATCATTCAGGAGAAGATTAAACACCTCTTCTCCAATTCCTTTCTCCCGACATGACATCAACATTTAGATTACAATGGTTGCCTTTAAAGTTAAACCTACAATTCTGAATGAGGGCTGTGGTAAATACATTTGTATTTGCTATCTGTTTGAAAGAAATTGCTAGCCTGCCATGTTATAACACAGCCTTTCAAGCCTCAATACTTGCTAAACTTTTTATTGTTAATAATGTTAGCTGCAGGGATCTGTGCAAAGAGGCAAATGGTTTAGGGCTAACAAGGAGGAAACTGCAGGTGATGGCACATTTTTTAAACAGCTGGAATGCTTACTTATTCAAAGATGCTCAAAAATGCAATAAATAAGAGATAATCACTTTAACTATGCACTTATGGAAAATGACTTGAGGGAAACCAAAGATTTATAACCCTAATTTAGATCCAAATGTAATTCAGGAACCTTTAATATATAGAATACATAATCCTAACTAGAGACCTATCCCTGGATTATGAAGGTGATTGATTTTACAATACACTTGAAGATCAGTGATCTTCTGTTACAAATATCAACACATAACTGTATTTGTAGTCTATATTGTAGTAACACTTGTCTGAAAATACATGTTTTGGACCCTATTCAGCAAACAATACATTAAACAATGCCTGCCAAGGGCCTCAAAACTGATCCAGATGTGTTGCAAAAAAAGCAGATTATCAAGTAACTGAAGGACCTTAATACATGGCTATTGTACATAATGCATGTTATAGGAACTTGCAGGGGGGGGGGAGGAAGAGGAAACATTTGTATCAAATGCATCAATTAATTTAATATATTTAATAAATATTTCATTGTTGGGTTTTTTTTATAGCTGACTATACATTAGAGATAGGAAACCCGTAGTCCTCCATATATTGTTGGACTGCAATCTCCATCAGCTAGTTAGTTTGGCCAGCTGTCAGAGATGTTGGGAGTTATACTCCAGCAATATTTGGAAGGTCACTGGTTTCCCTTTACATATATGTATATGGAGGAGGAAAAAAACCCTCCAAAATTTCAGGTAAAATAAAGGTAATAAGAAACGGCCTGACCTCTTAAAAGGAGAGACTGGAACAAGCCAAGTAATCCTAGATGTCTTCCTCCCTGTGCTTCAGTTGCACAAAATAATTCCCCCAACCTCCGTTTATTAAATGCTACAATGCCAACCTGATCATGCAAGATGTATCATCTTCTATATTATGTTGCCTTTTGTGGCGTCAAGATTTAGGAAAGAAAGAATGAGAATGAGAGGGAGAGACAGAAATCATACTTAGAGTTATTGTTCTTAGAGCCTGAAAATGACACTGTTGCAATATGTAGTCATGCCCCAATTTCCAGTGCTCCTATGCTGAAGTCAGCAAATAAAAGCTCCTACAGTGGAGAATGCTGAGATGCCAACCTGTCAAAACCTAAATCAGGGATTATCTTTGTGATGCTTCTATTCCTTTGAACAAGATTCCCTTTGGTGGCTTGCCAAGTTGCTGCTTTGCTGCATATTGTCATGTCTGTCAGTCTCGCTAAAGACATCAGGAACTGCCAAATGTTTGTATAATAAGTGAGGATTGTGGTTTCTCTGTCTTTGCTTGGCTTAAAAATAAATAAATCTCAGTTATTCCTAACATGACAAGTGCAATGCATGTTACCCACGCGCGCGCGCGCGCACACACACACACACACACAATTACTGTCTGAAATGATCCTTAATAAAAAGTAATAGTTATCTCTCTAGATTGAGAGATTTAGCTGTAATTATGGAATACTTAAGTCCTTGGTATGGATCCTCTGTCAGACTTGTTGCCAGGACACTTCACACATTACAATGAAATAATGCTACATACATAATAAAAGATGGTTTGTTCTTTTGCTCATACAGAAAACTGTATATACCATGCAAACAGGAGTGCCAACTTGAACAAAATATTGCGGAGGCCTAGGTAAGCCCTGGCCCACTAAACAGATCACAAGATGCAGTGCACACACACCATTTGAATGGCAGTGCCCATCAACTTGGGGGGCAGCTCCCTCCAATATTTTATTGGGAAGGCTAAAGAGACCTCAGCCCCTAGGAGGTGGCTCCTATGCAAAGTAAAATATGGCCATTTCCAACCAAAGTCATCTGTTGTTTTGTATTCACACTTCTTAATGCAATGAATACTGTCCTTTCTCCCCTCCGAAAATGGGTGAATACAACCTTTTATTTATAATCATTTATATCATAATGTATTTATTCTATGGATGAATGAATGTAAAAAAAATGGACGTGAAAAATGTCACATTAGAAAACAAAACTGACATGGATTTTGCATTCTGATCAATCTTCATCTTTATGAATTCATGTTTATGTAGTGAAACCTCTTCTCTTTCAAATCTTTCTCTAAAGCTCTCTTCCTTTGGCTTATCCCCAGTAGCCTACCTAGATGAAACAAATCCTAAGTATGCATAACAACGTTTGTATATATTCCTCCTCATTATGCTTTCCTTTTTTTCTCCGTTGATGGCTATCTACCTGCTGACAACATTCGGATTGCAGGGGTGTGCGGGTAACCGAGGAGCTAAGTGACAGTGTAGTTCAGTGTCTCTAATCGCCACAAGATTACTTTGATACATAGTAGACTCTAAGCACGTAAGGTTTTAAAGCTCTAGCTGTGCTCTGGCATGGACATCAGGGTTCAAAAAACAAGCTAGCCAAATTTTATATTCAAGAAGAAATTGATGGAGCCTTCATTTAGGACTCAGAGAAGGCCTCAGATTAAGAAATGGCCAAGGGAGGAACAAGAGCAGAAAAAGATGTCAAAATGTTATTGAAATGGAGGAAGACAGATAATCAAACGGCTAAGTAACAAGATAAGGAAAGCTCTAGTTTGTGATTGGGCAGCAGCCTTGGACCCTTTTGAACAGAAGTTAGAGATTCTATCTGAGCGAATTGCAGATTTGACTAATAAAAGCAATGAAGGAAAAAAAAAACCCTCAGCCCTAAACAACCAGGCAGACATTCAAATGCTACAAATGGAGACTGAAGACCTGGCCCTATAAAACTGGAGGAACAATCTGATCAAGAAAGGAGGAGGGGGAAATCACATTTGATCCCTTCTAGAAAATCAGGAAAGAACATAGAAAGAACAAAAATAATTTACAACCCAGCTGGCCCAGACAAAGCAGAAAGCCCCTCCAAAGCTGCAACATTTTATCATGGATACTTTCTCATGAAATATGTGGATTTTTCTAACTTACGCAGGTCTAGCCAAGGCATTTGTATCAAAATGTCATCACAGGAATCATGACATTTATTTTAAATGAACCACAATGAATTGTCAGTGAAGCCCAGAATCTGAGTGCCTTTAATAGCTGAAGACTTCACTCAAGTGCATTAGGGACTGAGTGGTGCATATCTTATCCCTCAAAAACATGCAGCAGATGGGAAAAGAGTCAATTTTACAAACACCCCAACTAAAATGTCTGGTGAAAAATGACTATTATAAGACATCATTTATCCTGAATATTCCCTGAGCACTTCTGCTCTCAGACTTCTATGCATGAATCTTGTAAGGACACGAACCACAGAGTCCTAAAACATTTCTCTTAAGGTGTCCGCAGTCCTCTTCATGATGTTTTTGTTGGTGCAGCAGACTAATGTGACTAGTGCTATGGCAAAAGGAAGGACTTAGTAGAATGTCATAACACTAAGATCAATGACTATTTCATGTTGATCATCTTACTATACTTGTCCTTGAACAAATAGTTTGCATACAAATGATTCTAAAGACAGGTACAATAGTTCCTGAAACCTTCACTAGTAAATATTAAGAGCATCTTATGTGAGGATGTGCTTGCATCACTAACAAGCAACTGCCTTGATTTCTGACAGTCCACGCAGCAGACTTGGGACAGAGGAAATCATGTTTGCACACGTGCTACAGTTTACAACATGGAAAATGAGCAAAACACAACTTCTTTTAGGTTCATTGGCTCCCAGTACGTTTCTGAGCACAATTCAAAGTGCTGGTGTTGACCTTTAAAGCCCTAAACGGCCTCGGCCCAGTATACCTGAAGGAGCGTCTCCACCCCCATCGTTCTGCCCGGATGCTGAGGTCTAGCGCCGAGGGCCTTCTGGTGGTTCCCTCATTGCGAGAAGCAAAGCTACAGGGAACCAGGCAGAGGGCCTTCTCAGTAGTGATGCCCGCCCTGTGGAACGCCCTCCCATCAGATGTCAAAGCGATAAATAACTACCTGACATTCAGAAGACATCTTAAGGCAGCCCTGTTCAGGGAAGTTTTTAATGTGTGATATTTTAGTGTATTTTTGGTTTCTATGGAAGCCGCCCAGAGTGGCTGGGGAAACCCAGCCAGATGGGCAGGGTACAAATAATAAATTATTATTATTATTATTATTATTATTATTATTATTATTATTATTATACTAATAGGGCTGACCGTGAGGTGTGGAAAAGGTTTATTGGTAGGGCCTGATAGCAGGGAGTTGAAATGAAATTTTAAGCTGTTTTCGTCTATTGCAGTTGCACCCCTTTAGGGAAGTTTTTAATGTTTGATGTTTTATCATGTTTTTAATATTCTGTTGGGAGCCACCCAGAGTGGGAAACCCAGCCAAATAATAAATTGTGTTGTTGTTGTTAATGATGCACCCTAGTGGGGCAAGCCGAGTAAGGTACACACAGCACAGGCAGTTATCGACTGTAACATATGCCAACACTTCATCCAACCTGGTGATCTGTGGTTGTCCAGCTTTTGGGCCTACAGCTGCTGCTGTTGAATACCAAGTCAGCTCTGAGTAAGACTGTCTCTCATCTATGATCTGATAGTGGATGAGGAGGCTGATCAGGTCTGTTTACACAGGGACTTGGGTGGGTGAGCAGCAGGACAGAGTTGGTCTTAGGCCCAGCTCACCTGGCACCTATCTTTAGGTACCTAACAAAAACATTCCTCTTATCCCAGGCCTTTGGCTAATTAGACCATCTGCAGGGGGTTATTGTTTTCATTTGTTACTATGTAGTGCATTTTTATATTGTAAACCTCCCTGTGATTCATGTATAGAAATGTAATAAATAATAAATATGCCCATTGCAATGTATTTTTATCTCAATTCCCATAGGATTACTGAAACCAGAGAAAAGATAGGCTTAAACTATGTACTAATAATATTCTGTTCATATATTTTGTCAGAAGGAAACAATTTTACAATTTAAGAGCACTTTTGCAGGGCCCTGGCTCATGACAGAATCATTAGAGACTGGAATGAATAATGTATTTTTTAAATCCTCTAATTATAGACTGACACACACCACAATAGCTCCAAGGAGCTGCTCTAGTTAATTGTGTCAATTCCCAAACTATTCTTTTTCCAGTATCCTTTTCCAGTATCTCTTGCTAATAAGCAGCCCCTATCAATAAGTGCTTCACTAGTGGATCATAAATCAAGATTCATTATCCTCCCACAAAGAAATTATAGTGAATGGAACTGTGGATTTCTCATAGTCTTCAGGTCTCTTGTAATGAATGAAGAAAAACACAGCAGTCTGTTCTATATGACTCTTCAAAACATCTTCATAGTTTCTGTAAAATTAAATACTATGATATACAACTGGATTTTTCTTTGTGTATGTGCACTATGCTAACAACAAAAGTCCAGTTTATTTCTTTATAAAACTAAGGGATTTGAATTTTAATATTAATCTTGCTGTACACAAAAACTACTTCTTTCAGTAATGTTTTTGGCATTAAGGGACAAGAGCAATATTTTACCAAGATAATGTACTAAAATAATAATCTCTAGTTTCCTGTTTATTTGTTTGCAGATTTATAAACCACTTCACAACTAAAAGATACTAAAGCAGTGTGCTATAAGGTAAAATACAAAAAGATTACACAGTAAACTGAAATAAATTAAAAAATTTCTATGACTATGCAAATGATGATGATGATGATGCCCATATGTCTGGGTTGCCCCAGCGACTCTGAGTGGCTCCCAACAAAAAACAGTAAAAGCACAATACGACATCACACACTAAAAACTTCCCTAAACCGGGCTGCCTTCAGATGTCTTTTAAAAGTCACATAGCTGTTTATCTGTCTGACATCTGCTGGGAGGGCATTCCACAGGGTGGGCACGATTACTGAATATTTCAGAAAATGACTGGAATTGTGGGGAAGTCTGTTATGCAGACCACTATTTCCATAAAATAAGTAGCAATGCAAATGCTTAACTTACTTGTACAATAGCATACTTATATTGGAAGTCAGATGAGAAGCTCACATCATGTACAGTAAAATTGCAAATCCAATTATTACAACAGGAAAAAAAGGAGGAAATATACAGAAAAAGAAATCAGTTGTCTTTCTGTATCTACTATATATTTTGAAAATAGTTTGTCTGTTTCTTCTCAATAGGTTGGGCTGCCTCCTGAGATACTGTCATCCTTGGCATGAGGATTTCCAAGGGAGAGGCAGTGGTTTTAGTCAATGATGGGCAATCAGCTGCCATTTTGAATAGAGAAGGCTGTCCAAAATGTGATTTTGGTATGATGTGACTTTATCTTATTTTTTGTATGAAAGGCCAAACCAAACTATGTAGACTTTGAAGTCAGCATGAGGTTCCCGAAGGGAGGGTAGCAGTTTTAATCAATACTGGGATGGCTGCCATTTTTGAATCAAGATGGCAGTCTGAAACATTATTTTGACACTTCACCCAAACTTTAGCATGAAAGGTCCAAACTGTTCTGATTTCAAACTCAGTATGAGGGTTTCCAAAGTGGGAACAGGATGCTGGGCGGGTCTGATCTAACAAAACTGTTTCTCTTATGATCTCACAACAACAAAGTGGAAGAAAACTGCACCGAATTGCATATCTGCATGTATTATCCAGTATAACGAATAATCTACAAGAAAGCAACAGAAAAAGCAAGCAAGTTTTGCAGATAAAACTTTAAGAATTCCAGCCGGATCTGCATGCCTTCTTATGAGTGGAATCCATGACATATTGAAATGTATTACAACAATTTTGTTCCTAACTTTTCACAAGTGTATCATTATTAGAGCTGAGTGAGGAGACAAAGCCTAACTCCTTTCTGAAGCCTTTTCTGCCAAAATACAAGTCTCTGCTGATCAGTTTGCTGACAAGAGAAGAGCAATACTTTGAAATTAATGATGGTAGACTGGCCTTTTGTGCCCTTGTGGCCGCTGGAGCTCAGCATTGCTGCTGCAGTTTCAACAGCACATGGTATTTACGGTATAATGCCAACAACAACTGTATAATATAATCTTTAGTTATAGTCATGTTTAATTATTGCTTTGGACTTCTGCGGTGTGCCCTTTCTCTCCCTCACTTAGAATGTTGAACTTCTTGTTAATTAAGTATAAACTTTCATTAAATTATTCAGTGACATGTGCCCAAACTAATAAAGCAGCTGCAAACAAAGGAAAGAATTGTCATTGTTTTGAAAATAAATGGTTCCATACTTTTGATCTTAATCAAACTGGAAAGGAAAATCTGTTTAGACATCTACATCAAAAACAGGTAGCCAAATTCCACATTTTTTAAAATAAGTGTATCACTAGGAGCATCTGCTGAAAGAAATTTATTGGACTTCTGCATTATGTCATGACAGAAACAAGACAAAAAGAAATAGACTGAGAAGAGAATTGTGACCAAGATCATACTGGTTTTAATAAATATTACTATTTACCACCAAAGATCATCAAATTGCTGTAGGACATTCCCCAGGTATGCAGTAAATTCTACTGGCAATTTCACCACTGAAAATACCTATAAATGTTGCATGTGAATGGATCCCTTAACAATCCTATAAACTAAAAATGAACCTTGGAGAACTGACATTATTGGTAAGCAAACTATCTGTGCTAACCACTCAGACAGACCATTTGAGCATTCTGTTTGGGTAATAGAAATAACCCACACAGTAACCATTTCTTCCCCTTCCTTAGTAAATCAGACACGTAACAGTATACAAATAACTGTTTGGAAGTGTAGCTTTTCCCTTGATAAACAGAAAGAGGTTCTTCCACCACATTCAAACAAGCAAAGTTCCTTCACAGTATCCCATGTATTATGATCAGTGTTGCATTACAATGGCCACTTACCCTATTTCAGGTGGGCAATGGTTGCAGCTCCTTGCTAAATCCTCTATTTCAAACTGCCCAATCCTGGGCATCTGAAAAGGCAGAGCCTCACTGGTAGACCAGGAAGTGGATGCTTAAAAGCCTATTGTGCCTGGCACCTTCAGTGCAGTCAGCAGAAGAACAAACCCTCCCTCCCCTCGTGTCATGCTACTGCAATGTGTCTTGTTTAACCTTATTTTGCATTCTAGCTTGCTTGTTTAATCATATCTTGTTTAACCATAATTTCATTTTAGGTTGCTTGTTTTAACAATGTTTGCCTCCCTGTACTACCTAACCTTGCTATGGTTACCAGTGTTGCCATATTCAGAGCTGGGAAGGAATTTGCCTGCAGACAGATTGGGCCTGTTGGGAGGTTTTGCCTTCCCTATAGCAAAATGTTGCAACTTTCAGCAGGTAGGGCATTGGGTGGAATCCTACTCATCAAGGTCACAGTTGAATTGGTGCTTCACTGTAACCAAATACGTACTCAGGGTATCCCATTAGAGGGGTCTACGTGGAAGTCTCTGTCCAGAAACCAAGCACAGGGTAGGTGGCCATTAGAGTTTTCAGCAGCAGTGTGGGGAGACCATAAACCTTGGCACAACCCTATCAAAGTTTCAGCCCTCCAGAAGAAGGCTAGAATGAATATACACTCAATGCCTGAACCAAAGTCTACCTACATCTGAAATCAATAACATTATGGCCATTTTTAACTTGCGCACTAAAAGTGATCTATCTAGATAAATTATATTTACTTATTTTGAGCAAAGAAGAAATCTGTGCACATAAAAGCCTTCAGTTCTCATGAATTTTCTTACTAGCATTTTTTTTTGTCTCGTGCTCTAACACAAAAACAGCATAGGGAACAAATCATGAAGGTCACCAAAACAAATATAAGAATGCCCCCAACATGATTTCAACATGATTTCAATTAACAAGTGTCAGGGAACTGCCATCGGAGCCAGAGGAGGAGGGAGGGCTCCAGAGGGATTCCGGAGAGCGTCCCAGGAGGGAGAGAGGCAGCCCATCTTCTGGGGAAGGAAATCAGCGTAGCACCAGTGGAGAAGGGGGGCAAATGGGGGAATCGGCGAGGGGGCTCCATGACTCCTCGCCAGAGACCAGCGGGGAGAGCACGGGTCCTCCGCTGCCCACACCCTCCCTGCGCAGAAGGCTTCCACGCAGGGAGACTAGGCGTCAAAGAGCTTCTTTGCTGGAAGAAGTTCAAGAAACACCCACTGACGGATTCTGCCAGTGATTGAGACAGCCACGGATGAGTGGCTGTCCGAACAGAAAGGGTTCACCCAGGTAACCCAGCCCAGCGTGGCGCCGATTTACGCACAAGCAACCCCAGAACCATTACAACAAGATTTTAAACCATCTCAAAAATTGCATAAATAATAAGAAATTGAGCATTAAAATATAAAAATGGTGCCATTTAAATGCATAAATGAATTTGAGAGATAATGTAGCAGAGGCTAACTAGTTCTCCTGGTTTGAATAGTACTGAAATGTTAAAAATATATATATAGCATTAGAAATGGATTTGACAGGCAACTTGTCGGAAAGCAGCTCTTCATCTGGCAAGTTTTTCTTCTTATAAGCCATTAAAAGTTGGCTCTGTATGGCCTATTCTACTTATAGCTCAGGGATGGTATAGATGGAAAATGGATCCTAGTCATTAGTCTACTGGTTTAGAAATTGGTCCAAAAAAAGTAGAAAAGGGGTAACTTTGTGTTTGTTCTTGGATGACAGTCCACATCACTTTTTATCCAAGACTTAATATAGTTCACTAGAACATAGTTTAAGAATCTTTGATGTACTGACTATACATTTTGTAGATACCAGAATAATGGGAATGATATAGGAAGCTGCATTACTGTATATCAGGGATAATAGGAACATAGGAAAGTGCCTTAGATTAGACTGTCCATCTAGCCCAGTATTTTCTACTCTGACTGGTGACTACAGAGTCTCAGGCAGAGGGTTTTTCTTGTCACCTGATACCCCATTCTTTTAATAGGACATACCAGGGAGTGAGCTCCTGTCAACCTAGCAGTTCGAAAGTAGATAAATAGGTACCGCTCCAGCGGGAAGGAAAATGGCATTTCCGTGTGTTGCTCTGGTTTGCCAGAAGTGGCTTAGTCATGCTGGCTACATGACCCAGAAGCTGTACACTGGCTCCCTTGGCCAATAAAGCAAGATGAGCACCGCAACCCCAGAGTCGGTCACGACTGGACCTAATGGGCAGGGGTCCTTTACCTTTTACCAGGGATTGAACTTGGGATCTTCTGCATCTAAAGCATGTGTTCCATCAATGTGGTAGAAAGATGGCAAAAGACCTGGAAAGTTATATATACGTCACAGGAAAGGATCAGCCAAGGAGAGGAAAATCTGGCTGGCACTTTCACCGATGAACCAAACAACAACATAATCCATGTTATTGGAGTAAGATTACTCTGTGTCTCCTCTGCTAAAGCATATAATCCAACCTATGGTGCAATGAATTCAAGCACCAGGAAAACCATGCCTTTATTATTGCTTATCAGACAACTGATCCAAAATGTGGCTGCTTAGACCATATAACACCAGTCCTAAAAGATCTACAGTGGTACCTCGGGTTAAGAACTTAATTCGTTCTGGAGGTCCATTCTTAACCTGAAACTGTTCTTAACCTGAAGACCACTTTAGCTAATGGGGCCTCCCGCTGCCGCCACGCTGCCGCCATGCAATTTCTGTTCTCATCCTGAAGCAAAGTTCTTAACCCGAGGTACTATTTCTGGGTTAGTGGAGTTTGTAACCTGAAGCATCTGTAACCTGAGGTACCACTATACTTTGGTTTACAGTATGATTCTGAGCACAATTCAAACTGTTGATGCTGACCTTTAAAGCTGTAAACACCCTTAGCCCTGTATACCTGAAGGAGGACCTGCACCCGCATTGTTTAGTCCGGACACTGAGGGCCAGTTCCAAGGACATTCTGATGAGAAGTGAAGTTTCAGGATCTTCTCAGTGGCACCTGCCCTGTGGAACACCCTCCCATCAGAAGCCTAACAGAGTGGCTGGGGAAACTCAGCCAGATGGGCGGGGTATAAATAATAAATTATTATTATTATTATTATTATTATTATTATTATTATTATTATTATTACAGATAAACAACTACACAACTCTCCAAAGACATCTGAAGGCAGCCCTGTATTGGGAAGTTTGATGTTTGCTGTGCTTTTATTATGTTGGAAGTCACCCAGAGTGGCTGGGGCAGAATGAAATAAAATGCTAAAAATAAAATAAAATAAACCAGTTGGTTGGAAAGGACAGTTCCTGCTGTATGGTTATAACTGCAGCTGGACTGATGTGTCTAGAAATGATGCTATGTAACTATTTAGCACCCTTTCTAGTGTGTTTGGATGGGGGGCAGGGGAGATGGATTTCCCAATAGGTCCATGTGTGACCAGTGTAAATTGGTCTTCATTGCTGCTTATAGCATACAAAAATGTACCTTTTGAATGTCTGCTTCCATTAGTCTTAAATTCTTCTCTTTTCCCAATTGACTTTTTCATCATAGTTCCAAGAGGCATGTAAATTAAGCAGTATGATTGAGATCAATAGGGGAGCAGTGTCTTACAACTGAGTGGAGAATTGGTCACAGACAGATTAGCAAAATGATAACAGTTAATAATGCCACTTTTACACCATTTATTTATAGGCAATGAAAAGCTCAGTAATTAAAACTCTAACCTTTTCTAGTTTTCACACTTCTGACTACAAGACCTCTCACATTATCACAGGGTTTTTAAAGCTGTTATTTGCATTTCTGAAGTTGCCTTCTTTAAAGAGATTTTGCAAAGGAGGGTAGGCAATGGTTTTAGTTTAAAAATTGTGCCTCTCTATATGTTCATTTTTGGGGGTTGAGGGAATCAGTAAAGACATATAAGAAAATGTGCCTCCTAATTTAACAGTTATTAAAGTATTTTGTTGTTTTTAAATCCTACCCAGAAATCTACCTGAGTATTGTCATTACTCTTTAGCTTTGCTTTTGACACATGAGTCCAACCCCATGCAATGCAGAAATATCAAATAAAATTATAGATGGCCATCCAACCTTTGCTTAAAAACCTCCACCACCTTCTGAGGAAGCCTGTTCCTCTGTTAAACAGCTCTTACTGTCAGAAAGTTATTTCTGATGTTTAGTCAGAATTTCCTTTCTTGCAACTTGAGTGCAGACCCTTGCATTTGCCCCTACTGAAATTCATTTTGTTAATTTAGACCCAGTTCTCCAATCTGTTAAGCTCATTTTGAATTCTGATTCTGTCTTTTGCGGGATTAGCTACCTCTCCTAGCTTAGTGTCACCTGCAAGTTGGATGAGCACACCCTCAATTCCTTCATCCAAGTCATTTATGAAGACATTGAACAGCAACAGGTCCAGGACAGAACCCTGCAGCACCCCACTTGTCACTTTTTTTCAGGATTATGAGGAACCATTAGTGAGCACTCTTTGGCTTCAGTCATTCAGTCAACCAACCACAAATCCAACTAACAGAAATGTCACCCAACCCACATTTTACCAGCTTCTCTGTAATAATAGCATGGGGGACTTTATCAATAGCCTTACTGGAATCAATGTACACTATGTCCACAACATTCCCCTGATCCACCAAGCTTGTAGCTCTATAAAACAAATGAAATGAGATTCATTTGGCATGACTTGTTTTAGAGAAACCCATTATGGTTCTTAGTAATCACAGTATCCGTTTCTAGGTGCTAACAAACCAATTTTGTATCTATACTACAGGCATAGGCAAACTCGGCCCTCCAGATGTTTTGGGACTACAACTAACATCATGCCTGGCTAACAGGACCAGTGGTCAGGGAGAAAATGAAAAGAAACAAAAAAAGAGAAGAAAAAATTGAGAGAGAAATAAATTTTACCTCCGATTAGACTCATTGTACTGCTGTTCCTAATTTGGTCCTAAGGCAACAATTTTGTTTCAGTGTCGGACACCCATCTGTCAAATGGGAATAAAAATAATTCTCATGTGGAAGGTGGACACCATATAGACTGCTTTGGAAGTTTTGCAGAAAGCTTCTGCAGGTGTCATTAGGTCCAGTATGGATGGCCCTCATCTTAATGCCTAGAGATTAAGGATGTTTGTTGTCTTTAAGTTTAATTTAGGAGTTAGCCTGAATTCAGAAGAGCACACATGCTCTGAGCTGAGCAAGACAGACAGCTGGAACTTTGATGGTGCTGCACCACCAAAATCAGTGGCTTTAAAGAGGAGTCAACAGGATGGAGGAAAGGGAGAAATTCAAATAAAACTAAACGTTACCATCTGCTGCAATTCTAACCCTTAAAGTTGTCTTAGTGTCAAACCACAGCCAGAATAGTAACCCCCATTGTGCCAGCTGCAAATGTGGATTAACAATGTAAGAATGGAGAGAAACAATTTACTTTCTTAGTACATGACAGGCTTGTACAGAATATTTACTTTAGCCCTATCAGAACATGTTAAGGTGCCTGTGGGAACATTTGAGGCCACATCTGGATGTCATGTGCACCAGCAACACTTCTGAACTGATGCATATTTGACTGAGTGTAAAGGGGGATGGTTAATATTTCAAAGGGTTTCAACATGAGGATGTGAGGATGGGAACTCTGATTAGTGGGGTTTCCACTCCATGTTAGAAATACCTTGTGTGATGAACGCAACCCCTTTTAGACTCAGTCAATTACATGTTAACTTAGGAGCATTGCAGGCATGCACATCACCCAAGGAGTGAAGTTAACTCCATGCATTCCTTAGGAGCAGCTTTGTTCCAGGAAAACACCTGAAGACAGTTTTGATCATTCCAAACAGAACGGTGGTGGCAGGTCATTTGTTAGCATTTCACCTCATACAAATCAATATAGCACCTTACAACATTTGGTGAAATAAATGAAAAGGAATGTTTTCACATTTTGCAGTGGTAGCTTTTAACAGAATGAAAACAATCTCAAGATGATCCACTCTCTAAACTTTAAGATTGTAATTAGAGCAAACTCTCCAGTTATATTGATACCGGGAAAGGGTATATTGGCACTAAACTTATCATTTGCAAAACAACTGCACATGAATGTTGTTAGAAGTCTCTGTTTCTCAACAGGCTTAAAAACTAATCCTTTTCCATAAAGGCATGGATGTGTCACAGCACAGTAGTTCCATTGCTAGGAAACCGATCTCTGCCTGATGCACTAATGAAAGAAATGCTGTACATTCCTGATAACTCTTTGTAGGTTAGCTTTGGTCACAAATCTTTTCATGGTTAACACACAGCACTGTTGCATTTAAGTACTTCTCACTGCCTATATGTTGTCCTGAACAGTAATTCAGTAAATTCAGTAAGATGGAGAGTTTTAGAAGATGGAGGAACCAGTGACTCTTTGCTGTGTTGAAAAGTTTCATTCATAAGAATCCTTTACTGCTGTTCTATTATCATCAGACCAGACAATTTCTATCCTCATCCTCTACAGATCCACTAAGGAATTTGCAACACTGCACTAGAAGAACATGTTGAATGTGTACAATGTGCAACATACTAGAGATAAGTGGCTTTTGTCAGAATCTAATTCTGAGAGGCTGAACCAGCACTATCTCAACAGCCCCAGCATTTGTGCTGGTTGCTGCTGGACCACTGGGGAGTAGCAAGCTGGGTATTGGCCTTTATAGCAACATCACTGCACCCTGGCAGACTGCTGGGATTGGAAAGGAAGGGAATCATAGTTTGCCGCATGAGGATGCTGTCCTTCTGGAGAGCACTGCTTTAAGTGGCTGCTTGCCTAAATCTGCCTAGATTTAAATCAAATAAGAGCACAGCTGTTTTGAGAACTGTGAGGCCAAAGTAGCATTAAATTGTGAGGACAAAGTAGCATTAAAATGGCATGTTACTACTGCTTTACCTTCAACAATTAAATGTCTTTATTTTTTTCCGTTTATATCCTGTCTTTCATTAGTTCACGACCACAGGGTTGGAGGCAGCATAAAATATACGTAAACATTAACAGCACAACTATGAATTAAGCAACAATAAATTTCTCCCAACAGTTTTGACTATTTTCTCGAAAATAATCTGAGAGACATACTTTGTTGTGTAGTAGTATCTCTGCACAAAACTGTCAAGTTAGCATTAATAAGCTTTAAAAAAGCAGCTGAATATAGTTCCACACTCCACTGTATTGGGCAGATATTTGCAACATGTATAATGACTGTGTGATTCCAATGTCTGATTTGAGTTAACTTCTTTATATACCTGCATAGAGTTTGATCTTTTCCTTCCTCAACAGAAAACAAAGGGTGGATTGCTCAGTTTTGGTCCATTATGTTAAAGCTGTCATGCTTTCACTAATTAATTTTGCAAAGTACCACCTGTTGGCCAAGTGTTTCAGAGCTGTTAGATTTGCCCTCATTTTTTGGGTCACTGTCTGTTTAGATTCTGAAGGGCTGAGAAGCATGACAACACATACAAGGCCAGAGGCAATGTTCTCATAGTGGAAATGCTGGATTAAAAATGCACACACACACACAATTCCCCACCCCCACCCCCAGCACATGCAATGAACCACACACAAGCTACAAAGTATAGCTCCAAGGAAATAAACTTCAGGATTTGCATATTTCTACAGAAACTGGAATCAAGATATATTGTAGCTAAAAACAGCATTCACACACACAAAGTTATCACTATTCTTTGCTATCTCTAATTTGCAGCAATGACATTAATAATTCTCATAGATGAGGGGAAATGTTTAGGGCCAATGATCTAAAAATATTTCCAGAGATCTAAAAAACAATAATAACAAAATAAGTTCCTACCATATTTAATAAATATTTAGAGGTCTGGCAATTATAAAAACAGCAGTTGTCTGTTAATGTTTTTAAAAGGAATGCTTTCCCACACCATTGCTTTTCAGAAAAAAACATCAGCATTGGTATTATCCACTATCAATACCACCAATATCAGTGAACTTCTTGTTGCTATTGTTTAAAATCAATGGACAGTGTCACAAGAGCAATTCAAGAAAACCTGCTCTGAGCAAGACAGCTAGACATATCCTAGAACAGAGGCAATTTAATGAGAATTATTTATTTTTTACAAAATCAATATTTGTTAACAATTTGCTGCAAAATCTGGGTCAACGAATTTACCTTATTTTGTTTTGTGTGTCCCCCCCCCTCCCGAATTAACCACACTAAGAATGTATCAAATAAATGCAATCTTAGGAGTTCAGATTAAATGAACTCCTTTAAAATGTTTATTCACTGTGTCTAATTGTAATAAAATATTGTTTGACAAATCAGAAGCATGTTTAATACTGCTGTTACAAAGAATGACTACATTGAAAGCACATCAGTTGCTGCACAAAATATATATGTGAGACAGCTGGTAGCCAGAAAAGTTATATTAAGCAAACAACGCAAGGAACAGAAAGGGAGAGGAGGATTTCAGTATAATGAGCAATGTGTTTGAACTTCAGGATACTCAGGTGGCAGTGGAAGAGAATGTTAGGGGAGACAAACATAATTCTGACCACAGAATATGATAGTAAACCCCTGTAAACCCAGACCATTCAATGGGTCCATGAAGGAAACAGTATGGAATGCATCAGCTTAGGGGCCACTAGGGGCACATCGGAAGATGGCTGACAATAACATCTCTCCGACCCACACGAGGTAATTAGAAGGCTGTGATGGGAGTAAATAGCCTCCCTACCCCCCAAGGTTGTGGGGGGCTGTCCTTGCCTGCTGTGCCCTACACCACCCCCGAATTTGTGGGGATGGGGGACTAGGCAGAAAGCCCTCCTGTGGATCTCGGCGCTCCTGGATGCTGTCTCTGATCCTCGCCTCTAGCTGCAATAACTTCAAAAGAAACAATTAGGAGGAAGCGAATGCACATATTTCAAGGAAGGAGTGGGAGTAAAGACTGCTAAAAGAAGAGATCTCTGATAAAACAAGACGAGTCGGAGGAACAAGAGTAAATCATGAGAAGATCACCAAGGCTCGGTATGGCAAAGGGACTGGATGGAGAGGGGGAAAAAACTTTCCTTTTTTTCCTCTATGTGATTAACCAAGAATCCCGCCCCCCACAAGTCAGAAATGCCATTTTAATGACTTAAGCTGTGGATTTATGACTGTGTGGAGATAATTTTCTGCCCAAAGCATGTTTCAAGAAGATCATGGAAAGTATAAGAGCTTTGGAATGACACAGTTAAAAATACCGTCGCCATGTTGGCAAGTTCTGTCGGAGGACTTAAGTCTGGGAGGAGGAACAGAGCTGCTTTTATATTGTGGGTGAGACTCCTCAGAGGGACTTAAGAGCGACAGATTTGCGAGATTAATGATGGAAAGAGCGATGTTATTTATGAAAGCGATGATATATGGAAACCATCTTGATATGAGGATTGGACGAATGGAAAAATTCACACAGGATTATAATTGGTGTTTATCTGCTTAAGGAGATTATCAGAAGAGATCATAAAGAAAAAAAGAAAAAATATATACGAACAAGATGAGATGTGGAAACAGCAAGAGAAGATTGGATAGAATTATGAACATTATTTGGACTGATTTGGATATTAACGCAGTAGCAAGAAGATGATCGGAATCCCCCTTCGGAACTTGAAATATGGGTCCCCTCAACAAAACTTTAAAATTCGGCTTTGTAATTCGGAATTTATGTGATTTGATTTGATTTGATTGGTCAGTTAATAATTTTTTTTAAAGGAATGCATCAGCTTGATGTATTTTATTATTATTCACTACCCACCCTTAATCTTAAGGTCCCAAGGCAAGTTACAACATAAAATGAACATAATAAAAACAGTTTAAAATAACTTACAATCACAAAAATAACGCAGGCCCCCAAAGTAATATGTATTAAGGCAATTTCTTGCTATACAAGAATGACTGGTATTGCATATAGTTGGATAGACCAGCGACACTGACATTTCAGTATGCCAAGTACTTGACAGCACAGATGCAAGCTAGTTCTACAATAGCTAAAGAAAACTGAAATGGGGATTTACCTTGAAGATAAGGATGCATTAAGGGAAAGTCACATCTCTATTTAGGATGCTACTGTGCTACTGCAGCTGCTCAGGGGGCGGGGAACCACACTGATCCATCTTTACTATAGTACAGGTGAGAAGATATTAGAGAAACTATTGTGGGAATGGCCACATGCCCCACAACCACTCTTCTCCTGGTAGTAATTAGGCTTGAAAAACGTGTTTTTCCTTTCCTTTCCTTTCCTTTATACTTAAAACTGGGTTCTCTTCTTGGAGTATGAGCTGGGGAGGCACTCCTAATCTCCCTACCGTCTATTTGCGTGTCGAGGTCCCCAAGCCACCCCCCAATAACTCACACATCACACATCAATTTTGGTTTGGGTTTTTGGCACAATTTTGGCCACAACTTTATTTAAATACATCCAAGTGAGTGGTTGCTTAGGCACTGGTTCCGACTATCTGTCCTTGCCGAGGGGACAGAACTGACTTCCGGATTCCAGCGAAAGCCAGTGCGGGAAACAAATTTTGGGGAGAAAATGAAGCTGGGCCTCAGTCCCTCACTTCTCACCCTCATGCTCCTGGTGGCTTGTACAGCCCAAGTCCAATGCCAGGGACAAGGACGAAAAGAATGGCAAGCCCCTGGATTCCTTTAACGGAATTCCCTTTCTGCACCACCATTGGAGGGGTAGGCACTTACTCCTCCACCAACCAATTTGAACCAATGCCTAACCACCAACCTTACAAGTTGTGACGATTTGCTACGCAGTAGGCAAAACCAAATGGTACCAGCTAATCAGCCAAATGGACAAATTCCTACCAGGCCCCTGCCTCAAAGCAGACAACCCCATGACAGGCATAGCAAGGTCAAGCAAACACCCCCCCCCCAATACTGGGAGGGTGGGCGGGTGATCCGGTGCAAGCAGCCAAGAGAACGCTCAAAGTTGGGCGACCAGTATTTAAAATCTCTGACCCCTCCTTCAAAATTGGCAACAAGCAGTTCTCCCCAGCTTAACCAATACACTGCCTGGGTCCCTCCACAAATCCGCCCAGCAACAATGGGGTGGCTTGTATCCCCCACTGCAACACGCGCTCTCTGCTAGGGAGAACACATTTTCCAGGAGGTTCAGCCTCCCGCAATTTATTTATTTTTATTTATTCATTTATTTTTTACATTTGTATAACACTGTTTACAACATAAAAATACAATATAGTAGAACAAAATGCAGGATAAAAATAAGAACAACAAAAAAACCCCAACAATGCCCCCCCCAATTAGATTTGAGAGTAAAGCATGTCTTATCTTGGCTTCTTTCAAGCCTAACATTAGCACAGGGCTACTATCGAGGACCGGGGGTTCATAGCTGGGCAGGGAAGGGTAAAAGAAGCTTTTTATTATAACTTGTAGAAGGTTTATATTTGAAGCTTAATTGCAGTGCAGTGGGAGGTGTTTTTGGCAGGGAGGGTCATAGCTGTATGTGCCCAGGAAAATCTTTGCAGGCTCATGTTTGCCCATGGTCACTGTGCTGGTAATTCATTGAATACACAGCCAATAGAGGTGCAGTGGTCATGGACACACTCCATTTCAGTGCAGTTCAGTATACCAATGAAATGTGATGCATGCAACCAGATTCCGGGAAACAGGGAAAACTTGTTACTTATGGGAACTAGAAATGTTTTCTGAATATTTTATCAGACATTGTTGTTCTCTGTTAGCTTTTACATCTCAAGTTTAAATAAAAAGCTCTAATGAAATATCAAACCCCATAATAATAATGGGGGGAAACCCTGAAACAAATTAAAATGCAATCATTAAGGCAAGGTACATGGTGGTGGTGGTGGGGATTAAGGAAGCCGCATTTTCATCATTGTCAAAACTTTCTGGCCTTTTCATTCATATAGATCGACCATTCCCCTGCAAATACAATTTCGCTACTACCTGCCCTCTTAGCATAGGGCAATTTTTTCCATTAACTATATTTCCTGTCTTTTTGCAAGGTACTCTACAACCTAAAGAATTGATTTTTATATTCAAGATGAATCATATTTTTTTCTGCCTTGAAATAAGATTCATTACAGCTTTGTAACAGGCAGCACTAGTGTATTTGAACTCAGAAAGTCACTTTAGTAGTCTGAATATTGAGCCTAAACTTCAGGCTAGTTCTGCCCCGCAGCAGGGTAAAACAATCTAAATCAGGCAGCACAATAAAAGGATACAGATAAAAGCAGAAATTGGTGCAGCAAGACTTTTAAAATGCATTGACTCTGGCAGAATTGGAGGTGGGGGGAGGTTTCTCTTTTGGGTTCTGCTTCAGACAGCAAAATGTATCCAGAGAACAATGCCTGTATGTTAATAATAATAATAATAATAATAATAATAATAATAATAATAATAATTTATTATTTATACCCTGCCCATCTGGCTGGGCTTCCCCAGCCACTCTGGGCGGCTTCCAAAAAAAAATATTACAATACTGTAATACATCAAACATTAAAAGCTTCCCTAAACAGGGCTGCCTTCAGATGTCTTCTAAAAGTCTGGTAGTTGTTGTTCTCTTTGACATTTGGTAGGAGAGTGCCACTACTGAGAAGGCCCTCTGCCTGGTTCCCTGTACCTTGGCTTCTTGCAGTGAGGGAACCGCCAGAAGGCCCTCGGTGCTGGACCTCAGTGTCCGGGTAGAACGATGGGGGTGGAGACGCTCCTTCAGATATACTGGACCGAGGCCATTTAGGGCTTTAAAGGTCACCACCAACACTTTGAATTGTGCTCGGAAACGTACTGGGAGCCAATGCAGGTCTTTCAAGACCGGTGTTATATGGTCTCGGCGGCTGCTCCCAGTCTAGCTGCCACGTTCTGGATTAGGGTCACCTTCAAAGGTAGCCCCACATAGAGCGCATTGCAGCAGTCCAAGCGGGAGATAACCAGAGCATGCACCACTCTGGTGAAGCAGTCTGCAGACAGATAGGGTCTCAGCCTACGTACCAGATGGAGCTGGTAAACAGCTGCCCTGGACACAGATTTGACCTGTGCCTCCATGGACAGCTGTGAGTCCAAAATGACTCAAAGGCTGTGCACCTGGTCTTTCAGGGGCACAGTTACCCTATTCAGGACCAGGGAATCCTCCACACCTGCCCGCCTCCTGTCCCCCAAAAACAGTACTTCTGTCTTGTCAGAATTCAACCTCAATCTGTTAGCCGCCTTCCATCCTGTTTATGGTTCTGGATGTAGATATGCTAAGAAATCAATTCATTAGGTGAGGGCTAGCCAACCCTTTTCTGCCTGAGGGTTGTCATAGCTTGAAGAGCTGGCTTCTACTTTTTAAATATGGATTGCTGTGACAACTCTCATTTTACATACCCATGGAAAAAAGGACAAATGGGAACCCTACGTGTTGGTCAATCCTCTGATAGCCACGTTAGTGGAGAGTATGGCCAAATTAAAAGTCGACATCGTCAAAGTTGTCATGGAAACAAAGGAAAGTTGTCTTTCCTTTGTGCACATCCACATGTACTCATACATACCACACAAACAGTGCACACATGACCTGACCATGAAGACTGCATACACACTCACATTCCCATCACAGCATTGAACTTGTCGGATAGGTTTAAATCTACAAAGTCTAATGCTACAATATGATGTGGTTTAAACTTCTCATCCCAGCAGAGCATTGCAACAGGGAAATTTCACTTGACTCTATAAGGAGCATATCCATCTAATCCTATATTCATGATTTCATACTGCTGCTGCTTCAAAGTAGCGGGCAGAACAATATGTATAAATTAAAATTACAGTGAAACAGAGCAATACAAATGTACCTAAATATAAAAAAGAATGACAACCTACACATAGGTGATCACAAACATGCTAGTCACAGTTCTTTATTTGGTTCCATGTTTATTTATTGCTTTCAATATTTTGGGCAAATGATTGGCTCTGCAATAATGTAATATTGAGTTAGCACCTGAAGTTCATATACATATGTTGAACCTTGAAATGTGATCTTCTGGTGGCACTTGGGTTCCAGTTACATCATGAAGCACATTTCAGCTACAGTGGAATTTGGATGCTGGCACTGGAACACTGAACAGGCCTATAGATAAACATTTCTCTAAGTGTTTATCTTCCTCTGGGATCCGAAAATTATATTAGCTCTTCACATTATTTCCAACAGATGGCTAAGCTGTAGTGAATGGAAAAGGCTCTGCCTAAAATTCAAGCCATTTGGAGCTTGAGGACCATATCATATCCCATCAGTATTCACTATTCTTTTTCACTTTTTGTTCTGAGCTGCTTGATTTACTTTTAGCCTTACTATATTGTGACATACCTGTCCAGATACCAGTCTCCCTGGATAAATAAACACATATTCTATCTTAAACTATGGTGATGAGATGGATATATACTAGTGCAGGGCAGGCAGCTTGCAATTTCGACTTTTATGAAAATTCTGGTGCGTATACTGATTTTGGTAGCAATCCTATGACTTTGGGAGTAACTTGCATTTATTATTTCTGAGTAAACATGCATAGAATTGCTCTGTAAATCTATTTACAGTTTGCTTTAATTTAAGCACAGGTTTTCCATTAGGGTGTTTTATTATGCTCTGGTCCAATAGTCCAGTGAAGCAGGAAAAATCAGAAAGGTTACTGACAGAAAGGAAAGCGAAGAAAGTATTTCTGTCAAACCAGCATGGTGCGCACGCACACACACACACACACAAATATTTGTATATACTTTCTTAGGTCTCCTTTCAGTCAGTAACCTTTCTGATTTTATATAGGCTGCTTGATACTATAAATAAATAAATAAATAAATAAATAAATAAAATACGCCACACATTCAAAGCGGTTTACAAAATATGCATAAGAAGAATATAAAAAGTATGTTGCCAAAGTCCACCCAGTTCAGCGTTCAGTCTCCAGTACCAGCTAGTCAGATTCCTCTGAAAATAGTAAATTCCTGTGACTTTCAGTTATAAAAGAAATAGTCTTTATGACTGAAAAAGATTAAAAATTAATGTTCAATATAATAAAGTTATGTGAACTCAAACACTAATCCAAAAATGTCATTTAAACAAAAAATATTCGGTATTAATATAGCTAATGCTGGAGAATTCTCTACAAAAAACTACATTTTTACATTACATCGTTTTGAATACTATTAAATATGCGCAATGCCAATATTTGCGTGTTCAGACCCAGAGACGCCCCCCCCCCTAAATAAAGACACATTTGACTTAAATTTTAGTTTTGGTTTTGGGCAGAATTTAGGCCACAACTTTATTGATTACAGAAAAGTGAGTGGTTCACTGCCCAGATACTCCCCTGGACTCAGGCACGGGCACAACCCCCTCTTGAGGGTTGACCAAATCAAGCTGAGTCCCTGGATTCCTTTTAACAGAATACCTTTCACATAGGGATGGCAAGACTATTCTCCCATCCCTATCGCATGTGGAGGACTCCCTGGTCCTGAATGGGGTAACTGTGCCCCTGAAGGACCAGGTGCGCAGCCTGGGAGTCATTTTGGACTCACAGCTGTCCATGGAGGTGCAGGTCAATTCTGAATCCAGGGCAGCTGTCTACCAACTCCACCTGGTACGCAGGCTGAGACCCTACCTGCCCGCGGACTGTCTCGCCAGAGTGGTGCATGCTCTAGTTATCTCCCGCTTGGACTACTGCAATGCGCTCTACGTGGGGCTACCTTTGAAGGTGACTCGGAAACTACAACTAATCCAGAATGCGGCAGCTAGACTGGTGACTGGGGGCAGCCGCCGAGACCACATAACACCGGTCTTGAAAGACCTACATTGGCTCCCAGTACGTTTCCGAGCACAATTCAAAGTGCTGGTGTTGACCTTTAAAGCCCTAAATGGCCTCGGCCCAGTATACCTGAAGGAGTGTCTCCACCCCCATCGTTCTGCCCGGACGCTGAGGTCCAGCGCCGAGGGCCTTCTGGCGGTTCCCTCATTACGAGAAGCAAAGCTACAGGGAACCAGGCAGAGGGCCTTCTCGGTAGTGGCACCCGCCTTGTGGAACGCCCTCCCATCAGATGTCAAAGCGATAAATAACTACCTGACATTCAGAAGACATCTTAAGGCAGCCCTGTTCAGGGAAGTTTTTAATCTGTGATATTTTAGTGTATTTCTGGTTTTTATGGAAGCCGCCCAGAGTGGCTGGGGAAACCCAGCCAGATGGGCGGGGTACAAATAATAAATTATTATTATTATTATTATTATTATTATTATTATTATTATTATTACCAGTGCCTATCTGCAACCTTACAAGTTGTGATGAATTGCTGCACAGCAGGTGAAACCCAAATGGCTACAGCCAAGTGGGAAAAATTCCTGCCGTTCCCCTGTCCCAACGACAGGTGACACACGACGGCATAGCAAGGTCATTCGCAAAATGCCCTAAAATTAGGGAGAGGCGGGCAGGTGTTCCGATGCACGAGCCAAAAGAGGAAGCTCTGGGACATGTGATTAGGTTTATATAGTCCCTTGATCTGTTTAGACTGAACCCCATCGGCCAGATTAAACCCAGCAACGAGGGAGCTACCAACTGGGTATTGTGGCTATCCTATATACCCACCCACAACCAGGAGGTCAGTCTCCAGGTCTCACCGCAACACGTGCCCTCTTTTTTGGAGGACATGATTTATCAGAAAGCTATATATATAGTTATCAGAAAGCCATATATATAATATACTTAGCATAGAGATATGTATATGCAACCTATATGTTCACTTCAACTTGGCTGCCATTAGCAAAAAAAGTGACCAATTGATAAACTTTTCATTTTGTGTTTGGGATACTGACATTTTCCTGAAGTAATCTTTTACATCAACACTCTTGCAGACCTTGCAGTCTTCAACCCCTGCTTCCCCCCTTTTTCTTTTGCAGTGATAATGTTTGCTTCCTAATCTCTTAGCTATCAAAAGTTACAGAGACACCATTTCCTGTAGGCTACTTTACAGCTAGAATGAAGCAGTATTTCAGGCCATCCGCTTCCTAGGCAAATCTAAGCATAAAGGACTAATCTGCTGGATTCTGACAGGGACACAAACTATGAGCAGACTGCAATCACTTTCCATCTAAAAATGGGAACAGCTGTACTAAACATATGGAGCTGCCATGGAAGAAAAGCGCCTAGGTTTGTCGAGTGAGACCCTAATCAAAGTGATTGATGCTGGATATGATGCACCAATTCAGCAGAAATCCCTTTTGAATGAAGACACTCCGGAGATAAATACAAAATGCTCAAATAAATGGGACAGCCTGCAACACCTGCAATACCTCAAGGATAAATGTTAATAGTCTTCTGAGTTATGTTTGCTATGAATCATTTTCCTCCAACACTAAATATTTAAACATAGAAAGTGCAATGGTAAAGTGGCCATTGGCTCAGCGATTATACCAAGAATGTCCTGTTGGCAGAGCTGGTACATAATCGTTAAGCAAAACTTAACATGGATCCAGCTGTTCACCTGCTATTCAGTCAAGATTTTATAGTTTCCCAATAAAAAGAATGTTTATATTTGGTACTTGCCTTGAAGAAGAGTTCACAAAAATTACTTTCAGGTATGATGCAATCTGAATCCCAGGCAAATTCAGCTCTCCTGCTAAATTTGCTTTTGCTGAAAGATCAGGTGCATCTTGAACTAGCCTTAGCCTAACGTCAACACACCTGCAGAAAGGGAAGATCAAAATGGAGATTGGTGGCAAACACCAATGCACCTGGTGGTTTTGCAGGCAAGGGCAATGCTAGGGCCTACAGTAACACAAAATAATGGCTCTTTTCTACTTTGAGACAGAATCAAAGCTTTGGAGTATTACTCCTTATTTTGTGTATGCTGGACCAGCCTTGCTTCCAGGGTTTATAAGAGGGAGGTCATAGAAGGAGATTTTGCCTTCGCTCCTTAATAAGGAGCCTCACGCCCACTCCTCATATTAATATGTTTGCTCACGAAAAAGACATTCCCATGATGAAAATTGTAACTTGTGGCTGCTTATGAAAAGATAGGGGAGAAATTCAAATCAGTTTGAATCAAAAGGGGCATCTACCTAATTTGCACTTTCTGAAGCAATATGCAAATTGGATGCAAGCATGTCTATATTAGGAGAAATATTATATTGTAGACTCATGTAGAATGTAGAGAACTGAATTTAAGACTAGAAAAATGAAAAACTGAGAGAACTAAAATTGACAAATTCAGCCAAGATAAATTAGATGCTGGTATTTTGAGACAATATTTATTTTTGCTTTTATATCCCATCTTTCCTTGAAGGAGGTCAAAGTGACATTCATTGTTCCCCTTCTCCATATTACCCTCATAAAAACCCATCAAGGTAGGTTACACCAAGAGATGGTGATTGGACCAAGGTTACCCAGTGAGCTTCATGGCTGAGTGTGTATTTGAACCCTGTTCTCCCAGGTCATAGTTCAACACCTTAACCACTAAACCACACTAACTCTATATACTATTATTTTAAAAAATCTGTATACCTTTCTTATACTAGTGCTTGCTACCTTTAGAAATGTGTAGGTGATGTTTAAGTTTGTAAACATCATCATAATAAAATGTTAATTATTTGTATGCCATCCATCTGACTGGATTGTCCTAGCCACCTGTCTCCTTGATCCTTGCCCATCCTGGCTAATAAAAGCAAGCCGGGAAGGGCTGGGCGATGGGCTCTGCAGGGTGGTGAATGCTTCACTCTGTGAGGGAACATTCCCAGATCCGCTGAAAGAGGCGGTCATTAAATCGCTTCTTTAAAAAAATCTTTAGACCCAGCCAGTATGGCCAACTATCACCCAGTCTCAAATCTTCCATTCTTGGGCAAGGTGATTGAGCGAGTGGTTGCTGAACAACTCCAGGCATGCCTGGAGGATGCAGACCATTTGGATCCCTTCCAATCGGGATTCAGGCCTCATCATGGGACTGAAACTGCCTTGGTCGCGCTGGTTGATGATCTCCGGCGAGCTAGGGACAAAGGTGAGAGCTGTTTCCTAGTTCTGCTGGATCTCTCAGCGGCCTTTGATACAATTGACCATAACATCCTTCTGGACCGTCTAGAGGGGCTGGGAGCTGGGGGCACTGTTATACAGTGGTTTCGCTCCTTCCTCCTGGGCCGTGTTCAGAAGGTGGTGGTGGGGGATGAGAGTTCAGACCCCTGGGCCCTCACATGTGGGGTACCTCAGGGTTCTGTCCTCTCCACCATGATTTTTAACATCTATATGAAGCCACTGGGAGAGATTATGAGGGGGTTTGGACTGGGTGTCCATCAATATGCAGATGATATACAGCTCTACCTCTTTTTCAAATCAGAACCAGTGAAGGCAGTGAAGGTCCTGTGTGAGTGTGTGGAGGCAGTTGGAGGATGGATGGCGGCTAATGGATTGAGGTTGAATCCTGACAAGACAGAAGTACTGGGGGACAGGGGGCAGGCTGGTGTGGAGGACTACCTGGCCCTGAATGGGGTAACTGTGCCCCTGAAGGACCAGGTGCGCAGCCTGGGAGTCATTTTGGACTCACAGCTGTCCATGGAGGCACAGGTCAATTCTGTATCCAGGGCAGCTGTCTACCAACTCCACCTGGTACGCAGGCTGAGACCCTACCTGCCCGCGGACTGTCTCGCCAGAGTGGTGCATGCTCTAGTTATCTCCCGCTTGGACTACTGCAATGCGCTCTACGTGGGGCTACCTTTGAAGGTGACCCGGAAACTACAACTAATCCAGAATGCGGCAGCTAGACTGGTGACTGGGGGCAGCTGCCGAGACCACATGACACCGGTCTTGAAAGACCTACATTGGCTCCCAGTACGTTTCCAAGCACAATTCAAAGTGCTGGTGTTGACCTTTAAAGCCCTAAATGGCCTCGGCTCAGTATACCTGAAGGAGCGTCTCCACCCCCATCGTTCTGCCCGGACGCTGAGGTCCAGCACCGAGGGCCTTCTGGCGGTTCCTTCATTGCGAGAAGCACAGCTACAGGGAACCAGGCAGAGAGCCTTCTCGGTAGTGGCACCCTCCCATCAGATGTCAAAGCGATAAACAACTACCTGACATTCAGAAGACATCTTAAGGCAGCCCTGTTCAGGGAAGTTTTAAATGTGTGATATTTTAGTGTATTTTTGGTTTCTGTGGAAGCCGCCCAGAGTGGCTGGGGAAACCCAGCCAGATGGGCAGGGTACAAATAATAAATTATTATTATTATTATCATCATTATTATTATTATTAAACACTCAGGGCAGCTCCCAACAGTTTTTTAAAAACATGATAAAACATCAAACATTAAAAACTTCCCTAAAAAGGGCTGTCTTCACATGTCTTCCATAAGTCAAATAGTTGTTTATTTCCTTGACATTTGATGGGTGGGCATTCCACAGGGCGGGCACCACTACTGAGAAGGTCCTCTGCCTGGTATATGCAGTGCATATAAAGTACAGTGGTACCTCGGGATGTGAAGGGGATCCGTTCCAGAGCCCCATTTGCATCCTGAACGCAACATAAGCTGTGATGGCGTGTGTCAGAGTCACCCGTGGTCCCAGCTCACAAGAGACCAAAGTCCACTGCAGCTTATGTACAAAAGCTTTTATTGAAGAACATTATTAGCTTTACATCCGAGGTCCGTGACTCTACGTCTGTTACACTTAGACCGCCGAAGTCCCCTCTGAGTCACTCCCGCCTCGACACCAGTTTAAGAGGCTTGTACTGGTCCACCTCTTTCTCTCTTTCCTTTTCCGCAGGGTCTTTCTGCCCCCCTGTGTTCTCTCCCTTCGGGACTCTCCAGAGGCTGAATCCTCTGCCGCCTCCTCCCCCCTCCTTCGGGCTTTGGGACCAGGCTCCTCCCCAGGACTCTCTTCATTTCCACGCGCCTCCCATTTTGAACTTGGCGCGCGTACGTTGCTCCTGACCTTCCTTTCGACAGTTACACTGCCCTCGATACTACTTTCCTCCCCTTCCGGCAGGACGTTTTGCCCTGATCTCCTTCCCCTCTCTGCTTCCTGTTCTGCTCCTTCTGACACACTGGTCACTCCTCCCCCCTCACTCCGTTCCAGCGGAGCAGCCGGTCTCGCTCTCCAACTCCCACTGGGGGTTCCCCCTTCGTTTCCCTGCTCCTGACTGCTTCCCCCTCTAGCTCCCCTTGGCTTGACCAGAGGGGCTCCCTTTTGGGAGTCCTCCGATTCACTGGACGGACTCATGGACAATCTTGGGTCATTGTCATCCTCTTCCTCGTCAGTCTGGAATCCTTCCCCCTCACTCTGCGTCTCTCTCCCTGAACCCCTGACATCCATCCCCCCCTCGAAGCCCCCCCCTTCCCCCCTCCCGGCCCTCGGAGGCAGGTCGTGGGAGCCGCAGCTCCTCGGAGGTAGATGCAGGATACAGTTCGTTTGCTTCAATGTCCTCTGCTAGCAGCTCGGTGTATGTGTGTTCGAATGCGGGTTCTTCACCCAAGGTGTTCTCGGCTCCCTCTTCCATTGCTACTTCGTCTGGTGCTGCCTGCCAAGGCCCCGTCAGCCATTTCTTGCGCCAGTCGTCCTCTGGTTGCTCGTCCCACCAGTAAGAGGGTTCTGTGTCTACCCCCGAACACGATCCCCTGGGCGGGCTTGATTCTGGCGTTCTCTCCTCGGCGGAAGAAAAGCCCCTGAAAGTACTGTCTGAAAGTGTGGGCGTAAAGAGCCAGTCATCAAAATACTCGGCTGGCATGGGTCTATGCGGGAAAAGTGCATGGAACTCGTCTTTCAGAAGAGGTTCGTCTAAAGCGTAGTCCGGCACCCAAATATTGGCACTGGCCGGGGTACCCTCTCTGGCTAGAAAGTATTCTACTCCCTCTACCCCCCATCTTGAGTCCAGGATCTCAGTGACCTCGTTGAGTGGTTCGGCCCTGGGCGCCCCCTCCCTCTCGGGTGACTGAGTGCGTGCGTGCGGTACTGTTTCAGACTCCTGAAACCTGTGCGGGGTCTTGTAGGGAGTGAGCACCGACCTATGAAAGACCGGGTGCACTCTGGAACCTTCGGGGAGGGCCAGTCGAAAAGCTACAGGGTTAATCCTAGCCTCCACCTGGTATGGCCCTAGCTGCCTGTGTCCCAGCTTCTTCTTAGCCAACGACCTGGCTGGCATCGCTTGGGCCGCTAACCATACCCAGTCCCCCACCTGGATGTCCTCTCCCACTCTCCTATTTTTGTCCGCCTGCACCTTATATGCTTGTTTGGCTAGCTCCAAATGTCTCCGCAGCTCCTCGTGCACCTCTTGCAGCTCTGCTGCGAACTGGTCGGCTTCTTGCGTCACCCCCTCTCCCGGTGTTACGAACCCCGGGAAGGTTCTGGGATGACGACCATTGTTCGCGAAGAACGGCGTCACCCCCGTCGACGCATGCTTCGTGTTGTTGTAGGCAAACTCCGCCATCGGCAGGTAGTCCACCCACGGCGCCGGGCGCTGATTGGCGTAACATCTCAGGTACTGCTGCATGATCGCGTTGACTCTCTCTGCTTGACCGTTGGTCTGCGGATGCCTTGCCGACGTTAGGTTGATCTTGACATGCAGGATACCTAGAAGCTTCCTCCAAAAAGTAGAAACAAATTGGCGCCCCCTATCGGACAGGATGGATTGTGGCAGCCCATGCACCTTGAACATGTGATCGATGAAGAGTTTGGCGGTCTGTTCCGCCGTCGCCACCTTCGCGCAAGGAATGAAGTGCGCCATCTTGGTGAACAGGTCCACCACCACCAGCACCGCCGTCTTGCCTCTGGAGCTGGGCAGGTCAGTGACGAAGTCCAGCGCCACCCTCTCCCACGGTTGCTGTGGCGTCTCCAGCGGTTCCAGTAACCCCGCTGGCTTCTGGTGCACTGGCTTGGACCTCTGACAAGTGTCACACCTGGCGACGTAATCCGCTATCTCTCCCCGCATCTGGGGCCACCAAAAGTCCCTGGCCACCAGTTCTATTGTCTTCTCCTTGCCGAAGTGTCCCGCACTGGGGGCGTCGTGCAACTGCTGCAGAACCCTCGCGCGGAGCTCTTCGCCCGGTACGTAGAGGGCCCCTTTGTGAGTTAACAGCCCGTCGCGTAATTGGAACTCATCTTCTCTCTGCGAACCCCTGCGCAGCGCCTCCATCTTGGATTGTGCAAAGCGATCTACTTGCAACGCACGTCGCACCGCGTCCAGGTCGACTGCGATGGTGGCGCACGTCCACGCCTGCGGTGCGAAAATGTGCTTGGCTGCCACTGGCGCTGCTTCCTCGAGATATTGCGGTTTCCTGGAGAGCGCGTCGGCTATAACGTTGGATTCTCCCGGGATGTATTCTATCCTGAAGTCGAAATCCGCGAAGAATTCAGCCCAGCGCATGTGTCTTTGGCTCTGGAGCTTCGCCGTGCGCCAATACTCTAAGTTCTTGTGATCTGTGCGGACCTGCACTGTGTGCTTGGCACCTATGAGGAAGTGTCGCCACGCTTTGAAGGCAGCGTGGATGGCCAACAGCTCTCTGTCCCATATGGTGTAGTTTTGCTCCGCCTTGCTGAGCTTTCGGGAGTAAAAGGCACAGGGTCTCCAATTTCCTTGGGAATCTTCTTGCAGGAGCACGGCTCCCACCGCTCTGTCTGAGGCGTCGGTCTCTACTCGCATGGGTCTGCCCGGATTCACGTGCATCAGCTGCTCCTCGGAAGCGAAGAGGCTTTTAAGCTTCCTAAAAGAGCGCTCCGCCTGTTCCGTCCAAGCGAACTTCTTCTTTTTGGAACTGAGGGTGTCCGTGATTGCTGCTGTCTCCTTTGCAAAACCCCTGATGAATTTGCGGTAGAAATTGGCGAACCCGACAAATCTCTGGACCTCCTTCCGATTGCGTGGGCTCTTCCAGTCTAACACGGCGCGGACCTTGACGCTGTCCATGGCCAGCCCCTTGTCAGACAGCTTGTAGCCGAGGAAATCCACCTCCGTCACATCAAACTGGCATTTCTCCAACTTGGCGTAGAGCCTGTGTTCTCGCAGTCTCTGCAGGACCTCCTTCACGTCTCTTTCATGAGCCTCCTGCGATTCCGAAAAGATCAGGATGTCGTCGAGGAAACACACACACTTCTTGTAGAGGAGCCCCGCCAGCACGTGATGCATAAAGGCTTGGAAGACGTGAGATCCATTTTGGAGACCAAACGGCATAACTCTGTATTCATACGTGCCCAGAGGCGTGAACATGGCCGTCTTCCACTCATCGCCCTCCCGGATACGGATGAGATTATACGCTCCACGCAGATCCAACTTGGTGAAGATCTTCCCCTTCCGCACGGTCGCTAGGAGGTCATCAATCTTGGGCATGGGGAAGGCCTTGGGCTTGGTCATGGAATTTATGGCCCTGAAATCCACAATGAGTCTTTTCTGGGGCGTGTCTTTCTTCTTTACAAAAAACACAGGACTGCCCCCCACTGCTTTGGACTCCCGGATGAATCCACGCTTCAAATTATGCTCTATGAACTCCCTGAGTTCTTGCATCTCGTCCTCAGACATGGAATACAGCTTCGCAGTCGGCAGCTGCGCCCCCGGCAACAGGTCGATCGCGCAATCGTAAGGTCTGTGGGGCGGCAGCCGGTCAGCTTCCTTCTCGCAGAAAACCTCCAGGAAACTCTCGTACTTGCGAGGAACTGCCTGCGCCATGCCAAGTTGCAGCTGCTGCTCCGCCCCTTCCTCCTGGCCGGACTGGATACAATGTTGAGCACAGTACGATGAGCAAAAGGTGATCTGCCGTTGGTACCACGCTATCGCAGGACTGTGTCTCTCTAGCCAACTCATGCCTAGTACTATAGGCGTGTCCGACAGGCGGGTGACATTGAAGCTGATGACTTCTCTATGATGTCCAATCCGCATCTCCATGGGAGGCGTCTGTTGCACAACTTGTCCTCCCAGCAATTTCCTGCCATCAACCGTGACTACGTTTAGAGGCGTTGTCGCGGGCAGAAGCGCTATGCGATGCTGCTTGACGAAATGCACCCCCACAAAGTCCGCGTTGCTCCCAGAATCGATCGTGATGGGGACTTCCAGGGTGGTTCCGTTCGGCAACTGGAGTGTTGCAGTGAGCTGCACCGTTGGCTTGGGTGGTAAAGGGTCTGTACGTTGCAAAGGCACTGGGGACTGCTCTACAGATTCGCCTGGCTGAGCCCCAGCAGCTCTGCTTCCAGCCAGGCACTGTCGTTTCCCTGAGGCTGCTCCTCTTGCATCACTTCTGCTGCCACTGTTGCTAAGGCTGCAGTGTGCTTCTGGGGCCTCTGGGGGCACTCTTTCGCCATGTGTTGTGCACTGTCACAGATGTAACATTTCCTGTTCCCTCTAGGAGGCTTCGCCTTTACTGCCCCGGATGCTGGGACTCTGGCTGTTGCTTGAGCCTTAGCACCACCAATTTCCATCGGTTCCTCCCCCTGCCGCGCCAGAGGCGAGGGATGTGCCTGGCTGAAGTCTCTGGGGAGAAAAGGAGGCGTCCTTGCTGGTGCACGCGCCTGGCGTCCCTCCTCATTGTGCCAAGGACGTTCTTCGTGCCGTACCCCTATTGCAAGAGCCCTCTGCACGACGTCCTCCAGGGTCTGAGGTCTGTCTCCCCTGGCAAGTTCATCTTTTATGGGGCCGCTGAGACCCTCCCAGAACAAATCTCTCACTGGTTTGCAGTCCTTCTCCCAGCCTAATACAGTCAGTAAGGCGAAAAATCGTGAATGATACTGACGCACAGTGGCTCTCCCTTGCCGCAACCCGTGCATCTCCCTGCGTGCAAGATCAAGATCCACGGTAGACTGGAAACAAGCGTCCATCGCTTTAATAAATTCATCAGAATCGCGGCGGGCAGGGCCGTCTTCGCGCCACAAATTGCGCAACCAAGCTCTTGCCTCCCCATGCAAATGAGACACAATAAACCCCACTTTCTCCTCTTCATCTTTAAAGTCATTACGAAGCAAATGCAGTGCATACAAGACGTCTGCTCTGAAGCTTGGGTAGTGCTTTAGGTTCCCATCGAAGTGGGTGACTAGACTGCCCCCCCGCCTTCCAAGTCCAATCCCCTCTGATCTGGACCCTGGGAACCCTTCCTTGCTTGCACGCTCCCACCTTATTTGCAGGTCCTGACAGCGCTTCTCCGCTTCATCACTCTTCTTCTGAGATGCAATGACTGCAGCGGTGAGTTCTGTAACTGCGCTTGGCAGTGTTGTCAGCTGCTCCTCCGCACTCATGGCTGCTACCGTTCGTGAGCTTTGCAAAAAAAAAAATTGCGTTCTTGGAGAGGGGACTTGCTGTCAGAGTCACCCGTGGTCCCAGCTCACAAGAGACCAAAGTCCACTGCAGCTTATGTACAAAAGCTTTTATTGAAGAACATTATTAGCTTTACATCCGAGGTCCGTGACTCTACGTCTGTTACACTTAGACCGCCGAAGTCCCCTCTGAGTCACTCCCGCCTCGACACCAGTTTAAGAGGCTTGTACTGGTCCACCTCTTTCTCTCTTTCCTTTTCCGCAGGGTCTTTCTGCCCCCCTGTGTTCTCTCCCTTCGGGACTCTCCAGAGGCTGAATCCTCTGCCGCCTCCTCCCCCCTCCTTCGGGCTTTGGGACCAGGCTCCTCCCCAGGACTCTCTTCATTTCCACGCGCCTCCCATTTTGAACTTGGTGCGCGTACGTTGCTCCTGACCTTCCTTTCGACAGTTACACTGCCCTCGATACTACTTTCCTCCCCTTCCGGCAGGACGTTTTGCCCTGATCTCCTTCCCCTCTCTGCTTCCTGTTCTGCTCCTTCTGACACACTGGTCACTCCTCCCCCCTCACTCCGTTCCAGCGGAGCAGCCGGTCTCGCTCTCCAACTCCCACTGGGGGTTCCCCCTTCGTTTCCCTGCTCCTGACTGCTTCCCCCTCTAGCTCCCCTTGGCTTGACCAGAGGGGCTCCCTTTTGGGAGTCCTCCGATTCACTGGACGGACTCATGGACAATCTTGGGTCATTGTCATCCTCTTCCTCGTCAGTCTGGAATCCTTCCCCCTCACTCTGCGTCTCTCTCCCTGAACCCCTGACAGCGTGTCTGCACGTGTTGTGTTTTGCCGCTTCTGAGCATGCGCGTGACGTCATTTTGAGCGTCTGCTCATGCACGAGCGGCAAAACCCGGAAGTAATGCGCTGTTATTTCCAGGTTGCCCTGGAGCGCAACTCAAACGCGCTCAACCCGAAGCACATTCAACCCGAGGTATGACTGTACACCTGAAAGCTGAGACAATGAATCTCTCTGGTACCTTCCCACCAAATTTCCTTATGTATATGGACAGATCTCCTCCTCCTCATGCAAAAAAATCCAGAATGTATTAATCCTAAAAATACAGAGGAAAGAAAGCATGTCCTTGGATAATTGTATAAACCTATGGTGCTTAGTTACTGGGGTAAATTGAGGACACACTTGCAGCTTCCAACTGAACAAAATTTCCTGTGTAACTATCCAGTGGGTATCCCTTGGTTTCTTGTCATTCAAAGTGTGGCCTAGAAATATTTAAATAAATTACAATATAAAGAAAAAATAATACAGACATTTGTACTGAATAGTATGTGCCTGGTAGAATGATGACTGACATCCTTCAACTCTCCATATAAAATTTAACATTAAGGAGTGTGTGCAATTTTTCAGCTTAATTGAGAAAATATATTGAAGACTGATAATAAAAAACAAACAAAAAACTAGTCACTGCAACACAATATGCCTTTAAATTCACTAAGTGTTCTGTTATCTTTCTTCACATTCCTGCTCTCTTGTACTTGAAGTGCAGTGTAATTCTATCTCAAAAATATTTTAATGATATTCATTACTTCATGCAAATGAAGTGAGCTGTAAAATGTAACAAGCATATAAATACGAATTCATAATGCTAATTAGAAAACCGTTAGTGATCTCCTTTTCAATAAAAACACACCACATTAATGCATTATGCAAAGTAAATACATTGCTATAGGTCCCAATAATAAAATTTTAAGCAGACCTACGTAATTTGTGGTCCAACAAGATGAACATAACTTGGGAAATATATATGGTTATGGGCCAGAGCTCACCTGCTTCTGAAGATCCAGGTCTCCTGAGTGACTCAAGTTGTGTCACAATGGACTGGTAAATGTGTTTTATGATTTGCATTCAACTTGGTAGGTCACAAGTTATACCACTCAGGTCTAGAGTAGCTGGTATATATATGTGATGTATGTGATGCTGAACTTAGTGCAGACACCCAATCAGCATAGCCCACAGCAGCCCCAAACTTCTGAGCTCAAGCAATCTGCCAGCTTCATCCTCCAAGAGTGGCTGGATTACAGGCACGCACCACCGTGGCACACTGAATATAACTACAAATTAGTGTTCTGACAAAGCTATTGCTACTGATCATGTTCTTCTGTTCCCTTCACCTAATGATATGTATCAAAGCTGGAAAACACACACACACACACACACACACACACACACGTGTGTGTATAGGGTTGTACTCTCTCATAGGCAACCTACCATGGGCCAGTGGTGGGTTGACCCAGAGGCACAGTGAATGTGACTCTTATTATTGTACAGTAAGCTTAATTCCAACACACACTGACCTCATACTGTATGGCTTGATCACAGATTTATGCTAGTACTAAAAGTGTAAGGGAAAAATGGGAATCTTATTTTCAGAGTAAGTCACAGTAGGGCAGGAGTTCTTCATTTGTGTTCAGGAGGAGATAGGATCTTGAAAGTGGTAGTGATTTCCATATAATGATCCAGCAGCTGGATAAGTTTAATGCACTCTGGCAGAAGGCCCTCACTGATACAAATTAGATTTGTGGGGATAACTGAAGTGATGCCAGGCCACTTCAGTTTTGTCTTCATACCTCCATTTTGTCTGCTTCCAACAGGGGCAGGCTGTCAGGACCAGCTTCCATTGAAATTAAGTGGAAAGAGCCCCAACATCTGAATGCCATCTGTGGTACAGCAGCGTTCAAGCATTTGCCTAAACGTACAAAGTGTAGAACCCAACATGGGAATGTTGGCCCAAACATTGCAAGACAAGATGGCTGCTTTTTAGATCTTTGTGCAGTTGACATAAAGGTCTGAAGTTCTTCTTCTTGTTGTTGTTGTTTTTATAGTGTGTTCAACTGAAACCCTAATAAGTCAAAGGTTCCCACTCATGTGAACAGTTTAAGAACCCTTTCAGACATTTGTGTGACTAAAAAAACCTAAAGAGCGGCTGGTGTACCTGGGGATGTTTGGGAAGCAGTTGTGTGCATGCCCTTGCCCCTATTCCCCAGTTTAACTCCTGCATGCCTGAAGTTAAAGGGACTCCTGAATGTGCTAAGCCAATCTGCTGTATCTTCACACAGAGAAACATTCTGCAATGAGAACCTCAACTGCTTTTCTGACCGACCTGGCACACAAAGTGCACACCAAATGACTATTACCCACTTTGCAAAGCGTAGCCTTGGTATCTGCAGTCCTGTTGTTTTCCCCACCCCCCAAAAAACTAAATCCATTAGTAGGCACCCTTGTTGTTTGTGGCTTATCTAAAAGAGGTATATCTCATTTTCTAAAAGTGGCTTTTGGACCACTAGGCTGCATGGCCTTACCAGCATCCACACTGCATACTCTCTCTTCAAGCTCCCAGCTAGATGCCCATATTTCATCACAAAGTCCACATCCTGCAAAAAGCCTTTTTAAAAAAATCTTTCTGATTTCAAAAGACTGGAAAAATAATGAATTTGGTGCTCAGGAATCATGCTGAAGATATTAATAATCAAAATTCAAATATATACTAAGTTAATATTTTTAAAAGGTAAAACCTAAACTTGAAGATTTGTCCTGTAGTGTTGTTGTGGCAATAAATAAGATAATCTACAGATGACCACACTTTTATTTAGAAGTCCTCACTGAAATATTCATCTCAAGTTTATCTACTGTACATTAAAAAGTAAACTACTTCTACTCCATTTAATAATGTATCATAATTAGTTAAGGGTAATTTTGAATATGCAGTACCTCAAGCAATATCTACTATAGATTCAAGCCAGTAAAATCCAACCAAATTTGAGTAGTTTTAAGTCCCACTGATTTCACTGAGAAAGTTAAGAACATGCTTAATTGTTTCTTACTGAAATCTATGAATTATCTCTGACTGAAAACAGTTGAAATTTGGCAGGAATGTGCCTATTCCAATGTCAGATTCATTCTTAAAGCATATTCCAATGTCAGATTCATTCTTAAAGCACCCATATGCTTCACTTTGGGGATGGTCAAGGCACATAAGAAGTGGACTGAAATACACAACCTAGCAATGAAATTGAATTTGGTGCCCACATAATAACCTGCCATCACCACTTCTAATAGTTGCATGCAAGCTAATCCTTTGAATAGGTCTAAGAAAAGATTTCTATAAATTGACTATTTCAGACAACCTCTAAAGATGCTGACACACATGACTAATGTTGTCTGGTGACTTGGTAAACTGATGACTAAAGCAGATGCCCAGTACAACTGTATGGAAGATTTATTTCTCATTTACCCAAGCTGTAGATCTAAATCTAACAGAGTGAGATTTAATGCTTCTAGCTGATAGAAGCACCTGCTTATTAATATATTTCTTAGACATCAATAAGCTTATTTATCCACCTGGTTCCCAGAGAACTAGTAGCAATTATTTTCAATGTAGAGTGCCAGTATTGTTTTCATGCAAAGTAAAATGTTGATGCTATACTAAACACTCAATAAATTATCACTTGCTATGATACAGTATATCTCCACAGATCTGTTACTCAGATTCACAAAGTCATCTAAGCCAGAATTCTTGTTCTATTGGAATCCAGGGGCTCAATTTGCTCTGTCCGATCCCCTCTCAGGGGAAGGGCCATGCCAGAGTTCCTGGGAGCATCTGGGGTGAACTAAGAGGCAGAAATCCGCCTCTGTGGTCCCCCAGTATGTTTTCCCTTACTGACCTCTGGAGGTTCCAGTTGTCAGTCCTGTTCCTGCCGGTGAAGGTTCAGGTAGTCCGTACCAATGACTAAGCAACCACTCACATGCTGCAATCAATAAAGTTGTGGCCAAATTAATACCAAAAATCTTAAACAAATGTTCTGTGTCCTGTGTGATATATTTTGGAGGGGGTTTGGGGGTCTCCACACGCAAATACTCCATCCTGTTCCTGCTAAAATAACATTAAACCTATTGCTTTTAAATCTATTGTTTTTAAATTTCCTGTTTTCAAATTTCCTGTTTCTGTAGCGTGTAATGTGTTTTTACTCTTTGGCATTTTAAGCCTGCTAACATTCACGCTACACAATTGCACCACCCATGCTGTTTTAAGCAGCTACCACACAGTAAATGGCTGTGTGATTCCATCTCTGTGTAGCTCCTGAAGGTGCTCAAAAACAGTTAACTGATATTTTATTAAATTTTTGAAATGCAGTCTGGTAGTTGCCATGTTATGTATCAGAAGCTCTCCTGCATATGTTCAAGACATACTGAAATGAGTTAGATTCACTGAACAGGTTCAGACTATTTCATTTTCTTTTCCCCCTCCCTCCACATTCTTCCCCTGGCTGCTCAACATAATGTAATCTTAGATGGCATTCTACTCTCTTAAATTTGGTGTTTCTTCCAACAGCTACAACTAAGAAATGTACCTGGGGAGAAATGAGACAATAGTGGGAAGGCCAATTGCGTTTAAACCCTTCTTGGTCTTCTTGGAAGCATTTGGTTATCTACTGTGGGAAGCAGGATGCATAATTTGGTGGATATCCCCACCCCTTCTAAATCAGCAGAGCTCAGATTTTTTTTTTTCCAGCTAACAAGATTTCCCCTTTTGAACAGTTCTTGACAGTGTGTGATCTTTACTCTAGTGCTACAAGGATAATTAACATTAATTTTTGCCTCAGGTGCAAGTCATACTGGGGCTTATCTCAAAACCTATCAATTGCATTAATTAGTGACACTGGCAGTTGTGTGAAAGCTAACCATGATGCAATAAAACACGTAATTCTAACTTTAAAGTGTTATCCTGTGGTACCTCGGGCTACATACGCTTCAGGTTACATACGCTTCAGGTTACAGACTCCACTAACCCAGAAATAATGCTTCAAGTTAAGAACTTATCTTCAGGATAAGAACAGAAATCGGGCTCTGGCGGTGCGGCGGCAGCAGGAGGCCCCATTAGCTAAAGTGGTGCTTCAGGTTAAGAACAGTTTCAGGTTAAGAATGGACCTCCGGAATGAATTAAGTACTTAACCCGAGGTACCACTGTAACTGAAAATGCAAGGCCCCTCACCCCCAGTAGAGCTCCAACTCAGATAAATGCCACTTTGATCCATTGGACCAGAGGCAGGGGTGCTGGGTCATAACTGGGTCTGCACAAGGGACCCTGATGCACCAACTTCAGATTATGTACTCTTGGAACCTGCACCCTGAGGAACCAACCCCCTCCATGTTAGGGGTAACATCCCCACAGCAGTCTGACAAGATAGGCAATGAACCTTGGAGGTCTGATCCAAGGGGAGAGGGACTAAGGTTGAAGCCAGAGGCTTCTCCTTCTAAGGCCTTCCACTCTTTGAGGAAAGGATGAGCATAAGGAAGATGATATGGCCCTGGAGGCATTAAAAAGCTTCATTTTATCTCAGTATTAAAATGTGTGGTTTTGTGTTCTGGGACTTCAGATTCTAGTGATGTTTTATATTCAGATTGTTTGGCAGGTTTTGCCTTTTTTGAAGTGGTATTTAGTTTGCAAGAGAAAACTATAAACTCAAAGGTGTGGTTTTGTGTTCAAGGCCTCAGACCCCAAACTGTGCCTTGTACTCCAAGCCCCAATGGCAGCCATTTTGTTGTGGTGGCCAAAACGGTTTTTCACATATCCAGATTTGCCTGTGAACTCAGAAAGGTTGGTGACCTCAATGTTTATCCCTAGCCACAGCCAATAATATGCAATTTACTCTGTGTGCCAAATAACCTAATTAGAGAATGGCAGGCCTGACGCAGTTCACAGCCAGTTACAACTGACCTGAAAATATCTGCTTCACCCAGCAACATCCTGCTATATGCCCTCAGGCCATTGTGTCATACCCTTTAGCAAGATGGATGCAGCCTAAATTTAGAATATTTATTCCAGTTTTCTTTTTTCAAATGACATCTGTATAGTGTCCCACAAGCCCTCAAAATTCTAACTATAGGATTATTTTAAACTTATCTATGTTCTCATGAAAACCCTGCCACTTTCTCCTCTCCATCCCTTTTCAAAGGTGTTCTTTCCTCTCTATTCCTGTCTGCAAAAATAGGTCTATTAGCATTTCCATGGATTACTATATCCCTTGATCCCTGCCTATTTAATGAGCTGTATCGGAAGCTATCTTCCTTACCTGTGCCACTCTGATCACTCCTTGTCTTGACTCAACCCAGAAGCTTCCTGTCTAATTCCTTACAGTGTTTAAAGTCTTTTTGTCATTTCAGGGCCTTTCATATTGTTTCTTATAACTAAATCTCAGTTATAATTTCTTACTGTTCATATTATGCTTTGTGAATTTTGCCTACCACTAGAGTCAACTCCCACCCCTAGGTGTATAGAACCACATACTATTCCAATAAGGCTTCATTTTCCCGGAATGCTAATACCCCACCTCTTTAACTACTTGGTGACAATGAAATATTAAAAAGATTACTATGTTGTCTGCCCAGCTCAGTTTCTTAGCACTACCCAACAGATTTTAACTTCATCCATATTCAGATAAATATCTACCATAAAAAGGTAAGAAATTGAGGTTGAGGGTGGAGCTGTTGACTTGAAAAGACTAACAGACTATTGCTTTTCAGTTCTTTCCTTCCTTCCCCTTTTAGCAATTACTCTGTGTGTGCTTAGGGCCTGAATTTACACATGTGTAAAAGTGAAGAATACTTAAAAAAAAAATCCCTCTGGCATCCCTCTCAAATACACCACAGCTTCTTTTCTCTGCTTTTTCCAGGTTTTTACTTTAATTACCACTGAAGAAGCTCAACTGATTGCTGCCATACTAGCAAGGTATATCAATGCCTTTTTTTACCTGAAATTTGAGAACTTCTGCTTTTTGATGTCTTACTTGTTTATTTTATTAGAAATGTTGTTTTATTGTTCTATTTCACTAGGTTAAATTTACTTTATGTTGCTTTTGTTATTGTTATAATAGAAAAGTAGAATATAAATAATACATTAGTTAAATAAACAAATAAATACGAGGACCCCAGCCAGTGCCTAAGACCACCAAGAATCAGTGATAGATTTATTCATGCAAAGCACATATATAGGAATTAACTCATTTGAAGAAAGTTGAGTATGAATTAAGATCTACACAGAAAGCACCTGTGATGCTGGAGGCCTGCCAGCTTACTGCCTTCACAAGTCTGCTTCACAAATACATTATTATTATTCATTTCATTTCCATACCACTTTGTATTTTTAAGATAAAAATCTCAAAGTGGTTTACAACCTACATTAAAACGTCAGACGAAACAACCCAGAGTCAAACGTTACAGAAGAAAGCCAAATATACATTCAAAGCAACGTAATTAACAGCAAACTAAATATTATCTTAAAGATTTACAAATAAAACATTACTAAGGTGATCAAGTACAGAATGCACTTTTAACACAGCAAAGTTAACAAAAAAAATCTTAACATTTTAAAAAAAACATTTCTAAAGGAAGTCAAATATAAAATGCACATTTAAAACAGCACAATTAGCAAGAAAATAAAATATCCCCAGTTATGGAAAAACTGCATGTTGCTACAGAAGTGGAGTGGAGAAACTCTTGATGTATGACATTGCATTACTCATTGATATTTACTAGATGTTACTAAGACAGGAATAAGGAAGAAATGCGGATGAGCTGTTAGAAGCCATGTGTTCTCTATATCATGTAGAAGAAACTAGTAAAATTTCTTAATTTTTTAAAAAGTGAAGTTAAAATACAAAAGCTAAAAAGCAGTGTTGTGCAAATTATCCTCTATGCATTCATGGTTCATAGCAATGCATGGTTATTATGGTACGCAGATATACTAGGGAAGGAGAATAAAGATGTTTTTAAAAATCTTTTTGCTCCAAATTCAGTATAAATTGCATGACCTGGAAACAACTCGTGGACACAATTAAAGCGTTAAAACAAACAAAATCTCCTGCTGTACTAAAATTGAATGTTATTTTGAGCACCCTTAAATCATTAGTGTAGAAATGCATGATAGGGCAATAAAACCACTTTCAAATTTGGGTCTTTAAAAAATTAACAGATATTTGTACTTAAAGTGCTATATTCCTAAATAAACCTCTACCCATTTTTGCATAATGTATTTGGGCTAAGAGCTCCTATTAGACTAAGAGCTCAAAGGCACTAAATGAAGCCACTAAAGTTTTTATTTGTGTAGGTTGGGGGGTGGGGAGTTAGATGCTGTTTCCTTCTATTTGCAGCTGCATAAAGCAGTCACTTTAGAAAATGAACACTTTGTTAAATTTATAGCTCTTGTGTTCTCATTTAGTCTAATCTGTGCTGGCTCAGCATAACTATGCTGTGAATGCTGCACCTACTTCTCAGCAAATTCTGCATTGGCTGACAAAAGGGAAAGAACACAAAGCCCCCCTTGGAACATATTTCATTCTTGGGACCATTATGTTATTATAATTGCACATTTCACAAACAACCATAAAAAAATAAAGAAAGGAAGGAAATATCATTTCAATTAAGCACAGGGTACTTGAATGCACCCTTCTTTGATCAGTCACAACTTTGAGATAATGTTTACCTCTTAATATTGGCAGGGTCGTAATGTATGTTGACAAAATGATTAAGGAGTCAGACAGTGCTGTCAATTCTTTCCTAGCATAAGACATGCTTTTAAAAAGCTTACATAAGCCGTTTTCTCTGACTGTGAAAGTTACTTTTCATAGAATTGTTGCTATAACATTTATGAAATTACCTTGATAAATTCATAAAGCTAATTAAACACTTTACATTGTTTGTTATTTATTAAAAATAAACCTAATTCAGACTCCCAATATTTATTGCTCCAATAATTAGGTTATGCTGTATTCCAGTGTAATAACATGGTTTATAAGTCACATATATCGATCAGTTATGCTGTCAGCTATATTATGTCAGGACCCCAGAGTCCACCATTGACCAAGGCACCAATTTGCAAGCTAATGAGCTTGACTGAGCTCTTAACTCTGAGACTTACATTGGTGATCAGTGGACCACTGAAGATACAGCTGGCAGACAGGAGCCTGATAAACCAGCTCCCAAGCCCAAAGACCTGCAAAACCAGAGCCAGGACTTTTATTACTTCCATTCCCTGGGCCAAAGGAACCAAGTACCTCCCAGACTGCCTTGGCAGTCAAACAGCACAGGGAACACAGCAAGTGAGAGGCTGTGCAGCAAAGAAGTGCCCTTCTAAAGGCCTTCTAGTTCTCCAAAAGGGGACAAAGCATAGAAATAGGTTAGAACAGGCATAGACGAACTCGGCCCTCCAGATGTTTTGGGACTACAACTCCCATCATCCCTGATCACTGGTCCTGTTAGCTAGGGATGATGGGAGTTGTAGTCCCCAAACATCTGGAGGGCCAAGTTTGCCTATGCCTGGGCTAGAACATGGGGCTCAAAAGTCCTCTTGTCAGAGCAAGGTGCTCACTAGGACCTCTTCTTGATGCTGAAACAACCAACCTGCCTTACCCCATGGACTACTATGCTGGATCAAAGCAAGACATGATATACCCTGCAAATCTTTCAGATTATACCACATTACAGTGGTACCTCGGGTTACATACGCTTCAGGTTACATACTCCGCTAACCCAGAAGTAGTACCTCGGGTTAAGAACTTTGCTTCAGGATGAGAACAGAAATTGTGCTCCAGCGGTGCGGCGGCAGCAGGAGGCCCCATTAGCTAAAGTGGTGTTTCAGGTTAAGAACGGACCTCCGGAACGAATTAAGTACTTAGCCCAAGGTACCACTGTATAATGTTTTTTCTTATGAAAACTCATGCTGGGGGCGCGGCGGCGGGGGGAAGTGTTAGTTGAAGATGCCTTGTTGTATGCTAGATATCATAAACAGGCCAAAATTACAAAACCAAGACATCATCTGAGTTCAGTCCATGGTTTAGCATTATGTAGTTTAGTGCTACCCAAATGGGCTTCCCTCGCTTTATTCTCCTCCTCTAGTAAGACAACAAGGATGAGATCAGCAGCTTTTGCTTGCATTTTGAACTAAATGCGGTTTAGTGTTATGGTTGAAACCAGGTAAATTGTGGTTAGTATTAACTATCATTTATTGAACAAGCTAACAAAATCCATGGTTTATGGTCCAATAAATATTAGTTAAGATTTACCACAGTTTAGTGCTCAGGTGCAACTCTAACCTGTGATTAACTGAAAACAAAAGCTTCTGATTTTTTATTTATGGCCATACCCAAGAAAAAGGGGGAAGAAATGCATAAACCTGGTTATCATTTAATGCCAAACCATACTTTAGAATTACATCCAAACCAGGCCATTATTTCAACACAAAGTTGTAGAAGTGGGACAAAGGAGAGGGATCCTGAACTCAAAACATCAATGAACTGAATACAGAGCCCTGTTTGCAGAAAACCTTCAGAAATTAAATCTGTTCCAACCCATGTTGTATTACACTTGGGAAACTGTGCAAGGTGTATCAGCTCATCAACATCATTAACCCAATAAATTTGCTGTGCTTTACCAGTGCCACTGTTATTTCTTCTTCTTTCTACAATAACAATTAAAGCTTCTTTTCAGTACTCAAGGCCATGTGAATTTGCAATGCAGTGATTGGGGAAGCTATTGGAAATGAGGGTGGGAGATGAGAGAAGTCCAGTATAGCAGGGGACACACAAACACTTCAGTGTGTCTAAAAGGGTTGGATGAAATGTGTCCATTATATATTCAAATTTTCTATGCTATAAATATTACCATGAGCACTATTTCTGTTCATATTTAATCAAACATTAAAAGATGGAATGGCTTAAAAAAAAAAAGCTATGTGATTCTTTATTAAAAAGAAGAACTAGCCATTATATTCTTTCCTATTATCTGGCAGACTTCGAAAGGTAAGAATAATACATTTGTATTTCAAGTTATTTTTTTCCCTTATAAGAAAGCAGCTTTTATTTCTTTTCCCAACAATGAAAGACTAAAATGAGTGCTGTGGCTTTCTAAACACGAAAGAAATTCTCTCAGAGGTAACAGTAGCCATCGAATAATCTTGGCTGTACTTTCGAAGGGTGAATGAATATCTATTTGAAGATAAAGTTTCTTTTCTTTTGTGTAAACTTGATAGGTTTTTGCCCCATTCAGTGATAAGCTCTATCTCCAAATCTTTTTTTTTTTTTTTGGGGGGGGGGGTGCTTGCATTACAGACATCCCATCCTGAAAGTATAGCATTATTAGTTTTGTTTAAATTCATAGGATTTTATCCCCTACACTTTTCATTCTTAGTAATAATTGAAATGTTAGGCTTCTACCCTTTGGCTGTAATATAAAAATCATGATGATTATCCATTTCAACCACCATTTCTACTGTGACCAACTATCTGTCCCCATTTCTTTCTTTTTTTAAAAGAAATATTATTAGCTGTGTTATTGTTCTCTTCCAAACCAGTGATGGACAATACATTTCAGTGTGTGCCCTGTTTCATATAGCTGGTTGTGTTTTCTTCTCTTCACATGCACTATGTTACAGTAGGTATGGTATGCCAATTCTAGGTGGCGGTGGTGAGGGACTTCTGCTTAACCCTGTGGAATGCCTTAGTCCAGGTGTCAGCAACCTTTTTCAGCCATGGCCCGGTCCACCGTCCCTCAGACCATGTGGTAGGCTGGACTTTTAAAAAATAAAAATAAAAATGAACCAATTCCTATGCCCCACAAATAACCCAGAGATGCATTTTAAATAAAAGCACACATTCTACTCATGTAAAAACACCAGGCAGGCCCCACAAATAACCCAAATGCATTTTAAATAAAAGGACACATTCTACCGATGTAAAAACACGCTGATTCCCGGACAGTCTGTGGGCTGGATTGAGAAGGTGATTAGGTTGAGAAGGTGATCCAGCCCCTGGGCCTTAGGTTGCCTACCCCTGCCTTAGTCTCATAAATGGCATGGACTTGGAGATAGACTACTGTGGATTGGAGGTGGCAATCTGTTTTTTTCTCATATATATATATATATATATATATATATATATATATACATACATACCACATTTTTCGGCCCATAGGGCGCACCGCCCCATAGGGTGCACCTATTTTTTGGGGGGGGGAATAAAGGGAAAAAAATATTCCCCCCCCCCAGGCGTGGGGCTGGGGCGGGGGAAGCCCGAGCTTCCCCCGACCCCAGCCCCCAGAACAGGCAGCTCTCCACAAGCCGTGGGAGAGCTGTGCGACTTTGCGCAGCCCTCCCATGGCTTGCAGAGAGCTGCGTGAAGCCCGAAGCCTGGGGGCGCTGAGCTCAGCGCGCCCCCAGGCTTCGGGGTGCAGGCAGCTCTCCACAAGCCGTGGGAGAGCTTCCTGAAGCCTGCATTTGCCCCATAGGACGCACACACATTTCCCCTTCAGTTTTGGAGGGGGAAAAGTGCGTCCTATAGGGTGAAAAATACGGTATATAATTGTCTTTCAGCACCATTCACCATGATATCCTCCCATGTGCCTGAATTGAGAATTGGGTCACAGTCCAAAAGATGGGTTCTGGGGAATTTCTGCTCAATCCCATGACGCCTATGCTATCTGAATGGATAGGGTTCCATTTTACCCAGTGGTCACTGGTAACATTTGGACCTGATGAAGCTGCAGATTTTGACCTTGCTGCTTTCATTGCAATAGGACTTGTACTTCTTTAGGAAAATGTTCCATTACGCCTGCGTGGAGTGCTATGGTCTCCTCTATTCTAAATCATCGCTACCATCATAATCTCCACATCTATCAACATAGAAATAGTATGATTTTTAGGCAAGTTTTATTCTATACCACTTATTCCGAAAGGAAGCCATACCACACAAGATAAGTCTAACCTGCTGGGAGCCTGAGGGCCCCGTTCCTGCCTCTCTCAAGCTGGCCAAGGGTAGGGCCTGACAGGCTTCATGAGAACTGCTGCTGCCCAGCAAGGACGGGGGTACTTTGGGGAAAGTTTTGTTGGGAGTCTTTGCTGTTATTGATATTAATCTTTGTATCTTTATTTTTATGTGGAAATTGTTCAGTTTGGTTATGTTGTTTTTGATGTGTTTTATTATTATTTTTTATGACTACTTTGCTATGTTTGTAACTATGTAAATATTTTCATATTGTAAGTCGCCCTGAGCATTGTTTTGACTGTGGAAAGGAAGCATACAAATAAAATGATGATAAGTTTTTGAATTCATGTATTGTTTACACCTCCAAATCCATTGCCAAAAAGTTAAACATACAAAAACTTTTTAAATGTGAAGAAAACTTGCTACTAGTTGTATGCAGTTTTCTTCTTCCAGAAAATTTATTTAACTATTCATTCTCCAAAACACTTTCCCCCTCTAAATTAGAATAACAAGTTATTCCAGCCAATAGAGGAAAACTGATTGTTTCATTTGAGCCAGGGCACATTACAGAACAGCATAACATATTAGCAATGCATGCCTTAGTACCGAAAAATTAAGGTAAGTACAACAAAAAACCTGCATCCCACCCAAAAGAATTTCAGCAACATTTTAGCTCCCCTTTGATAATTTCCAAATGCAGTTTCTTTTCTCATTAAGTGATAGAGGATGATAAAAACATTTGCACAGCCCTAGCAAGAGGATTTAAAAAGAGGAATATTATCACAATTAAATTTATCCATATATAGTTTGATACAATTATATAACTGAAAAGAAAATTGTCTGGTTGCCATATTTCAAAAAGTAAAAACCAGGACACTCTGAAAGTTGTTTTTTATGAGCTTTTTTAAGGAAAATGCCAACCAAGAAAATGCAATTTTTTGATTAACTTGTTAAGATCCAGGACACAGCACCGCCTTTTGGAAATCCCCCCGGACATCAATTCACCCTTGAAATCCCAGTAATGTCTGGGAAAATCTGGACGTATGGCAGCCCTAGATGTGACCCTAGTGCTATGAACTTTAGAGAAAGGTGATATAAAGCATGGTGTCAACATGGTAATTTTTCTGTGGTGGTTTCATTGCACGAATTTGCTAAGAAATCTGAATTTAACAAGTAGTAGCCATGAAAAAGCCATTTTTTTGGGATGTAGTATTGCTTGTGAACATAATACAGATTTTGGACAAAGGGCATTAGAATGAACATTGGATGTCTTGTAGTTCTTCAGTCCTAGTTGTTAGCTATTTCCCCCCAAAAAATTCACATTCTGGTGAACAAGGCTTCCTTAGTTAGATGCACTTTCAAAATCTCACACTGCTTAGCTCCATTTATCATCAGCTTTAGAAAAGTCAAAGCAACCAAAATGCTGCCAGTATTTCTTTTTGTAGTAGGGGGACACAGATTTGTGTTTGTGTTGCTTGGTGTTAACCTGAGAGCAAAATCAAAATAAGGAGCTTTGTTATTACCTCACAAAAAGAGCAGCCTTTTATAGTCCTTAATTTGTTTTCTCAGAGATTTTTCTATTGATTTTAATTAAACTTTCCCTTAGCTTGCAAGGCTACAGATCTTAAAAAGGAAAAGGGAGGACAATAGTGACCCCCCCTTCCTTTTGGAGAGCTCTGCTTAGAATTCACTGGAGGGGTGTTTAAATACCTTCCTAGCTATTAAGTATATGGCCTATATGAGCTTCTTCTATAAAGTTCCCAGTATAATAAAAATGGTAATTCAATAGGAATTAGATGACATTAGTCTAAAATGATAAAACTTTTGCAATATTTGTGGGAAACATGATGCTGGACCAAGTAACTTAACTGCATGGTAGCAGCTTTAAGAGCCAATTCAAGCATTAAAGTGGATTCATAGTACATTATTCATAAGACTTTATGTACCATTTCTAGAATGCACATGAAAGAACCTGTTTGAAAGCACCACGTACATCTATATCTCCCTACACATGTCAAGGCAGCACACAGAAAACAACTAACATGTCTAGCAAAGGAGAAAAACTTTAGATGTGAGTTTGATGTTCTTTCAGACAAGTAATCCTCTCCCCCACAGCTACATATCCTAGAGGTCGTACAACCACATGGAAACAACAACTATGAAAAAGAAGTGATGTAAGAAATTGTCCTTCCTAAAAGATACTTGCACATCTTATCCCACAAGACTAGAATAAGATTAAAAAAAAAAAGACTACATTTCACCACTGACATAGCAACTGTTTCTTTATTATTTGCTATTGATGGAGTTATACTCCATCTGAAGGAGCAGGTATGTAGCTTGGGGTCCTTCTGCATCCTTTGCTATCGCTTGAGGCTGAAGTGGCTTCAGTGGTGCAGAGTGCCTTCCATCAGCTGATGACCCAGCTGCACCCCTGTCTAGATGGGGATATCTCAGTCTCTGTTGTCTGTGCTCTGGTGACCTCTAGGTTAGACTACTGCAATGCGATATATGTAAGGCTGCCTCTGAAGATGATGCAGAAACTTCAGCTGGTGCAGAATTCAGCAGCCAATTTGCTCACTGGAGAAAGACAGTTTGAGCATATTTCACTGATACAGCACCGGCTGACAGTTAGTTTCTGGGCCCAGTTCAAAGTGCTGGTTTTGACTTATAAAACCTTAAACAGCTCAGGATTGCAATACCTCAAGGACTTCCTCTCTCCATATGAAGCTACCCAGACCCTGCAATCATCATCTGATGCTTTTCTCCATGTGCCTCCTCCACGAGAGGTCCAGAGGGTAGCAACACGAGAATGGGCCTTTTCTGCAGTGGCTCCCTGTTTGTGAAATGCTCTCATCAGGGACGTTCGCCTGGCGCCTTCACAAAAACATTTCTCCTCTCCCAGGCCTTTGACTAATTAAACAATCTATGGCCTTTTAAACTATGGGTTTTTGTTGTTGTTTTGTTACGTATTATTGTGTATTTAAATTGTAAACTGCCCTGTGATCCTCAGAAAAGGGTGGTAAAGAAATTTAATAAATAATAAATATAAAAATAATGAGCATGCTAAAGGAAGAAGAGGATAGATTTCTGTGCACCTTACTAATATAGCATATATCTAGTAAACTGAAGTTCCTCCTTAAACTTAAAGTCCATTGTTAAAGAAATGCCTGGAATAACATATGTTTTGCTTCTCCCATAGTAAATCTTAACAGTGCAGAACACTCCATGTTTCACAGCAACATAAAAGATACATCATAGCCATTAACCTTCCCCCTTCGTTGCAGATAAAGTAAAATAGGACCATTCTTTACAGTAATAGTAATGCACCTGTTCAGATAAATATTTCTCTTGTTGCAATAAATCTGGGCATTTTACAACTGCACAGCTTACAAACTATAAAGACAGTAATTAAAATAGGGAGAGATCAGAATACCAAACAACCTGAACAAAATTTCTCTCTTCCTCTCTCTCTCGTGCATGTGGGGGATCACTTTGAAATGTAGAAGTGGATCACATTTAATCCATTTCTACATTTTACTCAGTGTTTTACCTGCCTATTTATTTATTTCATTTATGAAATGCTTCTAAGGAAAAATCTCAAAGTGATTTCAAAATGCCATAAACACACATGTACAACAACTGGATATATAAACACAATTTAAAGATATTACATGTATGAAAAAAGCTAAAGCAGTTGCCTGACTGGCATGTTCTCTCCCTCTTGGTTGATCGTTCCGGAGCTTCAAAAGCTTTCGCCAGCCGGAACATCACAGCGACTGATACCAAGAGGCGTCAGCGCTTAGGAACAGCAGAGTGTTGGCTGTTTGTGTAACAAGCTCAGTAGCACAGCATTTTGGCTAAAGTACTTTATTTACATATAGTACACTCTGAGCATCCTGCCTCAGCTCTTTCCTCTTTCTCATCAGGCAGCAAAGAGAAAGAACAAAGGACAATAGTCACACGCAACAGAACACAGTAATACAAAACATCCTGTCTCTGTCATTTCCCACAATGTGGAATGAAAACATACACCATCATGTGATAGAAAACAATCCCATGACTGCAAGCATGGAGCAAGAATCCTAACAATATAAACTGTTCCAAATCCAATATAACCAACTGGGATATACAGCATCACTTGGAAGGGTTGTTGAAAGAGAAAAATCTTCAACAATTGCCAATAAGGCAATAGCAAAATTTAGGGTTGCCATGTGTCCTCTTTTTCCAGGGCAGGGCCTCCTTTCCAGGGTTAAAATTTGGGACAAATTGCATTTATTTGCTTTGAATGGCTGTTATATTTTTTGCTCTTCAAAATATGGCAACCCTACAATAGCTCCTGTCTGTTAGGCAACAGGAAAGGGTTCCTAAGATTAGGTGTTGCCAAACTTAAGGCCCAATTCCAACATTGTGCTTGTATTGCTTTCATACATTAACAGATATACAGATGTGTAGGGTGATTGCAGACAGGGAATCCTTATTTTATTTATTTAATATATCTAATCAGACCCAGGTAGACCTGCTTACTTTCAATAAGGTGGCTAATACAAGTGCCCTCAGACCATGTTCTGGGACCTTCAATACATACCCTTTCAAAGCAGAAGAATATATTCTGAAGTCCTGTCTTTGGTTAAGCATGATATCAACTTATATTAGGATTCAGATTAACATTACTAGAAGACCAAGCTTCCAAAAGACTTAAACAGCACTTTTCTATTTCTAAACATAAGAAATGATTATATTAGTTTATGCCTGCTGTGTTTATTCTTGCGGATGTCATATTTATTTATTTAGAACATTTGCACTCCATTCTTCATCTCAAGGGCTGTCAGAATAGCCCAAACAATACAGCAACATATGAAACATCTCACAACAAAATAACACAGCGCTACACAATCTTCTTTTTTTAAGTCGGTCTCTTAACAGATTAAAAACACTTGCTAGGAAGACTAAAAGGTATGGATGATAAAAGTGTTTTCATCTGATTCTGAAAAAAAACATCAGAATCAGCACCAGCTGTGCATCCCAGGGGAGGGCATTCCAAAGTTGGGCTCCACTCCCTAAGGGGTGCCATCCTAGTTTCCCAGGGTACCAAACACTTATCCTCTGAAGGAAGGGAGATCAGAAGTGGAGCTACCAAACCAAGGAAATAATAATATCCAAGTCAGTTCTGGATAGAGAAGGCTGTCCTTAAGGCACACAGGTTTCAAGCTGCACATGTCTTTAGAGGTTAAACACATTTTCAGTCTTGTCTAGAAGTGAATTGGGAGCCACTGTAGCCATGTTCCATGTTTGTGAATTCCAAGTACTCAGCTCTCATACTTTAACAGGTTAAGCAACAATACATATTTGCACACTTCAAGCTATAGTGAGGGAGGTCCTACATTTTCACATAGCAAATAAGTCTCACTTGAGAAGCTTGTACAATTGATTTTTAAATTGCTTATGTACATTCATGGAGTGACATTTATTTTGATAAGCTGACTCCAGTGTTAATGCAGCATACACTTGGATCAATATGACACTGAATGAAGACAACCTGCATTGCTGAATATAAGCAACATCTAAAGGCAAGATAAAAAGTCTACTGAAATCCATCAATGGAAACTCCACATGGATTTCAATGGACTTTGGATAAAGGCCTATTAAAAATGAATCCTGAATTTATTCTTATCCACAGGTCTTGTTACTATTGTGCTTTAGCAGAAGCCAGGTTGATTTTATTCTATTTGAAAAATTAATTGCACATTTGTCTGTACAGCTGAAGTCTCAAGAATTGCTGTGTATTTTCATAGGCACAATCTGTAGTGTCTTTGTAAACTTCCTGGTAAAAATGTATTAGATTCTATAAGTGTATGATGTGTCCAATTCAATTTTTGCTATTACAATTTAATATTACAAGTTGAAGAATTAAATGTATCATTTACTGTGCAGATTGATAACGCTAAGGGCCGTTCAAGTAACTATATCAACTTGTATAAGGCATTTTGGCTTTGAACGGGTCTTTAGCAAGTGAAAGAAAGCGTACAATTCTTCTTCCTTCCAGTTTTATAAGCCAGGACCCTTAACCAATAATAAACTTGTACAAAAGCTTCCGTGAATAATAAAGCCTGCATCTGGCTCCAGAAACAGCACTAGTCATATTTAAGAAGGAATTTCACAACTGAGGCACCTGTTATGAGAATGCCCCCCCTTTTCCTTCAACCAATGTAAGTGTCAGCTGCAGTAATTCATAAACCAATTGAGCATCCAAAATAGCAATCTAAAAAGGGGAGAAGTTGCATTTGGTCAGCTTCCCATGTTTTGACTCCTATCTTCAAAATTTTCAGTTACCTCTAGTTGGTTGGTTCCAAGCTGGAAGTTGCAAACACAAAGTGCCTTGGCATGAGCACATATTAGTACAGTTAGGAGCTGGTGTGGATGTTTTGACTAATCTCAGCAGCTCTAGTGGTAGGTGCATATAACACCGGGCAAGTTATAAGGAATTTGTGAGGCTGGTATCTTGCCAAGGCTTGGTTGCCTGTGTGGGTGCTGAAAAACAGTGATGTCTGATCAAGCATACATTGATCAAGCATGCATAGCCCTTTGTGTACAACTTCATGCAGTAATTACTCCAAATGCTTTTAAGAGTGGAGTGAGATCCAAACATAACTAGTCCAACATCTTTTCCAGCAAAAAGGATGTTGGCAATCTTGCTGAATATGAGTCTCTTCACTTCAGATCACTTTACAGTACTTGTCTGGTAATGAAACAGGATCAGGTCACAAGAAAGAATATAATATCACACCCTGGCTGCAGAAGGAGTCTGGGCAGGAGTAAATTTACAAAGGCAGCAGAAGTGAGGCAAGGAGCCATGTCCCATGGTGGATTTCTGTCATTTGTCAGCAATGGGGAGGAGGAGGAAGGTGGAAGATAAAAGGGATAATGCACCCTCTCCCCCTACTTCCTCTGAAGTCTTTGAGGCACCCAACTTGACCACCCTGCTTACAATACGAGATTAGCTGATCACAATATTTGGGGCCTATGAATTATTATTTTTTGCTCCAACAGTGTTTGATTTGTTGCTGGGGTAGGGTTTTGTTTTTTGTTTTTGCATATTCCATACTGTATGACAGTTAGTGGTGTAATTAGGTTGACACGTTTAATTGGGGACAGAAAATTGGTGAGTACCCTGAGGAACTTTTCAAGTGACCAGTGGGCAGGTTAATCTGTGTCACTTCAGAGTCTAGTGGCTGGAAGGAGCATGAATCAGCAGTACCTGCCTCCTCAAATTAAAGGTGTGGCAGTGGGGAATAAGGGTTGGGAGTAGTACTAGCTTGACTCCCTGCAGGGTGGACTCACCAGTTCCAACAGGCTTAATAGCCTAATGGAACATTGGGGTGGTTCCCAGCATGTGGTCTTGTTTCCCTTATGCAGCTTAGAAATTTTTAAGTTACTGGGTTGTACAGTTGTACCTTGGAAGTCGAACGGAATCTGTTCCGGAAGTCTCTTTGGCTTCCAAAACATTCAAAAACCAAATCACGGCTTCTGATTGGCTGCAGGAAGCTCCTGCAATCAATCAGAAGCCGCAGAAGCCCCGTTGGATGTTTGGGTTCCAAAAGAACGTTCGCAAAACTCGGGAGCCAAAATGTCCGCGTTCCAGGGCATTCGGGATCCAAGATACGACTGTATTGTTCTTAGATATTTAAACTTAGTTAATAAAATAAAGTTTCCCTAGTTTGCCCCACACTTGTGTCTTGTCTATTTTTTTCTGCTCTCCTAAACAATTTAATATTGGGCATTACTTAACTATACCCAATGCTCAGTCCCTGCTTAAGTTGTGAAGGATCACTTACTGAAGACATGTCTTAATTTGAGCTGCAGCAGAAATGCCTGAACCCATTTGCAAATATTAATACTCAGCCCTTGAATTTTCGGAATTGGTTGCAGGGTTTTGGGGTAGGCTTGAGCAAAAAAAAACCCCAAAAAACACAACTCTGATAGATGGAAGTAGCCCAGAGGAGATGACTTAACAATATACATTTTACAAATGTGTCTGCATCTGAACACAGAATTTTAAAGAAAATAATTTTTAAAATGCTTATTACATATGATCTGCCCAGTAATATTGATTGTAAGTGACAACATACCAGTTTTGTTTTCTTTCATTTTTGTTATTGTTATTCCATCCTCTTTTTGTCTCTTTTGAAAAATGTGTTTGTTTGCTGAAGTTTGGTTTCTTAGAAGTAATGTAAAGAGCTGTTGCTGTGTTTGTCAAATTACTCTGTCTTCTAATATAAGGAATGGCATGGCGGTTCCAACAGCTTCAATTTCAAAGAGGAAAAATCTTTAGGTTAGATTGATTGTCACTATAGAGTTTGCTAAGAAAGCAAACAGAATACCAGGAGACAAGTGCTACATATTGCAGTACAAAGCTAATGAGAATTCCTAATGAGAATACCATGCACAATGCAGCACTGGAGTGGAGATTTCCCTTCCCTTTCTGTTCCATTACAGTGTCAGTTTTTTTAGATGACAAGAACAAATCCTTCTTTAGAATTTGAAATATGTTATATTGTGGATATTTTTCATCAAGGACAACAGTTTGATGGGTGACACTCTTCCAAGATACAGAGACAAGCAGATCACAGGAAAAAAGGAGTGGGTTGTTCTATACTAGTCCACAAAGCAAAATCTTGCATTAGTTTTCCTGGAGGGAAAGCAGAATTGTTTGCCTTTTAATTGCCCCCCTCCATGTCCTGTGCAGTCCCACAAAAAACAAACTAGGCTTTCTAATTACTTGGGCATGCTTACTGCTTACCTATTGAACAGTAGACAAAGGAGGATCAAAAGAAGCTGCAGAAAAAGCCCAAATACAAAAAGGCAGGGTACAAGTCGTTGTTTTCTTGACACTTTTGAGTATCCAAGGGCTTCTTTCCGCATTTCTTTGAAAACTGCTTGGGCACCTTCTCACCACAGGGAGGTCTGCTAGGTGAGTGGTAGGTCTGAGAGGAAACCTGAACTAGGTGAACTGCCTCAAGAAATAACTTTCTTCTTGATTCCTGAGTAATGGGAGCATTGTGTCCTTTATCACCCTTATTGTTGTGCTGCATTATAGTTCTTTTGAAGGTCTGCCAAACCACTGCAGATTGCTCAAGTGCATTGATCAAGTTCAAGGAAACTTTTTAGAACTGTTGGCTTCCTCTAAAAAAAAGGGGGAGTACATCACCTATTTAATAACTAAGACAACATACATTTTATGCAAGTTTAGAAACCACCATCATATAACTACATTACCAAGTAAATATATATCATTTTCTTTTGTTCCTGAACATCTAAAATCACACTGTTTGTACAAAAGACTCATGCCTCAATGCTAGCAAGAAAACTGTTTGAGTAAATACTTAATTTGCTTTGGTATTCATTGCTAACTCAGTGTGGGCCCAATACATATTTACAACTGTATAACTGCATACTTTTCTCATGATCTTCATGTTTTGTGTACAGAAAGATCTAGATGCACTGCACTGCAAATTTAATAACACTGAATGGTAACTCATTTCAGGCTAAACAATCAGCACATAACAATCACTTCAGGAAGGCTTGCATCAGTTTAATGCATATCACCCCCTTGAGAAGACTCATGTTAATTCCTTTTTAATAGCTTTTTAAAAAGGAACCGAACACCTACCATGACCACTGAGGGACTGTTGGTTACCTTACAGTATATTATTCACTTGGTGTTTGACTTCTAAAAACAAGTCAGAACCTAATTTCATAGAGGAAATCAAAAATATTAACTCATCAGTCAAACAAAGCTTCAACATCTGCCTCATCAATGGTGCTACCTCTATTGCCCAGCAAGCCTGTTTGTGAATAGCTCAAATTCTGAAACACACACAAAAAGGTAAAGGTAAAGGGACCCCTGAGAATTAAGTCCAGCTGTGAACAATTCTGGGGTTGTGGCGCTCATCTCGCTTTACAGGCTGATGGAGCTGGCGTTTGTCTGCTTCTGCAGACAGTGTTTCCAGGTCATGTGGCCAGCATGACTAAGCTGCTTCTGGCAAAGCCAGAGCAGCACACAGAAATGCCGTTCACCTTCCCACCAGAATGGTACCTATTTATCTACTCGCACTTTGACATGCTTTTGAACTGCTAGGTTGGCAGGAGCTGGGACCGAGCAACGGGAGCTCACCCGGTCGCGGGGATTCGAACCGCCAACCTTTCGATTGGCAAGCCCAAGCAGCACAGTGGTTTAACCCACAAAGCCACCTGCATCCCGAAACACACACAAGGGACTTATTAAAAAAAAATATTCAGAACAAGTGAATGAAACAGATAGATATGACCTCACCTGGTATTTTAACTCAAATCATTAACCCAAAAATATAAAATGAAAGAACTTGAATGGTGTCATAGGACTTGGGGAAATACTTACTCATCTTTACCAACCCTGAAGTCCCACAAACCCCTCCCAATCAACCAGTTACCTCTAGAATCATATTCCCCTTTCCCTATGTTACAAACAGCAAAGGTAGCAGGATCAGTAGCAGAAGAAGCATGCATGAAGACTGAAAGGAAGTTCTTCTACCCTCCTTCCCTCTCTACTGGCAAACAGTGTAAAAATGAAAAGCCACGGTGATTACAGGAACTGAAACTACAGCAGTGGGGAACTACACTTCCCATGTTCCCATGGACTGAGATGTCTTATATTGCTACTGTCATGTTTTTGTGTTATGGTTATGATTGCCTTTTTATAATTCAAGTTTTGATTTTAAGCTGCCTTTAGAGTACTTGTCACAGGAAAGTTATGTAAAAACACTACTAAAAATACATACTTGAGAGATACATGAACATGTGTTATTTTAAGTAGCAAGGGGGAAGAGTAGTGAGTGAAAGAGCCTGCCATGATGGCACTGGAGGGTAGCTGGATGCCGTCTGGCCAGGTGTCCATTATTATATAGATTTTTAGTTCCAGACCTGATCACATGGGCCCGAGGTGTGTCCTCCTCCTTAGCTGGCTATTAGAAAATAGTGGGTTTTTTGCTTTGCCATCTTAGAAACCAGGAGCTGGCCAGGTATAAAATCTGTGTATGGTAAACTATTGAGGAATGACAGGCCCAGTTTAGCATGACTAGTGCTGCCTTCCCACTGGAGGTACACCAAAAGGAGAGGTGTTTCCAACTCTAAAGGTAAGCTGTCAAGATTGGAAGAAAAGATGAAAGGTGAGTGAAAGACAGACAGACATACAGTGATGCTTACTGCCCGTCTAGCTGCCAAGGAACCTGAAACAGCTAGTGGATTAACAGCAAGATGAACTGTGCAGCTAGGACAGTACCCCAAAGACTCAAAATACCCAAACAGATTGGATTTCAAGCAGTGGTAGGGATCCCAAATAACCAACTAGACTTCATTTCTGATTAGAATACAGTTTGGCTGGTGAGAACAATACTTAGAGTAGACTTTAATTAATATGTCACCTTTTCACAAGGGATGAATTAGTATTATCTTGACCAAGTGCCACATTTATAATATTTACACGAAGTATGAGGGAATTTTACAGAATCTGAGTGGTCAAAATGTGGTAAGAGTGAAATGCAGTACCCACCTTTTCCACCTTCAGTAAAAGCATATTGATAATGGAGGGGAGGGGGAGGGTAAAGCAGCTGATTATGGAGTCCAGTTTGTGAATCAGGTTTGTGAAGAAGGCTCAGTAAGAACTTAATATTCCATACTGAGGCTTATTTAAGGTTTAGGATCTCCTCCCAAAATGTTGTAGTGCTCATAAGAGCTTTTCAAAATCCATTATATTCACTCTATCTCATACAAGATCAAAAGCCTGAATAATTGGAGAATGTGGTTTTAAACAAGCTTCTTCATCAAGTGGGCTGATCCAAGTTCCTCTGCAGCTATTATTAGCAGAGCTAAAAAGGCAAAAAACGTAGGCCAAAGTCTTAGGAAGACATTCACGAACAAATCCTTAAAATCCCTTTACTTGGAATTTCTTTCTTTCTTAAAAGAAAAAAGAAAAAAACTGATAGCAGGAAAATGGTTTACCAGCAACTACTAGAGCATTTCATTCAGAAAGTTATGACATGATAACAATGTGGCAAAACCCTGATACTGCTTAACAATGCACTGTTACTTTCTATTAAAAGGGAACAGAAGTACCACAATATGCAAAAGAGAACACAAACAATATATTTAAATATATCCATGTGATACGATCCTACTAAGGTAACCACTGTTAAATCCCATTTAGTTTAAAACATGCTGAAATCTCTTCTGCTGAAATTAATGAGACTTAAAAATTCTGAATTGTGACAATTTGGTGATATCTACAACCTAACATCCATTGACATTTCAAGTTAAGAGTTCCTTTTACCAGAAAACTGTTAATCCCAATATGCACCTGTCAGGGGCTCAGGAGCAGAGGCACAGGGAAGAGAGGAAATGGAGAGCGAAGGGGAAGAATCTGAGGGCAGCGTAGGAGAAGATGACAGTGGCCCAAGAGATTCCATGAGCCTCTCCAGCGAATCAGAAGATTCACAGAAGGGGGCGCCGGTGGCCAGGGCAAGGGGGGTCCAAAAGGGGACACTCCAGAAGCAAGGGGCCAGCGGGGACTCCCAGAGCAGCAGTTGGAGATCAGGACCAGCTTCCCCACCAGAGCGTAGTGGGGGGGAGGAGTCCCAGATCTCGGGGCCAGCGTCTTCCCCAGCAGGGAGAGAAGATGAGTCAGGGCTGACCACGCCTCCATCGGAGAGTCAGGGAACGGAGGGGAGGTCAGGTCCAGCTAGCCTCCCGGAAGAGGGAAGTAGTGACAGAAGCAGTGTAATGGTCAGGAGGAAGGTCACTGGGTTGGCGCGAGAGCCAAGTTCAAATGTACAGGCGCGCGGGACAGCAGAGAACCCGGATTGGGAACCAGGTCTTAAAGCCCGCCGGAGGCAGGGGGAGGAGTCAGGGGACTCAGCGTCAGAAGAGTCCAGAAAGGGGAATGCCCCAGCGGACAGGAGGACCCAGAGGAGGAGAGGGCAGAGGAAGAGGTGGAGCAGGTCTAGAGTCTTAAACTTGGTGTCAGAGGGGAGGAGATTCAGACGGAGCTTCGGCGGTCTAGGGTTTAAGACGTAGAGCTGCGCGCCACGGTTTTGAAATAGAGACTGAACTTCAATAAAGACTTTTGTATATAACAACGACCTGGCGTTGGTCCTCTGTGAGCTGGGACTTCGGGCAGCTCTGACAGCACCCAATACATATGCAGTGTGCATTGCACTGTTAACATGCAGCAGTGCTTTTTTTTCTTTTCTTAAAAAAATGTTTAGGGGTACTCTCATTTTCCTACTCATATTGAAATTCTGCCCCTCAATGAGGCCAAACTTAGATTCACAAATTGTTTAGGGCAGGCATGGCCAAACTTGGCCCTCCAGCTGTTTTGGGACTACAACTCATCATGCCTAGCTAACAGGACCAGAGGTCAGGGATGATGGAAATTGTAGTCCCCAAACAGCTGGAGGTCAAGTTTGGCCATGCCTGGTTTAGGGGTATGCGTACCCCTGCATCCCCCCAGAAAAAAAGCACTGACCTGCAGAATGGTGGAGTTATGGTTTCAATATAGTACTGTATATCTCAATGCAGGGGTGATATTAGCATGCATGACTTACTCCTGTTCCAAAGCCTCAACCTGGGCAGCTAATGCCTGGACCATGTCCTCTCCCTTATTAGATGATCTATTATTTCCTGCTTAGCTGTTTTGGCACATAAACTTCGCCCCACATTTATGTGGTGCCTTCTTATGACCTATCTCAGAGTCACAATGAAAACAGGAAGGTAGGACAAAACCTAAAAAAGAAATCAACACCAAAATCAGAGCAATACTCAAAAACCACCAGAGAGGCTGCCCAGGCAACAGAGAAAGCAATAAATTACAGGTATCAGTATTGCCGCTGCCCAAAGAAAGGATGATTCCTGATTCTATTCCTATAGACCCATCCCCCATGCAGAGGGGTTGATGCTGCAATAGAAATTGTGAAAAGCTCTACTCCTAGTACAAAATTTTTAAAGGGTTGGGGTTTACCTAGCCAAGCAGTAAGTCCACCAGAGGTCCTCCAGAGATACTTAGAATGGAACTATCTAACCCAAGCAAGCTTGCATAGCACCTGGTCCAAGCCCTTTTGATCAGGTAGGTTGGACAATGAAGCCTTCATCCCCTGAAATGGGCCTTGTGAGCCAAGGATCAGGTCTGGAAACTGCCTACTCAGGGCCAGCCCTACTATGAAGCAGACTGAGGCAGCTGCCTTGGGTGGCAAATTCTGAGAAGTGGAAAGAGGCTAGAAAGGTGCACCATGTGGTCTGCCCTGCAGTTCTAAGTTAGCTTCCTGCCCTAGCATGTCTGGCACACCAGTGAAGTGACCTGAAGCAACCTGCCTCGGACTGCATGTTCCTCTTACCCTACTGAGGCATGGGTCTAGACCTGGGGAGAGTAGCACTGGTAGCATATTACGCCTCAGGTGTCCAAAGTGTTTAAACCATGGGATCTAAATAGGCAGATAAAAGAGAACAAGGCCTAAGAGTTGGGTAAGATTAAAAGTCTACTAGCTATGAGTTTAAGCACGTGGTTCTTAATAGGCAAATATCATGCTGCCAGAAAAGCCATGCCTTTGATGGCCCCTTTGGAATGGCCTTCCCCAATAACCCCCAATCTTATCTCCCACTGAATGCAATCCACAATTGTATTTGCCACCACCACCACCACTCTGGTGGGATCATGGGCCTCGGAGTTGCTGTTCCAAGGTGCCCCCACTCCAAAGAGCTCAAATGGCTGTCTCTCAATCTGCCCACCGTGTCTTGGAAGCTGGCTGAATATCAGGCCAACAATCATGGATCTCTGCAGTATGGCTTTCAATCTCTGCTGCCACATGAAAGGATTCCATCCGCTTCCTGTCAATCAACCTGCTGCACCTTGAGAAGTTTGCAAAGTGGGTCACTGCAGCACAGACAGTGCAAATTTCACTCTCCAATGCTGTGATGCAATAGGAGGGAGAGAAGGATGGAGAGCTGTTCCTCATTGGTCCCTCATCCCTCATGAACAAGGTCATCCCTCCCTCTAGAAGAGACCAACTTGAGTAGGGGTGGGAACTGCAACAAATGTTTCCCCCACTAGTGGTGGGAATTTTATTATCCAAACACAAGGTAACAATAAGAAGTCTAAAAAGACCATCTTATTCCATGGCAGATTATTAACTCTTGTGTGTTATCTTCACGACTGAAGAGTCTAAGCAAAAGTCTACTAATGCAACAAGGGAAATGATAGGACATTTGCTGAAGCAATAAAGTCGAATCACACAACCTCAAGGGCAGATAGAATGGAGATGAGTAGGACCTCTTGTTGAAGATAAAGTGGCATAAGACAAGATGTGAAGGAATACCCATCTGCTTAATCTGCCATATTCAGATAGCTATTAACATTAGTTTAGGGGAAGAATAAGTTGATCCTCTTTCTAAAATTCATATGCCACCAACAGAGACGCAGCACCCCATTGTCATCACTATACATAATTAAAGATTGATACTATCACTGAAGGGCTTAAATCACAGTTGGGCATTAGGGACAAAAGAAGGAAAAGGTCACAATGTGCATAAATATTTACATAAATAGTTTATAATGCTAAGCTGAAATATCTTAGTCAATACATTTCCATGTTGTATGTATAAAAGAAAAGAACTCAGAACATAGATTCTAAGATCTGCTTATAAATGTAATTCATTTATCCCTCTCTCTCCCCTATCAGTTTGGTACAGAAGCAGCAGCTAGCACAGCTCATCAACATACAGACAGATCACATGTTGTAACTGGAATCAAGAGACATCATTTCATGAAGCAGAAGCAGCACATGATACAGTTACAGGTAATTTCTCTTCCAATATTTTATTTGTTTGTACGAATCAACAAAAGTAGCAGCAAACCACCACCTCAGGAAAATGCATACAAGTCTGCATCATGTGTAACTAAATCCAGTAGCCAATGAGGTAAATAAAAAAGTGAGTCTATTCTAAGTGAAGTGAGCAGAGAAGGGGGAAGGTGGGTGTTAGAGGTGCAGAGATGATACTGAAACCGGAGAGTAACCAGCAAGAGGGCAGATGTTGATGAAATGGGCATATAGATTTAATCTCACTTCCTCTTTACCCTTCATTATTGCCACAATACTGCTTGGCTCAGATTTTTGAGGCAGGTTCCTGAAGGGCTAGAGGATGTCCAGAACAACCTCATGAACAGGGGGAAAGAGGAATGCCCACCAACTCACCATTCATGTTCTAAGGGGTGTCAGAGTCAAGACAGAAAACTCATAGTCTTTGAACCATGTTGCGGTTAACTAGCCACTCAGACACAGCAGCAGAGAGCAAGAATCATAGGCTATTTGTCTCCTGACTAATCTGTGCATGCACAGATCTGAGCACAGGATCTGCTCTTAGTCCTAGGGCTCATCCACACTTCCACTTGTGGGTCTGAGAAGTTTTTCTTTTGTCCTGCTTTCCTCAGGAAAATCCACTGTTTACTGCTGAACCGTAATAAATGTCAGTCCACAGAAAACCCAACTGACATTTTCTGATTCAGCAGTAAACAGTGGGTTTTATCAGGGAAAGCAGCAAGAAAATCCTCTTGAACCCATGTCTAGAACTCATGGGAAGTGTGGTTGAGCCCCTAATGCAGGCATAGGCAAATTCGGTGTGCAAGACTGGTGTGCAAGATGGTGTGCAAGATGGTTTATTGCTGAATCAGACTGGTGTGCAAGATGGAAGCAGGTTGCAGGCAGAAACTGTTAGATAGGCCCATGCATGATTTCTGCTTTATGTCAAGGCTGCCGCTATTGGTGAAGCAAGAAGTACTGGTGTGTTAATGCTATGAGTCCCTCCATCTTAGGATCAGGTTGCATCTGCAAATAAACTATATATCATAAAGACACCACAGTCCTTCCCTCCAAAGAAACCAAACCCTACTTAAGAGATTGGGGTGGTGTGTAGCTACAAGTTAAATCTGCCGTATTTCCAGTTTCTCTGTGTTGTCATTGCTTTTAGTTATGAAATATCTGTTTGTAATTGTCTGTGGGAGAAGTTGCAGTTCCTTAATTAAATATGATAATGAAAAATGCCTAAGCAGTTTTTTTTTAAAAAGTCATTTTGCAAAATATACATGAAAACAGACATTACCTAGCATAATAATACCGCCTGTGTACTTTCCATCTCAAGTTCAAAGAAAGGGTGTTTACCAGCAGGTATCTGCTGCTAGAGCTAGAAATAATATTCTCATTACCAACAGGACAGGGAGCATCTTCAACCCAGCAGTTTATTTTAAAAAAATGCTTTTATTTAAATACCTTATTATTTCCTCTTCTCAAAGATGGCAAGGGTATTTCATTTTAATGTTCACTATCAAGAACTTATTTATTTTTGTCAGCTAAAATATTCAGTAGTGTCTCTAGATATCCACTGTATACATTTTCACCCACCCAATCAGTCTTTGGTCTCCAAACTCCACCGTATGTTAAACATAAACCACATCTATAGGAAAAATCTGCTTCAAACAATAACAGAATGTCCATCATTATGCTGGGCTCTGTGTTCTGTCTCAGACAAGTGGTCCCAGCTAGGGGACAAGATTCAAGCCGAAATAGGTGTGCTAGGCACAGATTCTAGAGACCCCATATCACATTCTGCTGTTTCCATTTCAGGATCCTGTAAACAAAGTTAGGGTGAAAAGGCAGGCCATACAGAGATTTAAATAGGGCTGCAGCTTCTTCTGAGAAGATAGCTCCAAGCCTATATAAGTAATGTAAAATGACCTTTGCTTTAATTTGGATGTTTAGCTTATTTTTAAGTTGCTGCTTTGTTAAAAGTGTTTTATAGATTGCAATTGTTTCACTGATGATTTGTTAATTATTTTATATGATTTATTCTATATTTATGATGCTCTGTTATGTTTTATCATTTTATTGCTATTTATTGTTTGTAAGCCACCTGGGGATTCATTCAAATGAAAAGTGGCATAGAAATATAATCAATCAAATCAATCAAGAACCCTGATGTATAGAGCCTCTACTCTTAAAGGGGCACATCCTATTTTTGGAGTCATCAGACTCAGCTATACAACTGCAAATAAAACATTTTAAATGTGTTTTAAGTGCAATATACAATGTGACACTAGATGGTGGTGGTGAGCCTTAAGGAAAATTCAATGTAATTTCTAAAACGCTTTTTAAAAAAGCGTTTTCAGGACTTTTAAAATATGTGTGTAGATTCCACCATTGACTTCACTAGCACTGGGAAGATTCTATTATACAATCTCTTCAGGTTGGAAAGGCATCACAGCCTCCTTCAGTGCTGGAACATCCAATAAGGCATGGATGCTGAAGGCTTGTTCTGAGGGCAAATACGCTTCCCAGTCAAAAACATCCTCTGTGTCTATGGTCTCTTCTATGATGTGGAGTTGGAGACATGGGTCAAGACACCCAGTGAAGCTGATACATGGCAGGTATCCCTAGTGAGTGGCCTTTGCTCTCAGAGAACCATTGTACTACACTTTAGGCCACTGGTATGATCACTGCAGATGGTGACAGCAGCCACGAAATTAAAAGACGCCTGCTTCTTGGGAGAAGGGCAATGACAGGCCTAGACAGCATCTTGAGAAGTAGAGACATCACCTTGCCAACAAAGGTTCGTATAGTTAAAGCTATGGTTTTCCCAGTAGTGATGTATGGAAGTGAGAGCTGGACCATAAAGAAGGCTGATCGCCGAAGAATTGATGCTTTTGAATTATGGTGCTGGAGGAGACTCTTGAGAGTCCCATGGACTGCAAGAAGATCAAACCTCTCCATACTGAAGGAAATCAACCCTGAGTGCTCACTGGGAGGACAGATTGTGAAGCTGAGGCTCCAGTACTTTGGCCACCTCTTGAGAAGAGAAGACTCCCTGGAGAAGACCCTGATGTTGGGAAAGATGGAGGGCACAAGGAGAAGGGGACGGCAGAGGACGAGATGGTTGGATAGTGTTTTCGAGGTTACCAGCATGAGTTTGACCAAACTGCAGAAGGCAGTGGAGGACAGAGGTGCCTGGCGTTCTCTGGTCCATGGGGTCACGAAGAGTCGGACACGACTAAACGACTAAACAACAACATGAACACTAAAACACCAGTGTTTGAGAATTCAACTACAGGGAGATATACGCCTTTAATAAGATAGAAACCATTTCACAATCAAGGCCACCTTGTAAAAATTATTAATAAATTTGTACTAAGGATCTTCTTGAAGTTTTGTTTTCCTTTGCTGTGAAGTCCTTTCATTCTTACATTTTAAGAGAGAATAGCAAATCCAGTTAAATGAGCTTTGAGATTAAAGGACAAAATCCTACTCTTCATTGTTTTTCCCTTTGCTGAATATATGCTTTCTTTGTTCTTATTGCTAGACTTCCCCATAATTTACTGTTTCTCATTTTACTTTTATGAAAACTGTTCCTTGAGAGCCACATAAAATGAATGTTCTTACTGCTTTCATTTTTTTTCCTGAAGAAAAGGGTTTAATAAGAGGTGTTTATCTGAATGTAATTTTCTTTGCATTTGGTGAAGATATTTATCTTTTTCTTCACTTTAATGGAGAAACACATCGTCAGAATCAAAGGAATGATTTGCATCCTATTGTTGGGGGGAGCACTGTTTCTGGGAACTGCACATCTAAATTTAAAACTCTACTTCTAATCCTTTAGGAAAAATTCTTCTCCAACATTCAGTAGTGCCACACTAACTTTAAATGCTATTTAATACCTGCTATAGTACATAACGAGTTGAATCTGGAAAAACTTTTAATTAACATTTGGATTGGTAGTGTTAGAATCAGAGTAGCTTGTCTTTCCCATCTTAAACCCCACATCTACTTGCACATATATTGTAGAAATGTGCACATGAAAAGCACATGTATTATATTGGTCTTACTGGAGGAATTAATCATCTTTTCCTGCTCAGTGTGCAGTCGGTGACAAACTACATTTAAATTAATGTGAAACCATGATTTCTTGCCATGTGACTGAGCCACAGAAAGCCTCAGGCTTGCAAATTTTCGCTCCCTTCTCTTCTTCTGTTGCATGCCAGATTTGGAAATCAGAAATGCCAATTTCTAGCTTTAAACTAGTAACAGCTTCCTATGATATTTGAACTCAAAGAACTGCTTGTTTCAGCCATGGTTAAGTGATATCACACTATGGCTTCAGATTTGGTTTGTTCCGAAACCTTAAACCAGGAGTGGGGAACTAGTGGCTAGCAGGTCAGACGTTACCTCCTCCACCCAAACATGCCAACTTCAATAGGTGGGACAATTTCACCTGATTGACATGGAGAGCACACCTTTAAAGGGGCCCACTATAACTACTGAACAACTGATAGGTGATTCCAGTGAGCCCCTTTGAAGTCCATATGCAGGCAATTTGGATTTTCTTGGCAAAGGAAAAATGTCGGTTTGCAGGTGAGGTTGCAAGTGAGACATAAAGAACACACACAATTTGGGCATCACAGCAAACTGGTTTGCTTCAAACTGGAGATAGATAGTTCCAATCTTCTCCTCTGGAGGGAGTGCACATGCTTCAGAGGTTTGTGTAAGTTAGTGTGCATAGGAGAAAACTATGGCTTACCCTTATGTCTGAACTGGGCCAATGTATAAACTCAACAGTTAAATACTTTCCCATAGAGTCCTTTAAAAACACACACAAAAACCGTTCTGCTTATGCTACAGCATAGTTATTTCTAAACATGACAGCATAGTAACTCAGAATAAATTTCAGCTCCTCATTGTTTAACTGAAGCTTTATTGTTTTGCAATCACTGCGTAATTTTCATCTTAATATAACACATTTTGCTCTCTGGCACAATTAAAGCAAGTGAGGTTTTCCCTCTGGGGAATTCACTAAAGCAATTTCATTATTGCATTCAATCCAGCTGCCATGCATATGACACACAAAAAATGAACTCACTGTCATTTGAAACCCACACAAGTTTCTAAGTTCATCAGAAAGTCATTTTTAAGGATTTGAAAACCTACTAACCATAGCAAGTTTTATGCCCGGCAAATACATAAATTCTATAATAGGTATCAGGGATGGCTGTGAGAAAAACTGCACAGTATGTCATCAAAGAAAGATGCAAAGCAATTGTTTTTGGCCATTGTTTACACATGGATTTGTATTACATTATGTAGCTGGCAATACATTTATTCAGACACAAAAAGAAATCATAGCAAACAATTTGCTGGTGCTTAGATTAAGAATGCAAGGAAAGTTTGCTGGAACAGGCCCATGGCCCACCTAGTCCAGCATCTTGTTCTCACAGTGGTCAACCAGATGCTGTAGGAAACCCATGAACAGGATTTGTGCAAAATAAATGCCCCTTTCTGTGGCTTCCAGCAACTGGTGTTCAGAAGCATTACTGCCTCCAGCTGTGGCAGCAGACCAAAGTCATCATGGCTAGTAATCTTTGATAGCCCTCTCCTCCATGAATCACCATCCATATATTTCTGTTTTAATTATATGGGTGTGTGTGTGTGGGTGTGTGTGGGTGTGTTCCTATTGCTGTATTTTGGTTACATCTTTTTGTTATATAACATTATAACCTTAACAAGAACTACAAATCTGCGGGTGATCCCCAAGTATACAACCAACCAATCAACCAACCAACCAATCGTCATAGCCAATTCTGGATTTTTGCTGAGTGTATCTATATGATACATGTGTTTTAAAACGTATTTGTCACATTCATATTTGATGCTTTTATGTGTATGATTTGAGTTGTAGCTATTTTAACAAAGCTTTATCCTGGCTTTACCCAAAATGCCTGAATAGATCCCAAAATAACCCAATAGTGGATTATATTCAGCTACCATTTACACAGAGTGAATCCACTGAAATTAATGGATATGACTAACATAGATCCATTAATTTCAATGGGTCTACTCTGAGCCAAAAGTTACCCATTACCTAATTGGCCACATACTGAATTAAGGTTACTGGGGAGACCTCTCTTTTGGACTTTTTAGCACATTCACCAGGTCAAGATGGCTTTGGCTAGTACAAAGAACAGTAAAATGGGCTGTCTGCTAGAGAGTATGTTCTTTATACCTTTTGTTTTACTATCAATTACTGTTATAATGGACAATGAAATACAGCTTACAAAGTGACATCTTAATGAGTTTTTAGACTTTCGGATTAGATTTTTTATTATGCAAGTAATATAGTTAAGTTGCGTTTGATATAAATTTATAGATCATTAGCTAACTAATTCTATCTAATGTGAAACATCGTAATTTAGCTCTCATTAATGGCAGTTAATTTTGTGTTATTTAAAAGGTGATCACTCCATTCTACTTAATTTTAGCACAGGGATGAAGAGCACTATAGCTTCAATTATGGTAATGTAAACAATTTAAATAATCACAAGAAATGTTGAGTTAATGACATACTTTCCCCACTGAATGACAGGAGTACAACAGCATTAAAAATGATTATTACCTAGCACATTAAAACTGCCTAGCAAGGGAATAAATCAGAACCATATTAGCTTTTCTAAAAAAAATTATCATATGGATTATGTAATATTTATTTTGAAAAATAATCCTACAAAATGATAATGTTGACGTGTTTATCTCTGTGAAGCATTTACTGAACACATACATTTCCTTACTGAGAGATCACTGGAGACACATAAAGTGAATTACACTGGTAATAAATGGATATAGTTATAACGTACGGCCTTTACTCATCTCCATAGACTAGTAAATACAAACAAGAAAAGACATATAGCAACACTATTACACTTTTTCTTTTTTGGTAAGCATGAAATATTAACAAAATAGTCCATCTGAAGACAAAAACTGGTAGAGTAAAAATGTAATAAAGATGAATAACTTGCAAAATGCCCATCCCTAAATATATTGCCATGTATTATTTTAGTTGCTCTACTAAGTGGAGGGAAATTTATTTATTTATTTATTTTCTTTCTTACCTATTTATTATTTTAAAGAAGGGCTAAGGGTACCTTTGGCTCTCTAGATGTTGCTGAAATACATCTATGATCATCAGGCTATGTTGGCTCTGGCTCATAGGCTTTGGGCTCTAAAATATCCAGAGGGTTTTAGGTCTCCTATCCCTTTCCTACAGTGATTCGCAGCATATTAATTCTCTTACATGTTTAACAGTGCAAACTTAATCACATTTATAGTTAAAAGTATATCCCAGCATGTCTTAATTCCAAGCTTGGTGGTTAAAAATGGAGTAAAAACATGCCTCATGTGCATATACAGGTCTCTGGGAAACAGAGGTTTGAAGAACTGATTGTACACCACAGATGAATGAAATTTTATACAAATGAAACCTTATACAAATTTCATTTGTGCAAGAATTTCAATCCAGCAAAATGAGAATACTTTTAGAAATATTTTCTGCACATAGGATTCCTGCATCAGTCATTCACACATAAGGTTGCTGCTGTCAAGAGGAAACTGAGTCATATGCATCAAGATCGTTGCACGTATAAATGCATTTGTTCCAATAAAATGATTCCTCTACTGTTTATGCATTTCAACTGTATGGTGAAATCCAACATTACATGTGCGGAGTTATGCTCAAACAGTAGGGCTTCACTTTCCTCTGCTCTATCATTAGTCCCTACGCACACACACTCCCAATAAAAATATTCTGTAGAAAGTAGTGATGGGCACATCTGTCACTTTCAGTTTTTCTCGGTTTCTCATCTCTCCAACTTTAAGTTTAGTTCTCCACATTTCCACATCAGTTTGTACATTTAGAAAAAAATATCCTCATGGAAATTCATCACTCTGTCAATAAAAAGTCTACTAATTCTAGTAATAAAATCAGTAAGCAATTTAAATTCACAGAGGAGGATTTAAAAGATTTTTTTTCCAGTTAACAGCTTGTTTAAAAATCCATAATGAATAAGATGTCAGCATATTATGAACTATAATATCAGATTTAGTACATGTCTCACATTACTAAGTATTTACCTTTAAACAATTCTAAAGAATATGTGAACTTTAATTATACAGCATTTAAAATCTAGATTCATCACTTTTTTCCTACAGCAGGTCTCAAGTGTGTAATTAATTATTGTTTAGTAATCACGGTTGAATGCCCACTAATTAGATTAAAACAAACTCCTCATACAATGATATATCATTGGATTCTACTGAGTTTCCTCACCCCCGCTATTCCTCACATATATGTCTCTTAGATTTCCTGACTACAACTGTGTGTTAACAGTTTATCAGAAGAAGAAGAAAAACTGTACTTTCTTCTTCTTCTTCATTGGTGCAGGGAAGCTAAAACATTGGTTTTTTGTTGTTGTTTTCTTTTAAAAAAACAGGAAACTGGGCCAGAGTGAAGCCTGCAACTGCACAGTCTGCTCCTCAGCCAGCTATAGATTGGCTGATTCAAAAATGGGGATTTGGCAGGAACCCAGAGGCCTCCACAGCAACCCTAGGGGCTGAGCAATGGCCATTGGAGCAACATGGCTTTGGGAGGATGGCGGGGCTGTGTGCCAGAACGCAAATATCGCCCACCCCTGGAGACTTAGTGAATGGCCATTATGTGATCATGTACCAGCAATAAGCCTTTTCATTCTACGTAAGACAGAAAGGTATCTAGATCAGTCTTTATGCAAACGAACAAATGGATACAAACATGACACCAGAAATGTCATTATCCATAAACCAGTGGCACCACATTTCAACCTCCCAGTATATTCTGTAACTAACTTTAAAGTCATCATTCTGGAACTTCAAAGGAACAATATGAAGTGAAACAGCTGAATTAGAATTCTAAAATAAATTCAATGTCATCACATGTGGGTTAAATCAATAGAATGGATTTTTTTATCACACTATATGTGTTAATTAGTTTACCAGTCTCTAAATATCTGTGCTATCTATGACTGTTTCCTATAAATGGTTCTTTCCCCATTACAGGTGGTAATATATCAGCAATTGCCATCAATCTGCTACTGTTTTAAAAGGTTAAAGGTGTGCTTAATTAGCATATGCTTAAGCTCTAATTATCACAGACTTTAAAATTTGCATCTCAACAAATTTCTCCTTATGCCAACTAAGATTTCATTCCACTCATCTGACAGAGTGGGCTTGAGCCCATGGAAGCTTTTGCCGTAAGAAACGTGCTAGTCTTTAAGATGCCACAATACTATTTGATTGTTTAAAAACATTGAGATGACATTAGATGACACCAAATCAGTAACATGACTGTTGATATAGAAGTTTAAAAATTCACTTATTAAAGCCCAGATCATTAAGCTCAGTAGCGGCTGCCGAGGTGGCATTTGTGGGACATCATTGTTCTCCCAGCTTCCCGACATAGCAAGTTGCTAGAGTTTACCAATAGGGATAGGGTGTGTGTGAAGCACGGGGAGCTTGACACTGTGTAGCACCTCACAGACGTAGCAGTGGATTGGGTCCACTGCCATGTGCCACACAGCACCAAGCTTCCTGTGCCCTCCCCTCCCTGTAAGCACCAGCCACCAGCTGTGTTGGGAACCTAGCAGAGCAACTGTTTTCCACCTGCATTGCCCCACTGGCCACTACTGATTAAGCTGATATATGGAAAAGCGTGTTCTCCATCACGGAGAGCACGTGTTGCGGTTGGGGATTCCAAGACACCTTGCTGTTTCTGGGCAGATGGTTTGGCCAACTCATAAGCAGGGGCAGGCTGTTACTGGGGAAAATTACATGTTGCCATTTAGTGATTGACAGCCCTATTTGTTAAATACAAGGCACGCAGCAACGGACATCCTCTTTCGCTGCGTGCTTCGGATCACCCGCCCTCCCTTCCCTAATGTTAGGCTGTTTGCTTGACCTTGCTATTGCCTGTCATGGGGTTGTCTGCTTTGGGGCAGGGGCTGGAATTGGTTGCTGGGGGGGTATGGATTTGGCTGTGCCTGCCCCCCAAAATGCTGCTGCTGGTGGAGGGGTATGGATTTGGCTGTGCCTGCCCCTCCAAAATGCTGCTGCTGAAGGGTTTTACCGTTAAAGGAACCCAGGGGCTCCCCCATGCTTTTGTCCAAAACCCCCTGGCAAGGGGCTAGGGCCACGCAAGCCCCTGGGAGCATGCTGGGGAGAGGTGAGGCATGGTTCCCAGTCCCATCTCTCTCCCCAGGTGACTTACCCTTCCTGACTTCGCAGGGGGTGCGAATGTCAGAGCTGTCCCCGTGCGCGGGCAGTTAGTGCTACCAATGCCTAAGCAACCACTCACATTGCTGTATTTGAATAAAGTTGTGGCCAAAATTATGCCAAAAAAATTAAACAAAAATTGTGTCAATTGTGTTTTCCTTTGGGGTGTATTGGGGACCTCGACACGCAACATGACAACAGCACACAACTGGCAATATGCATGTGGGAACTACAGATTTTCTGGTAAAGTTATATGCATTTACAAACTATATTGACTGAGACATGGATATGCTGGGTAATAGTAGCCTCACTGACAGATGGAGGGATCTATTTCATGAAATGTTTTATGAGAAGTAGTCTGTGAAATGCTTTGCTTACTAAATAGTGATATTTGAATAGCATCTATAAACCTTTGCTATGTTGTTTCACATATTCAGCAGTATGTCAGATTCTAAATTATCTTTAATTAATGGTGTCCAGACAGTATGTGTCTCTGCCAGAGTGGTGCTATATAGAGACGTTATGATCACCCCGTGGGAGGTGCGGATAGGTATACAACAGTCTAATAATGACTAAAAGGGTTTGGGGGCCGCTGTTGAATTGGCCAGTTGTCCCTACCCTCAGCTCTGCCTGGTGGCAGTTGTTAAGGGTTACCTGTCAACTTGGTCCAAAGGCCTTGTGTTTGTGGGTGGAAGCAAACAAGCAGAAGTTGATCGCCTCCTGCGGCATGTGGTCTGGGAAGGTCAGGAGATTTCACAAATAATGGAACTCTTACCTGAGGCAGTGTTGGGTTGTGGGCATCCCTTAGTCACTGTTGTCAGGCATGGCCTGCAGGTGCTAGAGGATTCCCTTTGACCTGGCAGACACATTGGGGTGAACGTTGGCCAAGAGGGCCACGGTGTGCCTGTTGGGCTCTTACACCAAAGGCCCACACAGCGGGGAGGGAGGATATTAGGAAACCTTGCTGCATCACACAGAGTGCAGCAGTTAACTTGCCCAGGTGATGGGGGTAGAAATTACCCCCATCTATTAATGAACACCTGCCCAGACTTTAGTTGATTTGGTTACAATGGTTGAATCTGGTTGACTAGTTAATTGGTTTTGCGGATCCTTAAAATGTTGTATTTAATAAATACCATCAATTTATCCACATTTGATTGTCTTGACTTTTCTCCCTGGTGTGCTGGTAATCAGATTCAGGACGGGAAATTGGCAGGAACTAGTGAGTGTGGTGGCTGGGCAACCTGCAAATAGTTGCGTGCTGAGGTCCCCCAAAACACCCCTACCCCAATAACTCACACATCACTCATAAATTTTTGTTTAAGGTTTTTGGCATAATTTTGGCCACAACTTTATTAAACATACAAATTGTGAGTGGTTGCTTAGGCATTGGTTATGACTATCTGTCGTCCCCCCCCCCCCCCGCCTTGGGGGACAGCACTGACTCCCGGATTCCAGCGAAAGCCAGTGTGGAGGAACAAGATCAGGGATAACTGGAGCTGTGGCACAGACCCTCAGCTTCTCCCCGCATGCTCCCAGGGGCTTACGCGGCCCAAACCCGATTCCAGGGGTTTGGACGAAAGGATGGTAAGCCCCTGAATTCCTTTAACAGAATTCCCGTGCAGCAGCAGCATTGGAGGGGCAGGCACAGCCAATCCATACCCCTCCACCAGCCAATTTAAACCAATGCCTAACCGCCAACCTTACAAGTTGTGATGATTTGCTACGCAGTAGGCAAAAACCAAATGGCACAACACTAATAAGCCAAATGGAAAAATTCCTACCAGGCCCCTGCACCAATGCGGACGACCCCATGACAGGCATAGCAAGGTCAAAGCATAAGCCCAAAAGGGAGGGCGGGCGGGTGATCCGGTGCCCACAGCGAAAGAGAAAGCAGCTTGCTGTGAACCTTGTTTAAATAACCTCTGTTCCCACCCCCAAATTGGCAACATCAAATTTACCTCAGCAACACCAACCACCAATCCAAGCCAGGCCCCTTCAATCTATCCTGCCTGGCAACTACGAGGTGCTTTGCCTGGCCCCATCTGCAACATGTGCTCTCCTTTAGTGAGAACACGCTATCCTGTTTAACCCAGGACTCATAGAACATGCTTGCATGATTGCTTAGATGCCACATCTATAATCTTCACTTATTTCCACACATCGCTTCAAATGTTTAAATTTACTGAGTATAATCAGGTCAGCCATGCCTTCTCCTTTCTCCTTTCTGGAAAAGCCAGAAAGAAATTTAATTTTAGAGGATGCAGTTTTGCCCATTAGCCAAATGGCTTGCAGATTAGGCTTAGGCTTCAGTTACTCTGGGTATGCTGTTTAAGTTAAATTATGACTGCATGTACCAGAAACTATACATGGAGCTATAACTTAGGTACTAAAGGTGATTTTGTTTGAGGCCACTGATCATATAAAACATACCCATATCTCCAATAGAGAATAATTCAGCTTTTTAAAAAAGGGATACCAGATTTATTATATATATGCATTTTCAGCTCACATAATATTATTCATTTATTTATTTATAGTATTTATAAATTACCTTTCTGCGAATAAGGGCCCCAAGGAAATAACCTTCATTATTTTGAGTTGGTAAAAGAAGAGGTTCTAGCCAAGCTGTAACATTTTCATTTTAACAGAATACAGTGGCTCTGCTGTTTACTAAACTGCATCCGTCTAGGCAGGTCACAGCTCTCTGTATCTACAAACTGCAATGGGGTGTGACTAGATCAAGTTGTTAAAGGAGAGGAAGTGAACAAACCCAATTCCCATGTTAGCTAGGCAGGGACAAATTACTTGAGTTACAGACCGGAACATGTATTCACCCATAAGTCTGTTCTATCCCATTTCCACATTAATGTACTTAAAAAAATGCATTGAAAATTTCCATTTAGAATTTAAATATTGATTTTTAAATGACTTTTCTCTCAAAATATTTATTTATTTTAATTTATAAAATTTATATACACTTGATTGTATATACTTTCTCTTTAGCAATGCTAAATATACTTTCTCTTAAATTACACATTTCTAAATGTCGCTTCTCTCAAAGCATACATTTTAAAAGGTATTTGGTATGTTTTAGTTTTGTTTAGCCAGGAACTGTGCCTCAGCATTAGAAGATCATGGAAAATCCAGTGAGTAGTTCCATTCCATTCAACCCATTAATCTGGGAGATGTGGATCAAGTCTGTTCCTAACAGAATTCACAAAAATGCTGTTTCTCAAACAACTTAATACCGACATTTGTTTACAGTTGACTTGGACTTTGTGACATCATCAAAATGTAAATCATTTGTGAAGAATGCCAAAAACACTGAAACAATTGTGTAAAGTAGTTTTGCTTATTTTGGGCCCATAAACTAATAGATTGCCTTCCATGCAAGCCAAATTCTCTTTGCTTTGCTTTTTTCTTTTTGGCAGTTGCAAGATAATTCTGATATATAGAGTTAGTCTGCACACAGGATCTATAAAAATGGAATGTAGAAGGATTTATGTGTATGATTTACACATTCATCCTTTTAGTCATCACTTATTTAGGTAGGCTTTGCTGTATCTGTACAATTCTATCAAAATGATTTACTCAGAAATTCCCAGTACCAATTTACTAAGTTTTTCTGACAATGGAACATCTTGAACTTAAACTATAAACAATAACTCATAAAATCTCTGTGTTCCTGAATCATTCAGCAGTTCTTTTTTTTAAATAGTTCATATACTTTGATCCTAATACTCCAATTTTTTCCATTCTGCAGTTCTCAACTTTTCTTATTCTTTTACTGGGCTGCATTTAGCAACAAAATGGACTCTAAAATAATTCTTGATTAGAACATGGCAACTTTAACCTTTTTGAGCTATTGTTCATTCACAAGCTATGTATCACTGAAGACTAATGGTAGAGCAGCAACCCACAAGACTAAGAATAAACTCTGGGCTAGGGATAAAAGGACAATTCACCCCATGCACTGGTACTATCATCTAACACAGACAGTGTCACAATTCTTCTTGAATTCCTGCATAAGATCGTGTTTAAGTAAGCTAAGCTATGCAAATGACTTTTGGAGCAGTGGGGGACAAAAAAGCTGCTTTATACTGAAAAAGCGTGTTGGGTCTACATGGTTTGGCATTTTTAACTTTCTGAATTATCACCAGCTCTCAAGGGTTTCATAGAGGAGTCTTTCCCCATCTGGATATCAACTTGGAATCTTTTGCACAGAAAGTATCATCAAGGGGGAAATTGCTCAAGTCTTACTTCAAAAGCCATACTAGAATGAGCCAAACAGACGACGAAGGTTTCTGAAATTCCCCTATGATAATTGAAGTTCCATATATTTCAGAAGTGGAACCAAACCATTAAGAATTCTCAATTGATTCATTTTTAATTTCTGAATTTTATATAGAGTGCAGAGTGAAGATGAAGGAGCAAAAGGCTGCACACTGAAAAACTAACTGCAGTTAGGGGCCATTTTTGTGTTGGTACTAGCAAGGAAACAACTAATAAAATAAAATAAAACAAAGTAGACATGGGACTGGGCTGAATGGAGAGGTTTGAACGTCCCTGTCCAGTCTAGAAAGTGCTGGAGGTTCAGATTTTTCCCCTTCACCTTACTGATCATCTAATGGGTAGGGGAGCAATTTTAATCTCCATTCTAGGCACTGTCATGGGCTGGATGGATAGATTTAAGGCTCTGCCCAGCCTAGCACTATGTCTACTTATATTTTTTCCTGTGTTAGCATCGAAATTAATGGGGTTTTGGGAGGCCAGAATAATTGTTAGTTGGGGAAGATCAGGCCCACAGGCTGAGGTTTTCTCATCCAAGCTTAGGAGTTACCTAAGATCTCTAAGGTGGAGAAATTCCTGGCACTATCAACAACTATGTTCTTCCAGAACTCCTACATTCCCATTAAATGTGTATTAAATAAACTATCAACACACCGTCTAACAAACTATAGTTTAGATGTATTACAGTGATAACTTACTGAGGGCTGTGTACCGTGGTTTCCAAAATGAGTGATTTTTATCCCTATGAAATCATATTCACTTTTCATCTTTACGAAGAAATGGATGTGTCAGCTACTTAAGAACTTGAGAACATTTCACTGAAAAATATCTCACTATTCTAATTTGTTGGACTACTATTATTAGTATTTTCTGGATTTATAAATTTCTATAATTTCATTATCTAGGGCATGCTTTATAAAACTATTTTCAAAGTAAGTACTCTCTCAATCAAGAAGCATTGCTCAAGCAATTACACTGATTTAGAGTATTATCTTCTGAAAAATGAACAAAGTTCAAGAAACAATTCCAAGGGAAAAAGGGATAAGAAAATTAGAGTTAAATGATGCATTTTCCATTACACTATGTAGGGCAGAGCTCATTTTTTAATATATGCAATTTTCAATGTGCTTTAATTTAGTTTATACAGTTACAACCATTCTCATTAAAGCCCAATTTTGCTACCTTTCTTCACACTGAACAATGACTGACTCCATGTAAAGGCCCATTGGCTTCTAAATGTTCCGTATTCATATTCAACCTGTGTAACTACCTAATAATTTTGTTCATTTTGCTATTGAACATGATAACAGCAATCTTGTCCATAATACCAGGGTAAACCAGGGCAAATTAAAAGTACTTTCATATGGACTTGCTTGAAGCCCTATTTGAACTGATGTGTATTACCTCTTATCATGTTTCAAAAGAAGAGACGGATGAAGTCAAGCTACACTGTGTGTGAGGCAGAAGCTCATTTTCTAACACAGCAAGGGAGGAGTCAAACATCTTCAAAAACAGAATCCCCATGTAATTTACAGGACACTGTTCTGGAAATTCCTGGAGGAAGAGGAGAAGACCTCAGAGTAGGGAAGGGAAATAATGGCCACCATGTAGAAGATCACCAAAGAGGTATATCTGCTTTACATAGGTCAGCTACAGGTATTACATGTCCAGCAAAGAATAAACTCTAAATAAAAGAATCCCCTGTCTTAAGTCAATATACTGTCTGCATTAAGCCTAGTGATTAAGAAAATAGAAAACACAAAGTATTGTGTGAAATTAGATCCCTTGTTATGAAAGTCTTATAAACCTTATTTTCAAGTTGTTGGCTTATTATATTTTCTAAATGTATGTGAAAAATAAATAGAGAGATGCACTGATGCATTACAATTTTGATTCTCATTGTAAATTTGAACTATTATTGTAATGAAGAGACGAGAGATGGGGAGTGTTATCATGGATACGGAAAGTTAATTGTGGTTCCAAAAATATACAAGCAGACATCTTAATTGCCCTAAGCTATCTGAAATAAAATGGCATTTTAATCAAAGGGAACAAAATTATTATGATGCTCCTTCTGCACAATTATTTCACCAAGCATGCTTCTTAAGTACTGCTGTCAGCATTGAAGTTCCTCATATATCTCTAGCATTTATGGAAAGGCTGATGTTAGCAATGCAGAATGAACAGCGCAGCTATGAATGGTAACACAAGTTTATTCCCTCTCAAAAATGAAATTACTTTAGCTTTGCACACTTTACTGGATATCAATTATTAGCTGGCAGTAACCTAAGAGAATAGCAAATCTTATACAAAGGAGAAGTATAGAGTCCCTCAAATTCTTTATAGGATGGAGAATGATAGGAACTACTGAATGATGCATATGTGACTGTGCTACAGGGACAGAGAAGACTGTTTCAGGTTTTCACAGGTTGAACCATGTGTGGATGTCTCACACTTAGCAGAGTCCTCTGTACTGATCATATGGGAGCATCTTTTGCTGCTCCATTTTGTTTTTTTATGTACTTTCTGTAAATTTGTTTTAAATTTGTTTTAATTTTAATACAACCCTCCCTCTTTGTTTTAGAAAATAGCATACACATTTTTTTAATAATGTAAAATAATGTAAAAATCATGAATGGACTTATTTTTGATGTGCCTGTACTCATTCTTTAACCCGAACACTCTGTTCAGTCGTATATCACATGCTACAATAGGATTCAGTATTTCATTTTTGGGATATCTGGTTTTCAGCATCAGTTGTGCGCACAGATCTTTTTTCTGTTGAACATATCCTACTGGACACATTGCAGTATAATATCAAATATATGGGAAAACCTATAATAAAAGGATTGAAACATAAAAAGAAAGCAAAGGAAAGACGTACAGAAATTGATCTAAGACACAAGTGGGAAAGTATTGTTACACATCACCCCATTCTCTACTGAGCAATGCAAGATTCCAGGCGTCTTGGCACTTAACCAGGGTTTGTGTTCCTTTGGAATAAGGCATGTCAGAGACTAGTTGTTATGTACTGAAGTTCTCACCCTGGGCCAGCAGGGGGATACTGTAGATACTTTTCACTCAGGTCCACATATGCAAATAAGGGATTGAAAGTGAAGTTCAGTGATTGGATAGTTACAGAAAGTGTTACAGTTGTGTTGTAGTGGAGGTCTATATAAGCAGGCTGGCTGAACCCTTCAGTTCAGTTCTGTTCTGGCCTGTGAATAAACAAGAGCTGTTTGAAGAATTGCTGTGTCGTCTGATATGTTCACCCACAACTTAACACTAGTATTTTTATGAAATATGGTTTATTCACACATATTTACACCTGAGTATTTATGGAGAGTTCTCAGCATTTACAACTCAAGAGAGGCTTGTCCTTCCCAGCAGCACAGAGCCATCCTAAGTGCCTGTGTCTCTCTGTAATACGTTGTGCTGCAGCCCTTAAGTCCCCGCATGGAGTCTTCCCACTTCCTCCCTTTCCTTCCCAGCAGAGTTCGCAGAAAACAGCTCCTCCCCTTCCACTTCCAGTCCCCGCGCCCCTCCCCCAACTGAGACGTCCTACCAACCTCTGTTTCTCAAGCCCATTGCAAAAGACGTCAATGGTAATCCTACCCCAAAAGCTACTGGTCAGAGAGTCTTATGTTCTGCCAATGGCTTACCAGTATCATGAGGAAACTAGATGGTATTATTTCCAGCCCTTGCTAAATTAATGAATTTATGAGTTTGCTGAAAGTCTAACCCTTCACTGACTCTAGAGATTATTTGGGGTGATTCCCCACCCCCACACTGCAAATTCATAACACAATAACTTTCAAAATGTTCACTCTAAGAAAACAGGAAGAAATAATAAAGAAGAACTGAGAGGAAAAACGAATAGCATTGCCGAAACAAATGTGGTTTTTAAAATCCATATTTCTGAAAGATGAGGAGAGAGTTAGTGGATATCTTCAAGGGATTTATTAATGTAGAATGGTCATAATATGTTTTAGCTGATATAGGAACATGTCCAGATTTTTATGACTTTGCTTATTAATATGATTAGCTTTTCATCAGAGAAGTGATTTATATCACTTCTGCATACCTACATTCCCTCAAGCTCCAAGCCCCAGAAATGGCAACTAATTATTTCACAATGTTGAAAGAAAATGGATAAAACCTTTGCTGTCTCACTGTGTTGAAAGAAACACAGGGAGAGACTAGTGGGAGTGTATCATAAAATCTCAGGTAATGACATGGTAGAGACAAAGCAGATACAGTTATACCTCGGGTTACAGACGCTTCGGGTTGCGTGATTTTGGGTTGCGCACCGCACCAAACCCAGAAGTACCGGAATGGGTTACTTCCGGGTTTCGTTGCTTGTGCATGCGCAGAAGCGCTAAATCGCAATTTGTGCATGTGCAGAAGCACCAAATCACAACCCATGCGTGCGCAGACACGGCACTGCGGTTTGCAAACACTGCGGTTTGCAAACGTGCTTCCTGCACGGATCACATTCACAACCTGAGCGTCCACTGTATTCAGACTTAGCAGGCTGAAAAATGAACAAAGCTTTTGCCCATACATGCAGCATCTTCACTCATTCAAGCACAGTTTGAGCAAACCAGCAAACCTCTAATTAAGCATGGTTTCCAGTCTGTTTGAAACAAGGCTTTGAAATAATTGAAGATATTAAACAACTTGAAAACTGATGCAGTTCCAGGGGAGGCATCCAGAGCACCTGCTTAGTCAGATTTTGCAGATTTTTCAGTTCTGATGACCCAAGAAAGTGAATGAGACACTTGAATCAGTCTCTCTGAGCACATGTAGCCTCACTCATTGCTCATCATGGCTGATTGGAAGAGATTGACAAGAGAGGTCCAGGAATGCCTCCTTGTGTCAAGGTGGTGCCAGATGTGCTGAAAAAGTTGAGAGTGAAGCCCCTCCTAAACAAGATTTCTCTAGACCTGGATGTATATGAAAACGCATGTCCTTTTCTGTATCTAGTAAACATAGTGTCCTGGCTTGAATGAAACTATGTCTAATTGTAGTATTCCTGGTTTCATTTCCTGTTGTGTGAATACAGTTGCTACATGTAGACAAAAAAGTCTTGTTACTATATTGGTTTATGAACCTGAGATATGATCATCTGAAGCAGATTCACATCCGAAGTACCCTGTCTGTTGTTTTCACCAGTCTAAACAGTAACACTATGTTCAATTAAACATACTTCCTATTAGGTGTGTTTCAGAATGCAGGCTTCATGAGTATCTGAAATGCTTTGGATGGTTGTTGCACTGACATGCTGTAAAATATTGTGTTCTTTTAGTTTAGCAGGAAACAACTACTCAAATTGCTCAATCTTGAGAAGTGCCATTGAAATAAATAGAGCTATTCTGGAAAAAATAGATTAATGACCACAACTCTAAAATTATCTAAATACCATGTGTTAGATTTAGAGCTAAGCATGTCAACGGGGGCTGGCTTCCATTGGCAGCCTTTTAGTACTAAAATGTATCTTGAGGCAATGCTGAATGGGGTCAACTGTGGCGCAGGATGGCAGAGGAAAGTGAGGATCCCATAAAACCAGGCTGATAGGCATGTCTAGATCCAACCCCATAAAAGTTTGAAGAAATCTAGGCTGACTTAAGTAGATTTTAGATATTGACTTGCATTTTAAAAAGCTTTTTTGGAAACTTGTACTCTGTACCCCTTTCATGGATCACTGCCTTGCCGTGGCGAAGGGGCTTGAATAACTCAGAGAAGCTATGAGCTATGCCGTGCAGGGCCACCCAAGATGGACAGCTCATAGTGGAGAGTTTTGACCAAACGTGATCCAGCTGGAGCAGGAACCAGCAAGCTGCTCCAGTATCCCTGCCAAGAAAACTCCATGGACAAAGACAACAGGCATAGAAAAGTTATGACACTGGAAGATGAGCCCCTCAGGTCGGAAGGCGTCCAACATGCTATTGAGGAAGAGTGGAGGACAAGTACAAGTAGATTCAGAGCTGATGAATCTATCTGATCAATCCCATGGACTGCAAGAAGATCAAACCTATCCATTCTTAAGGAAATCAGCCCTGAGTGCTCATTGGAAGGACAGATAGTGAAGCTGAGGCTCCAATACTTTGGCCACCTCATGAGAAGAGAAGACCCTGATGTTGGGAAAGATGGAGGGCACAAGGAGAAGGGGACGAGATGGTTGGACAGAATTCTCAAAGCTACCAGCATGAGTTTGACCAAACTGCGGGAGGCAGTGGAAGACAGGAGTGCCTGGCATGCTCTGGTCCATGGGGTCATGAAGAGTCGGACACAACTAAATGACTAAACAACAACAACAACTCTGATTTTAAAATAACCTACGGTGGGGAAAACTATTCCAAGGGTAGAAATTGCCACCCACTGTGGTAACCACAATGTCAGTTACTATACACATGCTACAATTTTAGCCTCTGATTCATCTGCAAAAACAATTTAGAACACATTGCTTGTGTCATTTCCCCCAGAAAAAAAAGATATCTGGCTTTCAAAGTAATTAGCTTCTGCCACTGTAGTCCAGGAAACTTTCAGTTGCGCTATTTCAATCAAATAATGGTGAAATGAACTGAAACATAATTAGCACTTTTGTCCTCAAGTCCTAAAAATAAAGTGAACTGAAACATAAATGTAGCCATGGAACTAGAAAAATGAACCATACTTTGTTCACCATTATCATGAAAGAAAAATAAACAATTCAGTGTCACAAAATAAAAGCTTGACTTGCATGAATTTGTTTTATATATAGTGGAACACTGACTAATTCAGCCAGATGGAATCATATTACACTGCTCTAGTTTGCATGTAATGCTAAGCCAAACCATGGCCAAGCATGAATTAGTAGCATGTGTCCACATACACAAAATGAAAATCACTCTCCTGGTCCTGCTCATATGTAAGCAAGCAATGAGTGCAGATATTTCCACATCAGTGGCCTGATTTCACATAATGCTAAGCTAAACTATGACTCAGTGTGAGGAGTGGGAGATGAAACAGCAGTAGCAGCGTTTGGACGTGGCTAGGAGCAAGGCACACCACAAGGTGGGAGGAGGCAGGAAATAGCAATGCCAGAGAAATTCCTGAATCAAGAGCAGAAAAAAGGACTGCAGAAGAAGAAAATGTTGGTCCTGTTACACACTGAGAAAGAGGCAGATAGGGAGCTGAGAGTGAAGATAGCTGTGACTTTGAAAGTAAGGGAAGGAAAGCTAGCTGGAAGGAGGTACATGAGAAGAAGGCAGAGCAAAGACTGAGACTGATAAATATCTCAGGGGAAGGGAAAGAGACAAGAGGGCATTAGAGGAACAAGGAGCCCCTGAAAGAAGGTAAATGGGAGATATTGGCCTGTGGATAATTTAACCTTGCTAGGGGTTAACTGGCCAGTTCTCCCTCAGCATAAGAAAAAAAGTGGGTCAGGAAGGTTTTCTGAGAATTTATGAGTTTAGACATCTCAGTAGTGGGCCAGAGGAAGGACTGAATGAATTAGGCAGTGTGTGTTCTGTGATGATAAGAGCTAGGGGCATACAAGCATGAAGTACTTCCCCAGCTGCTCTTTGCATGCTGGATATCTGAGGACACTTGGGACACCAAGCAGTCCTTCCTCAACGTCACGCTTTGCATGGACAAGCAAGCACGGTACACTGAGCAAAATCTTGGTACGTGTGCAGGTACAGAGTGAAATTCACTTCTCCTCTCCTCCTGTTGCTGCCGCTCTACATAAAGCTGAAGCATGGTTTGGTTTAGCATTATGTGTGAACTTGGACTTGTGGTCTATCTCACCCTACCAGACCACATACAGTAAATCAAGACCAAATCTTGGTTACAGGTCATGGTTTATTTGGTTAAAAAATAAAAACAAAAAACAAACCCTATGAGCTCAGGTTCATACATAATGCTCAGCAATGCCATGGCTTAGCTGAAAAAGCTCCAATGTTTAATTCCTAATGGTATGAGTTACTGAAATGTCAACTACAGCTTAAGCAACATGACCATAAGACATTCAAATTAGCAATAATTGACATCTTTCTAAATCTCTTACCTGAATAACTTCCCAGGATCTATAGCTTTGATGTTCCCAAAGACTGAAGATTAACTTCCATGGCATTACTTTGCTCCTCTTCCTGAGAAATATTATAGTTTTGTACTTAGTATTGCCCACACACCTTTAAAAATTGCTTGTGATTAGAGCTTCCATTATCTAATCAAAATGCCTATACCACTGAGATATAAAGGACAGATGAATTTAAATTATGCACAGTATTGAGCAATAATAAATTTATGGCTATGGGAAGATTCCACACTCTGTAAGCCTACTGCATCTGCCTACTTTCACTGAAAAACAATGATTTGACCTAGTTTTTCAGTATAAAGTTAAAGGAGAGGAGCTTTCAATGCTGAGCTATTTATACATTCTCCATATTTCTCTTTTTCAGAGTTTACATGACTTTTTTATAAACGTAAGGCAGTTCTCTATATTACACTTGAAGTATTGTTTGAAATGAACTACAGCAGATATATTCTGATCATATTAATTTTCTTATTAAAATTGCATTGCATTTTGCAACAGAAAAGACATTTTGTTAAGAACATATAAAGAACTAATCTTTTCCTATTTTCTCTCAATTTGAGACACAGCAAGCACGCCTTGGGGTACATATCCTGCTGTTCTCAGAGTTCTATATATATTTGACGTGTTGTGCTTATGTCCAAAATAATGACTTGCTTGATCCAGCTGAATTACCTGTCGTTAAAGTGATTATTTATAGGCTGTATAAATGAAAATAATGCCATTGTATTGGCTTCCAGTGATGTAAAGGCATCTACGGTTACCATTCATGGTGCACCATGAAAAAGACCACAAAAATGAAGTTAAAAGCAGACTGTGACATGAGCTCATTTCCATAGGCCCCTTCAAGGAAAGGACATTCAAGGAAAGGGCATGACTTACATTTCTGCTTGTGAATATTTCCCACACAAAGCAGACTGAAGCAGTTAAAATGATGGCTAGACAACAGCAGTGTAGGGCTTGTGCTGTCTCCTGAAATGTCTTTCTATGATAATAGATTTTTACCTTTGGTAGCAAAATGGTAGTACACTCAATGGGAAGGGAGAGGGAAGAGATACCAAAGAAGGTGTATTGAGGAACCAACCCCAACTAATGTCCTCTAAAAACTTAGGCAGAAGACATATCATCAACCACAACAGGTAAACACCAGCAGTGGGTTGAAAAGGTACCATTCTCTATGTTTTATGCCATGGATCCCAAAAATTGTCAACATATTTATAGAACAAGTCTTAAGATTTGGGGTTATTAAGTGAAAAAGTATATCTTAACAGAAAGATAAATGCATTCTCTCTCTCTCTCTCTCTATATATATATATATAGATAGATAGATAGATAGATAGATAGATAGAAATAGGAAAACAAACAGAATGTCAAGTTATATTACTGTTCCCTTTTTATTCCAAGATGATGGCTGCATTTTTATAGACTGTGAATATGCTTAAGTGGAATGCTCATTTGCATATAGATGCATCTCACAGAGAGAAGAATATTAGCGAATTGTAATAACTCTGATGCAAGTGCAAACCTCTTTTAAAGTTGCTGCAGGCAAATCAGTAAAACAATTAAATTCTAATATAAAATTGCTGCATCACATATGTTAACATATACCATGTGAAGCCATAGGCTATTAGAACAGTAAATGTCATATACATCTACATCAGTTGTAATAAAATTGATCAACATTAGTAGTGCCTTGATGCAGCTGCTTCTGCTTTGCATACAGTTTATATTGAAAACCAAAACATACAAATGTCTACATTTTAAAGGGGAAATGTAACTATGCTAGACTATTTTTAGTTAAACAAAATCAGAGCAATATTGCCATGGACAATTCTAACCTGCTGTTTAGGGGGAAATGATGCAAAATCTGAGCTAGTAATGGTGCAGTATGTATTTCATTATGTATTGATTAAAGCTCTCTTGTATTATTGAGTGTTTGATGAAACATGGAAATAGAAATTTTAGAGTCTTCTGTAATGATAGATCTATTGGCTGGTGCCAAATTTATATCTACAGAAGAAAGACCAAAAAATTACTCAATTCACACTTCTCAGTTTCATAAAATGGGTGATGTCCCTTCCTAAAATAGGTCCAGTTTACTATTAATTAACTTTACCTCAATGCCTAAGACTAGGTCAACAGAGCCAAAAGTGAAAATTGACTAATGTAAAAATAAAAATTAGGGAAAACATTCATGGTCATTTATATTCGTAAGTAATGAGTGTAAAGGTCACTTGGAGCAATTGCTTTTCTTGGTTTTAGGATCATATTCCCTATTATTGTTCTCTTTTTACAATAGGGGCACACAAATTAAGATGCTATGTCACATTTTTCACTCTTGAATAGCCGCAGACTCAAACATTTCATTACAGATGACAGAAGCCTCACTCTCAATCAGAAATGCATTGTTTGAGTCTGAAAGCCTCTGCCGAAAATAAATAAATAAATAATCAATAATGATGCCTTCAGTTCATTTGAGTAACCCATGAATAATCAACAGCACAAGCAAATCAACTCTGACTGGATGATGTGTTAATCTCTGATGCAGCCAGGAAAACGATAGCACATGATTAGAATGAATAATTTACAAGCACCATTACAGTATAATGAAATGAAGAATTGGGAATGATAGAAACTGAAATACATCCTTGCTCCCACCCCTTTGTGTCTCCTTGGATTTGTTTAATGTTGGTGAATATCATCAAGCTTTTGGAGACACTGAGATGGCCAAATATCTTTAGCAGTGACAGAAGTACTGCAAATGTCTATTCAAATTTCATACCCACCAACAATTCGGGGGAGGGGGGGGAGGAACATCCCATTTCTTCATGTAAGATCCTGGCGGCCATTTGGGGCGCTGTGCAAGATCACACTCCGCAAAACTGCTTTAGATTACAATTTGCTTTAGATAATTTTTATGGCTGCTCAGTCCTAAGTATTAGCATTTTGTGGTCTCAGGAAACATATTTCTCGTGAATTTCTGTAGTCATGACAGGCTAGATGTTGCATTCCTGACCATCTCTGTTCAACTCAATTCAATGGGGCTTACTCCCAGGAAAGTGAGTTTAGAATTGCAACCTTAATATGTTACTTACAAATAGGTCAATGGGAGGGGAAGAAAGAACAGAAGAATTGAGGTTTCCCTTTTCATGCATGCTCTAATATATGAAATGAGACCTGCAATTTGCAGGAGGGAGCGAAAAAGCATGAGTCACTATTGCTTCCTTCCCTGCATCATATATAAACTGGTTCAGAGGCCCAGATGAAAATAGAAATGCTGCCTCTAAGACTTTTACTGTTTACACTTAATTTTAGCTTTGGACTGTGACAGCCAAATGGGACAAACTGAAGGGTTATAGAAACCAAGTGCACAATCATCCTGCCAAGATAAGAAGGGAAAGGAGACAGATGGAGGTAAGAGGAAGTTGATTATTCCTCCACGTGTGCCCCTTTGTTTCACTTCCGTCTTGTCTTTCTGACTCATAGGAGTGTTTCCATTCCATCAAGCTGGAATTCTTTAACTTGAAATTCAATATGTGGTGATGTGTGGCAGGACATTCTTGGTACTAGTGCTCCACCTGTGGAATTCTACCCCTTCCCAAATAAGCCTGGCACAAATTATGATGAGTTTTTGGCACCAGCTAAATGCCTATCCATTAGTTCAGGCATTGGGGTGAATTGTTGGCTCCTGGCAGGATTTCCAAAGGCATCTGGTTGGGCACTCTAAGAGCAGAAGCATGGACTAGGTGGGTGCATGGCCTGTTCCAGCAGGGCTCTTCTTAAGAGTCTATTGTCATTAGGCTTTATTGTTACTGTTGGTATTATTTGATGGTTTTACTAAGTAGTAGGCTTTGGGGTAGTCTGATTGCTACTAGCAGTGAAAAGTGGATTAGAAATATTTTACATAGAATGAAATGAGTAAATAAAACAACTGGAGATGCCAGGGATTCAATAGGCAAACACGGCATGCTCTGCATGCAAAGCATGTGTTTGTCACATGCACAAAGCATGTGTTTCTCCAGTAGGAAACAGCTAGATATTGGTAGCATGTATGAATAACCAAGAAGAAGGTCCCTCCTTCTGTTCACTGGTGGACACTTTCACTGGCTCAGCCATTTCACACACTGCAAAAGGGAGGAAATGGTAAGCAGAGTTACTGCTAGGCCACTTGGGAATGTAGGTGGTGCTGTAGTCTAAACCACCAAGTCCCTTGGTCAGCAGTTTGAATCAGTGTGATGGGGTGAGTTCCTGTTGCTTTGTCCCAGCTCCTGCCAATCTAGCAGTTCAAAAGTACACCAGCGTGAGTAGATAAATAGATACCACTGCAGTGGGAAGGTGAACGGTGTTTCCATGCACTCTGGCTTCTGCCATCATTTCTCGTTGCACCAGAAGCGGTTTAATCATGCTGGCCACATGACCCAGAAAAGATGTCTGCAGACAAATGCTAGTTCCTTTTGGCCTGAAAGCAGAGATGAGTGCCACACCATGGTCAAATTTGACTGGTCTTAACCATCCAGGGGTCTTTTACCTTTCACCTAGGATACTTGGCATGAGAAGCTTGTTCGCTACCTTCCTTGGTTCCCATACAAACTAATTCACTGGTCAACCTAGTCTCCAGTGAAAAGCATGTTTTGAGCTATGGTGAATGATGTGTGGAACTTATGGCTCAATACAATCAGCCCTAGTCAGCATGGACAATAGTCAGGGGTGATGGGTGTTGTAGTCCAGTAATGTCTGGGGAGGCTGAGGTTCCATGTTTTAGTCAATTAATTTTGAAAACCCTTACCACAGAATGAAATGATACACAGATCAGAATTAGTATGAACACCATTTTACTGGATAATAAAAATTATTCCTTTTAAGAAGCTGTAAGGCTAGAGTAGGGAAAAAAGAGAGTAGAAAACTGATACTGTCTCCAATCTAACAAATGATATTGTCTGAAGTATTTTTGAATACAGAAAATGTCATTTGCCTAACAGTACAGAATAGCATGTGCTGCACAAAGATAAATGGGTCTCCTAACTCTCAGTGTGACTAAAAACTCTCACTGTGGATGATCTTATCTGATATTTTAGCAGGCAAAACTATTGGGATTTTGTTTTTATCTGTTATCTAAAGCTGATACTCCTTTTCTTCCATGCTGCTTGTACTGCTACTGAGTGGTTCTCCTGTCTCACTGACAATATAATTCAAATTCTAGTGACTGCAGTGGCCCCGGAAGGCATGGTGAGTCTGCAGGGGGTGCCCAGAGGAAGCACAATTAAGAGATTAACTTCTCTCCCCAGTCTCCCTGTGTCATCTTTTTAATTGTTTTTAAATCTACCTCTGCTCTCCGGTGCTTTTACATACTAATGAGGTTTGAGGATTGTTCAGTTGGCTAAAACTAGTAATAGTGTTATTTTAGCACTGGGCCAGTTGTGAATATAACTGCACTTTGGCGATAAAAGGCATGCCAGGATCTGATGGCTGTAGACAGGAGGAAGATTTCTGTTGAGATATATTACTTGAGTCTGCTTTTGTGGTAAAAAGGTGTGAAGGGTTGAGGACATAAGTGGGCTCAAGGATGCAACTACTGAGTGACAGAGCCCCAATAAAAGCTTCACTCTCTAGGAGAAACCTATTGTCGTCTCTCAGCTATCAAAAACTGCATTGGTGTGACTATACCAACCAAGGCAAAGGCACAGCATGTTAGCTCCAGAGCTGATTACTGATAATAAGCTAAAGGTGCAGAGCAGAGCAGAGCAAAAAAAAGGAGACTAAAAACCACCATATCCATAAAGTAAAGAAAAACAGGAGCTGGAGGATAGTCTGGACCAGCATAAGAGGGCAGGAAACAACTGTGCTACAAGCTTGTCAAAATGTGAGAAGCTACCTATGTTTTAGGGGGTCATGCAAAAGAAAGCAGATGATGCAAAAGCCAAAACAATTATTACATAAACATAAAGAATATAGATTAGATAGCAACACATTATATATAAAAATGTGTGTGTGAGTAGAATATTATTCTACTGGTCTGGATAGCTGGTTTTAGAGAGGGCTTGATAAAAGTGCTTTGTTTTTGCTGATGTGCTATGCTACTATGCTAGTACATACTGCTACTACTTTATTTATCATATTTGTTAAGTATTTTTAAATTTTTGCATGCTTTAACATCAAAATCAGAGAGAAAGGTAAGAGTTTGTCACAAATCCTGTCACAATCCTATTGACAATACACTGAGAAGTCTTCCATTTGTACAAATGTGTTTTACAATTTTTACTGAGCACGTTAAGTAATTTTAAACATGATCTTTGCTCTCTTTTTAAAGTTTGTTTATAATTTTGTATTTTGAAAAGGATGCTTGTTCTAAATTCGTTTTAAACACATTTTAGAAATCAATTTTGTTGTGCTTTCATGCCTGATAGAGCACAGTTCTCTCATATTCCCTGCTTAAGCTTTGCCCTTTTTATATTCCTCTGCCACTTCCAACTTATTATTCCAGTAATACTTTTGTTTAAGCCAACTAACACAGCTACCCCAATGGAAGTTTTTGAACTTTAGTATCTCTCCCTCAGAAATGTAGATCCTATTAATTTTTAAAATATATGTTACTTAGTACTTGGACTGTACTCAGACTTTGCATTCTTATTATAACAGAACTAGATGGCATATGATTCTGTCTGCCTGTTAATACCACCCCTGCACGCTACAGATCACTCCTCACACAAGCCTGCACAAAAGAATCTGCTTTTACCACATGAGTCAATGGAATGGAATGGAGCATGACATAAAACTAAAGTAAAGAAAAAGGCAGAAGTTATTTATACAGTCCCTCTTCTATTAGTCATTGTTTCTTCAAATGTCCCAGCCTTGAGGTAAAAACAAAAGTTGACACAAGAGTATATGGTATTGTCAGGGAACTGCCATCGGAAAGGCAGGTGGTGGAGGGGCTCTCGGAAGCTAGGAGAGACTCAGCAGCGGAGGAAGGTACCAGCAGGGGGAGAGAGGGAGATCAGAGAGAAAGTGAGTCGAAGGGATGGCTCAGGGAGTCTTCCAGTGAAAACAGTGGAGAAGTCTCAGGACCTCCTATAGGTAAACCCACTCCTTGCCAGAAACTGTTGCGCCGAGAATCCAGAAGACGCGTTTCCGTTAAGGAGCTTTTATGCTGGAGTAGATTCCGTAAACGCCCACTGTCGGATTCTGCCAGCGATTAAGGGAGTCATGTTTAAGGGCTCCGCTAAGGACAGAGTTTGAGAACCATGCCCAAACTCTGAGGGACTAAGCTTTTACGCACAAGCAGCTCATCATCCCATCACAGGTATATTTTAAAATCCATTCAACATTCTTCAGTCTTGCTTTGTTTAATTGTAAAACCCACCACAATAATTCAATATGCAGCTGCTTTGCTGCTTCCATGTATGTTTCCATGTATGCGTCATATCTATTAATTTACAAAACAACAGAATATGCACATAAAAGAATGAAAGTCTCTTCCACACCATACATTTAAAGGATTCTTAAAAAGGTAAAGGGACCCGTGACCATTAGGTCCAGTTGTGGCTGACTCTGGGGTTGTGGCACTCATCTTGCTTTATTGGCTGAGGGAGCTGGCGTACAGCTTCCGGGTCATGTGGCTTCTGGCAAAGCAGAGCAGCACACGGAAATGCCGTTTACCTTCCCGCCGGAGGGGTACCTATTTATCTACTTGAAGTTTGACATGCTTTCAAATTGCTAGGTTGGCAGGAGCAGGGACCGAGCAACGGGAGCTCACCCCATCGCGGGGATTCGAACCGCCGACCTTCTGATCGGCAAGTCCTAGGCTCTGTGGTTTAACCCACAGTGCCACCCACGTTCCTAAAAGGATTCTTATCCCACTGTAATAGTAATTTCTTCCCCGCAATAATCCTGGGAATTGTGGTTTGTTAAGGGTGCTGACCTCATAGGTCAACCACCCTTAACAAACTACAGTTTTGATCCCAGGATTCTCCATGACTATTAACAATGGTACAATAGTGCTTTGAATGTATGATGTTGCTGAATGATGGAGGACGTGGAAGAAGTACCATAAGAAGTTTGTGTGGGGCATACAATTTCTTTTAGAAAACCAAACTACTTTAAAGTAGCATCCCATCCCCACAAAAGAACAATAGTAGCCGAACAATGACGCAGTATTCATGGAGCAAAAACTATTATCTGGGTAAGAGAAATGGAAATCCTGGTTTTCCTAAAAGTTCAAATTTGTTAAAACATACAGTAAAATTATTTGACAAAGAGCAAAACACTGTTGGGGAACAAAACAACTAAGAACAGCATCTATAAACATTATCCAAAGAAATTAATTCAGTTTCCTCATTCACAACTAACCCTTCAGACAACCCTCTGGAGCAGGGGTCAGCAAACTTTTTCAGCAGGCTGCTGGTCTACTGTTGCTCAGACCTTGTGGGGGGCCGGACTATATTGGGGGGGGATGAATGAATTCCTATGCCCCACAAATAACCCAGAGGTGCATTTTAAATAAAAGGACACATTCCACTCATGTAGAAACACCAGACAGCCCCCACAAATAACCCAGAGATGCATTTTAAATAAAATAACACATTCTACTCATGTAAAAACACGCTGATTCCTAGACTGTCCGCGGGGCGGATTTAGAAGGCGATTGGGCTGGATCCAGCATCCGGGCCTTAGGTTGCCTATCCATGCTCTGGAGTGTCAAACAGAGAAAGGGATGTAAGCTTCAGGAAAGAGAAACAGGAAGAACTTCATGCCATCAAGGAGGGTGCAAGGCTGGGAATTCCAGAATTTGGGTGCAGCTGCCAAATGCAAGTTTGGGACATACAAGAGGACCTCTGTTAATTATCCTTATCTGTGATCATGTTCATAGTGGAGCATGATCATATTCAATTCGTATTCAGAAGCAGAAATTCCAATGTGTTGTGCAGCTGTAAATGCCTAAAATCATCTCAAAATTCACACAAGAATAAAAAAGTAACCTTTAAAGGAAAGAACAACACTCCCCGTGCTCATTCTTAAATGCTGTTTAGGACATTAATGCCTTCAGAACTCCATGTGGCAGTGTGCCACATCAGAATACAATGGATAACTAAACTATTAGACCAAATGAAAGCACCGTATTCTCAAAAATTGCATTATAGAGCTTTTATGTTTGACAAAGAGTTGAGTCCAAACTCAAAATGCTGCACAATTTCAACAACAGGAGGAGCCTAATAAAATGGACTTCCTTAGGGATATTCCATCTCATTGTCTGGGACCAAGGCAGCAATTCTCTATATTAAAGTTATAATGACCACTGTTGGACTGCTCAGCTGCCAGAACAGTACTCAATTCAATCATCATAGCAGCAGGCTGCCATATTTTTCATCATGGCCCAAGATTTTACCTCTTTTGACTATGCAGTTAGAGATATGTTGCCGGGGGGAGGGGTGCCAATCCAGTGTAATATCTCAGACAGAAGCATGACTGCCTCCAAACTGTTGGTGCAAAAACGTAGGAGACTTATAGATTTAAGGCATGCAGAGGGCTCTGCTGCATAATGCCTGAAGGTATGGTGCTGGGAGATGGAATAAATTGCCAAATGAAAGTTAACAGATGCATTGTCTTTAAGGATGCTGGAGTGACAAAAATGCTTCTGTTGTTTCTTGTAACTCAGTGTTCCTAAGGATTTTTATTTTAGAAACCTTCATAGAATAGCATTTTGTGCATAACTGCTCCTTTAAAAAAAAAAAAATTATTAATTTTCCAATACAATTGTACATTTTTTTCCAAATTTTAACAAATTATCTCTTTTTGGACTTTCTTCAGCTTCTCTGACAATCATCTGTATTTATCTCTTCAGTACGCATTCCCTTCATTTGCATAACTGCTCCTTTTGTACCATCATTGTATATCTGTGTCTAATACATACCTCCTAGGTTTAACTCGGCATATATAGAGACAGTCAATAATGAAAGGAAACTTAGGGGGTTGTTAAGAGAGGAAGAGCTCTGCAGTTGATCCAACAATCCCTAAATCAAAGGCCCACATGTGCTTTGCCCAGTGCTGGCTTGCTGTCCTCTCCATCAAGGCAAACAGGTCTCCCTTGGACTAGTTAGAGAGACTGCACCTGAATTCCTTCCCTACAGTCCAGCCCTGATGCCTAAGGGTACAGGGAGCAGCCTAGCTGAACTCTCAGCTGATCTCCAGCTCCGACACATGTACTATGCATATTAAATGGAAGCATATTAAATTCATGACTAATCAATGCCCCATTCTTGGCTATCACTCCTTGCTGTGAAAGGAGAGAAGCAGAATAATACCAGGAATGTGGAGGGATCTCTCATCTGTATCAGTTTCTGTGTGCATGAGAGAACGACATATTAAAGGGGAGGGGGAAAGGAATTATTATCCCAGCTCCCTCTGGGGAAGGAATTCAATCTAGTTCTCATTAAAAAGTGAAACTATTTAATTCACACTCTCCAAAACAACACAAGAAACAAAACTCAGTTGGTTAAGCATTAGACTCTTAACCTTAGGGCCATGGGGTTGAGCCCCATGTTGGGCACAAGATTCTTGCACTGCAGGGGGGTGGACTAGGTGACTCTTGTCATCCCTTCAAACTCTGCAATTCTGTGATTCTATGAAAACACAGCTATCCTTCAAAATCCATGCTTCTTTGAATTTTGTGGTGCAGTTCTCCAAGCAACGTTTACAAAAATATTTTTATTAGGAGGAAATGTTTTCATTAATATATTTACTTTTAAGGACAACATACAAAATGCATTATATCAGAGAAAATAATTTGCAAAAAAATTTACATTTGTCAAAACAGCATACAAAAATGAATTTATTAAGAAAATTTGAGACTTGAATGCTAACCAGCTTTAACTGCTGCAGAAACTTGGAGAAGTAAATTTCTGATTGGAAGAAAACAGTAACAGAACTGAAACAGACACATTGTTCTATAGATACTGTGCTGCCTTTTTCTTTGCCTCTGCCAATGTCATTTCTGCCACTTGCTGCTTCTTATTTCCTTAGCCAGTCATTTTGCCTAATGTCTTTCAAAAAATTCCAAAAGGTAATCTTGAAGTTTCTACAGGCTTGAAATATTTTTTCAGTAGAGACTTCATAGTGACTTGTTTTTTAATTGGCCCAAGCACCCGATCCACTCCTTTCAGTTTTGACTTCTAGGGACATAGGGAGCTGCATTATAAAAGGACAGTGTTTTTCTTTAATTTTGTGTTGTCTATTCTGAGTGATTGTGGGTCACCAGGATCTTAGGCAGAGGTTTTTCACATAATAAATTCTTAAATAATAATCCCCATTAAACCCTGGAGTGCCCCACAACTAGCAGAGGCAGATTTTGGGTAGCATAACCAGTGTGCCCACATTGGGTGCCAAGAGTCACCACAGGGCCCCCTACAACAATGACTTAGAATGGAAGGCGAGGCTGGGGGTGGAGACCAAGTTTGGCCTTGCACAGAAATTTGAAAGGCCAAAGCCAGTCACTGCTACTGGGGTCTGATCCCTCTCTACATCAGAAATGACTGTGAAAATTTAATTCAGTGTGATAAAATTGTCATATGACTTCCTCCCAATAGCCACAGTTCGTAGAGCCGTATGTACATAAATGGGTGTGCATAGTCTCAGTGACAGCGCTTCTTGCTCCGGCACTGGGGGACGGAGAGCAGGCGGGGGCAGGGATGATGCGCCCCCCACACCCAGGGGTGGGGCACGTGTCCCAGGGGTGGGGCGGGGTGGGGCATGCCACCCGCATAGAATGGCACACCACCTGCATGGGTGCACCGTCCAGTGTGGGCGGGGGAGCAGCCGCGATGGCACCCTGGGGATCGAAATGCCGGGGGCGGTGCTCTCCCCCCCACTCCTCTTCCTCCGCCAGTGCATAGTCTTTGCGTGTTGCATTACAAGCTGCGCTTTAAACGCAGGAAGAGTTTAAAATGCAACACCCTCCCTGTTGTACAAGCAAGAGTATAAATTTATGCAGCATGCATGAGTGTTGCATTGATTTCCATTGTCGTAGAAGTCATCTTTAATTTCTTAACTGCTCAGAAACCTCAACCTGGAATTACATTTTCTGTGGATATTAGTTGATCATTTATTTACTCCGGCTGTATCCCTGAGCAGTGCATGACAATGATTTTTCAATAACTTTGACTGCCATCATGATATCTGTATTTTGGACTAAAGGAGGTTGAGTGCAATAGAGGAGAGAAAAGAGGCCTGCATTTTGCCTTGCATCTATTGATGGATGTAGTTTCTAGGAACCTGATCTCACTGCCACCTTTCAAACACTTTTCAAAACATCCCCAGTAAAACATGCCTTTGATTTTGTTGTAATTGGTATTTAACGGCTATAAAGTGCTAGCTTAGTTCATAGTGGTCAGCAGAACTCAGAAGGGCTCAATGTATTTACAGTCAAATGCTATGTTGAACTATCAACAACTAGTTTGGAGTGAAATCAGTTGGGTGGAGCATGAAAAACATTTAATTCATTTCTGCTAGGGCTTTGCGGCGTTCAAAGAGAGAGAATATCACCAGATTGTGTTGGCAGCAAGGGGAAGCAGTGATTTTGCTCTTCCATTTTCAATTATATCCCCAAAACATGGATAAAATATACTTATATAGCCCCAAAACAAGGACAGTGTTTTGAATCAGCCGTATAAATTGCAACAGATACAAAACGAGGATGAGGGAGAAATTAAGGATTTACCATTCAGGTGGGAAGATATGGGACTTGATCCAGGGAAAATTAGTCATGCTTAAATCCCATTGAAATTAATGAGGCTTAAAATTAGCAGAAACTGATTGCTTATTGCTCATTGCTTTCAATGGGACTTAAGTGCAACCAACCTTACCAAGATTGGTCCAACGTGTGTGGTATAAGCAGGTAATTCTGCAAAGGATGACATTAAACACATGTCTCCTCCTTCACTTCATTTCCCCAAGTGACTCATGCTTCCTTTCTATCTCAGAATGGCAACATCCAAAGATGTACCAATTAGTCTGTCCATAAGAATATAATTAGGGTTTCTTATAATATTTTCAGCTAATATCCAAAGGAAAAGTTGAAGTTTAATGTTAATTTCTACATTAAGTGTTAAATAGATGTCACTGGCTATGTTCAATGTCAGACACGTATAAAAAGTTTACAAGCCGCTAATCTGTAAATCAGAGTCAAGCCAGTGTGGTTGTGTCACCTCATCAAATTATTTTGCCAGTTTATTTTTTATTTATTTTGACATTTTTAATATCAAAGCTAAATAAAACATTTATTTATTTTTAAAAAACTTAATCTGAGTTTTCTAATATGAAATTATAACATTATTAAAAACACAGCATGCTTTATGAAATAAGATAATTTAGAAATAGCCAGAAGTAAAAAAACCCCCAAAAACTTACATTCTGCTTGGATTTCTCTAATTTTCCTTAGAGAATAACACCAACTAGTCTCTAATTTAGATAATTTACTTTGAGCAAAGGTCCCACATCACAGCATGCCATGACCTATATGGAAGAAGACAGCATGCAGAATAGTCATCAGACCCTTTCACCCTCCTCTATTTCCAACTATAGAACTACAGGGGTTGTCACAAAATGGCTGGAAGGGGCAACAAAGGTTTGAATGCTCTAATTATGCTATGGTTCCCAACTCCTTGAACTCACATATAAGGGAATGGAAGTTCCCAGAGCAGTAAATAGAGAATGTTATATCAGCAATTTCACTACAGAAATCCAGTTTTTTGTTAAATTGTATGACATTTTGTTAAATTGTATTAAATAGTATGACAATATTGTGGAATATTTTGCAGAGAAGTGTGTGTTGAAATCTGATGCTTCCACTGATGTTAATTAAGAAGTATTATACTTTTTAAGATTCCGTCCCTCCAACTTAAGTACTTCTGGCATTACTGTACTATAATCTACAAGCTATTTTCACAAGTGGGACATAAGATAAAGTGTTGATGACTGTGTTGTACATACTCTGCAATATTTTGAACTTGTGCTAAAATAAATAAAAAAATAAAAAAATAAAAAGATGGTGATAGATAGATAGATAGATGATAGATAGATAGATAGACATGTTGTTGTTGTTGTTTAGTCGTTTAGTCGTGTCCGACTCTTCGTGACCCCATGGACCAGAGCACGCCAGGCACTTCTGTCTTCCACTGCCTCCCACAGTTTGGATAGATAGACATACAGACAGATAAATACAGCTAGTCTCCAAAACATATTCTTACAAATCGGTAAAGTTGAAAAGTGTAATAATTACATGCCTTCCTTCGTTTTCTTATGTCTGGTGCTTCAGAAAACTTTCCTATCATATTCTCGAAAACCTCTCTGCCATTGTAAGGGCTTTTTCCCTTTGAGAGCTGGGATTCTTGAGTGTCTAGAAGACCTCCCTGCAAGGTGCTTCATACCATTTCCCCCCTGTTAGTAAAGTGAGTGTTCCATGTGTGGACATGCTGAGATACCAAGCAGGTAACAGGTGAGTTTATATAATGGATTTAAACATCTAGAAAACATGTGCCCATTGAAAGATGGATAGCATTGAAGCTGACTAGTCTTCAAAAGCTGACCAAAGGAGTAAGTGAATTTATTGCAGAGAACTCAATGCACACACAGACAGAGAGAGTGGAGCCAAGCAACCACCCCCTGGTCCCCTGTCTGTTGGCAGCTGGCCAATATGTGTGGTACAGTCATCTACCAGCTTACAAACTGTATGCATAAGTAATGTGACTAGAAGGTATACGTTCTCATGCAAGGGCAGTATGGGCATACCGATGAGGGAGACTCTAAATAGAGGCGCTAAATGTACCGGGACGCGGGTGGCGCTGTGGTCCTAACCACAGAGCCTAGGGCTTGCTGATCAGAAGGTTGGCGGTTCGAATCCCCGTGACGGGGTGAGCTCCCGTTGCTTGGTCCCAGCTCCTGCTCACCTAGCAGTTCGAAAGCATGTCAAAGTGCAAGTAGATAAATAGGTCCAGCGGGAAGGTAAATGGTGTTTCCGTGTGCTGCTCTGGTTTGCCAGAAGTGGCTTAGTCATGCTGGCCACATGACCCGGAAGCTGTCTGTGAACAAACGCTGGCTCCCTCGAACTACAGAGCTACATGAGCGCGCAACCCCAGAGTTGTCCACGACTGGACCTAACAGTCAGAGGTACCTTTACCTTTACCTTTACCTAGGCTCTAAATAGAGAACCAAGCCAGTTGACCAACCAGCAGGATTCCTCATGTTATCTTTCTTTCACCTGTGCTGGTGCTAGAGCCACCGATCCAATGACTGAAGCTGCCATCTATAGCTAACTTCTTTGTGGTGCTGCTCCAATGGGGAGACCAGGTACGTAAAGTCCAGTGTCATACATGCTAAATGATTTCAGCTGCCCCTGTCTAGCACAAATAAAACAAAGCCAAAACAAAGCCTGTCTAGCACAAATAAAACAAAGCCAAAAAATGAGGGTGGGCAAACTGGGATTTCTGCTTCTTGAATGGGCGAGGAAGGTGGTTGTTTGTTTTCTTCTGCTCAGTTTACTGACTTACTCTAGATTGATTCTTGCCACAGCCTTAGCTGGTTACCAGTTCATTTATATCTTGGAAGCAGTCTAAATAACTACTTTATTAACTTCCTCCCAACCACATACCTGCTTTATGCTGTGGTCTGATTTTTTTAATTTTATTTTGGAGTATTTTGTACAAGATGATCAAGAATAGAATCTAGATAAAATATACTTTAGTGATTCCATTTTATTCACACAACCAAACCTTTCAATCGTCTTATGTGGCCTACAAGAGAAAGGTGACTTTGAAGGGCATGTTCACTAAGATTCTGATTTTAAGCAAGTCTCCTTCATGCTGCATTTAGGGCCTTGAGTCAAGCTGTGAACTCAATAATGTCATCACAGTTTCTGTACAAACTGGAATCTATAATCTCTCTACCCTCTCACACTTGTGAAGGTGGCTTTGGATATTTTTAACACCCCAAGGCAGTCATAGCAGAAGATAGCATAAGGAATCAAGAACACAGTGAAGCCACCTCTAGTTAAACCAACATTCCAGCTACATTTTTTGTTGCTGACACTGAAGTGTTATGGCTGTTTCTTCAGGCTGAGTTACTTCAATATTTTATTATTATTATTTTTAAAAAATCATATTCTTCCTCAAGAAAAAAAGACAAGAAACAAAAATATCACCTGCAAGGAACCATGCATCACAACAACCAAAGATGCAAGCTTCAAATTATGTACTGCCTTTTCTATACCTAACAAGGAAAATCTAACACCTGAATTTTTTATTTTTATTTTTTTACCAGCACTAGCATTCCATAAGCAATGCTTATTTTGGAAACAACAACAACAACACCCTTATTGAGTTACAATATATCTGGTTGCCAGCTTTAAAAGAAGTCAAAAGTGGGGTGGGGAGAGAGAAGAGACACCTACACAGGAACTTAAAGGCGTTTGTAGGAGGGAGGATGGCTTAGGGAGAACTATTCTAGGACATAGTGTTGCTAGAAGGATCCCTTGGTACCTTCCACTGACAGTTCTAATAGTTTTAAACTGTCAGCTTGAATCAAAATATAGGAAAGGTTTTCTACCAATATCTCAGTAAATGTGTATGCTAGTGTCTTTTTAGCAGTGGTGACACCATACTTATGCTTTCAGGTCTCGGTTTTGCACTGTGGAAAATAGGAATGCCTGATTTAATTTGATCTGCGTGAATCCTTGTATGAAACTACCTGACCCACAACTCTCAGAACTAATATGGATTGGACCATAACAACCCACCACATTTTGCACTTTTTTGAATGTTGTGAACCAGTTTTCTGCAGCTTAACCAATATCAAAATGCCCAATTCAGTCTGTAAATTGACATATAATAGTATACATGTAAATATAGATGTATTTTGGGAGATGTAAAATTTTAACGTGGAATTTGTGATACTAATGTGGAAATAGAAATATAGCTAAAAATACACAAAAATGAGATGTGCCTCAAAGAGGCACCTTTCCCAATTCTTAGTGGCAAAAGAATGAAGCTAAATCACAGTGACAAAAGCCGTTCTCTTATTGCTATCTGCAGTGTGGGTGTGGGTGTTTAGAATTGTAATGGAGATCTTGGCTAGGGAGGGAAGGGCAGATATATACACAGTGGTGGGCTGGATGAGGACCAATACACTGAATAATGCTATGAGACTCACTTTGGGTGAATGGCTCCAGGTCTGGGAAATGGGGGATTTGCCTGTTCTACACATATGGAGTTGTACTCCCCAAACAGGTGTACAGTGTAGAGGTGCTTTTATAACTATATTTCTCCATGGACACCCAGAGTCAGTGGGCTTTGTGGACAAGACCACCTATCACCAGCTTCAGCTGGTGCATTTCTGAGCTTGGGCCCTATGACTTGTGCACTGGTAAGTTGACATTTAGACCACTCTATTGAGCTCTATTTGGGGCTTCCCTTATGGCTGGTCCAGAGGCTGTAGCTGGTATAGAATGCCACATCCCATGTGAGGAGTAGTGGCCTTTACCAAGCACTTATCACATCGGTATCAAGGAATTATCACAGTCTACCTATTAGCTACCAAGTCCGTTTGAAGGTCTTGTTACATACAAAGCCCTAAAAAACTCTGGAGCAGGTTACTTGAAAGATTGACTTCCCCTCCACTGCCTGTGGAGGGTATAGAGATAAAGAAATGAAAACTAATAAATCATGCTATGACCTGATGATTATGGGCTTTTGGTAATGGAGGCAGACTGTTTCACTGATGTGCCAGTGTCATGGAAAGCTCTCCCTGCTGAAATATAAGACAGCCCTGCCAACTTATATATAGGTATAAACACACACCTCTTTATACAGGCATTATTTTTATTGCTTTGGTCTTTTGACTTACATTGTTTTAATGACACTGTTTTATTGTGTATTTTAACTATGGATATTTATATTTAAGTTGGATTGCGCACCTTGATTTTGAATTTTTTATAAGCAACTTAGCAGTATACTCTAGCCTTAATTGATATATTAATTAATTCAAAGCTTTCACCCTTCCACACACTGTGGTTCTTATAAAGATCACCTCCATGCTTAATATTACACAGTAGCAAAAAAACAAGTGATTGGCAATACATTTAGCTAGCATCTTGTTTAGTTAGATCCCAGCCCTACTTTCTAGCAAAATATGTCCATCATTACTGACCTTGATAATGCTGTAAAGCTTCCAAGAATTTTGTGGTTACCTAGAACACACTTTAAATATCACACTGTTCCAATTATAGGGCAGTCCTCTATTTGAAGGGGTGCTCAGTCCACAAGGAGTTTAAAGATAAATAACCCTATGGTAGGTCAAGTGTCTTGAATTTTCCTATCAACACTTAGTTCCTGCACAGCGGACTGAACTGGAATAGTGTTCACTTATTTAGTCTTTCTCATTATGGTGAGATGCAATGTATTTCAATTTAAAATATATGATTTTTTTTTATCTAAATTGCGCTTACACCTACAAATTAGCGTGTACACATTTTATGCAAATTGAATCTTATTTTGTCCTCTTTTGGGGTGTTGAATTTCCATTTTTGGCAATGCACAAGTAACTGCCCTATTCAGCTATGAGTTGGGAGATATGGTTACATGCTGTGGCGCTGGCAAGGAAATAATATCCATAATAAATTGAACTGTATAATGTCAGCACATCATGGGAGAGTGTTTGGGCAGTCATTACATGGGGATAAGTCTGATTCATATAGTTCTCCTTTAAAACAAGCTAACAATGAATAAATGAGTAGTAAGATGGTGATACCAAAAAAGGGGTAAAACTTTAAGATAGCTGACTCTTTGCAAGCATAATAAAAGATGAATCAACTCTGGTGGGCAAATCATAGGCTGTAAATCTGTATGGAAAAACACTTAGAAGCATTCCTGAATCAGAGATATTTCAAGGCCACAGAAATCTATATTTTGCATTAATCAATTTGGTTTACATTGCCAATGCAGCTTATCACTATGTGCAGCAAAGATAATTTACTTGATCTTTGCACTTCATTCATTTTAAAATTATTTTAGTCAGCACATTTATGGAAGAATTCATATACTAAAATAAAATATAGTCAACATTAAAGGTGCCAAGGGGCTGAATATATCACCATGCATATTCAGTCTGGTGTTACATTACTAACAGAGTATTGAAAATGTATGTATTTGAAATTCATAAAATTTCATCTTTTATTTGAAATATACATGGAATAAAATATCACTATTTTCCTACTGCATTTCTTGTAGACATATGAAAAGTACCAAATACATTTTTTATGATAGAAATTAACCAGATTGGGCTATAATTCCTTGTCAAGATACTACCATATTTACTCGAATGCAACGCACAACTTTTTTGGTCAAATTATGTCACGAAATTAGAGCGTGCATTAGATTTGATGGTGCATAAGATTCAGTTGCAAGCTTGAAAAACACCGCTGACATAGCAAATACTTTTTTTGGTTTCAAGGTGTGCATTAGATTCAACGGCACATTATATTTGCGTAAATACGGAATTCCTGCTCTGTGGTGCAATCTACACTCTGGGGATATTATTGTTCCAACAATCCCTACTGTCTTCCAGATGTATTCTTAGCAGGGCCCATTTCCCCATGATGGAAACTGCATGTTGCTCCACAAATGTGCATATGAAGAAGGCACCTGTGAACAGCCAACAGTTTCTCCCCATGAGAAACTCAGCTAGCAAGCCATTGGTTGACAATGAAATTTAGCACATCCAATATAAATATGCATATAGAAGTTTGAATCTTTAGTTGCATATGCATGCACAGCATGTGGCTCAATGTGGTGCCTTCCATAGTTCCAGTTACAGATAGGTATCCGTGTTGGTCTGCCATAGTCAAAACAAAATAAAAAAATTCCTTCCAGTAGCACCTTAAAGACCAACTAAGTTAGTTCTTGGTATGAGCTTTCGTGTGCATGCACACTTCTTCAGATACCAGTACTTTTTTATTTTGTTTTGACTATGGCAGACCAACACGGCTACCTATCTGTAACATGCACAGCATTAACTCTGAGACAATCACAGAACAAAAGTCACAATGATTTCATCATTGTAGCATGTTATTTAAAACAGGCGAAGCTGAATGTTACTTCAAAATTTGATGTTTCTTAAAGAGACAGACCATAAGCCAGTACAAGTAACAGATCCCTTGCAGAAGAATACAATGGAATTATGACAAGGCAAAGAAATTGCAAGCAAATAGTTGGAAGCTTTCAAGAGGAGGCTTGCACAGTATCTCCTGTGTACACAGGAGTCAAAATGACAACCTGTCACTTTGCCAATGGCTTAGCCCAGTGGTGGCCAAACTTGACCTTCCCACTGTTTTGCGACTACAATTCCCATCATCCCTGACAACCGGTCCTGTTAGCTAGGTGTGATGGGAGTTGTAGTCCCAAAACAGCTGGAGGGCCAAGTTTGGCCACCACTGGCTTGGCCATTTTCCCTCCCAGACTACAGGAAGCAATGTTCTCTGTTACACAGACATCGTTTAAAACAAAGCAATTTGACAACATCCCGACAAGTGGTGTGCATTTGCTTTAAAGGTAAAATATACTTAGTTTTTAAGTCCTACAGTATAATAAAGTAGTTATATAATCTTTCATGATCTCCAACTTCATAAAATGCTCTAGGGCGAATACAATAATTGTGAATGTGTCTGCTGTGTAGACTAGTAGAATATTAAATAACTCAGCTGACTGATACAATAGATATCAGGAAAGACATTTTGAAAAAGATTTATAGTGCATCTGCTCAGAAGCTTAAGGCATTAAAGATATTCAGATAGACACACTGACTAAAACTGCAACTGCACCATTCCATCATATTTAGAATATGTTCCTCCTCTATATACCTCTGGTAATTTTCTGGTATCCCATATGCAGTGTACGACTTATCACACAAGGAGAAAATAAATTAAAATGTGGTCGTGGGAGGGGATCTGTCAAGGCAAGAGATTTAAAATATACCAGTATCTCATATAAACTGTATTAATATAATGTGTGATCAAAAATAAAAGGGAAAGAAAATCACATTTGTTTGCATATGCACTCAAAGTTTTATCTAGCTCATCAATATTCCTTTTAATAATAGCATTTTCCCCTAGATAAGTGCTTGATGTGAATGTACCATTTATGAAGTGCTCCTTTAGCATCCTAGTATGCATTTCACTTCAGAAATATATTCATATATAAAGGACAGCCACTTTCCACTTTGAGTTTTCTGTTTATGAAATGACCTTCAGCCTTCTTCATTTTAAATTAGTCTGTTCATTTCTTTCACAACAGACTTTTTCAACAGCTGCAATGCTAAGTGGTGCACTAGCCTGATTTAAGGTAAAAAAAGGAAGCTATAAATGCACACTTACCTAGGATAAATCCCACTGCACACAACCCCAAAGGTGAGTTATTGGACTTACTTTTCCCATTTTGTATCATTTGACTTCCAGATAAACATGTTAAAGATTCCGGTTGACCACTGTGGAAAACCGGATGCTGGACTAGATGAATCATTAGCCTGATCCAGCAGGCCTTTTCTTATACTTGCTCTTTTCAATTTTTCTGAGCATGCCTACGAACAGATGTTTTTAAAAATGTAGCAACTGTGAATATGCTTATATATCTCTATGCATAAAGCACATCCATGAAAGGTATAAAAAACTACTTTATGCTAAACTACAGCCCTGATAAGGATTTGGTAACATGAGGCTGCAAAACTGGAAAGAGGGCATTGAGGTGTCCCAAATTGTTGCAATTCCCAGTGATCAATCATGTAAAGGTAAAGGTAAAGGGACCCCTGACCATTAGGTCCAGTCGTGACCGACTCTGGGGTTGCGACGCTCATCTTGCTTTACTGGCTGAGGGAGCTGGCGTATAGCTTCCAGGTCATGTGGCCAGCATGACTAAGCCACTTCTGGCGAACCACAGCAGCGCACAGAAATGCCGTTTACCTTCCTGCCGGAGCAGTACCTATTTATCTACTTGCACTTTGATGTGCTTTTGAACTGCTAGGTTGGCAGGAGCAGAGACCAAGCAATGGGAGCTCACCCCGTCACGGGGATTTGAACCGCCGACCTTCTGATCGGCAAGTCCTAGGCTCTGTGGTTTAACCCACAGCGCCACTTGGTTGATAAGTTACTTGAATAATTGCACCAATTAATGTATAGTCATTCCACACATAAATATGATTCAGTTGTTAGTGATGTTTTGCATATGAAGAAGTTGAAAACCTCAAGCAATTAGTCCAGATTAGGCTCAAAGATAAAAGATTGTTATGCAGGTCTCAAGATGTCAAGGGCTGAATCATAGAATTGGAATCAATCCCAAGGGAAATCCAGACCAACCCCCTGCAATGTTGGAATCTGGTCTAAAGTATCCAAGACAGATGGCCATCCAACTGAATATGCAACAAGTATCACCACAGAATTAATATATGTATTGTGAGATCATGCCTGTTCCACTATTCTGCTTGTTTTACCAACACATTATATAAATCTGAATGCCTGGGTGCCAGCTCCATTGAAAATCTGTGCTGCAAGCACCCCCCCCCAAGCTGTGTGATTCAGATGTAGCCCTACCCATGTGGGATCAACTTTTGAATAAGGGGCTCTCATATGATCATGAGGTGCCTAATAGGATTCAGGAAATCAGATAGATTTATGTCAAAGATGAAAGTCAGTTCTTAAGTACTACTGAAATCTATTGCAGATTTTAATATATTTAAATGAATTCCATCATTATTATGGAAGAATCAGAAACACTTGTTTAAGAAATAAAGTGTGAACTTCCCCTGCTGAACATAATATAAATAAAGCAAAGAAAGAATTTTAAACTACATACATGCTTTGAAAAAATCTGATGACAATGTTTCAAGTTTAATAAAATCGGACCAGACTGGAGAAAACACTTTTTTTTTAAAAAAAGTGATTACATCTTAAGAGATTACTTTAGTACAGTGGTACACTCAGATATTTTAAGCAATGCAGTTCTTCTCCTTAGCTGTTAAAACTTCCTTATTGTCATTCAGCTGAGTACAGAGATTACGCCCACACAAAAAATATCATGCCAATGTAATGGCTCTAAGCAGACTGCACAAAGGACCATTTGTCGCTTGTTGATGCTCTGAGGTCTCATCTACATATGTGCTGCTCATGTCAAGAAGGTGGTAGGACACAACGGTTTGGGAGCAACTGAGGACAGTTTATCACTTGACCACTGCCAAATCATGCGGTGATTTGTGTGTATGGGTGACATATATGGACACTTAAGTTTGCTTAATTAAGCCTGTCTGTTTCCAGGAGTTTCTTCCTGGAAAAGGCAGCTCCAACCATTATCATACATGGCATAGTAATATTTAAAAAATCGATCCCATATAGGGATGCCTTTGAAAGGTGTTCAGAAATGATTTGAAATTGGAAACCCTAAAACAGCAGGGAATTTGATGTAGAGGCTCAATACTGCTCCACCAACCATCAGAGTTGCCATCAGAGAGCCCCACCTGCCTTCCTTCTTACAGTCAGTTCAGGTGTGGCATTTACTGTCAGCTTCCTCCCCATTAGACTTGGTGTTGATCTTGTAAAATTCAGCAGGGAGAAGAATGGGGACAGAATTAGTTGGCTCTGCCTGTCACTGACTCTGGCTCCGCTTTTTGTTGGTTTCTCTGCTTTCCACCCTACCAGTCTGAATGGTGTGCTCATGCAATGCTCCCCCTTCCCATATTCACTGAACATGCAATGGAGAAAGGTGTTCAGAAACACCTGTAAAGAGCTACAGAAAATCATCAAGTCTGAGGGAGTGCCAGGCTAGAATTCATCAAACCCAATCAAGTTAAGTCTATCAGTATCTACAAGTCATGGTTGCTATATGTACAAAGTGCGGGAGTAGGTGGGAAAGTGTCGTTCTTATGTTCAGTGAGTTTCCCAGAGGCATCTAGATGATTCTGGAATACATAGGTCTTTGGTGAACCATAAGGATACTTCTCATGTGCTCCTTGACATGTAGTTTTGTATGTAGCCTTTCTCCTGTTGCTTGAAATGATATAGGCCAGACAATTTTAGTTCCTCAGTGATATCTAGACTTCAGTAAGGATAAGAGGAACCAAGGTAATTTGCAGGGGTACAACTAACTACACTCCCTCTTGATTCCTGCACATCGTGGCTGGTGAAATCAATCCAGGGAGAACTGAGGTGGGTCCAAGGAGTGAATGTTCCTTTTGTGAGAGTGGTACCTACTGCCTTAAATGAGATGATAGTGTGGACACTATTGAAAAGGCCAGTGGAATGTAACAACTATCACCTGGTCACAAATATTTTCTGGGGAAGATGATCATGAGGGTCATGGCAAAACAACAGTAGACATTCCTGAGAAAGACTGATTATTGGGATCAGGCCTCAGTTTGGGACCAAATCAGCCTTGGCTGCCCTGATGGATGACCTATAATGGGGCACTTCTAGTGGTACGTCATGCCTCTGAGGTTCAGTTGGCCTTCACTAGGACCAAGCCATTAGTGTGGCAGGATCAGCCCTGTGGAACTCCCTACCTGTACAGGTTCAGCAGAAACCATCCCCGTCTTCTTTAAGATGTCCTCTGAAAACTGTCTTGTTTAGACAAGCCTTCACAATATGCATTTCTTTTGTTCACCAACCTATATATATATACACACACACACACACACACACACACACACAGAGTGGTACCTCTGGATGTGAACGGGATCTGTTCCAGAGCCCAGTTCGCATCCTGAGCAGAACACAACCCACATCTGCGCGTGTGCACGGGTCGCAATTTGCTGCTTCTGCGCATCCGCGTGACATCATTTTGAACGCCTACGCATGCACGAGCAGCAAAACCCAGAAGTAACCCGTTCTGTTACTTTCGGGTCACTGTGGAACGCAACCTGAAAATGCTCAACCTGAAGCAACTTTAACCTGAGGTATGACTGTATTCATTTTATATTGATGTTTTAAGTTTTGTTTTATGGATACATTTTCTGATTTTATTAAGTACGTTGTGTATCATCTTGCTATATCTTACTGTAGTTTAAAAATATTTTAATGAAACAAACTAACAAACAAAATTTCTGTGTCTTCTCTGGTCTTGTGTTCTTAAAATGTGTGTAAGGACACTGCGGGGGGGGGGGCGGAGACAGTCAGAATAACTTCTGCGTAGCAAGTCCAAGATAATGGCACATTATGAGTTGTTGGTGGTGGGGAGTTGGAAAAAAAAATGCAGTTTGGACTCTTTCGTCCTTGCCTAATGTCCTAGTGTACTGAAATAAAATGCAGGCTGATACTCTTCCTGTGTCATCTTTTCAATAAGTTTTTGCAAGGAGCTTTAATAGGTTTCACTATTGAAAAGAAAAAGAACAACAAGACTTTTCATTTAAGGATTTGAAGAGCTTCCCTATTCAGACCAGTGCTCTAGACTGGCATAGCAACGTGTCTCAACCAGGCTCTCTAGTGGCTTGGTAAGAAGCACTTCCCTTCCATACTTACCACCAATGCCTCAAAATGAAGAAGGATACTAATATAGGCAAAGAATACCCCTTAGCTGGAGAGCTGGAGAGCTGTCAACAGTAAGATTACCAGGCGTCCCCATTTCCCGGGGACAGTCCTCGGATTTACAAATCAGTTCCCTGACAAAATCCATTCATTCCTACTGAAGTTGAAAAGTGTCCCCAGATTCATTGAAAAAAATCTGGTAACCTTAGTCAACAGTAACCACAGGATAAAAAGATCCTTCAAAGAGGAGACAGTTCCTATTTTCCCATTCTTCTCTTCATTCTAAAACCTCGTTTGTGCCATGTTTTGAGAATTTGAACTCTGCATGTTCCTGATCACAATTATGGATATATTGTTCTAACTAGAGAATCAGCAGAGAGTTTTATAACTTTCCAGCCCTTTGGCACACTTCCTGGCATACTCAGTAATGACTATACTTACTCTTAATTGCCTTCAACACACTTACACAAGAGTTACATTTAGTTGAATTATTTCCTGGATTCTCTCTAATTAATCTGAAAGCAGATGCTTTAGGACCTGAGCTGATTAATAGTTGCAAGACAGCTAAATGCCTTGTGGAAGGGAAATCTCTCTGAAACATATGTACATACAGCCCCACTGTTGTCATCCTGGCACTTGTGATTCTGATGCAAGCTATTTTCAGTTAAGCATGTTACCATCTCCTCAAATAGTCAGTTCTAGTTCAGCTTCAGAACTGTATGAAGCTAATTAATCTTTTGAATGAACACAGTTTTGTAACATATGTTGTGCAATGTTTTTAGAGGACTATTATAAATACACACATTAAGCTCTAATTATCAGCTATGGCATGCATGGAGTAGAGAATCACAAATAGTAAAAGTGTGACGGGAATGCTGTCATCCACTCAAGTGCTGGGTCAGATGTGGAGTCTTCCTTGGCACTGAAATGGATGGAGAGTTTTGCTTTTTGTGTCTGGATCAGGGTGTTACATGCAAGAGATGATTACAATTATGGATGAGTTGTTTTTGCCTTCTTGCACATGGGAAATAAAAGACACTTACTGCTATACATTAAATACGGATATGGCAACTACATATCATGCTCCCATTTCAAAAGCATTTCAAAAACACAGACAACAGTACAGATCTGAATCATTGTGATCCACCACGGGTATGTGCAGTTGGCTTAATTGTACATCTTGTTCACTATTCAGAATGAAAGATGGTAATATAAATAAACACAGAAATGAATATTTTTTGTGAATGACATATGCAACAGCCTGTACAATTAAGGTCTCTCTCTCTCTCTCTCTCTCTCTCTCTCTCTCTCTCTCTGTGTGTGTGTGTGTGTGTGTGTGTGTGGATATCCAGTAATAATACTCATAAACCTGCTGTTTGTTCAGGACAGTTATGTATTTCCAGCCATGAATATGCAATTTTCACTTTGGAACCAGGAAATTATGGATAATTTCAGCATCCCTGTATCCAAATGTATGCTTTAATTATGTACACAAAATTTTACTCTAAAAGAATTCCAGGGTTGAGGAACAAGACTGAAGCAAGGAGGTAGGAAATGTAACACATATGGTGAACTTAGGGCCCTGGGACGATTTGTGACCTGATGGCCAGATAAAGAGATGGGCAGAGAGGCTGGATTGAACTAAGGTCATGTTATTTAAGAGTAAAACCCTTGTGGAGGGAAAGCACCATTGGTGTGGGAGCAAACCTGAACCAATGCAGTTTCTAAGGAGAATAAAACCCCTGCCTATAGGAACTGGAGACATGACTTTCCAGCCTACCTCCCATTCCCATGAAGGTGAGTAGGAAGGCTTGTGCTGCTGCACTTCCCTGCCTAAGGCTTTTATCGCTTCTGCTGATGAAGCAGTTTAGCCTCAAGGGTGACCCCTGTCCTGCCCCAGGGCCCAGAGAGTAAGTCTCAGAGTAAACCCTTCACCCAGAAACTCTGCTCTAAAACCATCAAGAATTCCAGTGTTGAGCAACAACAAGAAGATCAACAGAAAGAGGTAAGAAATGTAATACATAAGATAAATTCAGGGCTCTGGGATCTTTAATGGTTGTTTAGATACTTGGGAAATTGCCTTATGCCGGGTCAAGCCAAAGTACTTATCTGTAATGACTGGCAGGCAACATAATGTCCTCATTTCAGAAAAGATTCATTCCAGCCGTATCTGCATGTCAAACTGTACTTGGCAAAATTGCCACTTCTGTCAGACTGGATTCTGTTTTGGGATGTTCAGAAGAACACAGCTCATAAAGTGACAGATAATAGTTTGTGTCTAGTGGCCCCCTACAATTGATGTCAGCCTATCTCAGCTGACTACACATTCAGCACACATCAGAAAAGCCCTGTTCAAGCCAATCAGGTCCCCTCTTGTGTGGACAAGCTTTATGCATGTGCATCAGTAGGCATGTAAACCCCTACAAATTATCAATTTGTCCCTTGACACGGGGACATTCCCAGGGGAACTGAAGGAAGCAGTGGTGTGTCCACTCTTAAAGAAAACTTCATTAGATCCCTTAGACCTATCCAATTACCACCCAGTTTCAAATCTTCCATACCTGGGTAAGGTAATTGAGAGAGCGGTTGCTGAACAGCTTGGTAGGTTTCTGGAGGAAACATCGGCATTAGATCCATTTCAGTCCGGTTTCCGTCCTGGTTTTGGGACGGAGACAGCTCTGGTTGCCCTAACAGATGATCTCCGTAGACAACTGTATCGAGGCGGGTCAGGACTGCTGATCCTTTTAGATTTGTCAGCAGCCTTTGACATGGTCGATCATGATCTTCTGGACCACCGCCTCGCAGACGTGGGGATACAGGGCATAGCCCGTAACTGGTTGTGCTCTTTTATCTCTGTTCGGGGACAGAGGGTGGCACTAGGGAGGGAAATGTCGTCGCGCCACTCCTTGGTGTGTGGAGTGCCGCAGGGTGCAATTCTCTCCCCGATGCTTTTTAACATCTTTATGCGCCCCCTTGCCCAGATTATCTGGAGCTTTGTGCTGGGCTGTCACCAATATGCTGATGACACTCAGCTCTATCTGCTGATGGATGGCCACACCGACTCGGCCCCGAACACACTGACCAGATGCTTGGAAGCTGTGGCTGGATGGTTTTGTGGGAGCCGATTGAAACTAAATCTTTCGAAGACAGAGGTCCTATGGCTAGGTCGGGATGGCATGGGGATGAGGGACCAACTCCCTTCTCTTGCGGGGGCCCAATTAGTGTCATTGCCTTCCGTTAAGAGTTTGGGTGTAATCCTTGACGCCTCCTTTTCCATGGAGGCACAAGTTACAGCAACAGCCAAGGCGACATTTTTCCACCTTCGCCGCATCAAGCAGTTGGTCCCTTACCTTTCCCGCCCCAACCTGGCCACAGTGATCCATGCGACGGTCATCTCCAGGCTTGACTACTGTAATTCGCTCTACGCGGGGCTGCCCTTGAAGCTGTCCCAGAAACTCCAGCGGGTACAGAATGCTGCAGCGAGGCTCCTCATGGGGTCTCTGCCATGGGAGCACATTCACCCAGTGCTTTTCAAGCTGCACTGGCTCCCGGTGGAGTACAGGGTCAGATTTAAGGTGCTGCTTTTGACCTTTAAAGCCCTTCATGGACTAGGACCCTCGTACCTACGGGACCGCCTCTCCTGGTATGCCCCACGGAGAGCCTCAAGGTCCATAAATAACAACACCCTAGTGGTCCCAGGCCCTAAGGAAGTTAGATTGGCTTCAACCAGAGCCAGGGCCTTTTCAACTCTGGCTCCGGCCTGGTGGAACGCTCTGCCTCATGAGACCAGGGCCCTGCAGGATCTGATTTCTTTCCACAGGGCCTGTAAGACAGAGTTGTTCTGCCTGGCCTTTGGCTTGGAGCTAATTTGATTCCCTCCCTTCCTCTCTTTCTTTTTTCTTTTCCTTCTCCTCCTGCGATGAGGCTACATTTTAATATTTTAATGTTCCATTATTTTAATGTTGTATTTTATTTTTGTTTTTAAGTTGTAATCATTCATCTTGTTTTTATTATTGCTTGTAAGCCGCTCTGAGCCCAGCCTTGGCTGGGGAGGGTGGAGTATAAATAAAAAAATTATTATTATTATTATTACTAATGGGAATCAAATGTGTGTTCATCTAGGACCCTTTATTACGTGCAAGTGTATGGAAACCAATGTGCACAGCGATGCAACCCCACATTCATTTAACTCAGAAAGGGGCTAGTCTATGCTCTCTATTGTCATCATTAAAATAGAACCCACATGTGCTGAAGAGGCTATTGGCACTTTTCACAGATCCCCAAATGAAAGGGGTTTATGCGTGCTGCTACAGTATGAAAATATAACAGCAAAGAAACATTTATCTTCACCTCAAATACCATATAGTGGAATGAAAACTGGCAAATTAAAAATAAATAAATATATTTGGCAGCAAGCTCAACCATAGCAGTATTTCATAATTGGTGCTCAAACATGTTTCCTTGCATATCTATGGCTACATGGCAGTATGTCAGAGTGCATGCTTGGATGTATGTAGAATTTATTTTTAATTGTACAGAATTTGTCATATTCTTCATTAGGTGGACACTTTGCTAATTTTTCTACAGACATAATTCAACTGATAAGGATTAGAGTTGAAAGCCGTTATAATGGCTTTAATATTTTATTTATAGGCAGAGATGAAAGGGAGCAGGAACTTCTTTCAAGAAAATTGTTCTCCGATTTGGAAAACATCCCTGGCATTTTTTTGGAAGATCCTCGTGAAGGAACTATAGAAGTGTTCATTTAATCTTCTCTGATTGGCTAGTATTAACAATTTGATCTGTATAGAATATGCTGCTGTGCTCTAAATGGATTTTATTTGTTCTTCACATCATTGACATCTATCAAAAACCAATTGGGTACATAGTATTGTGGTGCACAAAGTTCTTTTGAGCTCCATTGCTATTACCACCACTTACAATACTTGCACAGCTTACTCTACGCCACTGGTCTTCAACTGGTGAGTGAAGAACCAGTAGAGGGTCACGGCCTGATTCAAGGTTGTTGCAACAGGAGCACTACCACCATGAAAAGATACAGTAAAAGATTAAGAAATGGTTTCCCAAATACATGTTTGGGATAAAAGTGGGTTCTGGGTCCGAAAAAGTTAAGGACTGAGTCAAGGCCTGCTACTCCCTTTTCCTGTCCTCCTTCCCTTCAGGCAGGGCATTTGTAACTAGGCTGTAGTTAGCTCTGTTTTAGGACAATGTTTTTATGCTGAAAAATCAAGTTATGGTATCTACACACTTTTGCATATAAGTCTTATCTATGGAAATCCAAGGTGAGAGGCCAAGAAAAAGGCTAATAATGTGGAATATATATTGTATATATTGTAAGGAAGCAACCTTTGGGCATTAATAAATTTTAGTATTATGAGAAAGCAGAATCCGGGATGGAATGGGCCCAATGGGTAACTTTATACCTATCTTAAATAGCAAGTACAAAGAGCCAGTTCAGAACTAGAAGCACCACTCCTGTTTCCTTAAAGAAACAATTAAATTAGACTTAGCAGTAATCATACGTTTAGCTAAAGAAGCATTTATGTTTTCAGTGATTAAATTCTATTTCTCAGGAAATTGATTGATTGTTCTAAAGGGCTCAGTTTAAAAAGCTGACAAGCTGATCACTAGTTATAATTGATTTAACAATAAAAGGTTTTGGCAGAAGATGGGGATGTGTCAGTGTAAGTTCTATGCAGAAGTACATTGATACAAAAAAGAAGAAGAGAGAAATTAATCAATACACAACTCTTAACTAGGAAACTAGCATTAGATCAAGCTTTTTCAAACAACAACGCCCCCCCCCCCCGATTAATCTGTTAATGCTTAGCCAGGGCTTTTCATATATGATAAACAAAAAATAAATAGATTAGAAATGCATAACATAGCAAGAAAAGCAGAATTCTGCAATCAATGGATAGTTTGTGAATGTAGCAGTTATTTGTATGATAAATCCTCTTTTACTTGTCACAAGCTGGGGCAATGACACATGAAGGTCACTCAGTGTCCATACTATGACCTGTCTATTCAAAATATGTTCAGCCCACCCTCACCACATCACTTCTGATGCTTCACCAGGCAATGCTCACATGCCTTTCAAGATTATATTCACAATATTTAGCACCAGAAGTTTGCTTTAAAGTGAATACTTCAGTTTTTCAGACTGCTGAATTCTGCACCCAATATATTTTTGTGCTGATTAGTAATGTACAAAGCAGTGGTGCTCACCTCATCTCTTTTTGGTCATATCACTGCTGCTTACCAGAATTTTGGCTGGGGTGGCGTAAGTTGGCAATGGGGCTGGTGTGGTGCAAACACACTGGCAGAGCCATTCTGAGGTTCTTGCCAGTGAATATGCACTGTGCCAAACTTGTGTCTTCCTCTCAGCACGTAGTTGCCATACAATTGACCAGAGGTCAAGTGTGTACTACTGCCCACACATACTGCCCACTACTGGAAAAGCCCATCCCTCTTGCCTACTGGGGGAAAAAGATCATCTGGTCTTTATAAGCATTTCTGCCAAATATCAAAGAACCAAAGGTGAATTTTTCAAGAATTCAAGGTTTGCAAATATTCCAGTGATTCTCCCATGCTGAGGACCATTATTTCAAGGCCAAGGCAGAGCCAGGCAGGCCCAGCTTGTGTCCTACCTGTTGATGGTTACTGTTCTTGGAGATGATGGGTAGTAACATCAGGAGTAGTAGATTAACCTCATTTACAGTAAGCCCAAATTTTGAATGGTCTGGTTTGAATGGTCTCTCCCTCTAAAATTTTGTTGCACTACTAATGTTTATATTCCGTTAACTGCAGCATATGGATAGCCTTGAGTAAGGCTAGTGAAAAGGTGAGTAATGATAGTAAATAGGTATGTAACAAAGGTGCACACCAGCTCTGTGCAGCCAGAAGTATGAGGAAAACAAGGGTAATTCAGGTGAGGTGAATTCACCTGCCAGAGTTGGATTATGCCATAGAGAAGGCATCTTGTTTCAAATCAGTCCCAAATCACTCAGAGGATACTGGTGCCCACAAACAATGAAAAATTACGACTCCATTTTTTAAAAGAGTAGCTAAGCTGACTATGGCAATATTCTGAACTCGTTGGGAGAGAGAAAGAAGGGAGAGATGGGAGAGGTCCCGGTGGACAGGTCCAGGTTTTCATTGCAGTGAATTACCGTATTTTCCCAGGACACTCTAATCATAGTGATTTGTGGGAAGGGATGTTTGCAGGCTTTTAGGAGAGCTCACAAGGCAACTCCACTCCCCACAACTGGTTTGGTAACCAAAAAGATACCAGTTCTTCTCAGATATTCATCTCTGCTTGAAGTAGGAAGATGACAACACTATTAATGCATAAACAAGGGGGAAAGCAGTCCAATGCAATTGTTGATTCAAGTCTTTCTCTAAAAGGCAAGAGGAAAAAGCTCAGTGTTTGCAGTATGTGAAAGGATAATATTGTGAAAGAGATAAATGATCTCCACAAGCTTTCCAAGAAGGCAATATAAATAACAAATGGCAAATATAATTAACAGCCTAAAGCTGAGGAAAATAGGAAGTCATTTCACTTGGGCTGCATGAGCAATAATAAACATACTCCTTTTTACCAACTAAGCAGAATAATTTAAAGACAGAATGGGACAAAGGAGGTTAGTGGGAAATGGACAGTATTAATCCCATGGCTATTGTTATAGAAATGAAAGAAATAACATGGCGTATTTGCATTGAAAATTCCTATTGGCAACAGATTATATATTTTTCTAAGATACCCTGATGATGGCAATGAACATGGTCTGGTGCCAAAGTTGAACATGTGAAGAATTGGTTCTTAATCTGGTGTGATTTAGAAAGCTAGATGCAAAAAAGAATATATCCAAATGGCACATGGAGATTCTCCAGTGGTAATGAAAATCTAAATAAACAGCCAGTTATCTTGCCAGTTTTAGGTTAATCCATTTGAGTTTACAGTTTTCACTTCACTGCCTCCCTGTTTAGAAAAGGTTTGAGAACAGGGCAAGACACAGAGAAAGTCACTGAAGTCTATTTCAAGAGAGGATCTGTAACATCCCTGAAACTGCTACATCTTCAAACAACTGTAGCAGTGTAGAAAAGAGTAGCAGAACAGAAAATATATGAATCCATTTCTCTCTTAATTTAAGCAAAGTCACAGAAGAAAAACTGCATACAAAAAGTGAAACAATGGAGAAAATGAGAAATGTGGAGATTTCTAAAACAAACAAATAAAGAAACATACAAAGTTTATTATATACTGATATTATATACATCCACAAAATAACAGGGAGCTGCAGAGCAATATAAAATCATTAAAAAAAGATTAAAAGCAGTACAAAGGGTGGTATTCAACTAGGTTTTACTCGGAGTAGACCCACTGAAATTATTGAACATGACTAAGTTAGGTCCATTAATTTCATCAGGTTTACTGTGAGTAAAACTTATAATGTCACCCAGAACAATCATCAAGAAAACTTAAAAAAACTGCAAAAGCCTGTTGCCATAAAAAAGTATTCAAGAAACACCTGGAAGTGAGGGTGGCTGCTGAATAAGAACATAAGAAGAGCCCCCTGGATCAGAGCAATTATCTATTTAACCCAGCATCTTGTTCTCACTGTGGCCAAACAGTTGCCAGTGAGAAACCAGCAAACAGAACCATGAGCACAAGAGCACTATCCCCTCCTGTGTTTTCTACCAACTGGTATTTGAAATCTTTGCTGCCTCCAACTCTGCAGGTACAACATAGCAGTCATGGCTATTAGCCTCTGATAGCCCTCTACTCAATGAAGCGGTCTAATCTTTTTTCCCCCTTTCAAGTTGAGGGTCATCACTGCCTTCTGTGGTAGTGAGTTCCATAGTTAAACTATGCATGAAGAAGTACTTTCTTTTACCTGTCCTAAATCTTTCAATATTCAGGTTCATTGGATAGCCATAAATCTCTGCTGGAAAAGCGTTCCACAACATGAGACTGGCAACACTAAATGCTTGACTTCTAGTTGAGGCACCATGGACAGTGACTTAAAAGTCCTTCTCCAGTTGATCTCAGTGATATTTGGGGTAAAGCGGCAGTATTCCTGTTATTTTTGTGTGTGTGTAATTGCCACTTGCTAAATACAATAAACCAAACTGACTGTTAACTGACTGTAATATGCTGCCAGTCTTTTGCCCTACTGCATTCTGTTGCCATATGTCCAGATTTTCCTAATCCCCCCCCCCAAAAAAAACAACTTTTTCTGGACAATTTCCCCAAAAAACCCCAATTTTTTTTTTGACCAGAGTTTTACTTCTTGAAATATGGCAACCCTAGGATAGGTCCAAGGGCAGCCCTACATAGAATTTATTTGATGGAGCTATTTCAAGCCAGGTTGATGGTTTTAAATGACATACAGAGATAATTTCCCCCTGTACAGTTAGCAGGACAGCTGATTTGTCAGCAATTGGGGTGCTAGAGCAGTATAATGACTGCTTTCTACCAAATATATAGCCTAAGATTTATCAATAACATTGTGGCTAGTTTGCACCCAGCTGTCGCTGTGTGTGGCCTATCCTTTCATTTGCCTGGTTTTTCAGTTGCAGGCAGAAATAGTAATAAATCTTTTTTGATTGCATGGAGACTACTTCACAATTCTAACAGATGCTTTTCTCATAGATTAATATGAAATTATTTTGATTATATTTGGATTATGTTAATGTGTCCCTTAAATGAATGAATATGTGCATTACTATTTTCTTCAATTACTATAATAGTCATACTATAATGATTACCATTGTTAAAGGAGGAATAACTTAAATTACCTTTAAGTGATGTTGCACTGCACAATATATTAAATCATTCAGATTAAAACAAATGCATAGCTGTAGACCTAGCCAGACCAATTATAGAAACCAATGAAAGGAAACAGTGATCATAACTACACCTTACTTGACTTCCTTCAAAGTGAAGGCTACCTTCTGCTTTTAGAAACACAGCATGTCATGTACCCTGTGGATTACAGAGAAGCTAACAACAGTGAGAACTCTCACTGTGAACACTGGCTGCCTGAGAACCTCGGAGAAAGATGTATCATAGGTTAGTGGGAAATCACAGCATGCAAGGATGGGATAAAAGTATATTGAAAAAGGAAGAGTCCGATAAAAAGGAAAGGGTCAGCATCTGGTTCATTTTCAACATCTTAGTTTTGTACAAATCACACCGTGTTATAAAATTCATAGCTACTTTCATATAATCAAACATGCATTCAGATAAAACTGTTGTCTTTCAATGCCTGTTTTCACAGTTAGGCATAAGCAAAGAGCCACAATTCTCATAACACTTGTCTTAAAAGTAGACCTTCAAAAAGACAGATGAAATGAACTCTGTTGAAATGTCAAACCCTAGGGTTTGAACAGCATAAATGAACACGGAATACAGAATATAGTGAAATATGAGTGTTTCTAATTTGGAAGGGATCACTCACTTGATAGGATGATTCTTGTCACCTATTTCAGGAGCAGCATTAAATAAATGCCTTTGAAGTCACAAAAATTAGAATTTGACAGTGTGAGCTTTCCTGCGATTCAATGTTATGCTGCATCAACTGTGCTCTGGCCTGACTGCTCCATCAATTCAAAAAAGTGATTCCGAGGACAGACATATGAGGACTTCACAGCTGCTGCTTTCACATGCTATTCTTTCTCAAACCACCTGGGAATATAATTGATGCGTGATATACAAATCCTTATATCAAACCATCTAGTGCTTCTGCAGACGTGTTTCTGCCACACTGACTTTACCCTTTCTCTCCCCCTCTCCTAAAAAGCAGCAGAAATTCAGCTACTGAGAGGTCAGGTGATCCATGCCACACTGCACCACCATCCTCTGGAAGGAGAAGGGGCAGGGTGGGGCAAGGAATTTGAGTAGGACTGCAAACATAACAAATGCTGCTCTTATGACTTCTGCCATTTCATTTACAAATAATCAAGAAATCAAGTAAGGAAGAGTGTTAGAGTAAATTCAGCAGTATAGGGGGGGATATGCAGTAATGGGGGGAATATGCAGTAGTAATGGATAACTAAAATGAAAATGAATATATAAAAGAAATCAAGTAAGAGTGCTCACATATGCCATGCTCCCCACCTTGCCCTAAACATATTCCCTTCTTGATCCTGAACAAGTCCAATCTCCAGATACCAATTGTTTGGCATATCCATATGTCCCTCTGTCTCCCTTTTATGAGTGTTAAGTTAATGGTATTACAAGATATACACACATTGCCAAATTTCAAGTAAAAACAAGATCCCTAGAGTCAGGGCTGGCCTTAGACATTTTGGCTTCTGAGGTGAACCACAAAATGATGGCTTTCCACCCCCAGAGAAGAAGGGGTAACTGAAAAAAATGAAAGATCCACATCAGGGTTTCACAAACCTGTATCTCCAGCTGTTTTTGGACTACAGCTCCCATCATTCCTAGCTAGCAGGACCAGTGGTCAGGGATGATGGGAATTGTGCTGGTACTCATAGAACAATAGAAGTACCATGGGAGCAGCACAAAACGACTGTCATGGGCGGTGGCGTGGGGAGGCAGGAAGGTGTGGTGAGTCTGTACCACTGACTATTGTCACAAGAAATCACTAAGAATGTGTCATCCCATCCATAAGATGCTCAGATCCCAGATTCACGTAGACTATGTTTCCTTTTAATTGGTGTGATAGGGATAAAAATTCTGAGTTTTGTTATTCAGTGGTTTCCATGACAATTTATTATAGAATCAGATATTGGATATATAATAAAACAATCAGATACTAAATATGTAGTGTAGAATACACACCAATTTGGGTTTGCATGCTGAATATTGGAAGCCTACCATTGTGCACGAATATAAAATACTATTAAATACTGCTGGGTATTTGACAGAGAGTGAAGGAGGTAAATTCTGACACAGATTGAGCAGCCAAATTAATAATGCTTTAGGGCAGACTGTGTGGTATTATATTACTGAACAGAGTGGGGAACATCTTGAGTGCTATTATACTGAGTTAGCAATCACCACACACTAAGGAAAAAGCAATTCTCTCCATTGCCCTATTGAAAGCCGAAGTTGTTTCTTTGGTTTGTTCTGTGGAAACATGGATTTTATTAAAATGAAAAGGATTGTTCATTGACAGGGTTGCTAAGTTTCTCCTAAAGCAAAATGTTGAAGCAAACTTGCCGTACAGTCTAAAATTTCTATTCACCAGCTGGTTTGCTTTTCATCCATATGTTTTGAACTGTTCTTTTTTGAAAAAAGGGATTACAAAAATCAGCACTGCATGTGTGAAAAGGTAAAGGGTAATGAATATGACAAAGTTATCACATAATCAATGAAAAGAGATATGTAAAAGAGTAGCAAAAACAAGTTGAGATGCAATTATTATTTTTAAACCATCTTAAAATCACAATCCAGTAGTGTAATTCTTCTAAATGCAAATGAATAGAAGCATAATGTTTAGTGAACATGCCCTGGTATATTGCACCTTTGGCAGCAAATATGTAGATGGATTAGTAAACTGGCAAGTATTTCCCCAAAGGTAATTCCATTGTGTGTTAAATCAAATTGAAAAAGAAAATAGGGATATCATGTTCTTTTTATTAGCAACAGAAAAATACATTCAATTACTAAATATTGGGAAGCAAGCTCAGAAATTTCTAGTGCCTCTTTGGCTTTTGAAGATAAGAGACAAATAAATGAATCTGGCTACATGATTAGGTTTTGAGATGATTCTGTGTTTAACCCAAACGTAATAACTAATCACACACTGGAATAAATGTTTGGTCTTGTATCTGATTGTTTGAGTCAATGTATATTATATAAGAGGTGATGACCTGGAGATCATCTAGGAGTTTGGGGTGAGGTGTTATCAGCATGAAGATTATTTAAATATAGTTTTACATGCATTTCTGTTGACTGCATTGATGCTACTCTTTGAAATTATGTTGTTTTGATATATTTGGCTTTACAAAGAATTAAAATTACAGTGAAAACAAATTAATACATACTGGAAACTTACGTGCCTTAAAACTGTTCAAGGAGGGAACACTTTTTTCTGAGAATTCAATTGAAGGGCTATCGCCAGGGAATTTTTAGGTTATATTCAAATAAGTTCTACTGAAGTGGACACATTGGATACAACTCCCCTCTTTTTACAACACTGAAGATGAATCTGATAAAACTAAAGACTGCTCTAATCAATGGGAAGACTCCAACTCTTTGGATCGGGTTCTGAAAGCCATTACTATCTGATCATACCATTCAGCATATTATCAAAACATGTATGAGCTGTTCTCAGATACTTACATAGAATGTACAGTGCTGATAATGTGGTAGTATTAGTTATGTATTCAGGCACACTCAGAACTGAAATAAAAGTCAAGCACAAGGAAGTATATTCACTTTATCTAGACGGTAGGATATAGACTTAACTGAGTTCAGATCTTAAGCAAGATTATTGTTATTATTATCATTAACAACAATAAGAACAACAACATGAAGAAGAAGTTATAAAGTTTGTTCATTGTATATAGGCAGAACTCAATCCTTTAAAATACTCTAAAATATTTGTTTTTCTTGTTCCAAATGTGCTCAGCTATTATGTAAATAGGATAGAAGGAAGTTGTTATTGGTTGTGTTTGAGGCTCTTCAGGACAGAATTGGATATCATTTCCCCTTTAAAACAGTGACGTTCCCTGTTTTAGCCAGGGGCTGAAATGTGTATTTATGTAGCAGAACCCCCCCCCCAACAACTTCATAGATCCATCTATAATATCAGAAAACAGTGGGGAAAAGGGAGAAAGTGTGAAGAAGATGAGGCCCTAATGAAATGATAGCAGGTTCAGCAGCTGCAACATTTAAAAACCAATAAAAAATTGACATACACGGGACTTTGAGCAGTACTGCATGAACATGTTAATACCAGTTCCTTTTAAATTATGTAAGGAACTCTCTGCTTCTCTTGGATGGTGCCAGCATTTATACTTGCTCCGGCTAATGGGATCTCTTAAGATTAATGCTAGTCACACAGCAGTATAGGGTTCTTGGTATATAGTGTTTACAGTTATGGAGATTAAGTGACTCCTGCTTCCCAAATTAAACAGAATTGCCTACAGCAGATACAATTTAATACCACTAGCCCATACCAGTGAGATGGTCAGGGAAGTATATTGATTACATGGTTGCTACCAAATCAGAAACAACCACAGACACATACAACAAATGTCAAAAAGCAGTTATATATTACAAACATTTCCACAGCAAACAGCAGTCTCTTTATAATCAGGTATGTAAACCACCATAAATGTCTTACAGAGTGATTTAAATGTGTATTAAACATAATCTATCTGACCAGGTCATATATTAATAGGCTCAAAGTATCAGCAATTCAGATGCATATAAGAACATACATATGCACAGGCATGTAACAATGTTATACTCAGTGTTGGCAAAAACTGCCTGCATTCTTTTACCAATGTTCAGGGTAAGTGGTGTGTCCTACCACTCTCCTCTATGTGATATCTGAAACATCTGGTCCTAAAAGCCCCATAAGAATGGGAGGCATAGCTACCCCAGGCCTAATGCAGGTGGTCAGTCCTTGGGAAAATCTACTTTTTGTATTCCACCATTGTGACAACTGCCCATTTATTCTCATTATCTGCTTTTCCCCCTCTTTCTTTACCAGTTACTGATCCACAAGACAACCTGTTTACTTCCCCTTAACTGCTAAATTTACTCAGGAGTCTTGGGTGGAAACTGTATCAAATGCTTTTTGAATGTTTAACTACACAATGGTTAATGGATTGCCCCTGACTATATGCCTGTCACTCGCTAATCAGTTCTCCTATTTACTTTCAAATTTTGGGAACTTTGAAGTGCCTTCAACCAATATCCGATGTCTTCTCTACTGGCAGTTATTTACTCACCTAATTTCTATGAGACATTCACTCAAAATTCACACATACAAAATATTGATGCATTTTTAACAATGTACATGATTCCGATCAGGCATGCCAACTTGAATAAAATAATGGGGAGGGGGCACATAAACTCTGCTCCTCATAATCGATCACAAGATGTCTGTCCGTCTGTCTGTCTGTCTGTCTGTCTGTCTGTCTGTCTTTCTCTCTCACACACCCACCCACCATTTGAATGGAAATGCCCATCAACTTTGGGAGGGCCTGGGGGTAATCAAAAGACTTTGACGCCTAGGAGTTGCTTCCTATGATTCCAAACAATATGGATGACTTTTTTTTTCCTGCCCAAAGTTTCTGGATTAATAGACAGCACTATTTTCTATTCTTCTATGGAATAAATATGAGCTTATAATATAAATAAAATATAGAAACTAATCATTACCATTTTATCGTCTAGACATTCTTGTTTTCTACCTCATTCTCCCTCATATGTGTAGGAGGAAAGGCAAAGAAAATGCACTTATTTAAATAGTTATTTATTACAGCGCTCCTGATCTGTAAGGACAGACTTAAAGGAAGGCATAGAGGACAGAGCTCTTTTTCTCTAGTAGAATAGCGCCAATTCTGCTAAATATCAAATATAGGTATTACTTTGCCTAGTAGAAACTTGCAAAAACTAAGAAACAGTTTCTGCATAACGGATGTGAGTTAAATGCTGAAATACTATATCAAGAGTTAAATGCTGAAATACTATATCAAGAGGCTCTATTTTTTCTTGAAAACAAAGTTCCATGAAAAGAGTCTCTTCAGACTTCCATTAATGTAGCAACAAAATAAAAACATGAAGGAAAACAAATTAAATGATAAAACGCTCAGAGCATTTTTATGCCTTAAGTGTTGTATTCCTACCTGTTATGTTGTAAATTTTAATTAGCCATGGACAAAAATGAACATCATGTAAAGGTGTTTTTACAAATCCGTTCTATATTCACAGAGGTATAGGCCACTTTAGAAGTGACTTACAAAAATAAATACACTTAAAAAAACCAAAAGAAAAAATATTTTGTTTATTTGTTCGTTTACCAGATTTACTGGAACAGTAACTCGTCCACATCATCCTGAAAGGCGCTATATGCTTTGGATGTCTTAATCCTGCTAACAGTAATTATATGCTGCATTTCAGCCCTTTTAGATTTTTGAAAGTGTATTACAGCATAAATATAAATACAAAATTAAAACTAATTTGAGAAAGAATAAAGAAAACAACATAACAACTGACAGGTCAAATTAGAAATCAAATAAAATACACATGCATTCACAATCACCAGATGCTTAGCAGAATTAAAACAGGTTTTGCCTCCGTTTTTGCCACATAAGAAAAGGATATTGGGGAAAGGGTATAACACCCTGCCTTGCAGAGATGTGATTTGAATCCAAATCCCCCATCACTAAGCTGCTACATGTTTAACACACACACACACACACACACACACACAGCGCACACGTGAGGGTTCCTGTTCACAAATATCATGTATAGGGATGGGCTGAGAAGCTAATTCCATCCTATTTCAGTCTCGATGACACTAAATCTGTTCTTTCTTATTTTGCACAGATTTTTTGAAAGACCACCGAAAGTTTGCATTCATATCGTTCACGTTTTGTACACACTTAAAAAAAATTAAGCACAGACTTTTGAATGTAGTCATCCATAAAATACATATTTGATATGCATCTTCTAATATATTCCACTCACCACTTCCAATTCACCCCATTCACCAACTCTGCCTACCTGCTAACTACCTTGCCAGCCCCCTTCCTCCAAACCTGACCAATCCCTCCTCCTTTTACACTTGACTAAACTCCCCTACATTTATACCTCAGCCATCCATTTGCCTATCCCCTCATGCCTCGTCCCATTCCTGCCCCTCACAACCCAGCCCTTCTCCTTCCGTCACAGCTTGCCCCATCTGCACCCCCTTTTATAAGAGGGTGGTAGGTGCTTCAGAAAGCAGATTGCAGAACTGTTCTCTATAGTGTCACCCGCTGTAAAACACCACTGAAGTTGTGTGCCACATAGAGGGAGAGGAGCTTCAGAGAGTGGTTTGTTTCCTTATTCAATGCGGCTCCAATGAGGTTTGACCAGGAGGGTGGAGGTGTTTTACAGAAAGTGATTTGCCAAACTGCACTCTGAACCCTCCCCCCCCCCCCCATAATGATGTTCACTAGAGCCGGGAAGCCTCTTTGCTACTGCTCTCGAGGATATATACCCTTAAAGGCTATTATTATTATTATTAATATTATTATTAGTAGTAGGAGTAGTAGGCAGGAGGAGGAGGAGGGTGGAAAAAACCAGTGGCTGGATACAGAAACTCTTGTGCTAGTTAGGAATCACTTTCTAATGTGAAATGGTGTGGCTATGAAGAACTGCTTTAAGGATATGCATTCCAATCTATATTCTGGAAGTTACAGTATTCTAACTTATTCCAGTAATTACTAAAAAGCAAGGATATCAGGATATTTCCACTGGTGTTTGAAACCACAGAACAGAAAACTTTGCAAAAATAGACATTTAACATAACCAATTTCTGCTTAAAATATCTAACAGAATGGTAACGGAAAGCAGATTTCAATTACATGAATATGCACTGTTGAAAAAGATGGAGATGAGTTCAAGTGGCTCATGGTGGAAGTTTATAGCTTTGCATCTCTCTGTACCTTTTCACTGAAGTGGAAATGGGGGGGGGGGGGAATGCAGTACAGAAAGAGAGAAAGAAGAGGTGACATAGTATATCCCACTCCATAAGATCGACAGGGCACAAGTGCCATTTGGATTCTCTTATCCCACAACTGTCATCTATTATTAGTAATTTTATCTTGCTGCAGCAGAGGGAGAGGTGAAACAAGACAGACTTCTCTATCACTTTGGATGGAAATAATTGCCGCTTGTCTTTCTCCCCTAGCATTTCTTAATTGTGGACACAGTCCTCTTCCAGATAAGTAATGCGGCCTAAGCACAGTAAACTGTGGAATCCTATGCTCAGTTCCATAAGATGGGTTGGCATTTGTAATATGAAACCAACACTCTCACAAAACTTCAGTTCCCATTCTGCATAGGGCAATAAGAGAAGCAGAATCATTCCCATTACAGTACTGAAATTCTGGAAAATGAGAGTAGTGGGTTTTGTTATGACTTTTACCACATCTTATTGTACCAAAAATAACATTTTGTATAAACTGGTGTTGCATTACAGAGCAGTGCAAAGATCAAAGACATTGATGGCACAACCCTAACCACGTCTTCTCAGAAATAAGTCCTATCTTATCTATCAGCTCAGATTACTGCACCACAAGACTGACGACTCTGACTTTCTTTGGTATACACACACAACAACTTTACTTTTCACCCTATAGCATCTAAATACAAAATATAAAACTGAATATGATGGACATCATTTCAAAAAGGCTAAGTTGAACTGTATTACAGGCAATGAATTGTCACTGACAGCACAAGTACCAATGTCAACAACAGTTAGCAAAAGTCAACTTTGGTAAGATGCTGTGTCTCCAAGACAATAGATGCAATAATATTCTATGCACAATCTAAAGTAACAAGATGCCAGTCATACAGGATTGTTCACATTAACAGTACATATCCAACCCAATTTTGATTGAAAATTTGGCTATCTTCGTAATAAGCCATTTAATACATTCCATTTAAATCTTTACCAAGGATTTTAAAACCACATAGCAGTTCTGTGTCACTTCCCACAATTCTGATGCCACTTGGCATGTCAGTCAAGTTGAGCTGCCCAAATATGCACAAAATTCTTCAGATAAATTATTATTGTATGTGCTACATTAAAAATGTAATAAATGTTGCAATGCATTTCTTCTTTCAGTTGTTTAAAATAACTGTGTTGCTGCAAAAATAAAAAAGGGATAAAGGGAACTTTTAGAACTTACTATTGCCTTTTATCTCCAGTCTCTTAGACAAGTTGGTTCAAGGGAGAAGGAATGTTACATTCTCTTTTTCTGAATGATTTGAGGTTAAAAACCACACATGGAGGGTTTTTTTTTGTTTTTTTTAAATGGCACTTAAAAGCAAATACTAAAATTTCCCATACAGCAACACAACACACTTATGGAAGAATAACACATTCACATCCCATACTCCCCTAGAATTTGGCAATAGCTTTTTTATTATTTATTCTAAGAATCTATTCTCAACTATTTCTTTTGATTTTTCTTTCCACTTCTTCACAGACTGAACAATTGCTTTTTATGGTGCTTTTCTGAATGATTTAGCACATGTTCTGACTTTAAGTAAAACTGTGTCCCAGGCTTTGTGGAATAATAGCAAAAGCAAATGTGATTTTGTGACTCTTTCCTCACACTAATTATTTTATGCTATGAAGGTTATTAGACTGAACTATAGTTAGATAGAAAAGTAACAATAAAGCTGATTCATTTATTACTATGGAATTTTCAGAAATATTTCTTCATATAAGGATTCTCACCTGTGGATTAGTACTAAAACTGTTATCTCATCTCAGTGATTCATTGCTTGTGAAAGTCTGCTAGGAGAGATTGAGATGGGACAAACTGCAGTCTACAAGGTTACAATGCAATCAATATGCAGATTACTTCACACTCTAAATCATAATGAACAGACAAACAACCCTAGATGTCCTTGTATCTGAGGGAAGCTGCATAACAGAAGTAGCTAATCTTAATTAAGATGAATAAGATATTAAGGAAGATCACATCTCCTATCTAAAATTTCAACCGGACATAAAGAAATTGGGGTTTTCTGGGTATCTCATTCCTTTGAGCCAATACATTAACAATTCATTTATTTTCTACTATACTAAACCCATGGCTTCCCTCATTGGGGGCTACAACTGCCCTCCCCAGTCTACAATGCATTCTATGACCTGTGTATGTCTGTATTTTTTTGAGAATTTGTGTTGCCCGGTCCAAGGGGTCTGCATACAGTAAAGTCAACTTTGAACATAAGATCAGTCCTGCTGGATCATGCCAGTGGCCCATCTAGTCCAGCATCCAGTTCTCACAGTGGCCAAACAGATACCTATGGGAAAACTGCAAGCGGGACCAGAGCACAAGAATATTCTCTCTTCCTATAATTTTCAGCAACTGGTATTCAGAAACAAACTGTCTCCAACCAGGCTGAAAATCATAGGCGCCATGGCTAATAGCCATAGCTTTATCCTCTATGAATTTGCTTAATTGTATTTTAAAGCCACCCAAGTGAGTGGCCATCACTGCTTCCTGTGGAAATGAGTTGCATAGTTTAACTACGGTATGAGCTGTGTGAAGAAGTGCTTTATTTGATCTATCCTGATTCTTCAAAGTTCTAGTGTTATGGGGAAGGGAGAAAAAAAACTTTTCTCCAGCTACTCCATGTCATGCATAATTTTACACAGTTCTGTCATATGATCACTTGCCTTTTTTCAAAACCACCAAGTCCCAAGTGCTCCAACTTTTCCTCATAGAAGAGTTGCTCCATTTCCATGATCATTTTGGTTGCCCTTTTCTGAACCTGTTCAAGCTTATCTGAACCTGTTCAAGCCCTTTAGAGGCAAGAAGACCACAGCAGTACGCAGGATTCCAAATGCAGTTGCACCATAGATTTGTATATTGGCATTATGATATTAGCAGTTTTATTTGGGGTTATTTTTCTGCTGGAACTTGCCAGAAGTCAGTTCTGGCACCTCTCAGGTGGGTGCCATTGCCATTCTAAGAGAACAAGGGACATGTTCATAGTAAGTTCCGGAACCTCTTTTTCTAGAAAAAATAGCACTAATTTCAGTTCCAACCTATCACGGAACTGTCCATTTATTCTTACTCTCTACTACCTGCTACTTAACCAATTCCAAATCTACAAGAGGACCTCTCTTCTTCCTGAGGAGTCTTTGGTGAGGTAATTCTTGGTGCAATCACTGTGATGCCAATACAATTGGGGAAAGTCTGGATCAACCCTCCCCAACTTGATGTCTGCTAGTTGTTGCTAGACTACAACTGCAACCATTGCTGACCACTGGCCATGCTGGCTATGTTGGCTGGGCTGATGGGAGTTGTCATCTAAAAGATCTGGTATAGATTCACAAGCTTGTTTATGTGCTGAATCTATGTCACTAGACAGTATGTTGCTTTTTGAAGTGAATGAGCAATGTCTAGAACTACTGAGCATCTTCACATATGAATATTTATCAGAATCCGTTTTCCCTTGTCAAAAATTATGGAGAATTACCCTTCATCTTACTGCTAGTGATATCTTTCTGGAAAGGACCATCTTCACTTAGCTCAGACCAGTGGTTCTCAAAAGGTGTGATGTACCACACTGGTGTGGCAGGAGCTCATGGCAAGGTAGAAAGATTCAAGGACAATCAAAGAAACATGTAAAGATTTCAGTATAGTATAGTACAGTACAGTGGACGCTTGGTCTGTGAACGTGAGCCGTGCGGGAGGCACATTTGCAACCCACAGCGTCCACAACCTGCAGCACCACGTCTGCACACACGTGGGTTGCGATTTGGTGCTTCTGTGCATGCGCAAAGTGCGATTTAGCGTGAGTGCTAAAACCCAGAAGTAACCCGTTCTGGTACTTCCAGGTTTCGGCGCATCCGTAACCCGAAAACGTGCAACCTGAAGCGTCTGTAACCTGAGGTATGACTGTATAGTATAGTATATTTTTAATTTGCAGACTATGGATGTTTTGGAGGTGGTTCATATTCTGATGTAGCTGTATTGTTTTATACTTTCTGGATGCCGCATGATCATATTATACAGTAGTTGTATTCTGTGTTATGAATCAAGCAGTGCTAGAGTTGTTTATTTTTGTTTTCCACTGTATTTCTTATCAATAAAAAAGTCATGTGGCGCAAGCAAATTTTTATTATGAAAGTGTGGCCCAGAGAAAAAAGTTTGAGAACCACTGATTTAGACTAATCCAGTTGTGTGAATGCTGTGACGGTTGTCTGCTACAACACTATACCTGGAAGCTCTAGAAAAACATCAAACATTCATACCATTGTATTAAAAGCTATAGAACTGACCAGAGGGTCTGACATTTGTCTTAAAAAATATTATTGAGACACCATTTACTATAACATTCTTCCCATAATTGTCTTAGTAGCTATAGGTAAAAGTGGGCTTTTCAACAAGGAGATAAAAATACTTTTGCAAAACAACTACAGAAGATGTGCATTTTACATAAAGGCGATAGCAGCAAAAAGAACCCTAAGCAGAAGTGTCAGCAATTCCAGTATTGCAATTTAAAGCATGACCTTTTCCTTATATGCTAAGCTGCTTCTTACATGGCTTTGTGAACACAATGCTGCTCTTTTTCCTCCATTATATTTGAGAGCGGGAGAGCCCTCAAGTGTTTCATATTTAATCTGGGAAAGATTTTTAAAAGTTGCAATCATGGCAGAAAACTCTACGTGGCAGAGGTATATCTGCTGCTTTCAGTTTGTTTCTTTTCTTGTTGGCAAAACTTATCAAAGTATATGTGAAACCAGAACAGTAAGATATAGATCATACTACTCTTGGACTGTGAGAAAATGGAATCACTTGAAACAGTGACTCTGTGTGCATGCAGATGTGCCCTTCTTAATTCATATGCCTCTTTGTCTCCAGTTACCTGCCATGGAACTATTGTCTATGAATTGCCTAAAAGAAGGCAGTGGAGGACATAGTGAAGAATGAACAAGAGGAACTGGTTATTTTTTAAAAAGAAAACAAGTCAGAATAAAGTTAGGGAAATGAGAGTAGGGCTAAGGCTAAAGAAGGTAAGGATGTGGGAGAAGCAACAATGCTACAAAAATAGTTAAAGAAAGGTACAGTATATTGCATGAATTAGCATGGCAGAAAAAGAAATAGGAAAGGATATAACAGGCAGGATATTTTGTTTTTGTTGACAAAACAGCCTTATAGCAGTAAACCATGTGAAAATGGGATTGTATCTGCCTAAATCAGATTAAAAGTAAAGGTAAAGGTACCCCTGACTGTTAGGTCCAGTCGCGGACGACTGGGGTTGCGCGCTAATCTCGCTTTATTGGCCAAGGGAGCCGGCATACAGTTTCTGGGTCATGTGGCCAGCATGACTAAGCTGCTTCTGGCAAACCAGAGCAGCTCACGGAAACGCCGTTTACCTTCCCACCAGAGCGGTATCTATTTATCTACTTGCACTTTGACGTGCTTTCAAACTGCTAGGTTGGCAGGAGCTGGGACTGAAAAACGGGAGCTCACTCCGTCGTGGGGATTTGAACCGCCGACCTTCTGATCGGTGTCCATGTGCTTACTCGTCTACTTATTTCAGTGGGTCTCTTCTGAATATGCCTTAGTTGGCTAGAACCCAGAGAGTTTTATTCAAATTTGTCTTACCTTGCCCATTTGATAAATGTTGGCAATATGATATGAACACCTTTGATAACATCATCCTTCCACCACACAGAAAAGAACGCAACACATAAACTGTGCACACCAATAAGTAGCAGCTTGAATAAATAAAATAAAATAAAATAAAATAGTTGTATTCCAAAGCTTGAGAGAAGGAAAACCCATTATGCAAAGAACCAGTGCAAGTGTGCTTCCCAGTTGCTATGGAAACATTTGCCTTGAGTTTAACAAAACAGTAGACATGAGGAGCAATGCTCTGTGATAGCATAGCAATAAGAAAAACTTTCCCAAAGTTTCTGCTTCCTACTTGCAACTCACATAGAGTAGTCAGGTATGCATTATCAAAAATAAGGAATTGCGTCACCAAAAAGAGCACCAATGTGCATAAAATGTGCATGTGGAATACACATTTGGGAATGATTACTATAATTTAAATAGAAATACATTTCATCCTAGCTGGGAAGAAGCCATGTGACCTGTATCCCTGCCCAATCTGCTAACCAGGTGCTGCTAACACTTGGTGGGGATTTTCAAGGCTCCTGGTCTCCAATTTTATGGTTCCTTATCTTTAAACTAGACTGGACTAGACAGCCCTCAAACACAGTATATATTCAAATGACTGTGCAGTTTCCTATATAGAAATTGTCATCAGATACAATGGGAGGAGGGAGGAGTGTAAAGCAGTCCTTATTTAGCTAGAGTTAAGACTACTAGGCTAGTGCCAATTTATGAATTGTCCATAGCAGACTGTCCATAACACCATTGCCAATTAAGTGATGAGAAACACAGAAGACTAAGAATTATTCACAAGACAAGCAGCGTGTATACTTTAAATTCATTTGAAAGCATGGAGCTCCAGTTGCGTCTTAAAAGAGCTTCTGAGGAGTGCATATCAGCTTAAACCACATCTAAGATTTGTTTTATTAATTACCCCATATTGTTTTATTTCCTCATCTGTATGACATCCCTTGTTTTTAGTTTTGTTTATTTAATATCTTTGCAAAACCACCAGATGGCATTGCAGTGCTCAATTATTTTATTAGGCATTCCTTATACAAAGAATTGATAGAAACCATTTGAATCTTCCTTTTCTGGTCTACTTCCCATTTGATTAGTATTTCAACTCTCCATTAGCAACAAATCTCAATTCTCTTTAATAGGTGCCTAGTGGCTCAATCAGGAGGAGGAATATAATAAAATTTAATAAACATCACTTCTTTCTGGAATGTATGCAGAGGAAATTATAGCAACCATGCTGGAGTTAAACAAAATTCTTGCAAATTACCAGGGATGTAAAACATGTGCCTACCAAGAAGCACATTTGTTTTTATTTTGGCTTAGACTTTAATTTGAGTTGCACAATAAGATACCTTCAGAGAAACCATGGGAGCCAAGCTATTTAGAACACACTTCAATAAAGTTGGCTAAACATAAATAAGAGGCATAGCTAGTTGCTAATGGAACCACCACAGGTTTCTTTTCTGTTTTAGAAATAGGTTCTTTCACTTCCAAGCTCTCTTTAAAAACCACCCAACAAACTGGCAAAGTTGTCTGTGGGGCAGGGTACATACTTTGAACTTGAAAGACCTTATTCAGCTTCAAAACAGGAACACACATCAGTATGCTGTCTTTTTATGTTGTTATTTAGGAAATTTTGTATATATATATTTGGCATATCACAATATGTATCTGATATGGAGTTCCAGCATCACCCAAAATGTACAAAACACAAAACAAAATATTTACATATGTCACACTGGGAAACACATTTAAATGAATTCATTTCACACTTTTTGTGTCACATACACTGTATATTAAAGAAACAAATGGAAGCTATCAAATATGCTATCCACTATAATATCACTAGGATGCCTTGTCAAAGCTAAAAAAAATGTGCAGGAAAATTCAGAATTAGGCATGACCTCTGAAGACAGCTATGCAATATTATCTATTCACAAATTAGAAAATAATCACATCATGCATTGTGACTGACTGGGGGAAAACAACAACACATTTCTGCAAAAAGAAAAGAAAAGAAAAGAAAAGAAAAGAAAAGAAAAGAAAAGAAAAGAAAAGAAAAGAAAGGATAAAAGCAGGAACTAGCTAAAGCCCACCAGGTCATGTCTGAGGGAAGGAGTGACAGGGAGCACAAAAAATAACCATGCTGCACTGAAGCAGTAGATTGTACTATATATCTCCTAACTCTAGCTGCCCAACAAAACCCTTGGACAGCTAGCATGCCTGGCAAATCAGAGCCAGAGCCAATCATGTGTCAATGTGATGTTCCACAAAAATACCCAATTGGTCCTTTCATTTCAGTCCCCTCAGAGAGAGCAATTTCAGCAATATGTGCCTAATAACAGTGGTGCAAATCACAAAAAGGTCACTAAGAATGGACATGACACCAGGCCTTGAACTGGGAACTCGTGGACAGAATTTGGGACCTGGAACCATGCCCACAAGAAGGGGCTTCAGAGCCTCTTCACAGAGAGAAGAGGAGTGTGCAATATCAGTCTCAGTACTTAGTGGATAATGTGAAATTCTGGATTGACTAGACCTTTAATGGATACTAGAAACCTAGCATTCACCCCTTGCTTTGAGAACAAGAGAAGTACTTTATCAGTACTGCTCAAAAGAATCCAAGCTTTAGTATCTGTTCTGAGGTATATTTCAGGTACAGGCTCAGGAACGATCACCCACAGCCTCAGCATCAACCAGATGTTGTTGTACTGTCAACTGCCATCAGCCCCAGCAAGCACGTCCAGTGGTCAGGGATTGAGGGTCACAGGTACATCATCCTTTATCTACAAGGACCATGACACATCTGGTTCAACAGGCATTGAACAGCATGATGCTCAAAGCAGACCCATTGACAACATCGGCTGGAAACCAAAGAACAGGAGACAATGGGCTTGAGTAGAGTGTTGGTCAAGGAAATACTTGGCTCTGACCTAGAAGCTTATACTCCTACATTGTCTCCAGTGACCAATCTAGAGTCTGTTGGAAGCAACAAACAAACAAAAACAAGCACCACTAATAGTGACTGTAAATGTACTGGTTCAACTAGAGTTTTTTGTTTTTGCTTTATTATGAATTTCTAGCACTATATCCTAATACAAGCATAACCACAGATAAGGAAGACAACGTACTAGTGCCCTCAACAGTGTTTCATGAACCACAATTCATTGCTGCCCAATGATAAGAAAGCTTCCAAGTCCTATAAGCAGCCAATCAACCACAACCTGAAATGAGACTCCAAAAATTATTCCATCAATCCCACAAATAGTAAAGGCAGAAGAACTGAGAACGAAAGAAAAATGTAGGAGATGCAGGTCATGGAAAATTCCAGGAGCACCAATCTATCTTGATATGCCTATTCATTGCAGTGGTCCTCAAAGAATGCTTGCTTTAAAGGATTCAGTCTTTACCTGACTACCTGTCTCTAAGCACCTTCAACCTGAAATATCTGTCTTCTGGAATGATACCTCCCTGAGTTTCAAGACTGCCCAGTGCTAATATCTTTTTGCTGACCAGTGCTATTTCTTTCAAAAAATGTGAAACATTTTGAGTAGTTTGGGATGCACCTTTGTTATATAGATAACAAGAGGAAGTTACATTTTATTTTGAAAAAGTACTTTTAGGCAGGGGTTTAGCAGACCCTGCTTCATACCTAATAGAAGGTGACGTTTACAATCCTATACATACTTAGTAGGCAGCATGCTGCACATAGTATCAGAGGTTTTACATTTCAATAGACATGTACAGAATCCAACTGTTTATGCTTAAGAATAAGTTCTACTGGGCATGATTCTGAGTAAATATGCATAGGGTTTGTATGTTAGACAGTGATGGCCAAACTTGGCCCTCCAGCTGTTTTGGGACTACAATTCCAATCATCCCTGATTACTGGTCCTGTTAGCTAGGGGTGATGGGAGTTGTAGTCCCAAAACAGCTGGAGGGCCAAGTTTGGCCATCACTGATGTAAGAGATGCAAATGCAGGTTGTTTCTTTCCAGAATACTGTAATATAGGGAGTTCAATCCCAAACAGTGTTTCTTCCCAACCTATAACTTTGATACGCATTGACTCAGAAGGCTGTGGATTAGAAGAGTCCTCACAAACCTTAGCAATTAAAATAACCATGCAGAAGTTTCTGTGCTGAGGTTAGAGCTTTTCCTTGAAGATATTCATGATGTTACTATTACATTGGATCCTTCTTTTGCAGTTTTTTTTTTTAAAAAAAAACTTCTGAGAATGAACTGAAATGTCCTGGGGGTGAGGAAATCTGCTCAATTCTGGTATCAAGAAATATTTTTCAAAAGATACATCTTCATATGACTTTAAAGGTTTGCCTTTTTAAAAAAAATGAAATAGATACTCCCAACACAAGTTTCATGCTTTCAATTTCAGTGCTAAGAACCATTCTTCATAAAGACAAATTTACTCAGCACAGCTGTAAAACTTTGCCTTTGAAAGAGAATGTTGAATTTCTCATAAACAAAGTCACAACTGGGCTTTCTATTTTAAGCTGTTTCTTCAATTAAGTAATGGGGAAGAACCCAATATGAAAAGTTACATGACCTTTGTTACCTTAATCTGGTGGATTTTATTAAACTTGGAGTGTCTGAGACACATACATAACAGCAGAACATGGAGGCTGCAACACTTATCTGAAAGGTAGTAAAAGCTCAAAGGCATAGTATTTCTTTCAGTGTGTTGAATAGTTGTTTCCATTAAAATGAATGGGGTAGCCTTGGGAGCAGGAGTTGTGTGTACACCTCAAAGGGAATCCAAGTTGTTTTCTCAGGAAACACATTCAATTTTAATTTTTAAAAGCCTCAGATCTATTACTGGGTTTATGACTGCACTATGTAAAATGTTAAAAATATATTTAAAAAAGAAGAAGTTACGATGAAGCCATGTATATGTTGCACATATACCCTTATTTATTTTGCTTAACGATTTCACAGAATAGGGGAGAAAGCAGGCTCAAGAATCTGTTTTGAAAAAATGCCATCAAGCTGAGTATTGAATAATCTACAGAAATTTGTCTATCTCTTTGTTTATCTTGTTTTTAGAAAGAGTTCCTTATACCAACAGAGAAGCAAAAAACAAAGCTTGTGTCTTTGCATAAACAAAGTGTGTGCTTTGAATTGCTTAAAGGACCATCACTTTTTATTAAAGAGGTGAAAAACACACATCGAAACATCTCATCGCCCTACATTTTTCACAACTTGTTGTCTGATCTTCTGAAGAAATCAGCATTAATCACTAGGTGCAGGAATTAAGAACTGAGTAAACAACTTTTGTTTTGTCTTATGAGTTCACCACAGATACAGATTTCAGGAACAAGTTGGAAACCATTTTAATATCAAACCGGTATTTTATTAACAAAATAAAAGCAGAATTCTAAGCATTATAGCACTTAACATGTATATAAGAAATGGTTTGTTAGAACTTCTTTTCCTCTTCAAGAGTTTGTGGGAAGTGAGTTTCAAAATCACACTCATTAATGCAGATAAAATATAATTTATAACATAGTAATCATCTTTCCAGACAGGTTGGGAACATAGTCTGGGAGGCATAAGGCAGGCATTTAATTGCAGATGCAGATGGACTGTTGTTTAGGCAAAGAACTGAGCATCAACACTGGTGAACTACTGAGAGAAACAGGGGTGTGCCTGACAAGACAGGTCTGTTGAACCATCTCCCATAAATTGGGTAGCAAAAAGCAAATAAAAAAATTAAGAAACCATGGAGAATGTAAATAACTGAATTAAAATATCAGTCGTGTTTGTAGCAAACCAGTACCACCATCTTAACCAGCTGTTTAGAGATATCTTTGTTTAAATATACACTATTTTATCCAAAGTTTATTTGATTTGATTCAGGGGCATAGATTCTGGAGATTTTTATTAGATGCATTCCAGTGTTTCAAAGATACTGAGGCATGGTATGAAATGACATTCAACATCATAAACTTATTCTCATATGAAACAAGGAAAACATATCATTTTATTGTATAAAGTTCAACACCTGTAAGTTCAATCAAAGACAATGCTGAAAACTGTTATACCTTCAGAAATAAGTTTGAATTCATGCCAAGCCATCATCAAAAGGATGTGGTTAAGACACAACATTCAATATAGCTTACAAAAAACATTGTTGTCACATATATAGTATCCTTAAATAAAATGATCAATACTTAGTGTCCAATGGACCACAAAGCTGTCCTAGGGGAGCTCAAGGAAGATTCAAGCACACAGATTCAAAAAATATAATCAAACATATTGAATTGACCACAAAGAGATACCCACATAATATCCTTTTAAGCATTCTAACTTCAGGTTTGTTTTTGTTTTTTTAACAGAGTCAGCATATTGATTATAAATGGCTGCAACTTTGTAGGAATCCCTTTACCTGTGAAAAGAACTCCCCTCTTGAGATCGTTTTGCCCCAAAACCCTTTGGGAAAGTAGCAAACACATTAATAAAGGATGGGTGTACAGAGAAGGGCAAAGCATTCCCATGGCCAACATAACTTTTCTAATGCTTCTGAGCATGGAGTTGTGTGTAGCTTACTAGGTAAAACAGAAATGCATAGAAGCTAGCTTTTGCGCCATAACTAGCCATGTACAACAACACACAATCAGCACCAAATAGGAATGAAAGTCCTGCTGAGCAATGCTGGTAGCCATGGAACTTCTAATGCAGTACAGCAACAGAGGGAATGACCTCAGTAACAAACCCTTTTGACTACAAACCATTTAAAGGTTATGCCTTCAGCAATGTCTTCAGGTAGTCGAATTTGACAGCAAGAAATCACATTCACAAGTAATTCCCCTTCATCTGTTATAAATATGAAGGACATCAGTGGCAGGACTGTGCAGCAGCACTAAGCCTGCTCCCTCACATCTTCCATCTTTTCAGCATGAATGCCTGAAGAGGATCCCTCTGCACATGAGCAGCTGCTTATGTGTAAGGGCTCTGCTATTCAGACACTTGTGCCTGATGTGCAGAAATGAGTGGTGGATCTAGCTCAATGGATGATGCTGGAAGGAGGGTGGTAGCACAGTTGGTATAATGAACTTAAGATGCAGCCCTAAAAATGGCACCAAAGCAACTTCAGATCAAGCCTGGGAAAAGATGAAGATGGAAAAACCAACATGAAAGACTGGATACAATTTTTAAGGGCTTTCTGACACCTAGAAGCCACCTTGAAATAGTTCAAATGCAACAATTCAGTACAGCACTGATTGACCACAAACCTATTCCTTTCAGACCATTCCCAACTCCAAATCAATTTCTTTAATTTGCCAAAGTAGCAGAGTGCTAACTATGAAGTTGTTTTAGAAACTGAGTCAAAAACATTAATGTAGAAGCTATACATAACCATAGGAAGGGGAAGAATGGTTGCAAGTGCCTATATAAACTACAGAGCTCGATATAGTCTGTGTATAGATATAGCATATGTTTCTAGATGCTGTTATATGGCCTGATCTCTGCACAGAACATTATATGACCTATTCATACATTTCCAAATCCAAACAGCACTTTACAAATGTCTCTACAAATGCATTGCCCTAATTAATGGAAAAGAGAATGTCTTCTTACCTGAGCCCCTTTTGGTCACAACCTTCAAACTCTGAACAAGAGTAGCATACAAGAGAATTAAGTGAGGAATAGGAGCTTTCATCTTCCAGCTCTCCAAGGCTGTTCCCTGAAGCAGAAGGAAAAGATATATTTTGTTATGTTTGTTTGGTTTTCGCTGAAATATAATTTTTGACATTAAACAAAGGAGACTTCGATAGACTGTATCAATTCATCCCATGCGGTAATTTTCTACCTACTATTAAGGAAAGTTCCAGAAATCAGAATGAAATTTATTATTATGCAGAAATCAAAAATACAAAATTCCTATTTCAGTGATAATTGCTCTTGTTAAAAGGAAGAAAAATTGCAGCCACATTTCAATATACAGTCACATGTGCTTTAGCACATTGAAATCAATGGGCTTTAGTGCCTTTAGCTCTGTGCTGGATTGTGACTTACAACTTTATACTTAGCATGAATATTTTATTGAGCAATCTTCTGCAATGTGGAAATTAAACTCTATTCCAAAATCAGTCTGCAAATCTGATTCCTTAAGCCTTCAATACATCATCCATCTGTAGCCTCCTAGAGGCAAAATATTGGTTTATTTTTTAGATAGTTCCCTATATTGGAAGAAAAATGTGCTCCTATGCAATTAGCTATTAGAATTATAGAGCTATTGAGAGCCTGAAGGCTAAAATTGCCCTCCTGAAGCCAAGGCTGCTCTCTTGCATTGAGACTGGAACACACTTAGACAGCGTATGGAGCATTCATGAACTGCAGAAATTAACACCTGCAAACAAATAAGGGGGAGTGGGATCACACCTGTGAGCTTCACTTGATAACTAGGTATTCAAGGTCCCAAGCCTATGTCTATAGGCTCCCTACTTTCAATCAGAGATTGTATAGGTCCCTGTACAAGTGAGACCTTGAACACTTAGAAGTGGGGTATGGGCCAGTGGGCATGATGCCAGTTTCTACACCTGCATAGGGCTTTAAATTAATTCATACAACAAATCTTACATTATTCAGTTTGAAGTGTAACAAACACAGTGAGAAAGAATTGGAGAGTCATGCTACAGAGAAAGATGAATAGTCCACATACACTATTATGCCTATTTTGAAAGAAAAAGATAACAAACAGAGGGACGGGTGGAGAACTGTCAGTTTTTCTAATGCAGATTTCATTTATTTTATTTTTTTAAGAACTAAGAACATCAGACTTCCAAAAAGCATTATTATAACCTTAAAGAAGATGAGAAAGCTGGAAAATGTGGCTTGACAGTCACTTTTTCTACCAGTTTAGAAACATAATACTTATATCTTTCATGTCTACAAATTTAGTAGTTTGGGCATTGCCCTCGAGAACCTCGAAGTATGTAAAAGTAACGCATTCCAATTAATCAAGCAGCGGCTCCATGACCACGAAAGACAGCGCTTGTTACCTCATACTCCAATATCTTGCTACAGAACCTGTGCCAACTATCTAAAAGATCTACTCCTCCCTTCCCATCGAAGAGCCTTTATACTTGCAAGACTAAATGCTTCCCCTTTCTCCGTGACCAAAGGCAGATGCTCACACATTCCATTTCAAGCCCGTTTGGGTGCCTGCCATCAAGAAGCACCTGATTCAATGGACCACATTCTCTTAGATTGTCCTTTACACAGCAGACCTCGCCAACTGATGCTGAGCAAAATTTTGGACCTCCGGCCCACAACTCTGAGAAGAAGCCAAATAAGGTTTCTCCTGGCAGATCAGGACAAAGATATTGCTGCTTTAGTAGCTTCCTTTTTAGCCGCAATTTTACCCAAAAGGGTTCTCAAAGAACTATCCTTTCAGGAAATAGACAGGGCATAGCAAAATATCCAAATGCACACGACCGTAGTGTGACCTTATAACCCTTGATAGCTTGTCTTTTTAATTATTATTATTATTATTATTATTATTATTATTATTATTATTATTATTAATCTTTATTGTCATTGCCCCCTCTCAGGGACAACGAAAATTACTTGGCTGCTCCATCCACCCAGGTAGGGCACTCCACACAAAATCAGAACAACTATAAAAACACTAATTAAAACAATACAGTATAATTAGTATAATTACAGTATAATTATTCCAGTTTCTTGAAGTGTTTTATACTGTGATGCCAATAAAGGTATTTGATTGATTGTTTGTTTGACTGTTTGATTGATACAAGATTAGAGGCAATCCCACTAGACCCCCCCTGTAGGGGGCAAAAGGAAACAGAATCCTTGGGGTAATAAAATTCTACTCCCCCCTTTTAAACCAAAAATGTCAGTGTTACACACCTTGATGCTGGGGGGGAATGCAAGGTGATTATAGAAAGAAAAAATCTGTTCCATGTCAATATTCAGCCCCAGATATTGGTATTACAGGGCCTTCTCAGTAGTGACACCCACCCTGTGGAACACCCTCCCACCAGATGTCAAAGAGAACAACAACTACCAGACTTTTAGAAGGCAGCCCTGTTTAGGGAAGCTTTTAATGTTTGATGCATTACGCCCCTGTGTGGACCTCGGCTCTCCTGGACGCTGTCTCTGATCGCGCACTAGTTGCAGCAATTTGGAATAATTAATTACAAAAGAAGCAAATGCACATATTTCAAGTGAAGAAGGGGAGTGAAGTCTGCTAATTTAAGTGACCTCTGCGAAAGAAGACGACGGGTTGGAGAAACAGGAATATTTTACGATGAAGATACACCAAAGGCTGGGTATGTTGACAACGGGACTGAAGGGGGGGGACCTTTTTTACTTTCCTTCTATGTGATTTACAAGAACCCCTCCTCATTAGAATCGTCGGTTGAACTGACCTAACCAGGATGATTAAGGTTTGTGTGGAGATAAACTTTAACCAAAAGTATGCTTTATGGAGATCGAGAAGCAATAAGAGCTTTTGGGAATGGCGCAGCAATTAATTCGGAGTCGCCATCTTGCCAAAGGATTTATAGCCAGGAGGAAGAACGGACTTTTTTTCAGACTGCATTCCTAGTGAATCTCCTCAGAGGTTTTGAGAAAGGAGGCAGATTGGTGAAGATTAATGACGCTAAGACTGTTTTGATGTAAGGAAGTAATGTTATATGGAAAACGTCTGGATATGGCTACTGGATAAAAAAAATAATATCCACGCAGGATTACAAACTGTTCTAACCAGCTTGTGGAGATTATCAGAGGTCACAAAGAGAAAGGAAAAATATATGAAAATAACAACAAGAGATGTGGAAAAACAATAAGAAAGGACTGGATAGTACTGTGAACATCATAAGGTTAGATTTGTGGACATTAAAACAGCAGTAAGAAGCAAGAAGTTGATTGGATCCCCTTCGGAACTTGAAATATGGGTACCCCCAACAAAAATTTAAAATTCGGCTGTGTAATTTGGAATTTATGTAATTTGGTTTGATTTGATGTGATTGGTCGGTTAATAAAAAATTATTCTTAAAAAAAAATGTTTGATGTATTACTGTATTTAAATGTTTTGTTGGAAGCTGCCCAAAGTGGCTGGGGAAGCCCAGCCAGATGGGCGGGGTATAAATAATAAATTATTATTATTCAGAATTTGTATACAATTTTAAGAGTATAAATAAAAGCTACTTATGCAGAGGTGAAGCAGAACAGATGCAACTTAAGCTATGTCACACTATATTGCTGTGTGATACTGCAGGCCTGAATTGTACGCTTCTGTAACCAAAATTCCATTTTTCAGTCAGTGCACTAAGTGATGCTGCAGGAAATCCTGATGCTGATATCTTCAGTCTTCATGATACTAGAGAGAGTCAGCTCCTTGCTCAGCATGAGCCTAACAAATACCGTCCAAAAGAATGAGTGACTTTTACATAGCACTTTAAGATCAACGGATATAGTGTGATTGCTAAACAGAGCCGAGCATGCTCATTACGGTCGGCCTGCTGAAGAGAACATCTCCTATTGAAAAAGGAAATATAAAAGTATAAAGCCTTGCCATAATAAAAACTGAAGACAAAGCCTGGTGTCAGAAAAGGCAACAAAGAGCACACAAGAAAGGCCTTTGGCAGATAAAATTCCCATTCATCATCTCTGTAGCCACTAACATTTATGGGGGCCACTTACGCATGTGAGAAGAAAAAAAGAACTTCACGAAACTAGGAGGAGGGCACCAATTTGTATAAACTCTGCAAATGTTGATGTTTATGCATAGATGCAAATTTAGAGCTGATTTCTATTCTTTAAATATAAATTCATACATTTACATAGTAAGGGAGACTGTTAATAGGTGTTCTGTGTCCCTGTTCCATCTCCTAGTCCAGGAGCAGTTGGCAGGCATTTTCAAGGCCTCTGCTCTCCTTTCTTTGTCTTTAAACCAGACTTGGACAGAAACAGCCCTTTTATACCTTCCAACTTTTCCCAGTGCAAAACCCGGACACACATATTCTGGGATGTGCTTCCAGATGAATCACATGACCCGTGCCTGGCTCTTGCCCCCCAAAAGCACGTTTTTGGGGGGTGAGAGCATTTGAGAGCCTGGCACCCAAAATGGATGTCAAGATCTTTTAGAAAAAACAGGATGTCTCTTTTTTCTGGGGAACCCGGAAGGTATGCCCCTCAAAGGAGGATTCCTTCAAATGGAAAACTGCCTGTAAAGTGGTACACGTGGCCACCCTACAAACACTTTGAATATTAAAAGTAGTACAATATCATGAGCACTTTACAGATCATAACAGGGTGAGATGGGAAGCAGGAGCAGAGGAGACCCCTACTTCAAACCCTCACCCTCAAACTCTACAAAAGATAAAGATGACATACCAAAGGGAGGAGGGCTTGGCTGTGTACCCCTGCCCTACTTTCTTGTGACTGTTTACACACAAGGTAATGAACACCCAGATCAGACTTCTGCCTCATGTTGGATACCTTTCAATAGGACAGTTCCTTTGAAAAGGAAAATGTAAGGCACACCGAAGCTAATGATAAACTGTCTTATGCAATAACTTAATTCTGACATGCAGTTGTTGACAATAAAACACTGCCATATGAACTGCATGAAAGTTGCAACATTTAGTCCATGAATTCCCAAACGGTTGTGTGTGTATGGTGGTCTCCAAGCTTCATTCACTTGGTGTATGGTGTGCCAGTGGATTTGTGGTTGAAGACGGGAGATAGCACATCCATTGCATTATATATATATATATATATATATATATATGCTTTCGTAGATTTTCACGGGTACAGGAATGCAGGTTTTGGTGTCCTCGGGTGTCTTCCCGTGTAAAAGTTGGGGTGTCTAGGCGACGTTGGAAAACCAAGGGATCTATGAAATACCCTGCAAAGTCTGCCCAGCCACGTACATTGGACAAACAAACAGACGAATAAATGCACGTATCGCAGAACACAAGAATGCCGTCAAAAAAGAAGAAAAAACTTCCTCTCTTTTCCAACACATGAAAGAAACAGGACACGAAATTAATTTTGCAGATTCCAAATTGCTCTTTAACACGGAACATCACCACAAGAGAATAATCATGGAAGCCATCGAGATAGAGAAACACCCTCACAACATGAACAAGCGTGACGACACATCCCGCTTGCCAGACATCTGGAAATTAGCCCTCCCCACAAAAACTGACACCAGATCCAGAGGCACACAGAACGCCAACACCAATCAACCACACCAGACCCAAACCCAGACCCTCTCCACAGATGAATTACAGACACCATCCAGTAGCCAATCCATGGTGGCACCTCCGGATGCTGCACCCCCCTGCAATCCCTACACAGATCTGGCTGACACAAGCCACAAAACCACAGCTCGCCCCTATACACGAAGCCAAGCCAGAGCACAACTAAGTACAGTACAGCCATCTTCTCAGGAAAACTCTTCACAAAGTTCAAGAGGTCAAGACACAAAGACTTTAACAACTAATCCACACCTAATGACCCACCTAAGTGGTACTCAGGATATCACTCAAGAAATCACTCAAGATATCTCTCAAGTAATTAAGGAACAAAAGAAGAAAAGGCACACTAGCCTGGGAACTTCCTCTCTGCCCAGAACATTGGAGGCTATACACCACACCCCCTCTACAGTATTTATAGGAACTCAAACACTGAGATCCTGCTCTGTTCCAGTAACAAGAAGCCGAAAGCACCAGCCTGAAGATGACGAGTGAGACCTCGTCGAAACGTCGCCTAGACACCCCAACTTTTACACGGGAAGACACCCGAGGACACCAAAACCTGCATATATATATATATATATATATATATATGTTTGTTTTGTTTCATTTTATTACAGTTTGAATTACCGGTATATAGAATTGCAATTTTTACAGCAATTTTTAAATACAGTGGTACCTCGGGTTAAGTACTTACCGTAATTCGTTCTGGAGGTCCGTTCTTAACCTGAAACTGTTCTTAATCTGAAGCACCACTTTAGCTAATGGGGCCTCCTGCTGCTGCCGCGCCGCTGGAGCACGATTTCTGTTCTCATCCTGAAGCAAAGTTCTTAACCTGAGGTAATATTTCTGGAGTCTGTAACCTGAAGCGTATGTAACCTGAAGCGTATGTAACCTGAGGTACCACTGTAGTCTGGCGGGGGGGGGGGGAGGCTTGGAAACCAATGGGTTAGTCAATTTTGATGGACATGGGAACTAAGTAACTAAGTCACATCATTCTAGTTTAGAAAGATTTTTTTAAAAAACCCTTTTGAAATTTAGTCAGACTGAACTTAGACTGAAACATAGTAACACAGCAACCAAACTGCAGTTCATACTTAGCTCTGAAAGTCAGCGCTGAGTCTTAGTATGGTCTTTCCTGAGCGGGGAATAGTGCTGCTCTCACAGTGGCCTGTGGGAAAGAAATGAAGCCAGTTCCACGGCTGGGGCCCATTTTTTCTGCATGTTTCCATGAGAGAAGCATCACTAGTTTCTGCTATTCCCATGACTCAGCTTGTAAAAAATCATTCTCCCTGTTCTCTTAGGTCAAGAGCCTCTGCACCTCTAGTTACCGAAGAGAATATAAAATTCAACCATGTGTAGATTTTCCCGTCATAGGGCTGTCAGCAATGCTCTTTCATAAAACTCTTAAAGGTGCAGGAACCTTTTGGATGGGGGTTCTGTCTTGTCTTTGTCTCTCTGCTTCCTAACCACCAAGCCTGCATCTTGGGCTTTCATATTGCTCTCCTCCATCAGTCACTCACTTTTTTCAACTCTGAGGAAGCACTACACAGTGTTTCCTTTTGTCCCAGCAGTTCTAGAGTACAGTGTCCTTCTCCTATCTCATCTCCTTTAGCTGGGTGTACTCTCAGGCAATCGCCCTCCAGGGTCAGCTTTCCCATTTCATCACACACTTTCCTGACACTGGCATACACACACTTCCCCTAACATGGTTTTTTTTTTTCCTGTGCATGCTTTCAACAGCTTCCCCTTTGCATCCCCTTCTCCAGCCTGTTCTTAAATCCTCATCACCAATGCCCCTCTTCTTTTCTGTTCTTTATCTCTTGCACTCACCCTTTTCACTTAAGATCTTGGTTTGTCTTTCATTCCCACCAGTCACATTTTTTTATTGGCCCTGCTCAGCAATCTGAAATTTTCAAGAGAAAATGAAGCTTTTCCTGACATATGCTTTTCTATTAAACCTGGGTGGCTGAATTGAGTCTCCACACACGTATTAGTAACTGGTTTACGTAACAAGTCTCTATATAATTCCTTGGCAGGATCCCTAATGCACACCTACAGCAGGATTCCTCCTGGGCTAAGGGAGGACACGAAATGGGGAATGTTGAGGCTGTGCTGTGCATTTGATTCGCAGTACCTGAATACAAAGCAATATAGAAATGGTAGAGGGGGAAAAAGCATCTCAAGTAATCAATTTCAGTATGTCAGGTTACTTTTATAGGCAGTGAAGCAGATCCAGTTCTCTAATTTTGCTGTCTCTTGGCTATCTGCCCAACGGCTTCCATTTTAATTCATCTTGCAGTGTTAAAGGGCCCAAATAGAACAATCCAGTCTACTTTTGCCTTCCCTCTCCATTCGTCTTCTGCCATGGCTGATTACATAGCTTCATTTATGGAATTCAGTTTGACCCCAACTCTCTGGCTCCTTGAGATTTCTAGAGCCGGGCCCTGAGAGAACCTCTGTATTCTTAAAAGCTGCACAGAAGGGATGAATGAGTTTTGCTTTAACTTTATTTGCTCCTGGGAGCTCTTTGCACTGAGCTTTCCAGTCTCACACAGTTCCCATTTGGTATAGCCAATAGGAGCCAGAAACCATGGCAACAGATATGCCACAAATGCCCTCGTTTGAGAGCATTACAAACACACAATATAGATTACTTAGAGACTTCTGGCCATTTGTAAACCTAAGACTAAACCCAAATTATGTCAAATCATTTCATAGCAGATGAGCTTCAGGCTAGTTTCTGTTTCTGGACTACAACTCCACTGGCCATTCTGGCTGGGGCTGATGGGAGTTGGACATCCAACAACTTTATACTGTAAACTGTCCTGTGATCTTCAGATTAAGGGTAGTATATAAATTTTATTATTATTATTACAGTGGTATCTTGGTTTAAGAACTATTTGGTTTACAAACTCCACAAAACTGGAAATAGTGTCCCGGTTTGAGAACTTTACCTCGGTCTAAGAACGGAATCTGAATAGTGGAAGGGCACCGGTGGTGGGAGGCCTCATTAGGGAAAGCACGCCTCAGTTTAAGAATGTTTTTTATTTAAGAATGGGCATCCGGAAGGAATTAAGTTCGTAAGCCAAGGTACCACTGTATTATTATTATTATTATTATTATTATTATTATTATTATTATTATAAGTTCCTATATAGAAATCATTATTTCCTAAACACACAATAAACAAACAGACATACAGACAAGGCAACTAGCAACTTATTTCATTTGGGCAATCAAATATTTGTACGAATTGAGTTTATGTTTACATATTGAATTAAGGTTACAAAGGAGACACAGACTACAATAACAGAGTGCAAATTCCATTGGACTTTATTATAATGCAACATGATTTAGAGAAGCAGAGATGAGGAAAATCCTGAAAGTTCAATTTTCTGCCCTTGGGAAGCATGGGCTAATGGCAGCTATATACAGTATATATATATATTTTCTGACTGCTGATAGCTTGTGGATTTCATACTCGAATTTGCTTTGGTGAATTTACTACAGCATAATGCAATCATAAAAGGGCCAGTACATTCAGTAGTCTGAAAATTGACAGTGCTGTTTCGGCAAGAGACAGTTTGGATATGACAGCTCTTTGGTAGTCCCATAGAAGACTACCATCTGTGGAAAAGATAGCAAAAATGCCTTTTCCAGTAAGTTTGATCTGCATTAAATCTGTCTGCTTGAAAATTTCAATTTCCATATTTTTAAATCCTAAGGATCCAGATGCAAATCTTCATGTCTAGTGACATCAGGCAAGCACCTTTTTTGTACAGCTTTTGATGCCTGCTAAAAATGTTCTTCCCCAAGCAGCCTATAAAGAAATGAAAATCTATTAGTAACCTTGTTTTTAAAATTTGGTTCATTTTATCTCTCTCTTTTTCAAATTTTATGAGGTTTTTGTTTTTAGTTTGTTGATTTTATCAGATGCTTCCCCAAAGAATACATCAGAATCTCAGATCTTAAATGTAGCCTGTAATGAACTATCTATCTATGAAAAACTATAGCAAAATAAAAACATCCAATAAGAATAAACAAAATACAAGAAATTTCCTTTAAACTACCACTAGTTTTAAAATTACACATCTATAAATGTCCATTGATAATATCACAATAATTAATTCATTTACTTTTATTTGTAAACATTTGTACCATGCTTTTCCATCTGAAGATAGTAAAAGCAACAAAGATTAAACATCAGTTGTTCCTTTGCCAGCTTGACTTGTATTTGGTGATGTGTACATTTTACAAACAACTGCAAGCCAACTTGCTTTCAGCAGACACTGGACCCCACCCACATTTGGTGCAAAATTTAAACAGTGTCATGCACAAGCTACACACACTGTGAAGCAACCAGCACTGAATTTTAAGATTCCACATTTTATCTCTCCTACACCTGATATCACATGAGACCAGGTGAGTGACAGGTGGGCATGATCTGGACAAGTTAGAATTACTGGCCAAATTAGGAGGTCTATTGAGATGAATTGGGGGACCAAAGGTTACCCACTCATGATTTAAAGCAAGGTTGGGGAACCCATGACCTTCTAAGTGTTGTTGACTTCATGTATTCCATGCCTTTTTATTCAAAGGTCAGTCAAATAGAATAAAATGGGTCTTGCTTCTGAGTAAGTGCATATGATTATTGCCTTAGCACAGGCCAGGACCAAAGCAAGGCTCATCTTGCATATGTAGAGTAGAAGGAGAGATTTTGGGACTCACAATAAAATGGCAAAAGTGGTAAAAACCTTCAGTGTGAATTAGTCATTTCAAATTACATCTTCACAACTGCAAAAGGAGAACAGTTCAGTATGTATTTATCTGTGCTCCAGTTGAGGTATTGCATGTTCTCCTTGCCACACACATATGTGACAGCAAGACCTGTTTCTATTATGTGGAACAAATGATTTGTCTACAGCGGGGTGTCACCTTCCATTCTAAACTGCTGCATTGAAAGAAAACGTTCAGCATTTTTATAATTTCAAATAGCTCATCATCATACAATTTCAGACAGCCCATTGAGTCAGAAGATTATGGTGCTTCCTCAGCACTTCTTTTCTCAGTTTTACATTCAATATACTAGACAATTATGTCAATTTCACTTCTGCATTAAAATAGTGATATGTTGTGCACACGGCAAGTTTAGATCACCACTGCTTACTCTGCTCTTTGATAAACACTTAGTTGCTGGAAAATGTTGAATGCTGGATTTAACAGTGCTATCTGAAACCTAGACTATTCTGCTAGCAAATCAGATCCTCCTAATTGAGGGTCCATGTTGTGCGCGGGCCCAAGGGCCCCCCCCATCCTTCAGAGGGTGGGAGATTGAGCCTAGTCCATGTGATGGTCCCACGATCACACCATGGTCTATTGGCCAATCAGAGATCGGTGGTGTGATTGTGGGGGCATATAAAAGGAGGCAATGTGTTTCTGGGAATTCACCTGGCTTCGCAGCACCGAACACCCACCCGCCTGCCCTGTATTTTAGGTGTCTGCTTTGGCCTTGCTCTGGACTTTGGTTTGTTGCCTATTTTGGAACAGGGGCTGGAGAGGATTTTTCCATTCGGCAAATTGGCACAGGCCATTTGGTTTTTGCCTACCTCTTAGCAAGCATCACAACTTTTGTAAGGTTTGGTGGTTAGGCATTGGCTTATTGTGATGTGGGGGAGGGGAGGTGTGGCCATCATCTGCCCCTCCCGGTACAAGGGTATTCCAGTAAATGAATCTGCGAGTCTGGATCTTGTCCAAAGTCCGCTTGAGGGGCTAGGACCCAGCAGGAACCCCGGGGTGAGCTTCAGTTGGTTGCCATGGACGGAGCTCCCTCGTTTGGTGTTTACCCTTCCAGACTTCCTGCGAGGCGGGCAGGAGTCAAATATAGTTACTGCCAATGCCTAAGCTAATACCACTCATATTGCTGTAATCAATAAAGTTGTGGCCTAAATTTTTGTCCATTAACCTTAAACTAAAAATTCTGTGTCTATGTGGATTTATTTATCCTTAGGGGTGCACCAGGGTCTTGATGCGCAATTATCTGCCCTATGACATGGAAAACAAGTGAACTTGAGATACAGTGGTTCATATCCAGAGTTGCCATGAAAGTGAAGTGAAATCAGAATTCTCTTAACATTCCCCAGATTGGAATGCCATGTACAGCTCTGCTCCTCACATCTCAAAAGTGATATTGTAGAGCTGGAAATGGTGCATGAAGAAGCAACCAAAATGATCAAGGGTTATAACATTTGAGGCTTTTAAGTTTCGGCTGGAGAAGACGGGGGTGCAGAGAAAGGGGTGACATGACAGACATGCATAAAAGTATTTCATGGTTTAGCGACAGTGGTTAGACAGATTTTTTCTTCCTCTCTAATAACAATAAAATCAGGAGTCATCCAATTAAGCTGGATGTTGAAGAGATTCAGGACAGACAAAAGGAACCATGTCTTCAAATAGTGCATAGGTAAAATATGGAATTTGCCGCCACAAGATATAGTGATCGCTACCAACTTGGATAACATTTAAAAGGAATTAAATAAATTAATGGAAGGAAACCAGCCCTGAGTGCTTACTGGAAGGACAGATCCTGAAGCTGAGGATCCAATACTTTGGCCACCTCATGAGAAGAGAAGACTCCCTGGAAAAGACCCTGATGCTGGGAAAGATGGAGGGCACAAGGAGAAGGGGACGACAGAGGATGAGATGGTTGGACAGTGTTCTTGAAGCTACCAACATGAGTTTGACCAAACTGCGGGAGGCAGTGGAAGACAGGAATGCCTGGCGTGCTCTGGTCCATGGGGTCACAAAGAGTCGGACAAGACTAAATGACTAAACAACAACATAAACAACAACAAAGGCTATCAATGACTACTACTGAAGATGACTGTATTACCTCAAGAACTGGAGGAACGATGCCTCTGAATAACAGTTGCTCGGGAACAGAAACAAGAGAGTGCTATTATTTTCATGTGCTGCTGGCATCCGGCTGGCCACTGTGAGAGCAGAATGCTGGACTAGATAGGCCTTTGGTCTGTTCCAGCAGGGCTCTTAAATCCCTTTAAGTACTTTATTATTAGTATTATTTATTAAATTTGTATACCGCCATTCATCTATAGATCTCAGGGTGGTTCACAACATAAAAATACAAGATAAAAACACAAAATGCATATTAAAACAAGAACATCCCCTCACACACACAGAACAACAACCCCATCCCCTCCCACAAACGCATTTAAAAGGATATAGGATATTAATGAGCCAAAGGCCTGGTTGAAGAGGAGCTTTTTCGCTCAGCACCTAAAAGTGTATAACGAAGGCTTCCATTGACTTCCAAAGGGAAAATACTCATAACCAGTGCTGACCAAGCAAGTACTTTTTAATATTTGCTGGGTTTCAGGCCCACTTCAGAAATATATGAGGGGATATTTGACAGAGTACTTTCACGAGAAAAGTTCTTCAAGTGATTTTCTATATGAGTAATGTTATAATTCATTTAGCTGGGCATGTAGTTTTTCCTCACTGTTAAGTATGCTAAATATTTGATTAAATTCTATACATTGTTAGAAAAAAAATATTTCATAATACAAAATTACTGATGCTGGTGATTTCTGAATTGTTAGTTTAGATTTGCCAGGTCTTCTCCTCACAAATCCCGCCATTTTTCAATGGATCAGTTTTTAATGCTTTTTTTTTTTTTAACAGAGTGTCATGGGAATGACTGAGAAAAATATACTGTCATTAGTCTTAGTCAGCTGTCGTTCACAACAGCTAAACTAATTAGTGTCAATGTGCTCTTCAAACCAAACCACTCTGCCGTTCTCTGTCATGGTGAAGTAATTTAGACATGCCCTGGTTAATTTATGTTTCAGTGGTGACAGTTTATGCTGGATCTTAGTGAAAACTGTAATGCTCTCAGTGGACTTGACACTTATCGCTGTGTTAATGCATTTCATCCATCTTTTCCCTTTCCTTAGTGCTTTGATCCTAAAGACTTTCGCTCTTATTCAGCAAGTCCTTTGCAAACTTGGCAGTGAGGAAACTGAGGAAACTGAAGAAGGCCTAATGTAGATCATCATAGTTTATGGCTGATGCTAAGGAAAAAGAGTCCAATGCTTCAAGAGTAATTTATAAAGAAATGCCCACCTCTAATTAGTGCTAAATTAACAACAAAGTGTGCTTTAATAAAACACCTCAAACAGGATACTGCAAATCACAGTATAAAGCTTCCAGCTTTTCATAACCTACCATGCCACTTAACTCAATAAGAAATACAGAAAATAATAATAATTAAAAATGAAATTTACACAATACTCTTAACAGCACACTTTCAGCATTTATTGATCTTCTCAAAATAGGGCTTTTTGGTGGCAGCATCTTGGTTATGACCACATCTCTAAAGAGAGAATAACCTAGCCCCTTTTATTTTTTTCAGGTGGGCAGTCAAGATCTTTCTAATTTGCCTCACTTTTAATGTTTTCTATCTGTTTCTTATTTTGGCATTTTGAAGTGCTCCTGTTTTTTTACCGTACTAATATATTTAATGACTTAAACTGCTTTGGGGCCTCTAAAATGTGCCAAAGAAATGTTGTAGAAATGTACTATAGAGTTGTAGTTCAACAACATCTGGGGAACCCTTTGTTGGCTACCTATGTTTTAGAAGACTAACAGTCTGTGGGAGATATTGATTGCAGAATTCATTTTCAGAAAGACATCATACAAGAGCACTAGCTAAGCATCTATAGACCCCCCAGAGAATTGGTTGGTAGAAGGGCAAATCAACCATACCATTTACACATAGGAGCTTCTGTGTAATAATTCAGAGCAGAACAATTTCTACACGGATTGCCATCATTTAATTAATTTGTAAATGTTTCAAGCATCGGTGATTTACAATGCCTAATAATCATCCTGTGAAGTTCACTGAAATTGTGTAGAGAAATGGCTGGAAAATTAGATGTGATTTTGAAAATCAATATTGCTAAGTGCTGAGAGGTCACTTTTTGGTGCTGTGGAATAGTGTTTTGAAGGTGGGAGTTTCTCCCCTATTTATTACATATTTATTTCATGTCTTTAAGCTTCAACCTCTTCAACTTATAGTAGAAGATTCCCCCTGCCTCAAAATATGTGAAGGCAACAAGTGGAAAAGAAGCTAGATAGGTTCTAACCCTTCACTTAAATGGCATCTGATTTTTGCATTGACAGATGAGGGAAAAAACCAGACACAAACATTTGATGCAGGTCAAGGAATGTCTCAAATTCCATTAACTGGAATAATTTTTATGTGCACAGAAACTAGATATGAAGCTTTGGCAGATATGTTTATCTACTTGAATGGGGAATCTAGAAACACATGTTAATTTCACATATAAGTTCTACAGTATACTAACTAGTTAGGTATCCATTTTAGCTTGGTAATGTTGTACAGTGGTGCCTCAGGTTAAGAACTTAATTTGTTCTGGAGGTCCATTCTTAACCTGAAACTGTTCTTAACCTGAGGTACCACTTTAGCTAATGGGGCCTCCTGCTGCCGCTGCACCATCGCCGCCCGATTTTTGTTCTCATCCTGAAGCAAAGTTCTTAACCCGAGGTACTATTTCTGGGTTAGTGGAGTGTGTAACCTGAAGCGTCTGTAACCCGAGATACCACTGTTTACCAGCCCTGCACAGCTTCAACTCACCAAGCATCACACTAAGAGACTTGCTAGCCCTCCTGTTCCTACTTCTTATTTGGAGCTCCAAGACCAGGATGGGGGCTGTTGGGAACCTGACAAAATCACAATGCATGCCTAATGATGAGTCATGGTCTGTTTGATGAGTTAGGCAAATTGCACAGCTGCAATGATGCAATGGACAAAGCATCATGTTTGAAAATGTTAAAAAAAAAAATGTTGGACATTCATTAGCTGGCTTTGAATAAGTCACTATTTCTCTAACTGTCTATCTAATAGGCAGTTGTGAGCTCAATGGAACAATATTCAAGTCTTTGCACTGAAAATTCACACCATAATGAATACTAAGAATACAACCCCAAATTTAGCCTTGACTCCTTTTGGTGGAAGGGTGGGATATAAACTTAATAAATAACCATAAATAAATAAATAAATAAATAAATAAATAAATAAAGTCATTAAACCAAGGGGAGACTCCTGTTCAGAAGCCACACCTAAAACTAGGGATGTGTGGACTCATTAATGTCTGGACTGTCCTAGTTTTGCATGGAGAGGGGACTAAGACCATCTTGCATTATTTCTGCGCAGAGTCCACACAAAAGTCCTCCGAAAAGGTCAACACTGGCATTTTTCTTCTAGAATCTCACTAGCCCCTCCCCAGCTCCATAAGATACCAGGCAGTTTGGGTGTGATCTCTCAGTTGTCTTCTAATTAAACAGGTTAATTCCAAATTAAATTATATAAAAAAACACACCAAAGAATCTTGTGACACTTTAAGACTATCAAATCATAAGATCCAAGCCTCTTTGGCTTAACCTTTATGAATCATTTACATATAATTACTGTTTGGTTCCGCTACAAACAACGTCCTGCAGAATTCTAGAATAAGTAACATGAATAGACCTCAATGCACATTTTAGATTTAGAAGGGGGCGGGGACAGGAGCTGTACGTCCCTAAAGGTAGATAATTTCAAAAATATACTTCTCAGCAGACTTAATGCAGGATGCTTTTGCCCACTGCCGCATGAAGAACATGATCTACTAGTCTCTAGGCAATCTTATACTCTCTACTTTGCCTTGCCTTAATAGCTGCAATCATTAAACACTATGGAATTGAGTTAAGGAGCTGCAGGGCTCCCCTTTTCACTTGCTTTGTAAGTTTATTTTATGTGTAATGTGCATATTTTGTAAGCATTTTCAGAGAAACTATATTAACTGTAATAAGAGAATCCTTAAGCAGACCTGTTAGTGAGTGCAGATACAATGAGTCAAGTAATGCATAGATACAAGTAACCCTCAGGTGTCATATATATTAAATGCATAAACAATTACTACTGAAGATTTTGTTTCTCTTTTATACATCAGTTGGTAAACTGAAATTCAATCACCACATATGTAATACAATTATGCATTGCTATTTTGTTAACAATCTACTACTTTTGGAGGCAAAAAATGCAAACACAAGGGAAGGCCCTTGCTACTCTATGAAATTGCACTGCAAAGGTTTTTGAGCCCAAGGCAAGTTGTTCTTAGCAAATACAACATTTGATATAAAAATGCCTGATTTTATCTATGAATCTACTGAAAGAGCTAGTGTTGGACAATTCAAATGAGATGTTTATTTTTCAGACTTCAGATTGTAATCAGTCTTAAAGGTAGTATTTTTGAGCACTAACAACTGATTACACTTGTTTCTGGCCTAAAATGTATATCATAGAGGCTACCCAGGTTGGGGGCCAGGCAGTTCACTACTACCACTGTCTGAAAGTGTTAAGTCAGAAATGCATCATTACAATCAGGGACTGACTTAGGAAGCCAGGGACAAGTCCTCTCCCTCCGCCCACTTCAGACTATTATACCCCAGGAGCACCTTTATCTTTTGAGTTAGAAAAGTAATCACAACACATTCAATACAATCTTTAATAAATGCAAGACAGACCATTTTCAACTTTGCTGTAAATCATGTTCCCCCCCAATACAACCAAAACGTAAACAGCACATTGATTACAATCAAGTCTACCAAAAGTCAATGAAAGACCTCCTAGGATAAGCTGAAAATTATTGTGCAGCAATCTGCAGGAAAGGGTTAATCAAGGTCACAAGAGCAACCCATACTGAAATCAAATTCTTGAGGTCATAAGAGACTAAAAATGTCCACATTTACCTGGAAGTACATTTAACAATTTCATAATGCCGAAGCCAGGGAAGTAACTGACAGAAGCATATGTCTCTCTAAATGAAAACTGAAGATTTTAAATAATACTACTTCCTGTGAAATATTAGCCTTTTAATTATGATGATGAAACTTAAACAACATGAGTTCACAGGTACCTGTTACACATTTACAGACTTGTCACATATGAATACCTTAGGACCATTCTACCACTGCTATAGTAATCATCCCAGAAATTATGGAAAATATACATAACACTTCAAGTCAGACAAATTTGTGACTATGATTCTTTGACTGTATATAATCACACAATGAACTTTGGCTAATAGTAACCAGAATTGTCATCAGTAACTACAAAGCATCACTTAAACCAATGTAATTAAACTTTTTTCTATGGTTTCAGAAACATAACATGCAAAAGGCAGTGGAAAAAGATGGGAAAGGAGCTTTCTATGGAAAAAACAAGGCCTTGTTCATCAAACACAGTCCATTCCACGTTTCACAACTGAGTGCTGGTTAATATAACAAGCATTCACCATCTAATTGCCTCATGACCCAAAACATTCAGAACCATCAGCTCCATGACATAGTTACAGGGGTCACTGCTGATCATCCATTTGTGGTAAAAAATAAAAGAAAGAAAAGCTGCCATGATTATGTAAATGATGAGACTTAGTGTTCATACATCATTACAATGTTCAGTGTGTTTCTCTCTGCTCTGCAACAGAAATTCTTACATCAGGGATGGGGAACCTTCGGGCATTCAGATGTTACTGAAGTCCAGCTCCTAGCATGGCCAAGTATCAGGGTTCATGGGTGTAGCACAGCACCCCCAATCCCTGCATTACATCAACCTTGTAAAGAAGATTACTATTGCCACAGTGTGTGTGTGGGGGGGGTGCAGCTGAGCTTCAAAGATTGTGGCTTACTTATGGTATCCCAGAAAGTCCATGGCTGAAACAGAATTTTAAGCACTTCAGCTACTTAGCCATTATACCAACTAGATCACATGTCCCCACTTAGAGGTGCTAGTCTGCATAATCAGTACTCATTTTAATATGGTCCAAAGGAAAGCAGAGCAATACATTTGGTGCTAGCTTGGCTTCAGGAGTTGCCTGAAGGAGGAGTACACCCCATGACCCCTTCCTGTATATATATTCCTGTAGATATATTAACCCCCATCCTTGTCATATCCATCTCACTTCCATTAGGGTTTCTTATGGGTTACTTTATGGAAAAGATACAATCTAAAGAACAAAAAATCATGGCCAAAGTGAAAGTGGTAAGAAATTTTATAAAATCTGTCCTCAGACCACTAGATCTAGTTTTCTATCCAACACCTTCATTATTATTTTTTGCAGCATTATTTATTCCTTTTAATCTTCCTCTTGACTTGTTCTGCTGTGTTTTCCCCGCCAAAAAATATTTGCTTAGCACCTGAACTTTACAGAGAAAATTCATTAAACATTTACACTCTGCTTACATCTTCTCCTGACATGTAAAAACAAAGTAGACTTGTATTACTAAAGTAGACAAAGCACTGGAGAATACACTGTGAAGAATAATCCTTAGCAAGCAGGACTTTGTGAAAAGGAACTTGCTGTTCCGCGGTTTCTACAATTCTATATCCAGATGAAGCTGCCTTTGATTCAACATATTCCAATGTTGGACAGAATCTACAGTGTCGTAATTGCACTGCATTGAAATTAGTGGTTTATCCCCTGTTTGGGACCTGATGCAGCTACCCAAGGAAAACTTTTTGCCCCCTAAGATTCCACTTATTTTGATGGTGGAAGCCAAAAAACCCAAAGCAAAGCAAAGCAACAACAAGAAAAGAAAAGAAAACCCCAATAACCTGACCTGGAGAGGCAAGCTTCCATGTTAGAAGCTGCCCAGAACAGCTGGGGCAACCCAGTCAAATTGGCAAGGTACAACAAATAAATTATTATTAGTTGCAAACCTTTCAATATAGATGCACATACATCTCAGAAGCCCTTAATCCTCTGACCAATTGATGGGTAAAACTGAACTTTAATATGGGCATTCCAGGGTGTATGCACCATTGACACCACACATTTAGTGGTTCAAGAGCTGGAAGTGTTACTCTGGTATACTAAATTGTTATTTTCTTTCAAAAGCTCACAATCAGTGTAACCAAACTCTACTGAGATCCAGTTTCAGATTCTGTCGCCAAACCTTCAAGAATTGCTTTATCTCACAGATTGCTAAAGCAATAAATGGGAAGATCATTAAAGTGCTTTGCATAAAGAAAATGTACTGGCATGATGCAATGAGTATTAGTATTGATTTCTTTCTTTTTACAAAGCTAGGTATTCCTAAAATTCATGAACGCTAATCTGATGGATTTAGTAAGGAATAGCATTTTGAATTATATTACTGTCCTTGATCCCCATCAGATCATATACTAATTCTTCTGTGCTTGTCTGGCTGACATTTTATACTTCTCCAGATGACAGATCATAGAGAGCAATGTCTTCTTAAAATAATCAGCACATATGGGTGATGGGAATAGAGCAATACTGCCTAACAACTGTTCTGAGGTATTTTAGAATCAAGAGGAAAAGGGTCATAGCATTTGTCCAAATCTATCTGCTTCCTCTTCCAGTCCTTCTCCTTTCCCCCCTTCTCCTTCTCCCCCACTATCTTAGTGACACTTGACAATGAACCAGGTAGCATTATCTGAAGTAATGATGCACAGTCAATACGAATTCCATCAATCGACATGGATAACCTTCAGGAATATCAAGAGTAAGGTGACTTTGCTACTGGGAAGAAATGATTTGCTATTCAAAAATTATGATATCAACTTTGAAAGTTGTTATAAAAAATACATCAATTACACAATTGTTTTCCAATCTTTTTTTCAAGCTACATTGAAAGCTAACATATCTTACATCCAGTGTGATATTCCCCATTCCCTGATTCACCAGGATTGGCCTTTGGAACCCAATGTGGTGGCAAGAAGAGGAGCAACCGGTGTTTCCAGCACTCTATATTGTGTGTGTGGGGGGGGGGGGGAGAGTAGAGATTCTGGGAAATCCCATGATAGTCTCAGAGCTAGTCACTGGATGTACTGGGCTCCAGAGTGTACCTGCTTAAAGACTTCACCTTCCAGGTCTACTCTGGAAGCACATATGGACTTCCAGAGCTTGCAAGCAGCACAGCCCTCAGGAGATCTCAGAGAGGTAGCATTGGCAAACTTGAGGAATAAGCTGAAGATACGACAGAGTGAGGCAAAACAACCAATGGAAGAAGAATTGGGGAGTGAGGAGCTGACCGCCTGGCCACCTGAATGGCAAGTAGGATGTGTGAAGAGCAGCAAAAAAAGTTGGACAAATACAAGAGCTGAAAGTACTGAGGGGGAAGCGGCATGGTGAAGGGATATTAGCAGCTGGTCACTCTTTATACAGAGCAGAAAGCAGCTCCAGAGGGCACTCATTCACTCCAGTTTGAGTGGTGCTGACCAGGAATCGCCCCACTTACCCAACAGTAGAATGGGTGAAGCCGTGCACCAGCAACACTCTGTGCAATGCGTACATTATACCTGGCCTAACAACCCATTGGTGGCCTGGCTGAAGGCAGTGAGGCTTGACTGCCTCAGGAAACTGCAGCAAGGCCTAACTTTGTGTGCCTTCCTTCACAGTTGGCACCAGTGTTGCTGGTACAACACATTGGCTCTTTACTACTACTTAAAGGTAAAGGGACCCCTGACAGTTAAGTCCAGTCGCAAATGACTCTGGGGTTGCGGCGCTCATCTTGCTTTACAGGCCGAGAGAGCAGGCGTTTGTCCACAGATAGTTTTTCTGGGTCATGTGGCCAGCATGACTAAGCCGCTTTTGGCAAAACCAGAAAAGCACACGGAAATGCCGTTTACCTTCCCACCGGAGCGGTACCTATTAATCTACTTGCACTTTTTGACATGCTTTCAAACTTCTAGGTTGGCAGGAGCAGGGCCTGAGCAACAGGAGCTCATCCCGTTGCGGGGATTCGAACTGCCGACCTTTTCATTGGCAAGCCCAAGGCTCAGTGGTTTAGACCACAGCGCCACCCGTGTCCCTTTTACTATTACTTATACAGCTATAAATATGATCAGCTTCTGAAAAGGGAGGTCAGCAAGGAGTAGTATCCTATAAGCTGAGCACTCTGCTTACAATTTACATTGGTAAGTTCCAATTAGGAAATTCAAGAGTTTCTGCTAAAAAAAAAAAAGCGAACAAGGGTTCTCATGCCATCTCACCTCCTTTCTCCTCTCAACACCAATAGAAAGACTCAGAGCTCCTGTCAGCAGCAAGGCAAAGTCATGATGCAGCCAGCACTGCCTGGAAAGAAGGCATCCAGAGGACACACCACTCCAGCCTCAGGAAAAGACCATCGAACAACCAGCCAAATCCAGCCAGACACACCCTACAGATGCTTTCAATGGCCCTAGAGGTGGCTATCAAGTGCCATGATCAAATTGGGGTTCCAAGTCAGGCAACAGAAACTTTGTCTCCCTTGAGCAAGCCACCAAAGCAGAGCAAACAGCATGCTGCCTCATCTAGGGACTTCTCAACTGAACTAAAGGAGAGTTTTGGGAAACTAGCAATCATGGATAGGCATTCAAATGATATGGAAAAGGGGAAGTTTGGGAAAAGATTTCACTCTACACCCAAAGTGCCCCCTTTCATTAAAAAATATCCCTGCACTAGATCATTTCACAGAACACTAAGAGTGATGGCAAACTGTTGATTCACCACCAAAAACATCTGACTGAAGGAATGTCTACAGATTTGTGCAGGCGCTTTCTAGTCCAGGAGTACTAAGGGGGTTGTCCTCAAACAAAGGTGGCTCAGAATATAAATTCCTTTGGATCCTCTTTGCCCAACAAATCCACGCCTGTAAAAACTTATCATCTTCCTCTTCTATTACTATATTTTCAAACAGATAATATTATGAACACTAAGGCATAATCATATCTTAAATGAAAGTTTAAAGGAAAAGGTATCGGAGGTTTCTTAAAGGGTATAGTGACTCCTTGTTTTCCAAAATTAGTTAAATAAGCATGAAAAATGGAATGTTACTTTAATCAAGGAGTATGAAAGAAATTTTGACTTGATGTTATGATTATGAACACAGGAGGAACTTAATTGCTAGGTTAATTTTCTTGTTACCTCAGATGTGTTTTAATGAAACACTGTGTGAACTCATTGGATTTGTTGATTCTTTTAATATGTCTATTTACTTTCCTGTTCCTTGCATCTTCAATCATGTCTCGGTGCATAAGCAGGTACTCTTTCTAAGCATATCTATGTTCACAGAATTAAAATGAGGGAGAAAGAGAGTACTCACACTTATGTTGATCATAACAAAAGCCTTATGACATGTATAAAGCAATGCTGCCTACTCGGATGTTTTAAATACCACTATAAAATAAACCAGAGGTGAAGAATTTCCAGCTGATGGGCAGAATCTCTAGTTATAGTGAAAACAAAATAAAAAAATTCCTTCCAGTAGCACCTTAAAGACCAACTAAGTTAGTTCTAGGTATGAGCTTTCGTGTGCATGCACACTTCTTCAGAAGTATCTGAAGAAGTGTGCATGCACACGAAAGTTCATACCTAGAACTAACTTAGTTGGTCTTTAAGGTGCTACTGGAAGGAATTTTTTTATTTTGTTTTGACTATGGCAGACCAACACGGCTACCTATCTGCAACTAGTTATAGTGACTTACCCTAGGCCATGCCCTTCCTCAGGCCACACCCCTCTCTGGACCTGCTGCACATCCTCATCTGCTTTGGCTTGGCAGAAATGTGTCATTGCACTATCATAATGCCTCTTGCTTAGACAGTTGGGTGGGTGGAGAGATTGTGGGTGTAGATAGCTTTGTGATGGGTCATTAGCTACTTCATTAACTTTGTCTTTAAGGTGTCACAACATTCTTTGTTGTTTTTGCTTCAGAAGACTAACAGGGCAACACCTGTGGAAAGTCATTAACTCTGAAATGGAACATGCAAGGAAGGTAACTGATTTGTAAATATCAGTTGATGGCTGATGTATGCATGTCTATTGTGTGCTATGGGGGGGAGGTTAATAATATGTACATTTCTTCATCAGCAACTGACAAAACAGAACATTGACTTCTGCAAAATAAACTAATTGTGATGTTGGGAAAGATTGAGGGCACAAAAAGGGACGACAGAGGAAGAGATGGTTAGACAGTGTTCTCGAAGCTACCAACATGAGTTTGACCAAACTGCGGGAGGCAGTGGAAGACAGGAGTGCCTGGCGTGCTCTGGTCCATGGGGTCACGAAGAGTCGGACACGACTTAATGACTAAACAACAAGAAGTGGCATGGAAAATACCAGTTGGAAGTGCCAATCAATATCAGAATAGACTGAGGTACATATGTTCGTACATCCCTTACAGTAGGATATGTTCAAACCATGTCAAAATCACAGTTTTTCACACATACTTCTTGCTATTAAGGCAACCATGTTCAAGCATATAATGTAGTCAGGCAAATGACTCGAGGAGGGCATGGAGCAGGCCTATTAATGGCTATGGCCTATGGAGAAGTGGTGTGGCCTGAAGAAACAGCAGTTCCAGGGGAGAATCCAGAGGTTCAGGTTTACCACCTCTGCTATACGGGGTTTGTGCACACGCATTCCCTCAATTATCTCCTCACCTCCAATTTTCGCTTTTTCTAGCTGACATCTCAACATTCTGTACTTTTGGGAATTTCATTGTCAGTCTATTTGGGAGTTCTAGAGGATTACAAAAACAAGGAAGCCTATATATACTTTTGTATATGTACGCAATTCTCTGGATCTTATTTTTAGGTGGCCCTGTTACACCTGCAAAGTAATAGGCATCTGGGCACCCAAGCTCACTCTTAGGTAGAACATATTCACCACAGTTACAACTTCACCATTATATGTGCATCTTTAAAATTAATGGCATTTTTCAATAATCATACTATTAGTAGTAAAATACAACGCATTCCACCCTTTAAAATTCCAGGTGTGAGGGGAGGCATCCTTAACTGCAGTGAGTCATGATAAATATGTTCAGGTTAAGAGAACATGTGAACTACAAGAACTAATTGAGCAACAGTGCTGAATTGAATATGCTGTACTACTAACTATTCTACGTGAAGTAGTATTCTTTCTATTCTGCAAAAAATAGCATGCCAATCTTTCCTATACTATCCATTCAAGCCAAGTCATATTCAATTGCGTCTGTGTTCAGGAAGAAAGTAAGATGTCTTTCAGGAATATAGATGTATCTCCTCAGTGAAGATCCCTGATAAGCTTTCAAGGAATCCCAGAGTTATAGGGATGGAAAGGATAGTAGTTTTTAATCATTATGTACTCTCTGCCTTGAGCGCCTCATATATTTTTTCTTTGTAAGAAGCAGCCATGGGTCAAGATAAAAATCCTCTCTATTCCTAAAATGATATTAGTTAAGAAAGGGGGGGTAAGAGTACAAATTATGCCCATAAGTCTTCTCCTTAGCAATTTTGGAGGCGATCTGGATGAAGACTATAGAACAGGAGCAAAAAGGTTATAACCTGCTTCTCTCTAACTGAAATTGTAACTCAGTGGCAGTGCGTGTGTTTCCTATTCAGAAGCCCTAGCATTTTGAGTTGAAAAGGATCAGCTAGGTGGTGATAGGAAAGATCCTAAGGATATTGCCTTAGATCCTGGAAAGCCACTGTCAGTTAGGTAGACGATACCAAGCTAGACTGGCAAATTCTCTAGCCTGGAAATTTCTTATGTTCTTCCAAAGCAGTCCAAACGTTTAGATTTGCCCCTTTAAAAGCCCTTAAAAGCCATTCCTTTGTTTTTTAACATACAGATAGCTTGGGTCCCTCCCTCCCCTCTTTTGCACTTTGTTGAATGCTTTATATTATTATGGAACCACTCGACTGCCAACCTTTGTGTACCTGCTCTGACGTGTGTTTGGCAAGGATGCAGAGTTGTTTGATGGTGTTTGAATTTTTTTTTTTCCTTTTCACATAAAAGAAAGGATAAGCAAAAGCAAAGATTCATCAGCTTATGTATACAGGCTTCTCTGTTGTGAAGGCTCTAGCAGTGGGATATGGGAATTGAGAAATCCAATCTAATAGGCTGAACAAGGGAGAGTGGTCTGAATAGGGGGGAAAATCCATGGACATTCAGAATGTTCAGGCTTGCACAGGCTTATAACAACATACAATACTCTGGGGAAAATTTGAGCTTTCAAATTATAATTTCCATGGCAGCACCAACAATGGGTGCTCATTTCAAACAATACAGCTTCTAAAGCAACCTTGTTGTGCTCATTCCCTTTTGTTCCAAAAAGAGGCTTAGATGTCTGTAACTATTGGTACACACACACACATATGTAACGCTGGTCTGAGGAAAGTAGAGTAAGATTTCTTGGTTATGGAACCAGAGAAACGTAGAATGAATCTTCTATCAGCAAGCAGTGGCACAGTGTCAGACACAATGACAACTGTGAGTCGACAAGTGGTGGTAATCCACACATATAGCAGGGGATCTCCCTTGCCAGTAATGTCAGTGGAAAGTTTTCCATAATATACCAGCTCTGGTTTCAGTGAGTGCCTGGCAGGGTGGGAGTTCTTGAAAGATGTGTTTAGCAGGGTGACATTGTGAGGATCATCTACAGATATCAGCCAGTCTGGTGGTTGGTGGGGGGAAGTAGGTGTGGCTGGAGGGGTGGGTCAGAGAGGGGTTTCCAAATGCTTGCCATCTGTTAACTGCTATAATATCCCTCCCCTCAGACATATCACTGGAGATTAATCCATCATGCTTGATAGTCTGGTGGTGCTGTTATTAATAAGGGAAGGGCTGCCATAGTCCATAGGACTCCTTCACCAGGAAACCTCCATTTAGGAGCTTGATTTGAGGGCTTGCATAGGGCCTTCTAGCATACGGTCATGAATGCCTGAATAGTTGAGTCAGTAGAGCATGAGATGCTTACTCTCTCACGGTTGTGGGTTTGAGTCACACGTTGGGCAAAAGTTTCTTGAATTGCAGGGGGCTGAACTAGATGACCCTTGTGGACCTTCCAGCTCTTTGATTCTATCTTGATTAGGGATACTGTTGAGTTGAAGCCCACCATCTCTCTCTGAGGTTGTTTCCTGTGTGATCTTAGAAGGAGACTGCAGTATTTTTCAAGAAAATGCCTTAGGGGTGGCCAAGGATTTCCTATTTAGCTGACTCACATCTGAGCCAGAAGAAGAAGAAGGGGGGGGGTTGGACTTGATATCCCGCCTTTCACTCCCCTTAAGGAGTCTCAAAGCTGCTAACGATCGCCTTTCCCTTCCCCACAACAAACACTCTGTGAGGTGAGTGAGGCTGAGAGACTTCAGAGAAGTGTGACTAGCCCAAGGTCACCCAGTAGGTGTATGTGGAAGAGTGGGGAAGTGAACCTGGTTCACTAGATTACAAGTCCACCGCTCTTAACCACTACACCACGCTGGCACTTTCAGTCCCCAGAAAACAAGAGGCAAAGGAATTGAGACCCCTTAAAACATGGTCCCTGAATAAGCACAAACCATTCACTATTTCATAAATTGTTGTGATTTATGATATATTTTCAACGAAGAAAGCAAGTTCCTGGAAGCATGTCTCTTACGAACCACATAGTTAATGGTAGAACCAAGTTTTAAATTGTTCTGAACTGAAACAGTCGCATAATTTTCATGAACACTCATCACAGATCTAAATAGATGTGCCCTCTCACTTTTCAATGCTAGGTTGCATTTATTTTTGAAAGAGCATGGAACTCTTCACAAGAGGATGGGCGCCAGGTGGAAGAAATGAGCATCCTGGTTGCTATGGCAACCATGTTTCCACCTCCTCACTCAGATCCTGTTGCATGTATTTGTATATCTACCATGTGGGTATACATTCAGATGTACATCCAAATATATTTCCTCCTGGAAACAATTAGTGTATTGTACCGACATACATATTTGTATGCAAAACCATCCATATTGTGTAACTAGTCTCACATTACATGCCAAGCAAAATCCCAGCCATGCAGCTTGCTTTTTTTGGAGCAGTAATTAAAGCATAAAAGCACAGTTATGCAGCTTTACACTATAAAGCTGGATTTACTGAAACAGGGTACAGAAAAACTAACCAATTTAAACAATCATATTTAGTAGAAAGGGTTTATCAACTCTCTACCTTTTGGGGGATGAGTTGTAAACAAGAAGTTTCTAGAATTTTCTGGTAACAGTTTTCCTCTGTTACCTTGACCTGGATTTTCTTAATTTTATGCAATTGGTTATTTCATCTCATTATTTTATGCAATTGACACCCAATAAAGGCCGCTCTACCTTGGAGGGAGAAAAATGATTTTCTTTCATGAAACTGCTTTTTTGTTTCCTTCTCTTGATCTTGGCTAAGACCCGAGGTTCAAGTTTCTGCTGGCAGACTGAAACTGGCTGATGAACAGAGCACTTGCAGACAATGAAATCACTAGTGCTGTGTTGTAAGACAGAGAACATCAGTCTGGCTTTCTGAACAATAGCATCATACTTTCTCTCATTCAGACCAAGGCAAATACGAAGACTCTGATTGGCCTTGATGATATTGTCCTGTGGGCAAACCTGATCGGTGATGTGGTTTCCCCTTTGCTCAATGGTACAGCAGATGCTTAGCATACAAAACTATCTCAAGTAAAGACAAGCATTTTCAAGTATGGCTGGGACTGCAGAGCCTCTACTGGTGAATGTAGACAGCACTGAGCTAGAGGGACCAGCAGTATGACTGTGTAAGGCAATGATTTATGTTCCTATGTACTGTGAAGTAAACATATTCAGGATGTGATTCCCGTAATCCTATGGTGAAAAATGACATCAAAGAAGTGCTAGGATGGTAGAGCACACAATCATTAAAAAAAGAGAAGGCAGTAGTAGATGGAAATTGATTGATTAAAGGTAAGCTCCCCACGGGGGGGGGGGGGAACACCTCACTTTCACTCCCTGAAACAGCTATTTAGCAATAAAAAAGCAAAAATTTGGCACAGCATTATTTCAGAACCACGGCTCCAAAACATTAGTCATTTTAATATAAATTACAAAACTGCAATTTTTGTTCCTTTGGAGATGTCAGTTCTCATGCACTTAGCATGCATGTGAATTTTTACAGTACTTAAAGCACAGGGTTGTTGTTTTTTACAGCATGATTATGGCACATACATTAGCTAGAGCCCTGTTTTACCGAAGTAAATATAAACCCTGAGTCACAATCACCATATGTTAAAGCACTGTAATGTGAAGCATTTATGAAAGAGAGAATGAAAGCTTACTGGTGGTGATTTAACAGAACAAAACACTACAGCATATACCCTTAAACAAAACAGGCTAGCAAAGAATGAATAAATAGGGAATGAGAAAAAAATGAACCACAGCAATATAAAAAAGGTTCCCTTGTTTCCTGGGTAACACAAGTCAAAGATGACAATGATCACACAGCTGAGGTAGGCCTTTCAAATGAAAAACAAGCAAAATGCCACATTGGCAGACCAAAAATACCACATCCTACTTCGACAATCACCCTGTTAAATTTTTAAACATAATAATAAAAATAAAAAGAGTGACTGCTGTCAGGTAGTTGGAATGCAACATATCTAGCTAAAGGCAATAAATAGTAGCTAGACTTTGTCTACACATGATGAGTAGAGCTAGACTTTGTCTACACATGATGAAATCTGGTCTTTCCTACTAGCATGAACTCCATGAATACTGCACCTAAAGGCGAAGACTGGCGAAAAGGCTATTAAAGTGCAGTGAGCAGTGTGGGGAAGTTCAGCAAGCAGCTTCTGGAGCTGGCCAGAGAGAAGAGAACTGCCTGCAAGCCTGGTGCATAGCAAACCAGCAGAAATACCTGGTAGTGGTGAGATTGACTAGCTGAGGCAGAAGGACAAGAGTAACTAACATATAAAGGGTTAGGAGCTATGCTTTTACAAGTCAGTCCTGTATACGTTTCTGTATTATGCACAACTGTCATTTAAAGAAACAGTAACCAATTTAAGTATTTACCTTTGAGCACTGAGGCTGAATCCCTACAAGACAGAAGTACTGTTTCTGGGGGATAGGGGGCGGGCAGGTGTGGGGGACCCTCTGGTCCTGAATGAAGTAACAGTGCCCCGAAGGACCAGGTGTGCAGGACCAGAAGTCATGGACGTGCAGGTTAATTCTGTGTTCAGGGTGGTGGCAGGTAGACTGGTGTTTGGGAGCAGCTGCTGGGAACATATAACACCAGTTCTGAAAGACCTACATTGGCTACTAGTACATTTCCAAGCACAATTCAAAGTGTTGGTGCTAGCATTTGAAGTCCTAAATAGCCTCAGCCCAGTATACCTGAAGGACCATCCTCCCCGTCATTTAGCTTGGACACTAAGATCTAGCTTCATGGCTCTTCTGGCAGTTCCCTCACTGTGAGAAGTGTTTCAGGGAATCAGGCAGAGGGCCTTCTCAGTGGTGGTGCCCACCCTGTGGAATGCTCTCCCATCAGATGTCAAATAGATAAGTAACTATACAACCTTTAGAAGACATCTGAAGGCAGCCCTGTACAGGGAAGTTTTTTAATGTTATTTTCTTTATTTATAAAGTGTGCCTGGCTGGTTTTACACCATGTCTAAAGTACCACGGCTACTGGACTATAGATTAAAGTTTTCTTTAAACAGCATAATATAACTGTGTGGTGACAGTAGAAGATTTTGAAAAAATAAGGACAATGGTACAAGTGGGAATAAAACAAGAGCTTGGTGAATCTGCAGTGATCAATAGAAACTGGTTGTCCATATTTAAATTGGAGTGACAGTCCACACAGGGGCTGAAAATGCTAGTGTAGGAAAGTTGAATATGACACAAATACTTATTTGTTACTAAAGTCAAGGAGTTGATTCTTGTAGAGACAAGCATATTACAAAGCTGAAGTCAGGTCCTTAGTAAAGAGTTGTTACAGCCATAAGTGCCAACTCCCTGTGGCCCTGGGTGCCCGAGGACCCACAAAATTCCACATGAAGAGGCTGGGCACCCACAAATTTCAGTGCCAGTGTCATGCACACTGCATGGTACCCATGGTCATGGGGCCAAATTGGCACTCTTGGTGACAGCCATAGAATCAACTCAGACATCTCAGAATACAGCTGGGTAGAATTGCCCAAGTTGTTGATTTGTTTGCTACATTAGTGGCCGTGCAAGCATATGCATATTGATTGTACACTAATTCCTGCTAGCCCCCAGCTCATGTTTTGCTACAAAAATACCGTGTGTGACTTATGTTACTTAAGGTTAGATGTTAGACAAGAGGACTGCAGTTGATTTAAGCCAATACATTTATCAAAGCTAGGTGGGTTTGCCTTGAGTTCTTCTTGGTGACTTTTAGTGATTATTCCATTATCTTTGCTTAAAAAGTGAAAAGCACAAGCCGTGTCTTGATATTAATTCTTTGTGAAGAGAGGAAAAATGGTCCTGACTCTGAAGCTTTGCAGAAAGATTTTGGAAAGGAAATTCCTGCAAAGCATGTCCAAAATATCGTTGTGTTACTTGCAGTACAATCTTGGTTGGCTGCCAAACATGACATCAATTCCATCCTCAACAAAGACAGACATTGTCAGGACTACTGGTAACGATGCTCAGATTTTCTCGCTTCTTTCTTCTCATACCAGCAAGAAATCGTATAATTTCAGTTAATTAGCCAGCTCTTTCATGAGAACAGAAACTGTAAACAGAAGTTAACAGAGAAGTTCCAAACCATAACACAAAAAGTAAATGCAGTATAAAAAAAGAAAACAAAACCCCAAAGTATCGTTAGCTGACAATCCTTTACAAATAATTTACCAATTTCAAATGGACTCTCTTTGTCATATGCTTAAATTTGTTGGCTAATATATTCACAAAGCTGAAACTTCTAAAGTGAATTTTCATAGTACAAAGTACAGACAGCGAGTTTCCTTCCAATAATGCAATTGGATAAAGTCCCATAAATCTGAAAGTATTAAAATAGTTTCACTGTCTCTTAGAAACTCTCATTAAAATGGAAGGGTGAACTCTTTCATAAATAGTTTGAACAGTGGTTTTACATTTATATGCAATCTTTATATGAGGAAAACATTTCAATACAGTAGTGTCTCATTAAAACTACAAGTTGTGCTTTAATGTAGACCAGTTATAAGACTTTGATATTACTCGTGTAAGCATAAATATGTGCAAATGCATATGCCGGTTTCCAGACCAGTTCTATTTGTTACATACCAACATCTGAATTTATTTCACAGATTCAGAAACTGCATGGTTCTACTGCATTTCCTGTCCAGAGAGAAGCAGGTATAAACAGTGTGTGTACAGGCCCTAACGTCCATGAGGGTGCCATAGGCAAATATGAAGATGAACAGGCCATTGTTCAATGTTTGCTATTCACCTTAACCGGGACTGACCACTCAAGATACTGAAAATGAAACAAACAAAAACAAAAACCCCTGTCCTGTGTCCTTAATTAAAGTAGCAAGCTCACAACTTTGGAATCCCCTTGAAATTAAAGTGGCTGTCTGGTATATTTGCTTAGGTCACAGTGCAGGAGTAATAATGCTTAGGACACTGGAAACAAATGTGCTGAAGATCAGGTGCAAGATGAAACATTTTATTTCAATAGTGCTAAGTGACAGTTCTATCTTATGGATTCTGAACACAGTTCTGAGGTACCTGTCAGTTTATTATACAGATATTGTTTGTTTGTCTGCATTTTCTGCTTATTTCTCTCTCCCTCACCCACCACACACACACACACAAGCCCTCTAGAGGCTTGGCAGGAAACGTGTAACCATTCTCCAACTCTTGCTTATGACAGTCAGCAGAACATTAGAAGTTACATGTAACAAATACAGTAAACTGGAGACATACAAGACAGTCTGGACAATGAGGGGTGTGTGTCCTGCTGTATATCATTTAAAATTTTTGATATACTAATCCAATTACACATTTACAATGCAATCTTATACCCAGAAGTAAGTCACAGTTTAATAGGGTTCACTCCCAGGAAAGTATGCATAACACTGCAGCTCTAGTTTTACAGGCGACTTCCTTATATGAAAACAGTCCCAATTCATGTGTTTCTCCTATGTACAGGGCAAGTAAGTTGAAAGGGGCTTGAAGCCTCATTCCTAAATCATGCTGATGCTCCTGCCTCCACCATTCACATCGATGAGTCGAGGGTGATATTGGCAGTAGGTACTATCTTTAAGCATGGAGACCCTCTCCACGTTTTAAAACTCTAGTGGCCCAGAGTTCTAAATTGCAATGTGAACCTCTACACATACAGAAGGTTCCCTGCTGCTGATATTATCCACAACACGGTGACAGGAACTGGGAGGTCAGGAGGAGCAGGGAAAATCTGGAGACATCTCTGAGCCCCCTTTCATCATGCTTGCTCTCTATACTTGAGTAATGTGAGGAGAGGCTTTGTGCCTCTCAGATTCTGGAGTGACACTTCAACAAAATTGTCAGAGATACATGCATCAGGTGACAGTATACAGTGGTACCTCAGGTTACAGACGCTTCAGGTTACAGACTCCGCTAACCCAGAAATATTACCTCGGGTTAAGAACTTTGCTTCAGGATGAGAACAGAAATTGTGCTCCGGCACAGCAGGCCCCATTAGCTAAAGTGGTACCTCAGTTTAAGAACAGTTTCAGGTTAATAATAATAATAATAATAATAATAATAATAATTTATTATTTGTACCCCGCCCATCTGGCTAGGTTTCCCCAGCCACTCTGGGCGGCTTCCATCGAAACCAAAAATACACAAAAATATCACAGATTAAAAACTTCCCTGAACAGGGCTGCCTTAAGATGTCTTCTGAATGTCAGGTAGTTATTTATCGCTTTGACATCTGATGGGAGGGCGTTCCACAGGGCAGGCGCCACTACCGAGAAGGCCCTCTGCCTGGTTCCCTGTAGCTTTGCTTCTCGCAATGAGGGAACCGCCAGAAGGCCCTCGATGCTGGACCTCAGTGTCTGGGCTGAACGATGGGGGTGGAGACGCTCCTTCAGGTATACTGGACCGAGGCCGTTTAGGGCTTTAAAGGTCAACACCAGCACTTTGAATTGTGCTCGGAAACGTACTGGGAGCCAATGTAGGTCTTTCAAGACCGGTGTTATGTGGTCTCGGCAGCCGCTCCCAGTCACCAGTCTAGCTGCCGCATTCTGGATTAGTTGTAGTTTCCGAGTCACCTTCAAAGGTAGCCCCATGTAGAGCGCATTGCAGTAGTCCAAGGAGGACACGGCCCAGGAGGAAGGAGCGAAACCACTGTATAACAGTGCCCCCAGCTCCCAGCCCCTCTAGACGGTCCAGAAGGATGTTATGGTCGATTGTATCAAAAGTTGCTGAGAGATCCAGCAGAACTAGGAAACAACTCTCACCTTTGTCCCTAGCTCGCCGGAGATCATCAACCAGCACGACCAAGGCAGTTTCAGTCCTATGATGAGGCCTGAATCCCGATTGGAAGGGATCCAAATGGTCCGCATCCTCCAGGAGTGCCTGGAGTTGTTCAGCAACCACGTGCTCAATCACCTTGCCCAAGAATGGAAGATTTGAGACTGGGCGATAGTTGGCCATACTGGCCGGGTCTAAAGATGGTTTTTTAAGAAGCGGTTTAATGACCGCCTCTTTCAGCGGATCTGGGAATGTTCCTTCACAGAGGGAAGCATTCACCACCCCGCAGAGCCCATCGTGGTAAAGGTGGTTCCATTAAATTGTGAACAACCTGAAAGAGTCTCCTGCTGCTGTTTTCTGCAGATGCAATAGAGGCGGTGAAGAAAGTCGTCTTTGCCGTCGCTATCGCCACTTGGTAGGCTCGATGTTGAGCTCTAACCTGTGTCCAGTCAGATTCGGAGTGAGTTTTCTGCCACCGACGCTCTTGCCGTCTCAGCGATTAAGAACTCTTGAATGAATTAAGTACGTAACAAGAGGTACCACTGTAGTTTCTTGTCCATTTGTGACAGGTAAACTTCAGACTATTTGTCCCCACAATAACTTGCCTGGAAAGTGAGATTTTCATGTGAGCAGGGACTCTTTTTGGTGTGCCTGGCACCACTGGCGGAGGAAGAGGAGTGGGGGGGGAGCGCACCGCCCCTGCCAGCGTGATCCCCAGGATGCCATCGCAGCTGCCCCCCCGCCTGCGCTGGGCACCCCGCCCCCACAGGTGGCACGCCCCATGCCCAGGATGCGCGCCAGCCCCGCCCCTGTCTGCTCTCTGCCCCTGGTGCTGGAGCATGAAGCTCTGCAATTGCCTACCACAAGAGTGTCATGAGACAAAGTTTCTTGAGAGCAGAAGCAGAGCAGAAGAAGGAAGGCAAAGGCCTACAAGGTCTATGCAATCATTCAAATCTGCTGGCTGTAACTGTTAACAGCAAACTGCAAAGTCACTGTGACTCATGACTCATCTTGGGTGATGACTCATTCTCCCCTATAAAAGTAGCCAGCCTCTCTATGGGCCTCAGTCAGTGTCTTGTCAGTGCCTGTGTGTCTCAGTTAGTGCATGCCTATGTGAATGTATTGTTGTTGCAGACAGAGGGGCTCCAGGACTCTAGTTAATCACTAACTAAGACTGTGCCTCTGTGAAGAGTCAGATAGCTGCTATGAGCACTCTGTGTATGCTCTTTAACTATGCTGTTTATGAACAACTTTATTTTCTCAAGTAAAAGTTTTATTCTGTTTATGAAGAAGACTCTGCATTGATTAATTTACTGCTGCATGACAAGGAGGTGGGTGAAACAGATGCAGGTCAAAGCAATGACCTTTTCAGTGCTGGTGCTTCATAAGTGTCTCTGGTTTCTCAGAGCAAAAAAGACCATTAAACACACACACACACACACACACACACACACACTCTTTAACATACAAAAAATGGCAATGCTCATGTCCTTAGAAACCTATTTTTCTCTAGGTGACTAGAACCTGAGAGTTTATTATATATATATATGTTTCTTGGACTATTTTATAAACTTCTATATAGCTCTATTTCCAAAGTAGCCCAGGAAAAAAACTTGCAATTGCCACCACCATCTAGTATTTCATGGTTCTTTTTCTTTTTTGCAATAATAGCAGCGATTAATTTTAGCAATCCAACCAATTAATTATAATTGGGTAATTATATGCTACCTATCTAAATTCTTTGCAATTTAAGCTGAAAGAGGAACTCGGTGCTGGAGTAATCTCCAAAGTTTATAGAAAAATGATAGGTGCCAAATGTAATGATAAATGGCTTTCAGAGACTGATAGCCCTGTTTTATAGAACTGACCCTGAATTTCTCCTAAAGCAAATTTTGATGTGAATTTTTATGCTTCTGATCAGGGGGTGGGGAGCAACTGCAAAGGTATCTGCATGCCAACTAGATCCATATTGCCCATAGATCCCCTGGATTACCGTAAATGGTTATTTTCCACTTTTTACAAATATGGTCATCTTCTGATCTCAACAGTGCATCACACTGAGAGACATATGACAAATGTATATATTCTCCATTGACCAGAAAGAGACTCTGAGGTGTAACATGACAGAAAAAAGAAGTTAAGTGTCCATCACTAAAAAAGTATACCTCTATATGGAGGGTTTATGAACAAGTAAGGCTGCTACAGTCCATCAACAAAACATAGTCAAGATCTTCAGTCTGAATAACTCTTATTTCAATGTATTTTATTTTATAGGAATACACTGATGCTAGCCATTTCTAGAATCTTTTTACTCCATATATTTGTGCAACCTATTTCCAACATGAAGAAACCAAATATACAGAAGTGGAAATCCAGCCATATTCTTCAGTAGCTCAAGCAGAGCTTCCTACTTGCTGGTTTCTCGAATATATATACAAGCTATCCAAGGTCACGGCAAACGGTAACTAATTCAGTCATACTCTTTGATTTATCTTGTCAAGTGCTTTGCCAACAGTCACAAGTTCCCCTTTTATCCCCAGGTATGCAGCACAAATCAACAGCTCTACACAATTTCGCCATTCCCAACCAGTAGGTAGTAAGGGCATATATTCAATTTATTCAAGCAGTGCTACAATGTGGCATAATAACTATTCCAGGAAGACATGCTTGAAAATATTGCTTGCAGACAGGAATCTCTCAAAAAATGTTGTGAACCAAGAAATGAGATAACTGAAAATGGTCAGGGCATGATCTTAACTTACATTTTGATTCAAACCTTGAAATCGATTAAGAATAAATATGCATACTGGCCTTCCCCAACCTAGTGTCCTCGAGCTGTTATTGGATCCCAACTCTCATCAGCCCCAACCAGCTTGGCCAATGGTCAGGAATGATGAGAACTGTAGTCCAAAGACGGGGAGGGCAGCAGGCTAGGAAAGACTGTTGTATGGCATTATACAACAAAGGAAATCCCGCGTTGCAAAGCAGAAAATTCTGAACAACCACAAGCAACACGTGGCTAATGAGCTAAGAAAGTATTTACACACAATTCATAAACAGAAAATATGTAAGAGTCACAAATAATAGGTGTCAAAGAAATGTTCCATGGACAAAAATAGAAGGCGTAGTCAGTCAGTATCAAAGACCACTGAGATGGAGGCAAAAAGCCTTTCAACAGGATAACGAACTGTTTCAGTAACTACACTATCAAGTGATTGCTGATCCATTGCTACTTAATGTACCCCTAGGGACAATTTATTTGCTGATGAAGATTCATTATTGAAACAGTTTGTTATCCGGAAAAACTGTTCTACGTTTGGAGCACCTATCACCCCACATTTGCAGCATTTTGAATGTTCAAAGGCATTTTGCCTCCATCTCAGTGGTCTTTGATACTGACTGACTACGCCTTCTATTTTTGTCCATGGAACGTTTCTTTGAACTCCTATTATTTGTGACTCTTACATATTTTCTGTTTATGAATTGTGTGTAAATACCTTGTTAGCACATTATTAGCCACGTGTTGCTTGTGGTCAATCAGTGTTGTATGACATTGGCAGATGGGGAAGACAGAACTGCCACCTCTAGTCTTTACAAGCTGCATGATGTATCAAAATTCCACAAGAAAAGTTTTGCCCAGCATGAGCATGGTTTGATAAAGTTTCATTGAACTGCTGCCTGTTGCACAGCTGCTAAAATCAGATGAGGCTTGACAGGATCAAAGCAGGCCTAGGAGCAAATAACGTATTTCCTCTCCTTCCGCTTGTCGTCTCACACTATTTCTTTGCACAACCAAGAGGGTGGAACTTTACTCTTTTAGATATTGCTTGTAATTCACATTGTAGACACAGTTATGCTCATTATGGAAAACCAGCTGTGCCAGGTTTCCATTAGATATGTGAGAACAACCCAGACTAGCATAGTCTGAAGCACCTGTGCATGTCCACTTCACTCATTTGAAGTATTGGAACAGAAACATCACACAGATACCCATAGGAAAGAGTCATGTGGAGATGATAGATCTTCAGCTTGATGTTTGTAGATCACTGCTAGATGAGCAAAACCTTTTCCAGCTTTGAGATGTGGGAAGGACATAGTGTGAACACCATAAAATGACACCAAAAAAGTTTCCTAGTAGTTGGCTATCGTGATTTTAATCAAAATGTTACTTTAAAACTGTTAAAAGATAAAGCTTTAAGATTAACGGCTTCAAGAGACTGGTTCAGTATATGGAAATAAATCCAGTGAGAAATTGCAGGGTTGTCCACATCTGAGCATTATTTTGCTGGCAATCTACCCTCCACCTTTCAAATGAGACGAGTGTACTCCACAACGACACATATTTGAATTTGTATATGAGGAGCAACTTTGGTCTTTCCCATCCATGCCAACAGACATTCCCTTTGGTGCCTGTCCTAACGTCTAATTTGTTGATTCTATTACTTTGATTAGGGTAGGGCATGCATGAAGACAGCTGTGCACACACACTTCGTTTGTTTTTGTTTTAAATTCCCCGCCCGCAAATTGCTTTTTTTTAGTCTTGTGTTTTTTATCTTGTGTTTTTATTTTGTGAACTGTCCTGAGACCTATGGATCAAGGGCAATATAGAAATTTAATAAATGATGATGATGATGACGATGATAAATCTCTCCCCCCTTCCATCCCATCCACTTTTTTCTACCCTCCACAGTACACATTTAAAAGCTTTTGGAACATCTGCCCAGCTGTATTACTTAATTTGTGAGTTTGGGAAATGAAACTGGAAAGCAAGCTCACTGTAGGATTCCCCAATTGATTTATAGAGGGAATGTGTTACACTACTTGAAAGACTCCAGATGATTATAACACATTAGTGAGTGATCTGTTAGACATCTATTTGGAGACTTGTACATGTCCACACAATAGATGTCTGCATTTCTATAGATTCCCCAAGGCATATTATATAGTCATGGTTCAAAAATGGAAGAAATGGCTAAATATGCTACCCTACTTTAAGTTTTATTTTTGAAAGGATTTTATTTTTTAAAGGGCTATTGGAATTATATGATTGTTAGCTGTCAATATCATATAAATTCAGAAGTAGGACTACACTGCAGCTTGCTTAAGAGGCCCGAAACTGTAGGGTGCGATACAGCATGTTATTCAGAATTCCTTTGGCTCAAAACACACCAGTTGTACTCATATAACTGTATTTGTTAATAAAGTTTAAAGGATATGGAATTGCAGTCAGTTAAAATAAAGCAAAATAATAACATCTGACTTTTGAACTTGCTTTCACTGTTAGGATGGGTTGATGGGAGACTGACAGTTCTTGAGGGGGTTATAGTACCTCAAAAGGAGCAGATACATAGCTTGGGGTTGCTCCTGGTTCCTTTGTTGCCGCTTGAAGCCCAGCTGGCTTCTGTAGCACAGAGTGCCTTCTGTCAACTTCAGCTAGTGGTCCTGGTATGCCCAGGCCAGTATTTCTCTTAACCTGACCTTTATATGCTTCTGGGCACCTGGAACAGAGCTTCATTCATCACTAGGCTACTGGGCTAATGTGAGAGAGCCTAGGGTCCTCTGTTCATGTCATTTAGAGGGCCAAAGGAGGAGTATATGGAAGCGTTATTAGATTTGACCTACGTTTAACCTACCAAGCTGCATCACAACATTTGGAGAATAGCAGCGGCATTGTGGTGTTTGCCGGCGACTGGGGTGTGCACCAAGCAGGGCATGTAGGGTGAGCTGAACCTGCCGCACCAGCCCAGCCCACAAGAGCCAAGTGGCAGGCAGGGTGGGAAAGGTATCCCTGCATGGGGGCACCTGGTTACTGCTCCCTCAAAATTTTGCACCAGGGGCTACAGCCCCCCTCCACAATCCCACATGCCACACTCCTGGAGAACAGCATTAAGATAACTAAGTTCTGATCCACACATTCATTCAAATGGTATGAATTGGGAGATTTTGTACAGATATTTTCAAAGATTAAGCATTCCTAACATGGTCCACAAAGCACCAAAGTAGTGTGCACCACGAAAGTCTTGCTGCAGCCATATATGACCTAGCCAATGAGCAAAGCATGTGTGCCAGAATAATCTCCTGGAATTCTTTTTTGAATGGTTTTCTGCAGTTTAGAGCTGCACATCTACTTTGTTCAACTGATACAAAAAAAAAAAATGGTGAAGGAGGCTAAATTAATTCATAATTAATTCACAAATGATCAGGTACTTAATAAACTAGAAAATGTTTCCCAGGAAAGTGTAATACTTGTTGGAATATGTGGGGAGAGGGAGAGCAGACTTTTTTTTCCACGATCTTATACATTAGTATTTTTAACCATTATGCAGTTTAATTCTCAGGTTCGTTAATCATTTTTGCAGTTGTTGTGTTAAAGTGTTCCTGTTAACACAGAGAAAGTGAAAATGAAGTAATTAAGAGACTAATAGTCACAGCCTTTTTGAGAGGAAAAAATAATGAACCTGTTAATATGTTGCCTAAATGGAATGGCTTGCTAATTGGTTGAGCTGTTCCAGCTGCAATGCATGTTCAAATTTCCTTGCAAACTTTTTTTTTTAAAAAAAAATTAAGACAGACATTTATAAATTTGACAGTGCTAAATCAGGAGTGATTTAAGCAAACCTGGTCCTTAAAGTAATTCAGTCTGGCTCCAGATCCTTCCAAATTCTTATCATGAATGGTAAAATGTTGGCTGACAAATGCAATGGGGTAAACAATATTTTCAAGGTACAACATATAGGTCAAAATCTAGTATTGTATTTTTTTGGATTTTGCTTATGCTCCAAAACTGTGAAACATTACTGCTCATTGATAGTACATTTATTGTAGGCTCTTGAGGATGATTCCTCCATTGTTTTTATGTTGATCCCAGATTGCAACCTGGAATAATTCTGAGAAATGCAAGAGTTCAGGCAGCTTCTTGAGAAAATTAATTGAGGGACATTTGAATAATTATGGAATATGCATTCAGATATCCTTTTCATTGAAAGCAAAGGAGCATCTGGACATTCTCAGTATATGGATGGGCAGTTACTTTTTTTCTTCCTAAAAGAAAAGATATACGGAATACTAAAAGTCAAGTAAATAAATAAATAAATATCCTTTGTGCAACCCTAGTTATAAGGATCTGTTATGCATTTTCTCGTTACAAAAATTACAGCTGATATTCCTGCCCTGAATAACAATTCTTAGAATACGAATATTGTGCTTGCCTCCATGACAGCACTAATGCTGTTTCATAATGATTTAACTAGAGCAGCCAGGTATTCCATATATTGGTTCACATCCTCTTTACAGTGCTATGAATTCTTCCCCTGATTTATATTTAGCAACTACTTATGCTTCTTAGGATTTTGTTTCTGTGTCATTCTGCTATGAAGACATTCGCATAAAAAAACCACTCACTTAAACACTATTATAGTGCTCCCTAGATGGCAAAGTGCTTTTTGGGACATAAATACTTAGGGTGAAATTCAATGTCACACTATTAGAAATATTCCATCTACGCAAGCATATCAGCTTGTCAACAGGAATGGTTCTACTCCCCTATGTGTTGTTCTGGGGTTGTCCCAGGGTCTATGGAGGGGGAGGTCTCATTTGCACATTCTCAGGGGCACTGGCGGAGGAACAGGGGTGTGGGGGGAGCACACCGCCCCCGGTGGCATGATCCCCGTGGGGTGCCATCACAGCTCTCTCCCTCCCCACTGGGCCCCACACCCCCAGGATGCACACCACGCCCCTGTGGACGATGCACACGCCCCTATGGGTAGTGTGTCACGCCCCAGCACGTGACCACGCCCCTGGGATGCATGCCAGCCATGCCCCCGCCTGCTCCCCCCACCGCCAGAGCTTGAAACTCTGCCACTGCTCAGGGGAACCACAATTCAGGGAGGATGGGTCTGGACCAAGGACTTTCCAACATGATTACTGCAAAATGTAATAGGGGCTTTAAAAGGGATGTGGAGCCTATTGCTACCAATGGCTAGTAGTCAGGATGATTGTGTATTCCAGTATCAGAGACATGCCTCAATTGCAGTTCTTGGAGAATGCAAGTACAGTGTTGCCCTTCTAGATGAAAACTTCCTTTGAATCTCCCTGTAATACTTTGCCTTGAAATCTATCAGCAGATTCCTCTAGAAATGTGTGTGTGTGTGTGTGTGTGTGTGTGTGTGAGAGAGAGAGAGAGAGAGAGAGAGAGAGAGAGAGAAGTTTCTAATGATTCACTTTCATTATATCCTAGCATCTTTTATTTGCTTCTTATTTTCTGCCCTTGACCTGACATTAACCTAAAGCAGGCTTCCTCAACCTCGGCCCTCCAGATGTTTTGAGACTACAGTTCCCATCATCCCTTACCACTGGTCCTGCTAGCTAGAGATCATGGGAGTTGTAGGTCAAAAACATCTGGAGGGCCGAGGATGAGGAAGCCTGACCTAAAGTCACCCTGTCAAATCCCTGTAACTATTCTAGAAGCACAAATTTCTTTTCCTTAGGTTAACTTTAGAATTCTAAATAATATCCCATCTGTCTTTGTCAGTCATAAGACACATTCCTGATCACCTTTTTTTTTCTGCAAGCACTATTATCATAATTATTTCTTCATATTCTCTTTGAGTCATAGATTTCAGTTTTTAGCAGCTGTCCCTTGTCACCCAACTTTCTGAAACAAGTGATTTAGTACTTTATCAATGGGATAAACCTTGATTTGAAACCCTTGTTCATTATAATGGTCTGCTTACCTGGTTTGACTCAGTACCGCCAAGTGGCCAGTGCAGGGTGCAGTGATGTACTGGGCTCACAGCCATCAGAGGCCTGGGACTCTGAGCTTTCATTTTTGAAAGAATGTTTATAGCCCTTCTAGAAGGAACATTATGAAGCTAAACATGCAGGTACCTTCTATGTGATTTATGTGAGATTAGCCTACCCTGCCCACCTTTCAGGAGTTTTAGTCAATGAATGAGAGCTGTGATTGACAAATTAACTGTTTGGAAGCCAGGCTTTAGGAATCCCTGGGATCTCAAAGACCGGTGGTTTCCCTCTCTGTTTTAGTGTTCTTTTCCTGCTTCTGTTTCATTTTCTAGTTATTGGAATTTCCATAGTTTGTCTTTATTTCCCTCCCCACCCCCCTAGAAACTAGAATGCATCTTTCTCATGATGGGTTCATCTATGATCAGGTACTTTGCAGAAGTTATTTTATGTGAATACTACTAGAGGTTCAGAGTGGTGGACTCGTAATCTGGCGAACCGGGTTCACGTCTCCGCTCCTCCACATGCAGCTGCTGGGTGACCTTGGGCCAGTCACACTTCTTTAAAGTCTCTCAGCCTCACTCACCTCACAGAGTGTTTGTTGTGGGGGAGGAAGGGAAAGGAGAATGTTAGCCGCTTTGAGACTCCTTCGGGTAGTGATAAAGTGGGATATCAAATCCAAACTCTTCTTCCTCTTCCTACACAATGGGTGTGGGAGGGTTTGTTTAACATCGACCCATGGCAAACAAAAAATGTAAAAACTTTGCAAAGAGGATTAGGCATGTCTCCTGCTATGCAGGAGCTCAAGTACATGCAAATCACATTTAAAATGCATGGCAACCAATAAAAAAATCATGGGAAGTGTAGTTTAAAGGTGCTGGGAATCATAGCTTTTTGAGGGATGCCCTACAGTTCCCAGCATTCTTTAAATGTGTCATGTGGATGTGACCCTACAGTACCATGTTATGCATACCAATTAAGAAGCAAGTATTTTTCTGTACAATGGGGCTTTCTCCCAGGTAAGTGGGTATAGGATTGCAGCCTAGGCTTTAGTTTAGGGTTAGCATGCAGGGGCAGGGCTCTTGTGTCTTTAACAGGTGTGACAAGGCAGAAATTCAACAGGTTAAGCCTTTTCTAGCATGAAAATACTAGGGAAGCTCCACTTTTCACACCTTGTCTCTCACATTTTATTACATATTACATATTTATCCACATATTTATACAGCGGTGCCCCGCAAGACGAATGCCTCGCTAAACGAAAAACCCGCAAGACGAAAGGGTTTTCCGATTTTTAGCGGCTTCGCAAGACGAATTTCCCTATGGGCTTGCTTTGCAAGACGAAAGCCCATAGGGAAATCTCCGGGGACAGTGGGGAAGCGCAGCGCGCCTTCTCCTCTGTTCCTGGACCTGTCCTGAAGGCTTGCGGTGGGAGGTCCGGGAACAGAGGAGAAGGCGCGCTGCGCTTCCCCACTGTCCCCGGGGCTTGCGGTGGGAGGAGGGTTTTTCCTCCCCACCGCCAACATTCAGAACAGCTTTCTGAATGTTGGCGGTGGGGAGGAAAGCCCTCCTCCCACCGCAAGCCTTCAGGACAGGTCCGGGAACAGAGGGGAAGGCGGCAGCGTTTCTCCTCTGTTCCCGGACCTGTCTTGAAGACTTGCGGTTGGAGGAAGGTTTTCCTCCCCACCGCCAACATTCAGAAGGCTGTTCTGAAGGCTGGTGGTGGGAAGAAAAGCCCTTCTCCCCCGCCAGCCTTCAGAAGAGTTCCCCGCAGGGCTCTCCAAGCTGCAGATAGCCGCCTGCTGCCCCTATCCGCAGCTTGGAGAGCCCTGCGGGGAAGTCCTGCAGGGCTCCCCAAGCTGCGAATGTCTGCCCCGCGCGAGGGGCGCTCTGCTTCAGAGCGCCCCTCGCGCCGGACAGCAGGCTGCTATCCGCAGCCTAGGCAGCCCTGCAGGAACTCTTCTGAAGGCTGGCGGCGGGAGAAGGGCTTTTCTTCTTCAGCCTTCAGAAGCCCTCAGACTGTCCCCGGACCTGGTCTGAAGGCGGTCTCCCTAGGAACGCATTAATTGATTTTCAATGCATTCCTATGGGAAACCGTGCTTCGCAAGACGAAAAACTCGCAAGAAGAAAAAACTTGCGGAACGAATTAATTTCGTCTTGCGAGGCACCACTGTACTCTACTGCACCTATAAAAAGAGGACACAGATTTGCATACGACACAAAGCAAACCCGAATTTTATGCATACGACACAAAGCAAATCCGAATTTTATCCAAAAAAAATAAAAAATTATGCAAATTTTACGCAAATTCTGGCGTGACCCAGAAGTCCTATTAGCATTGGTTTGACTTCAACCTTTCCTTGTCTTTCTGAAATATTTTTTAGCCTTTCATAAACAAAATTGGAGCAATTATTGATGAAAATTTCAGTAATAAGATGACAGTCAAACCCTCCCCCCCCCCCCCGCTTTCTTTGGGTAGGATTTTCTCATACCTTGGATTAAGAATGACTATTTTGACATGAAGCATTTTTTTTGAGCTATTTGTCAAGGACTTTTAAAAATGCATGTTGTTTTTTTTAAACCACCAATGCCATATTTGCATATTTGAATATTCAACCTATACTGGAAATGATTTGTTGGATCTCTTATCCCATATGCATGGTGTGGGAGCATGAAACTATGTCTAGGACAATCTAATCTTGTTTTTTTTTTAAAAAAATGTTTTTATTAATTTTACAGAATAAGAAAAAGAACAAAAAATAAAATACAAGAGTTTCATAAATCATATTTCTTTTACAGAATCTTTTGGACTTCCCCACATCTTCCCGAATCTGCATTATTTATAATACCAACTTCAGCATTTTGTTATCTTATTTCATCACTTATTGTATCTTTCATTTTGTCATATTACCCATTTCAGTATATTTGTAACCCAATGTTCATAATACAAAGTCCTCAGCTATTTATTATCTTATTTCATTACTTATTGTATCTTTCAATTCATCATGTTACCAAAGTCAAAATTATTATAACCATGATCTTATGTATTGTGATTAAAACATAATGCAATAAAAAATTTTCTTAATTTCACCTCTATCATCTTGTGCCTTAGTTTTCATTTCACCTGATTACCATTGCTGGGGCTAATATTTCCTAAAAAGTGCATTTTCTTAACATTCATACAACTTATAATATTTTTGCAAATAGTCCTTAAATTTTTTCCAGTCCTCTTCCATTGTTTCTTCTCCCAAGTCTCGGATTCTGCCAGTCATTTCAGCCAGTTCCATATAGTCCATCAACTGCGTCTGCCATTCCTCCAGTGTGGGTAAATCTTGTGTCTTCCAACACTTTGCGATGAGAATTCTTGCTGCTGTTGTAGCATACATAAAAAAAGTTCTATCCTTCTTTAACACATTCTGGTCTACAATGCCCAGAAGGAAGGCCTCCGGTTTCTTAGGCAAGGTATATCTAAATACCTTTTTTAACTCATTATAGATCATTTCCCAAAAGGCCTTCACTTTCGGACATGTCCACCAGAGATGAAAGAACGTCCCTTCCGCCTCTTTACACTTCCAGCATTTATTATCAGACAGGTGATATATCTTAGCAAGCTTGACTGGGGTCATGTACCACCGGTATATCATTTTCATAATATTTTCTTTCAGGGCACTACATGCCGTGAATTTCAATCCGGTGGTCCATAGCCTTTCCCAGTCCTCAAACATAATTGTGATGGGATAGTGAGCTGCTTGTGCGTAAAAGCTTGATCCCTCTGGGGTTTGGCTGGTCATCCAAACCGATGCACTAACGGAGCCCCCAAAACATGACTCCGTCAGTCGCTGGTAGAATCTGACAGTGGGCGTCTACGGAATTTACGCCAACATAAAAGCTCTTTGACAGACATGCGCTTTCGAGACTCTCTGCGTGACAGTTTCCGGCGAAGGGTGGGCGTTCCCAACGGGGGTCCCGTTACCTCTCCACTACTCTCACTGGAAGCATCCCAGAGCCTCCCCTCCGCTGTGACTCCTGCACTCCCCCTGCTGGTTCCCTCTTCTACTGCAGATTCTCTCCTATTCTCCTGTAGCCTGTCCACCACCTGTCTCTCCGATGGCAGTTCCCTGACATCCACCTCCCCCCCAGGGCCCCCTTCACCCCCTCCCGCCTCCTCTCCCACTGGCGGTGAGGGCGGAAAGCCCCTGAAGGAACTCTCCTCGTCGTCCGAGGATTCTAACACTTCCAGCCACGGCGTACCGTCTCTCTCCCCGTCTTCCTCTTCTTCGTCGGAGTCGGCTTCTTCACCCACCCCTGACTCTGGGAACCCTTCAAACTCTCCTTCCTCATCGGTGGTCCCAAAGTGTTCCCTTCTAAATCGAGCCACGGGTTGCGGTTTTCTTGGGAAACGCTGATGAAATGTTTCTATTAAAACCTCGTCATTGACTACCTCTGCTGGTACCCAAGTGTTTTCCGACTCTGCTTCCCCCTCCCATTCTACCAGATATTCCACCTGATTCCCCTTCCACCTGGAATCAATGATTCCTGCCACGTTCATGTCGCGCTCTCTCTCTTCTATCACGGGCGTTTGGGTGGCCTCTCTCTCACGCTCCCCCCACTCGCGTCCCTCTCGGTACGGCGACAGTAATGACCTGTGAAATACTGGGTGTAATTTCATGTGACTGGGCAGCCTGAGTTTGAATGCCACTGGGTTGACCTGCTGTATGACCTCAAAGGGTCCCAATCTTTTGGGCCTCAATTTCTTACTCCCGCCCTTGAACGGTAGCCCTTGGGTGGACAACCACACCCGGTCCCCCACCCTTATAGTTTCACCTTCCCTCCTATTTCTGTCTGCTTGCTTCTTATATTCTTCCTTGGCTTTCTCTAAGTTAAGTTGAAGCTGACGGTGGATCGCCTCCATCTCTTCAAAAAAATATTCCGCCGCCGGCACGCTCCACCTCTCCCCTCCCTCTCCTGGGAATGCCCGGGGGTGACACCCATAATTTGCCAGGAAGGGACTCATCCCTGTGGACACGTTCTCCGCGTTGTTGTAGGCAAATTCTGCTAGAGGTAACTTATCCACCCAATCATTTTCTCTGTCTTTTACATAACACCTCAGGTATTGTTGTAAAACCCCATTTGCCCTTTCCGCTTGCCCATTGGTTTCTGGGTGCCGGGCAGTTGAGAAATTGAGTTCTACGTGCAGTAAGCTCATAAGTTTCCTCCAGAACCTGGAAGTAAATTGTTTCCCTCTGTCGCTGACCACCCTCAAGGGGGCGCCATGCAACTTGAAAATATGTTCTACAAACAACTTGGCGGTCTCCTCCGCTGTGACTGCATGTGAACAAGCTATAAAATGACACATCTTGGTTAATTGATCTACCACCACCATGACAGCTGTTTTGCCTTTGGATTTTGGCAGGTCCGTCATAAAATCTATGGATACTGCCTCCCATGGCCTTTCGGGCGTGGGTAAGGGTTGTAATAGCCCCGCTGGCGCCACCCTCTCTCCTTTCGCTCGCTGGCACCTGTCGCAACCCCTGACATATTCCCGTACGTCCTCCCTCACCTTGGGCCACCAAAACTCCCTGGTAACCAACCACATGGTTTTGTGCTGTCCAAAATGTCCCGCTGTGGGGCTGTCATGCAACTGCTTGAGTACTCTGCCCCTCAGTTCCCCGTCGGGTATGTACAGTGCCCCTTTGTAATACAACGCCCCGTTCTTTTCTTCGAACCCCCCTGTGTTCTCCTCTGTCCTCCGGAGCTCTCTGAGTTTCTCTTGGGCGTATTCATCGTTCTCCGTACCCTCTATCAGTTCCCTCTGCCCCACCAATGCCGCCCCACACACCCAGCGGTCTTCAGGGATTACATGCCTTGCCTCAGGCGCTCCCTCCCCCTCTAAGTACTCAGGTTTCCTGGAAAGAGCGTCCGCCCTCACGTTCTCGGAGCCGGGCACGTAACGAATCTCAAAGTGGAATTTGGAGAACTCCTGGGCCCATCTCACTTGTCTCTGGTTCAGCACTCGGGCTGTTCTCCAGTATTCCAGATTTTTGTGGTCAGTTCGGACTTGAACCTTGTGCTGCGCCCCAATCAGCAAGTGCCGCCATTTCCGGAATGCTTCATGAATGGCGAGCAGTTCTCGGTCGTACACTGTGTAGTTCCTCTCTGATTTGTTCAACTTCCGCGAGAAGAATGCACACGGTCTCCATTCAGACGTATCTTTTCCCGGCTGGAGAAGAACGGCCCCCACCGCTCGGTCTGACGCGTCAGTCTCCACTCTCATTGGTTGTTGTAGATCCACGTGCAAGAGTTGCTCTTCCGACGCAAACGCCTGCTTTAAGCGTTCGAACGCTTGTTGCGCTTCTCCCGTCCAAACAAATTTCTTTTTGCTACTAAGACAATCCGTGATGGGCGCTGTTAAATGGGCAAAGTTTTTGATGAACTTCCTATAGAAGTTTCCGAAGCCCAGGAACCTTTGCACGTCCTTCTTGGTCTTTGGTGTTTTCCATTCCAGTACCGCTTGAACCTTGCTGGGATCCATGGCCAATCCCTTGTCAGACAACCGGTACCCCAGGAATTCCACCTCCTTGGTATGAAACTGACACTTCTCCAGTTTCACCCACAGCCGGTTTTCTCGCAGCTTGCTCAGTACCTCTCTTACATCTCGCACATGCTGCTCCTCATTGTCTGAGTACACCAGAACGTCATCTAAGAACGCTACGCAGTTCTTGTAGAGCAGTGGCCCCAGGACGTGATTCATGAATGATTGAAAACAGGCGGAGCCCCCTTGTAATCCGAAAGGCATAACGGTGTACTCAAAGGCCCCCAAGGGGGTGAACATAGTGGTCTTCCACTCATCCCCCTTTCTCACACGTATCAAGTTATATGCCCCCCTAAGGTCCAGCTTGGTAAAAATTTTCCCTTTTCTCACCCGTGTTAGAATGTCATCAATTCTGGGCATAGGGAAAGTCACTGGTTCTGACACTGCATTTAGGGCCCTGAAATCACATACAAGCCTGGGCTTGCCCGTGTTTTTTTTGTCCACAAAGAACACTGGGCTGCCCCCCACTGCTCGTGACTCTCTGATGAAACCTCGCTTGAGATTCTTGTCAATGAACTCCCTTAACTCCTGCATCTCACTGTCTGACATTGCATACAGCTTGCCCACTGGCAATTGTGCTCCTGGGAGTAAGGTAATTTGACAATCAAAGGGTCTGTGCGGGGGCAGTTTATCTGCTTCTTTTTCGCTGAATACGTCAAGCAAGTCAGCGTATTGTGGTGGCACCCTCCCTTTGTCCATCACTTCCATCCCTGCTAGAGTGCCCCTGGCGCCTGCCTGAGCCTCTCCCTCCTTGCAGTGTTCTAGGCAATGTGCTGATCCAAAGGAAACCACTCTCTGATGCCAGCCTACTAGCGGATCGTGTAGCGCCAGCCAGCTCATACCCAAGATAATAGGAGCTCCTCCCAAGGTGGCTACGTTAAACGCTATCAGTTCGGTGTGTCGTGCCACCCTCATTATCATTGGTACAGTCTGTTGGCTCACTTCTCCTCCCAACAGCTCCCTCCCATCAATCGTGGTAACCTGCAAAGGCTTACTCAATGGGATAGTCTGTATTTGGTGTGCAGCTGCAAACTCTTTGCTCATGAAATTACATGAGCTACCTGAATCCAATAGCGCCTTTATCTTCAGTGGGTGTCCGTTTGCCAGTTCCAGCAACACCTCTATCACAAGCGCTGGTCTTGGAGGTTCCGGCGTGGGCACATTCATTACTCCCTGGCCTGGCTGCTGTGCCCTGATGTTGGCAACCAGGCGTTGGCTTTTGCTGGCTCCGTGATTTCTTCTTCCTCCTTCCCCCCAACAGTTCCCGCCATCCCTTGCCATTCCTTCCTTTGCGGACAGACTCTGGCAAAGTGACCTGGCTGTTGGCAGAGATAGCATCTCTTGCCGCTCTTTCCCTCCTTCTTCCGCCCTTCACTGGTGTTTGAAACTGCGCGCGCGCGCGCTGTTCCAAGTTCCATCGGCTCTGCTGGCGGGAAAGGCTGCTCCGGAATCTCTGGAATGCGGACGTCCTTCCAACGTTCCCCCTTTCCTTCCCGCTTTTCCATAGCTCTAGCTTCCTGGCGTGCTCCAATGGACAGCGCTGATTTAGTCAGCTGATCCATAGACTCCGCCCTAGGCGCCCGGGAAAGTTCATCTTTCACTGCCGGAGAGAGACCTTCTTCAAACAGCATTTGAATAGGTTCACTAGCAAGGTCCCACCCAAGTCTATGAATCAGCATGGTGAACTCAGTCCAGTACTCACGTACAGATCGGCTCCCCTGTTTACACGCCATTAACTGCCTGCGCACCACTCCCTGCTCGATCTCGCTGGAAAACATCAAGTCCATGGCGCGGAAAAACTTCATTGTGTCCTTTAAGATTTCATTATTGGCTGCCATCAGGGGCCGAACCCAGTCCCTCGCCCCTCCCTCTAGATGGCCAATCACGTACGCCACTCTAGAGTTCTCGTCGGGGAAGTCATCAAACAGTAGATTGAGAGCATATTGCATCTCTGTCCTAAAAGCTTGATAGTTCCGGGGATCCCCCCCAAATTTCTGCACCAGTCCAGGCACCCGTCTGGCAAGTGGGGTGGTCTTCCCCTTATCTGCATCTTGAGCCCTCCTCTCCTCGAGCCTCGCCGTTTGCAGTGCCAGCTGGACCTCCAACGCCCTGTACCTTTGTTCCAGGCTTGGATCTGCGCCAGCTCCCGCTCCTGCTCCTCCGGTTCCGGATGGTTCGCTCATGATGCCTTCTGCTTGCACAAGCTGCTTTCAAAGACTGTCAGATTGCTGTGATGGGATAGTGAGCTGCTTGTGCGTAAAAGCTTGATCCCTCTGGGGTTTGGCTGGTCATCCAAACCGATGCACTAACGGAGCCCCCAAAACATGACTCCGTCAGTCGCTGGTAGAATCTGACAGTGGGCGTCTACGGAATTTACGCCAACATAAAAGCTCTTTGACAGACATGCGCTTTCGAGACTCTCTGCGTGACAGTTTCCGGCGAAGGGTGGGCGTTCCCAACGGGGGTCCCGTTACCTCTCCACTACTCTCACTGGAAGCATCCCAGAGCCTCCCCTCCGCTGTGACTCCTGCACTCCCCCTGCTGGTTCCCTCTTCTACTGCAGATTCTCTCCTATTCTCCTGTAGCCTGTCCACCACCTGTCTCTCCGATGGCAGTTCCCTGACAATAATGTTATGTCCAATATCCTGTGCCCACTTTATCATGGCGGATTTGACTGTCTCATCCTGTGTATTCCATTTAAGCAGCAAGTTATACATTCTTGAAAGTAATTTGTCTTTAGGTTCTAACAATTCTGTCTCTAACTTCGATTTTTCCACCTGAAACCCAACCTTTTTATCTGTTTTGAAAATTTCCCGAATTTGAGCATAATGCAACCAGTCTCGCACCTTGCTTTTTACACTTTCAAAACTCTGCAGCTTCCAATTGTCACCATCTTTTTCAATTAGTTCCCAATATTTTGGCCAGTAGGCCTCCATGTTAAGTCTCTTACGTGCCTTGGCCTCCGCCGGTGAAAGCCACCTTGGTGTTTTGCTCTCCAATAAGTCTTTATATTTTGTCCAGACCATAAAAATTGCTCTTCTAACAATATGGTTTTTGAACATTTTATGAATTTTAACCTTGTCATACCACAAATACGCATGCCACCCAAAAGCGTTATCAAACCCTTCCAGATCTAGGACATCGGTGTTCTCTAACAAAAACCAATCTTTCATCCAGCAGAAGGCTGTAGATTCATAATATAACCTCAAGTCTGGCAGGGCAAATCCCCCCCTTTCTTTCGCATCTGTTAGTATTTTAAACTTAATTCGGGGCTTTTTGCCCTGCCAAACGAACTTAGAGATATCCTTCTGCCACTTTCCAAAACATACCACTTTGTCCACAATCTGCAGGGTCTGAAACAAGAATAACATTTTCGGCAAAACATTCATCTTTATAGCTGCTATTCGGCCTAACAAGGAAAGTTTTAGTCTTGTCCAAATTTCCAAATCCCTTTTAATTTCTGACCAACATTTCTCATAGTTGTCCTTAAACAAATTCAAGTTTTTAGAAGTCAGGTACACCCCTAGGTATTTTACCTTTTTAACCACATTTAATCCTGTCTCTTTCAAAAACTCATCTGCTTCTGTAGACGTTAGGTTTTTTGCTAAGACCTTAGTCTTTTGCTTGTTCAACTTAAATCCCGCCACCCGACCATAATCAGAAATTAAATCCAAAACTCTTTTTGTGCTAGGAACTGGCTCCTGTAGTGTTAATACCAAGTCATCTGCAAATGCTTTCAATTTGTATTGTTTCACTCCAACCTCAATGCCCCGAACTGACCGGTCCCTTCTAATCATGTTCAAAAGCACCTCCAGGACCGAGATAAACAATAATGGGGATAGAGGGCACCCTTGTCGTGTCCCTTTTTCAATATTGAATTCCTCCGTCACCACATTGTTTACTATCAATTTAGCTTTTTGATCTGAATATATTGCTTCTATACCATTTTCAAACCCCCGTCCCACTCCCATCCCTTCCAAATTTTTCTTCATGAACATCCAAGAAATGTTGTCAAAGGCTTTCTCCGCATCAATAAAAATTAACACCGCTCTAGTGTTAATATTTGTTTGTAAGAGTTCCAAAATGTCAATAATGTTTCTCGTGTTGTCAAACAAATGCCTACCCGGGAGAAAGCCTGCTTGATCTTTATGAATCACTTCGTTCAACACTTTTTAAAATCTATTAGCCAAAATATCTGCAAAAATTTTGTAATCCACATTTAGGAGTGAGATGGGACGGTAGTTCTTAAGTTGAGTCTTTTCAGTTTCTGTTTTAGGAATCAATGTGATGAAAGCTTCTTTCCACGTTTCTGGTGCCTTCTTACCCTCCATGATCTGGTTACATACCTCCATCAAGGGTTGTATCAAATAGTCCTTCAAAACCTTATAATATTTGGAGGTAAGTCCATCAGGGCCTGGAGATTTGCCTAGTTGGAGGTTCTGTATGGCACTCTCGATTTCCTGCTGTGAAACTTTAACATTCAGGATTGTTCTCATTTCCTGGGAAATTTTTTGTAATCCGTTAGTTTTAATAAATTGATCCATCTCAGATTCTTTCTGCGGCCCTTGTGCATAAAGATCTTTGAAATATCTCTGGAAACATTTCCTAATTTCTTCAGGCTTCTGAACCATTCTCCCTTCAATCTCTAGATTTGTGACTGTATTTAGTTTTTGTCTTTTTTTCAACTGCCATGCTAGCAGTTTCCCACACTTGTTAGCTGATTCGAAAGATCTTTGTCTCATTTGTTTAATTTTCCACTCCACTTCTTGATTTATCAGTTTCATGTATTGGGCCTGGAAAAATTTCACTTCTCTCAGCACTTCCTTAGACTTGGGCCTGGATCTTAACTTCCTTTCTCCTTCACTTATTCTCTCCAGTATCTTCTGCTTCTTTTCATACCAGAGTCTTTTCTTTACAGTGTTTTGTTGTATTAGAAACCCTCTCATGACCGCTTTACTTGCGTCCCAGATTGTTCTTTTTTCCACCGTAGTGTTTAGGTTTATCTCAAAGTAGTCTTTCAAAGTTTTTTGGGCCTTCTTCACAATCTCCTGATCTCTAAATAAAGTGTCATTCATTTTCCATCGGAAGGATCCGGTTATGTTTAGTCTCAATTCCATTTTCAAAGCATTATGGTCGGAGCAAGTTTTTGGGCAAATTTCCACTTTTCTAGTTTTAGGTGCCAGTCCTTTAGTTGTCCATATTTGGTCGATTCGTGTCCATGACAGATGAGCTTCAGAAAAGAAAGTTCCTTCTTTTCCTAAGGGGTTCTTGACTCTCCATATATCAATCAAATCCATATTGTCTGTCATTTCAAAAAAAGTTTTAGGTAGTCTGCCTTCTTTTGTTATATTTGCACTCTGCGACTTATCCATATTTACAGAGACAACCCCATTCATATCTCCCAACATAATAATGTTGTTATAGTCTAGATAGTCCAGTAAAGTCTCATGCAGCTTCTTAAAAAATTCCGATTTTCCATCATTTGGTGCATAGATTCCTAATATCAAAAATTTTTCTCCATGTGTATAAATTTCAATAGCCAAAATTCTGCCTTGTTCATCTTTAAATAGAAATTTCGGTGACAGGCTCTCCTTTGCATATATCACTACTCCTCTTTTCTTAACTCTGTCCGAAGAAATAAATTCTTGGCCTAGCCTTTTGTTAATTAGCACTTTCCGATGGAGCCTTGTCACATGTGTTTCTTGCAGGCAAATAATGTCCAATTGTTCTTTCTTCAAAATGTGAAATACTTTCCTTCTTTTTTCTGGAGAATTTCCGCCATTTATATTCCAACTAAGAAGTTGCAGAGACATCCTGAATCAATTTATAGGCCTTACAATGGGGTGTCTAGGTCCCCCGTTCCCGGCGGTGGCAGTGATGGTCCAGCTCCAGGCTGTTTGGTTTCTGGTAATGGAGGTGGCCAAGACGCAACTGCTCCTTTCTGGAGGTCTTCCCCGTTGTCGTGAAGAAACTTCTGCTGGTCCTCTGGTGTTCTAATTCTTATTTTCCTTCCTTTATAGCTAAATGATAGTCCTTGCGGGAACTCCCACCTATAAGGAATTGTGTTGTTTCTCAACAGCTTTGCCAGTTCTATGTATGAGGCTCTAAGATCCAATAACAATTTGGGTATATCTCTGTAAATTTCAGCCTTTTTACCTTCTATCTCTAGAGATTTTTTGAAATGTAGGCCTAGTATCTTGTCTCTTTCTTCTCTTGATCTCAAAATAACCAAACAATCTCTGGACTTGTCTTTCTTCACCGATCTGCCCAGTCTAAATGCAGTCACAATTTTAAAGTCTTTATCCTCTTCTATTCCCCAAAATTTGGAGAATAAAAGTGTCAAAAATCCCTCCAAGTTACCTTCCTCCAATTCTGGGACAGCTCTCAACCTAAGGTTATTCTCCTTGTTTCTCAATTCCACCATCGACAGGTAGGCCTGTTGTTCCCCTACCTGTCTTTGCAGAGGCTTGATTTCACCTTTAATCTCATCAACTTTTTTACTTGCTTGCTCCGCTTTTTGATAGGCTTCCACAGCTAATTTATGATTTTCAGCTGTAGCTCCTTGTAAATTCTCAATTGCCTGTGTATTCTGAGAGACCTTTTCAGATAATGCACCAATAGTAGATGTTGCTTGGTCTATTTTTAGTGATTGATTGTCCACTTTTTGATTTAAAATTGCTAATTGTTCTAAAATTTGTTTCAAAACTGTGTCAGATCCTCCTGTTGCCATGTCCTCTTCAGCAGGCTGTTCGACCTCCACCTCCTGTGCTGTCAGGACGGTTGGAACAGATGATCTGCGATGATGAGCTAAAGTTGTTTGGACAAGTTGCACAGGCTTCCTTTCTTTTTCTTTTTCTTTTTCTCTTTCTTTAGCTTTGGCTGCTCTTGTTTTCCCTGTGCCACTCATTCCACACCTGCCTCTTCTTCAAGGTCAAGTTATCCTTTATTCCATGAGAAAGCAAGTCCAGAGTACAAACAATTAAACCACAGAAATTCCAAACAAAGTATGTTTCCCAGGCCTCTGTAACTCCACAATCCTCTAGGGGGAGTATCTTAAAGTTTCAGGGAAGGAGAGGATTTTTCCGCCATTTAAAGTTTCTGTAATCTCTTTTTTAATTTGTAATTCCAAGACAAAAGGAAGGTTCGCAGAGTCCTCTACTTTTTAAACTAAAGCCGCTAGGAGCCAGAGTGGTAATTGCAACAGTGTTTTAAACATTTAAAGTCTCAATATATGTAGCAACTTAAAATCTTGTTACTGTAGTCCGCAGTTTGACAGCTCAGTTACGCACTGACAGCCCGACGACTTGCGTTCTTAAAGCAAAGTCCCAAATACAAGTCCCATAGGCAGAAACAAGATCTCTCTTAGTCTTTTAAATAAGAAGACTGCAAATTCTGTAAATGCACAATAGTTCCACTTTACAAAGTTCCCATTAAACGCCTCAGCGCTCCTCTATGTCTATGCTTTGATCTTGTAAGCAGTATCGGGAGACGGACTTCCTTTTACTCGTCTCCCGTTTTCAAACCCGGAAAAAAGATATTTTGAGTCCAAATTGTAGTTCACTTTACTCACGGGTATGTTACTTGCCAAATTGATGTTCACAGGAAGAAAGGTCGGCGCTCATCAGCAGCAGCCGCGCGGCTTCGCCTCCCGCAGAAAGAGCGATGAACTCACAGCGCCGCTCCCCCTTTCGCGCTCCGGAGCCCCTTACGGGGTCCCTTCGACACTTCTGGGGGAGTTCCTGGCGCCCGCCGAGTCCCACGGCCACGGGCTCCCTCTGCCCGTGGTTTTTCCTAACGGGTCGTCGCTATGCCGCAGCGAACGACCCTTTCCTGCGGAGCCCCTCTTCAGAGAGTGAAGAGGACCGCCATCGCTGTTTCGCGCCGCCTCCGGAAGTGTAGGACAATCTAATCTTGAAATACGGTTGTCTTTTCTAAGAAATGGAGCTAGTTAGCAAAATGCATTCCTGCAGAGTCTTTTATGCACATCACTTATGCTATAGCTAACACTGTACCCTTTAAAACATGGGTAGGCAAACTAAGGCCTGTGGGCCGGATGTGGCCCAATCACCTTCTAAATCCAGCCCGGTCTGGGAATCAGTGTGTTTTTACATGAGTAGAATGTGTGGTTTTATTTAAAATGCATCGCTGAGTTATTTGTGGGGCATAGTAATTTGTTCATTTTCCCCCCTTCAAAATATAGTCCGGCCCCCCACAAGGTCTGAGGGACAGTGGACCATCCCCTTGCTGAAAAGGTTTGCTAACCCCTTCTTTACAAGGTACAGTAGCATTTTTTCAATGATGTTATTGAAAACAATGGGGATTCTTGGAAGTTTGTGAGGGGTTTGGTGCTGAGAGGATCAAGCATGGTGGATAAATTAACAAAAAAGAGAGCTTGTCTGTCATTTTTTCATGGGAATTTACTGACCTGAGCAATGCTCAAAACATCTATCTATCTATCTATCTATCTATCTATCTATCTATCTATCTATCATCTATCTATCTATCTATCATCTATCTATCTATCTATCTATCTATCTATCTATCTATCTATCTTCTATCTATCTATCTATCTATCTATCTATCTATCTATCTATCTATCTCTATACCTACTGTACCTACCTACTTACAACATATCTTTGGCACCCAAACTCTAGCTCACAGAGTACTGTACATGGAAACAGAACGCCAGTTAAATTTATTTGCTTGCAATATGCTCCAGATGGAAGAACCAGATGGATGGATGGATGGATGGGACAAGCCCTATTTAAAATGGCTTGTTGCACAATGACAAGCTTTTCACACAGCAGTGTTAGCTCTAACATTCTACACATGGAAATATCTTTTCTGGTTCACAGAGACTCTAGCTTGTCCACCAATAGTCCTTTAAATTGTCTTTTAACTAGCACAATAAAATCACTAGACCTAGCTGGTTACATTTAATATTTATGACATTCTCATACTACTTTTCAGAGGATATTCATGTAAGGACCTTTCGATTTATAGAAATGGTTAAAGTAAGGGAAAAAACAAAAAACAGAAAAACCAATCCCTGCCGTATATTCCACACATAAGTTCTAGTGTTTGTAGGGAGACTTTGATAAACAATATGGTATTTGTATCCATTCTCTTAAAAATAATAATGTCTCAAGCCTTTATTAATCAAACCCACAAACCTCGCTCGTATTACAATGAGGCACACAAAGCACTGGGATATGATCACAAAACAAGATGTCACAGAGGCCCTTCAGGGAACTGATAGCAGCATCATAAGCAGATATTGCTGTCATTTATTGTGTACACAGTACTTTTATGTGCAAAGTGCACATAACATTCATTTTGTATGCCTTCACAACAACCATCTGTTGCAGTATTATCCCCATTTTGGAACACATATTTTGACTTCTGTTCCCACACAGTAGAAGGCAAATGGGCACGGTCGCATCAAATCAGTTATCCTAAATTATTATCCAGTTATCTATCCATCCAACCAACAGCCTCTGTATTGTGATTTCAACTATTCAGTCATGTCACTGATAAAATTCTTTAACACTTCTCAAGTGCTACACACAAACATTTTTTAACAAATTGTAACTAATCAGGCAATCCAATATTATGCTTCTGTAAAAAGAACAACAGAATGTTTCTCAAACTGTCTGAAAACACACATTTACAATATCAGTCAAGGTACATTTTATCTATTTTATAAGTGCACAAAGGGAGACATTGATCACATACACTATGGCATTTTTGCTGAGCTCCATAAATGACCTTTCATAATTGATATTTGTCTAGACTAGAAGACTGAAGTTTGCATGATGCATTTCTCTGCGGCTGGCAAATGAACAGTACTGCAGAAGTAAATTCTGAGACACAGGCGCTCAACTTGATGGTCTCTATAGTCGTACCCCATCCCCCAAGAATGTCTGTAGGCAAGATGAGACCAAAAAAAGCTGTGTTCATCTATTATATATCCCAAACAGCAGCAGTATATACTATAATATCATTTGTATTAGCTGTCATTGAATAGTGAGCTGGCAAAGGATAGTGTAGTGGTCACTATGTTAGACTCTGGTTTGTATCACTGATCAGCCATGAAGCAAATGTGGAAGTGAAGACTTGTCCTCCAACCTCCCAAGCTTAGTCCACTGGCAAGCACGACTCTATCATATGATCCCATTGTTCCTGATGTGAAAAAAGTACCAGAATTGTGCTCCCCCCGCCATGCTGCCCCAGTTTACCATTTGCAAAATGTTGACTAAGATCAGGACAAACTAATGAGCAAATAAATAAATAAATAAATCTGTCAACCTACTTTTTCCAACTGAGCACATTCCCCCCCCCCATACACAAAATGTGCAGCAACAAGGCCTTCAATCTTCCTCAATTTTGGAAAGGTGGTTTAGTCTACAAGTTTCCTAGAGTCTGTGAATGCACACAGAACATTGCAGACATCACAATAGGATGCTTGGCACACCTTCAGTTGAATCAAATGTATGCTTAAGCTCTGCTTATAACAACTACTCAGCAGTGAGATTATCTGAACATAGAAACCCAACAAAATTTAGGGTTGTGCAACTTCAAAATTTAGAGCCCAGCTTATACAGAAAATTTGGGTCCCGAACTTTGGCTGTTAAGGATGAAAAAAAAATATTGCTCTACTATCCTGTAGTGCTCCCATCTACATCATTAATAACCTGGTATCAGCCAACTTTTGAGTTTCCGATATCCGCCCCCCCCCCCAGTAGAGTGCCTTGTGAGAAGATGGAAATACCAGCAGGCTAACTTTATGACCACATGAACTATTACCCTCCCTCCCCCTAACATAATGGATGTCTCATATTAAACTTATTTGCTTTCAGTTTTCCATGCTGTCTTCCACTTTGATTATATGTTTTGCATTTCAGAACAGTTTATTTTCATTCAGTCTAATTGCTGTACATGATCTCTGTGCTTTTATACTGCAATTATTTGGCTGTTCTTTAGGGCACAAGCTACACTGAAGTAGCCTGCATTCACTAGTTTCTTTTGTTGTAATGTATTTATCCATTAATTGACAACAGCAAATATATTAGAATTTTCTCATTGGGGTGCTCTGGTGGCAACAGAAGGACATTGTGTTCCAGTCTCTAACTCTATCAATGTCCATAATTAACACACCATCTTAAACACATTGACAGACAAGCTTGTAATTGTTTCAAAGCAGAAATATCAGTGCTACCCAAACACAAATTTATTGATTGCATGCTGTATGTTAGAGCAAATGTTAGGTTAGAAAGAAGCTTGGGGAGCATTTAGAAGTTGCTTTAAATAAGCTCTTGACTGAAAGAGGCAATGAGGCCTCCAAAAGAAACAAATGCACAGAGCTCCACAGTTAACTTGATTGATCAGCCTGGAAGTACACTAGAATTGTAATATTTTGCTGTTTGATTTATATGTAGATGATTTTAATTTTAGGAATCAAAAGTGCTTGTTCAGCCATTTTCATTCCTACAGTCCAGATGTGAGGTGTATTTTCAACCTGTATTACCTATGCGCCTTCATTCTAACTGATGAGCAAATTGCCAGGCCAGACCCAGACATGTTATTTAAAAATATGCCTATCGTTCATGGTATTAGAAATCATAATCATTATTGATTTTGCTTGTCACTTTATCTTTACCCAAGGCAACCCAATGTGACTTATTCTCCTCAAATCCATGCATTATTCAAAACATACTGGGTGTAATTCAAATTTGTGCTCTTTTGAGTGTTCCATCTGTGGAAGTATTGTAGCTTGCCAGATGGAACAACCCTCCCTCTACTCCCTCATGGGCTGTTTTGGGGGTTCTCTCAACCCCCCTCAAGCCAATTTCAGGAGCACAAGGGATACATGGAGGAAGGAGAGGAGGAAAAGCCCAATTGTGCGAGTGCCAAATCCAACTCTCTGGCAGGCCAAAATTGGCCCACAGACAAGAAGTTCCCCATCCCTGTTTTAAACTATGGCAAAATAAATAAAATAAAAAATAAAAAATTGTCCAATAGCACTTTAGAGACCAACTAAGTTTGTTCCGGGTATAAGCTTTTGTGTGCAATGCACACTTCTTCAAATACCATGCACACGACAGCTTATACCCAGAACAAACTTAGTTGGTCTCTAAGGTGCTACTGGACAATTTTTTTTATTTTTATTTTTATTTCGACTGCATCAGACCAACACAGCTACCTACCTGAATCTTAAACTATGGCATTTGTTAATGAGAAGCTTAACATCATAGTTTTAAAAAAGGACAGTGTTTATAATGTGATGAAATGTTTACTCATTTCAGGAAACACAAAGCTGTTATTCAGTATAGTATATAGTTTAGTTTATGCAGGGGCCACTTTATTTGATAAAGTTACATGAACTTAAGTGTAGTTGTATATACACAGATGTAAACTTTTCACCTGCTGTTATAGTCTCACTGGAGTATAATCTGTAAATGCCCAAATCAAAAAAGTCACACTCCCAAATATATATTCTTTGGACATTATGATATTAGTTGTGTTTGTTTTATCCCCCTTCCCAAAATATAACATCTCATTGGTTTACAACCAGTGGAAATCATGCTTTTGTGCTTTTCTCTGTAACCATGGCAACTTCATAAATAATGACAATGATCAACTGAATAATTGAATGTTGAAATTGTAATAGTACTGTGCACATAGTCTTCAGTCTGTCTTATCTGAACCTGCTTTAGGAAGGTTTTTAGATGCAGCCCAATCTATACACGTTTACTATCGCCATCAGTAGCTTGCTTCCCCTAAGACTTCTCTTCATATGCTTTGTAGTTTTGTTGTCACCAATGCTTCTAAATCAATGGCATTCCAAGTGATCGCTATGTGGAAAAGAAATAAGTTGCCCACTGAAGTGGACTGTGCATACACAAGTATACATAATGCTTTCCTCAAAAACTGGTGCTTCAAGATAAGAGCCGGAGTAGGTACAGTGGTACTTCAGGTTACATACGCTTCAGGTTACATACACTTCAGGTTACAGACTCCGCTAACCCAGAAATAGTACCTCGGGTTAAGAACTTTGCTTCAGGATGAGAACAGAAATCGCACGGCGGCAGCGCGGCAGCAGCAGGAGGCCCCATTAGCTAAAGTGGTGCTTCAGGTTAAGAACAGTTTCAGGTTAAGAACGGACCTCTGGAACGAATTAAGTACTTAACCCGAGGTACCACTGTATTTGCTTGAGAGATTCTCCCCCCTCCCCCCTTTTGTAAATCTCAGTGCAGCTGACCTGATCCATGCATCCTAGACCAATGAGAGAATTGGAACATAGCTGTACATTGGATTTCACACTTTCTCAAATATTGTGGTGCAGTTCTCTGCTCAAGACACATAACAAAATGTGTTTAAACACATATTTAAATACAACTTTTTATAATAGATTAAATAATAGATTAATGTTTATATGGGACAGAATTGTCTTGTAAGTGAACATACACAAAAGAGGCACAGACCCGAAATACACAGATCCATCCATCCATAGGCAAGAAGTAATCTATGGCTATAGACATCAAGCAGTGAGCCCCCAAACCCAAACTCTACTCCCTGTGCACCACATAGAATCAGGGAATTGTAGTCCAAACCCATGTAATGCATGGATCCCTGCAATACAGGAACATCATTAAACCACCTCAGGCCTGGTTTGGGAAGCCTAAAGCTGTCTTATCTAGAATTTGAACAAGTGCAGTAACTATAGACATATTTAAGTTCTAGGCAGACCCTTTGAATGTAGACCAGTTTTACTGGTTATTTTTTGGTAATTGCTATTTCGATGCCGGCTTCTGCTGAATTTTTACTATATATTTTTGTTGTAAGTTATAGATGGCTTTCAACATGTTGAGGACCATAGTGAGGAGGCAACCCTGAAAGGAAGCTTGTAAATACTGAAAATAAATAATAAATAAAATGACACAACTTTCTCCCATTTGAGTGGTAACAGGAAATGTGTATACATTTAACACACAGCCCCCTCCTCGTATTTTGTGCTCACTGACCACATTCCCATGTATGCATTTAACATGAGTTTAAAAGGAACTGGGCACTTGCAACACTGTTTGGGTTCTTCCAGATGGGGGCCTTGCATTGAAAACAGGTAAAAAATATCAGATTTATCTGGGGGCATCAGCTTCTCACATTCACCCTGATGGCTTTTAATTACTACTTGTCGTCCACACCAGCGGGTAGAATAATCCAAATGTCTCTGGGCTACCAGTCATTCCTCTCTCACCTTCCATCACCTTTCCCCATTCTGGACAATTACACTAATTGGGTAGCAAAATGTCCCCTTTTCCCCATAAAATAATAGAAGCAAAGCCAGAAGAAATTCATGTTTATCAAACGCGGGCATATGAAAGTGGGGGGAGAAATGATTTAGAACATGTTTAATTTTCTTAATGCCAGTAAAAGCATTCTGCAATACAAAGAAATAAACAAAATGTTCCATCCTGAGGATAGAAAAAGGGTGAGGCTAAAGCACATTCTTATAATGCTGGGGCTTGAAGGCTGATGATGAAAGAGAAGTGGATGCAGTTTTTGCTGTCAATTCTGCTGGCACCCTTAAAGTGCCCCCACTGCCTCCAGCTCTTCTTTCTCCTTCCACCCAGTAAAAAGCACACACAACCCCCACCCCCTTTGTTCAGGTACTAGAGATGTTGAGATTTTTTATCCCTATTTGTAACTACCCTGTACTATAACCCTGATGTAATTACCTCATGTTGCAGGCTGGGAAAGCAGGAGCTGAAAGACTTGTGACAACCCTATGACAAAATACTCTACAATGTTAATATCCAAATATTTTAAACTGGGATAAGAGATAACACCACCCGCCCCCTGTATTACACTTTTCATATTTTAGACAAGGGCTGAGTTTGATAGATTGTGGTTTACAACAACTCTTTAATGAAAGCTTTAAGAACTGTCACCTACTCCATCTTTATTTGTGTCTCAGATACTGACTTCCTCTGCAAATCTTCACAGAACACCTATTACCAAGATGGACGTAGAATGTAGAACAATTACTTAGAATATATGGATACTTGAAGTAAACCCATTTTGCTGACTACATCAAAACTGCCTTGGGGGGGGGGGGTCACAAGATATAAAATGTTTCTGCATAAATAAAAACAGCATGAATGTCTAATCACACGGTGATATTGAAAACAGAATGAGAGTTGTAGTTCAGGAACATCTCAAAAGCCAAAAGTTCTCCACACCTGATTTACTGGAAGGAAAAACATTAACACCACCCTCAGCTACCTCCCAGCAATAAATAGGCTCAAATGCCCATAGCCACTGAAATTCTAAAATACTCAGAGAATGAGGCAAAATAAGTGGGTCTCTTTTGCAGGAGTGTGTGTGCTACGGACAACACATACACGGAGAGGTCTTGAGCAGGACGTTTTCTGATGGTTTCGATAGTTTGCAATAGCACCACATTTATGGTTTATATTTTGAATGTGTGAGACTTGTTTTAAAAAATCCCTTCTTGCCTTTAAGGCTAGAAAGAGAGAATTTTGATGAGATCAAGTAAAAGAAAAATCCCTGAAAATTGTTAGGTTGGGTTTGGCTGCATAAAATGCTATCAGAGTTAGTGCATTTTAAAGTGTCTGAGATTGAAAATGTCTCATCAAAACCCGTTGCACATTCTTTCAGAGCCTGAGGGAGCATCTTAAAAAGTTCTAACTCATTATGCTTTTACTGTGAAGATATTTCCTCTACAGAAGTTTGATTCGATTGAGGGATGGGGGGAGAGATGCATATGCAGATTTTTGTAGGCAATATAATGTCAGTTGTGCTTCGGTTAGTCAGGGTAAATACAACTTGGTATTTGTATTTCATGTGTTTCTCCATTTCTTTCATTGTAGGAAAACCTGTTGAATGCTGTAAAAATGCTTTGGCTATTGGACTTCAATAACTTGATTTTTAAAGCAGGGGTGAAACATGAAGGACACACAGAGCATCCAGGTCATATACACTATTCAACGTGCATCTTTTCAAACAATTTAAATTAGAGTTAGAATTCGAAGAGGCTGCTATTTAGGGTTGCCATATTTTGAAGAGCAAAAAAGAGGACACATTTGCTGACTTCTTCTTTTAACTATGGATTGCTATGGCGACTCTCATTTTACATACACATGAAAAAGAAGACATGTTCTGGAAAAAGAGGTCAAATGGCAGCCCTTTATCGCATATCTCTGAAAAATTGGCAGTTTGATGTGTAAGCACTTTTAGCGTATTTTGCTCAGTGATTAAAGTTTTTCTCGCTACCTGATTATAATAATGTTTTGTGTTAGAATTGTATGGATATTTTGCTCTTATGTGCTTTAAGTAGTAACTATGAAGTAACTCTTAAACAGATACGTTACATTTTTCATTTTTGCTTGCATGTTCAGAATTATTATTTCTTTTCCTAACTTATACCTGATCCTCAATATTTGTCCAAGCGTATCTTGCCTGTCACACTGGTTTAAAATTATGGTGTGTAATGCTACTGCAGCACTACAGTTGACTTTCCCATACTAAGCACTTATTTTAATGAAATACCAGGTCTCCAGAGCACTTCAAATGCTACTGCTGATAAAGGGGGAAATGAGGAGATGCAGTCGAGAAGTGGCAGCTTTATAATATGCAAAAGATTAAAACCCATGATTCCTCAAACTTCCAAGAGCCAATTCACACATTATTCTTTGTATATGCTTTCCAAATGTTGGGATCACATTTACATTTGCTGACCTAGCAAAATGTAATATGCAGACTGATGTCACAGACACGCAAACTGATGTACTAATACAATATCCAGAACACACTGATGTAAAAGAGCAAGGCAAGGTTTGTGGACTGCCTCCATATAACATGCAAAGTGCTCAGTGGGTCGAATTACATGCCCTGCTTCCAATGCGTGCATTTAAAACAGGGATGGAGGGGTGTCTTATGGTCCTCCAGATGTTGTTGGACTCTTAACTCCCATCAGCCCCAGGCAGCATAGTCCTCAGCATATAACAAAACAATAAAAATACAGATTATTTTTTAAAAAATAAAATAAAAAATAGAATAATAATTGAAATACAAAGCATAAGATTCTCACAGCTACTAGTTTCACAATTGCCAGATCACAGTATCCATCAGCCACCAAGGACCTGAGTAAACAAGGTTTTAAAATTGTGTCTAGCCACCTAGTACATGTAATTCAAAACCTGCCTTGGTAAGTGGGCTAAAACTGGGCTACCCAAGCCACAGGTGCTCAAGGAAAGCTGCAGTGAAGTCTTTCTGCATTTGGTTGGGGAAATGGTTTAAAGATTTAGGAATTAGACTAGTACTGCATAGCAATAAACTTATTTACACATCCCTATGCTACCTTCTCAACCGGTACATTTGTAAATAAATAGTATTCTCTCCTCCTAATGTAAATTATGGTAAAGCTAGTCTGAATCTCACACTGCTTGTGAAATGGGGAACATGAAAAATTATTCGGGGGGGGGGGAGAGTACCTCCCATTTCTTTTACAAATCATAGTGTGAAAATTGGATCTCATATGACTCAGTGACGAGCTTCTTCAACCATCTTCTAGCAATCTATCTACAAGCATTTAAGGAATGGAATGGAAAATATGCATAGGAGGCAGCCCTTATGACTGTGCTTTCTTCCATTGTTAGCATGAGCTTAATGAAACGAATATGCTTTGTAGCCATTATCTTTTACAGATATCTTAGTAACTTATCTTGGGACATCTCATTTTCAGTGTTTAATTTTATCTGCTCATTTTATGGGAACACAAAGTGTTCCCATTTTACATTCCTCAACATCATCACATAAAAAGATATGCAAAGGGAACACTGAATGATACTAGGATGCATACATTTCAAATAAGGTCTGCAATAAAGAAAGATAGCACCACTGAATTGTTAGCCAGTTTGAGCAGGCAGCTTATAAAACTCTCACAACCATTTAAGGCACCCTTCCATATGACTAAAATTACAGCCATTTAACAAAATTGGTGAGTCCGATGTAAATATTAGGGGTTGCATTGATTTGACAATGGTGTACAATTAAGGATACTACGTATTGCTCCAGACAAACTATATTCTTCAAAGACAAACTGAGCAATGCATTGAGCATTTTCTTACTGAAATCATATATTCCACTTAATAAATTCTGCTTCAAACATCTAGCCCTTACACAAAGTAAAGCAGGAATTCCCTGTGTGAATTACCTTCTGAAACAGATGGAAATTAGGAGCAATCCATTAATGGTGCTATAGGCCAAACCAAATACCTTGTGCCATCTCAGTCCCTGAATGCTCCTGTAGAATGTCTCATGAGCTGGCAAAACTATGTTCTTGCATAGCAAGAAGGAAAGGGGGTTGTCCAGTTTAGGACAGAAATTCAAAATGAATGTCTTGCTTATCCTATTTTTTCTTTCTTAAAAAAAGAAACTCACTATGAATAAATGGTAGCATCTAACTTTTTCAGAGGTGGAATCTACCTTAGGAGGGAGTGTATAGGATTTACTGGTCAAGCCAGGGATCTATGTCAGGAGCCAGACATTTTGCCTGGGCTGATCAGGGAGGCTGTACAGTGGTACCTCGGGTTACATACGCTTCAGGTTACATACGCTTCAGGTTACAGACTCCGCTAACCCAGAAATAGTGCTTCAGGTTAAGAACTTTGCTTCAGGATAAGAACAGAAATCGTGCTCCAGCGGCGCGGCAGCAGCAGGAGGCCCCATTAGGTAAAGTGGTGCTTCAGGTTAAGCACAGTTTCAGTTTAAGAACGGACCTCCGGAATGAATTAAGTACTTAACCCAAGGTACCACTGTACTCCTAACACTGTTGCCATTCCCATTTTCAGCACTGACTTGAGGCTAGCTCCTATATACAAACATGCATTGTCTTCTTATAGTCTCTCTTTTAGTTTCTTCTCAACCTAAGTGATGTTAACTCCTTCCCTCTCCTGAAACTCCCTCCCAGTTCTGGACTGTATTCTTGGCTTCGGCACTGAGGGTTTTCTTTCCCAACTTTCCCTCTGCTCTTTCCTCATTGGCACAGTGATTCCTCAACAATTTCATCAACATGCTACTATACCTGAAATGATATCTACAATTGAACTAGGGCCTAGTTCAAACCCAGTTTGATTTCAGTCTTGGCCACCAAAATTGGGAGAAAGCTTTCAGGAGATGGAATTTGCAAATAATGAGGGGGCATGTAGGTGGGTTGGAAACCATGCTGCTTATTTCCTCCCTGAGAGGGAGTGCAAGAGCTGCTTGCCATCCACAATTTCCCAAAAAGGTACTGGTAGTGGTGTATAGTACTACTCCCATTGGCTTCTGCATCTATCCCTCTCTTCAGTGCTTACTTCTGGGGGGACGCAGGGGTACACATACCCCTAAACATTTTGTGAATCTAAGTTTGGCCTCATTGAGGGGCAGTATTTCAATATGAATAGGAAAATGAGAGTACCCCTAAACATTTTTTTTTAGGGAAAAAAAAGGACTGCCTCTCCCCCAAAATATTCTTGGATTTCTCATCAAGCTAAAATGCCTCATAATTTCACGACTCTAAATAGGATGGTGAAACAGGAAGGGCCAGGATAAATTGAACACAGTTGCTTGCAGCCATGGTTCTGATGAAAGTTCCCTGTTTCCATGTTACATATTCTATTCTCTGGCTAAAATTGTGAAAATCACACATGCAATGTTACCGCAGCCATTAAAAGAATGGACTGTAGTTCTGGATCCACTGTAATCCAAGCCAGAAACAAAGCTTTCTCAGACAGGACCTACTGATTTCTATGAAGAAAAGAAGTATTCTGATCTGACATGGCAAATATTTGTTTTCTCAGTGCCTCAGATAGTTGCAACTGATTTTGGCTCTTGACTTCATATCCCAAAAGTCATTGAAGTGGAGATAGACATTTCATAATCATCCCCTCCCCTAGGTTGGATTTGAGCCATCCTATTCCACAATGGCAGAGCATTTCAGGCTATCAATGCCTATTTGATATGATATACCACCTCCAGTATCAAGCATGTATGAGTGCCAATTGGTAGGAATCACAAGTGCAGAGAGTGTTGTATATGGGAAGCTTGTAGGCTTCCCCATGGCATCTGGTTGGCCATCGTGAGGACAGAATTGTGGACTAGGTGGGTTTTTATTCCAATTCAGCAGGACTCTTCCTTTGCTCTTATTAAAACAAAATAATTTCTACCTCCACCAGCATTTAGCAGAGTGAAAACCAATAGTTACTTCTATTTCTAAACCAATCCCATCTGCTATTTAGTTTCATTAGAACTGAACAATCTGAAAAGGGAACTTCAGAGCAGCTCCATGGATCCTAGTCACCACTATTGATTTTGCTCTTATTACAGCTATTCCAGATCCAATGGATCACACTGTATAAAGAAATAAGATGAGAGCAAAAACGATCCAGTCGGCAGAGAGTAAGAATTGGTCATCATGGTATGGCCTTGGGCAAATCATTACCTCCCACCATCATTTCCCTATATGTATGATTAGAATAATAACCTACATCTTACAGGGCTGTAGTGTCGGCAAACCAATGAAGATGGTAAAAGCACCCTGCAAATTAAAAGTTGGGAGTAGAAATTAAATCTTTCACTTGAAACACAGTAACCTTAATGTTCATTATGCACAAGAAGCTGGTTCACACTCATTTCATTGTGTTGGCTCGGCAGGATTTGAGGGAGCTAAATGCAAAAATAATGCTGACTCCAATGTCTGAGAAGATAAGACTGAAAATAAATGCATGGAATAGTTTTGGACAAACCTTTACAGACCATGAATGCATTTTAATAGGCTAATTCTGTTAGGCTAACCCTATAGTGGGAGAATGGGGAGAGGGAATAATGAGGCCCTTCTCCCTCTGGCAGTAGTCACAGTCAAAACATAGCTGCTAGCAAGAAATTGAGCAGCCTAGGTAATTGGTATAGGAAGGTCTTCCAGTGCTCATCATTCTCAATAGAGACATTGAGGTGTGTTAAGGACAGGCTAGAGGCTGACAGGGTTACTCTGGGAAGCATGCAATAGCTACCGCTCAGTGGCTGGCTCCTCCAGCAACCCTGGAGGCATGATTATATTCTTTCCAGGCATAATGCTTCTCTCTACTTCCTGGATTCCGCAGGTGCAGCAGCCTGCAGCTCCCCATGGTTTCACAGAGCCTTAATTTAGCTCAATATACATTTGTCCAGATATTTTATAAAAGGCTCTCTTTTTTTCCTCCCTTGGTCACTTAAGGCTCTGTAGATATTGTATTTCAGAAAATCTAATTCTCATGGAAATGTGAAAAACCACAGAAGCTGCATCACCCACAGGTATCTTCGTAGAGCATATAAATGATGCCAAATAAAAACGAAAATAATATCCTTGTTGTTAAACTTTGAAAGAGACATCTAGCAGCCAGACGCCAAATCTGCCTTTTAAAGGAAGTTCACATCATAAAGAGGAACGCAAGAACAGAACGGTGTCTTTGAAAAGACAATCTTATATGTCAAAATGCTGGTGATTAAAAAGAAAGGTAGAAAAAACAACAGCCCTCTCCCAAATATTTCCTGCTGCAAATCCATGCAATGGAGATTTCTTCTCCAAGTGAAAACACCTGTAGGAACTTGGATGGAAGGTAAAAAGAACTTAATTAACATTTGATTGATTTCAGTGTGGATTCATAAGACAAACAATGGAAAACCCTGAAGCAAAGTATATGCCATGTTCAACTGATACACTGGAGAAAGCCCCCTTAGATCCTAACAGGGAAAACCAAACACAATTTGAATCAAAGCATTCTTCTATGCCTTTAAAGCTGACAGTGTTGCCCATTGCATTCTATTATTCGGTAGGCATTTTTAAAGGAAAAAAACTAAATTGGAGTGTTTTAATAAAGACATTCTTGTTTTATGTATTTTGAAGTACTTAAAAAACTGGCTTCAACAGTAGGTGTATTAACTGTGCACCTTAAGTACAACCCAGTCTCTGGAGCTCTCCTTCCTATTCCTTGGTCTAGGGTGGCAAACACTGTGGTAAATCAGAGCTCAGAGCCCTAGAATAGTGTTATATAAGACCCTGCTTAAAATAATACATTATCTATTCTGCTGAACCTTAATTATTGAATTCAGGCAGCTTTGCACAATGTAGGTAATTTCTTACACTTAATTTCTATGAAAGCTTTCTGTGTATGAGACATTTCTCTTTGACTACAGGAGGCCTAATATAAACTTTATATTATAATAATTTTCTTGTCTGATCCAGCAATCTTTCTACCAAGATAGGTCTAAAGATATACCTGTCATTTGGATTAATGGATATTACAAAATGGTCAGCCTTTGGGGTACACTGCAGACCTCTTTTTCAGGTCTGATCCAGCCCAAAGCAGATTGATCCATTTCTACTCCCATTTCTACTCCCATCTAGTCCGATTCTCTATGATATTTCTAGTTTCAAAAATCCACAGGAAACACATTTATTGCACACTGACACCATATGTCTCTGCTGAACCTTTATTATTGAAGTCATGCTTCATGCAACACATGATTTTTAGAGACATTCTTGGTTCAGAGGGCAAGCAGGAATAGCATCAAGCACTATAGTTAATAAAGTGATGCGCCTTGATTAAGCTGTGAAATATCTTGACAATGGTGTCAGAAAAGGATGGCCTCCATGCAGACCAGTATATTTCCTATGGGCTTTTGAAACCCCAATATTGCAGACAACTAGACTAGATGATATTTACTCATATAATTCAGAGTTCCATGGTCTTCTAAGGATTCAGTGTATTCTCTCTTGTGGCATAGTGTGTGTTGTTCATGCTTCTGTGTCCATATGCTGAGTTTAAATCATTATTATCATTCATTGCTTGTTTCTCAAGAATTGAGAGTATATCCTGTAAATTGAGCACACATACAAATATCAAGTGATTTATCTTTTTTTAATCTTTCCTGGACCACTTTCATTCAATAATAATGTCAAAGAACAAATATTGGCTATGTTATAGGCAAATGAATTGTTATTAAAGTTGACTGAGATTTTCAGTGATGCAGTGTCTTTAAATTTTTGTATTTAATTTTTTTTTCATATCCTTTCCCTATAGTTTGTAATAAAATAAAATTAAAATTAACTACTTTTATCGAGGCCTTTTATCAAGAAGTAGTTTGAAACTGTAAGAGCATTTATTTTCCAAATTATAGTGAAATTGGTATCCACTTCTGGGAAGAAAGCATAAAAGCCTATAAAACTCCTATTGTAGCTTGCAAATAGCTATTTGCCTGGTCACCTGCAGTAAGAATCATCACCAAATGAATGAGCAGAAAGGCTTAATTAAACTTAATTAAGGCTGCTGATGTGCCACAAATGACTAACATAGGGATTTAAAGTGTTTGTCTTGATTTTATGGTTATGTTTTCTTGCTCGGTATGTTATGTAGTTGTGATTTAATTTTTTTTTTTTTTTACTATTTTACTTTGTATGCTGACTATTGTTATAGGGTGGCTTATAAACTGAATAAATAAATAGGGGTAGGGGGAACTACTAATTTGTTTGGGAGACTGACCCGCTGACAAGTGAAAATAAAATCTCCTACTGAGTGCTGTATTGACTTAAATTTTAAAACATGTGATCAGTTTGTTCTCTGTCATACTTCTACATGCAAAATCAGTGGCAATACTATTTTTTAGAGGAGATAGATTATTTGTCTACAAGAAACACTTCTATGAATTGTAGTGTGCATAAATGATTTGATAAAAGTTGGTTTATATGTTACCAACTCAACCTGTCAAATCACAGACCAGAATGATATATCACATTATAAATAATCTGGGCATGGATTGTTACTGCACGGTGCCAAGAACATGCTTGCTGCTAAATTAATGTCCTAGGAGTGATGATACTCTACTGTCAATATCCAATAATCATAGCTATTTTACCTTTTCTGTTTCACCAGAGTTCTCAAGTTGTTACTCATTATAGCAAAGCCAAAGAGAGTGATCCCACTTATGCTGAATGACAACAGAGATCCAAATAGCAGGTATCAAAAAATTTAACCAAAGACTACAAATCTTGATGCATTATGAGCAAAACCACTTTTCATCCAAGGATGTCCATAATACTGTTTTACCAGCCATGCCTTTCATGAATGTCTGCTTACTCAATCGTCTTAAAAACAACAACACTTGAATCCCAACTGCTGGTGAGTTTTAAGGCATAGGAACACATTGGTTATTATTTTGCTTGAACATAAATTTCTCTACAGATTTTACTTTTTTCCATTAGTGAGGAAAATAAGTAAGGAATACAGCTGAATGACATTTCATTGGATATTGACATTTTTTAATTGATACATACAAGTGGAACCTACAACAAAATGGAATTCAACATAATGTATTTCCAATAACTTTAGTTTGCTCAATGGAATGATCTCTCCCCCTCCACAGTGCTCTGGGGATTCTCCAGACTGCCCAGAGCAGATCTGGGGGCATGAGGGACATGCAGGGGCATAGAGAGTGGGGGAAGTCCCATTGTGCTAGAAGGAACCCTCATACTGGCTCCTGTTAGCACACCTACTTAGTTAAATTTGGGTTAATATTAACATAGAGCAGAACGCTACTGTTTAGGATTTCAGCTAGCCAGCCAGCCAGCCAGAGATGCCTTCCTCCAGGACAGTCATTTCCTTTCCATACACACCCATTTTTATGGTTTTCTCCACAACAGGCACTCAGTGTTTAGTCCTTTTCTTGTGGGGTTGTGGTTCACTTGTTCTCAGCTCCCCATTTTAGTTACAATCTTGTCAGCTGTCAGTTCTTGTATTTGTTATTATTAGAGTCAAGATCCATTTACTTCTCTATTCTAAACAAATTGGCATGAATAGTGCAGAGAGGAGATGTGCATGCGAGATTTGCATGGTATTTCAGTGTGCACAATAGAACAATTATTCCACCCTTGAAAACCAAATAGCATCCAAATGAAACACAGTGGACTGAAAAGAGAATTCCCATGATTAGATTTTTGCTTCTCAGATGGTCCGAATGGTGGAGGGATATGATGTTTCACAGTTCCTCCTTAACCACACAACTGCCTATGCTTACTCAAAAAGATGTATCAGAGGATTGGGGAACCCCTGCAGGACAGTATAGGAGGTGGGCATGGGTGGCTCCCTCTTCTTCCATGAGCAGCCTTTGCTAAATCAGAGTCACCTCTGCAATCGATCCAACAAAATAGTCTATATTCAAAGGACTAGATGGCTAGAGTGCCAAAAGAGATTTTAGACTTGGTTGTTTCTATGAGCAAATCACCCATTATCCATGGAAAGCTGTTTCTGAAGGTGATTAACAGCAATTTCAAAAGCATTCTGTCAAACAACTGAGGGGGGGGGGTTGTCAACTATGAAACTACAAAACATATACTGGATATGCCTTAGCTCTTGGCAAGCCTAAAACAATCCACTGGATTCACTACTGCATTTCCAACAGCAGATGTGATTGAAAGAAATGATGTTGCGTGGACAGGCGGAGTCCCCAGATCCCGTGCGGTCCCCCCCCCCGTCATGTGGAATAACGACTCAAGACAACGTGCTATGGGATTAAATTGGCCCCAGCTTTATTAAATTTCAAATGTGGGTAGACCTTGGCTCAGGCATTGGGTGTTCTCCCTCCCCAGTCCCCAGCCGGGGACCTAGGAAGCATCAGGGTTATCCAGTGTGTGTGTGTGGGGGGGGGGTGGGCCAGCTCTGGAGAACATATGTTCAAGCAGAGATAGCCGCCCCCGTTACGCCACCGCCGCAGGGGAGAGCAATGATGACCTTTTGGCGTACGGTTAAAGCCTCCCTTCAGAAACCCCTTTAACGGGGAACCCTGGTATCACCGCCACAAAGAGGAAGATGGACTAAAGGATTCCGCCCAAGGCCTGATACCGCCAAAGTTGTGACGTTTTGCTACGGGAAAGGTGAAACCTGCCAATGCAGGGAAATTCCTTTCCGGCCCTTTAACAGCGACCTTAACATAGCAGCGCCCGCATACCTGTGAAGAAAAGCTAACCTGCAAAACCTGTGAAGAAAAGTTAACCTGCAAAATAAGACATTAACTGAGGGTGGGTAGGGTGGGAGAAGCTCTGGAGCCAAGTGAGGATTCCCAGGTAAGATCCTCCCTCTATTGTGTGGGCAGGTAATCCCTCCCCTACCTGGCCTGGTCTCCTTGGCAATGCTTCCCCCAGGTGGGATTGGACAACTGACTGAGGTAGGCAGAGACCTCCAGGTATCCCACCTGAGGGAAGGCAAAGCCAATCCTATGCTGTTGGAGCCGCTCCAGATCTAGGGCTGCGCGCGTCCACACAAAGGGCGCCTCCCGTTTTAGGCAGGGAGCGGTCATTGCTGAAGTTTGTAATCGCCTGGTCCAGATTCAAAATAGAAAATTTCCCAGCCCATGATGCTTGAGTGCCTTGCAAAATTGATCATCATTTCCCTGAGAAGTTATTTTATAGCCTGGAATGTAAAGTGTAGACTGTGCTTTCAGCTTAAGTATTTTCTGTCTAAATGCTGGACACTAATCACAGTAAATCACAGCTGAAGCTAAAGCAGGCCTCTTCAAACAGTGATTTTGAGGAGACCAGGGAATCATGGGTGAAAACTGTTTTTTGTTCTGTCTCAACCAGCCCAAGCTTTCCAAATGTAAAAAATAAAGTGGGCAAAATTTGATTGAGAAGAAAAAAGCACTCCCACTAAATCTGTGGTGTGGAAAACCAGGCAGGTAAACATTACATGGGGTGTGGGGCTTTTGTTCCCAGCAGCTAGATGAAAATTGCATTTTCATTCAACACCTTTGAAATCTTGTTTATCTCTGAGGAAATCACACTAAATCAAATGAGGTGAGGCTATCACATAATAGAAGAGAATGGGCCAAGTCAGGCAGTAATTAAAACATGCCCTGGAAATTTCAGCTTCAGCTTTTCTACTAGAGTTGCTTCTCCCAAACACGATAGGTAGCTTTACGTCTCTTAAGTGCACTGTAATGCCAAATCTTACCTCAATTTTCATATGTGGTGCTATACAGATAAGGAAAGGTGAATCCACAGTAGATAAATAGCTGATAGCCAGAGGTAGATAAATAGCTGATAACCAGAGGCTTTTCTCCTGGGCATGGTTGGCCAATTGGTGCCAAAGAAGGATAGGACTTTCTTTATGTATGCTACTACTGCAGCAAGAATTCTTCTGGCAAAGTATTGGAAGATGCAAGAACTACCTACTCTTGAAGAATGGCAGACAAAGGTGATTGACTTCATGGGACTGGCAGAGATGACCGGCAGAATTCGTGACCAGGGGAAAGAGGCAGTGGAAGAAGACTGGAAGAAATTTAAAATATATCTTAAAAACTGTTGTAAAATTGAGGAGGGTTAAGATGTCAAGGGGTAAGAAGCAGAGAACTACAGTTGTAATTAATAAATTTACGGGAATTTTTTTTTTTTAAAAAAATAATTTTTATTAATTTTACAACATAAACAAAAAACAAACAAACATAACGCGACTTCCCCAAACCTCCCCTTCACTGCATCCTTATTTTAAAATTTTTTTAGCAATCCTTCATCCCTTTTTATATTTAATTCTCTTTAGAGCTTTTTTCTAAATTTCAATTTTTACAGCTGTAATTCTTTATATCTAATCCCTTGACATCTTAACATTCCGAAATTTTGCAACAATTTTTAAGATAGATTTTGAATTTTTTCCAGTCTTCTTCCACTGTCTCTCTCTTCTGGTCACGGATTCTGCCGGTCATCTCTGCCAGTCCCATAAATTCAGTCACCTTGGTCTGCCATTCTTCCAGAGTAGGTACTTCTTTAGTCTTCCAATACTTCGCCAAAAGAATTCTTGCTGCTGTTGTTGCGTACATAAAGAATGTTCTATCTTTCTTTGGAACCGTTTGGCCCACCATGCCCAAGAGAAAAGCCTCTGGTTTCTTTATAAATGTCCACTTAAGGATTTTCTTAATTTCATTATAGATCATTTCCCAGTAGGCCTTAATCTTCGGGCAGGTCCACCAAAGATGATAAAAAGTTCCTTCGCATTCATTACACTTCCAACAATTGTTATTGGGCAAGTGATATATCTTTGCAAGCTTGACTGGGGTCATGTACCACCTATAGATCATTTTCATTATATTCTCTTTCAAGGCACTACATGCCGTAAATTTAATACCTGTGGTCCATAACTGCTCCCAGTCAGCAAACATAATATCATGACCAACATCTTGTGCCCACTTAATCATAGCTGATTTAACCGTTTCATCCTGTGTGTTCCATTTTAGCAGCAAATTATACATTCTAGACAAATTCTTAGTATTGGGTTCTAGCAATTCTGTTTCTAACTTTGACCTCTCCTTCTGAAATCCTAGTTTCCTGTCCTGCTTAAAGGTTTCATTAATCTGGTAATAATGTAACCAGTCTCGGACTTTAGGTTTCAATTTCTCAAAACTCTGTAGTTTCAAGTTTTCACCATCATATTCTATAATTTCACAATATTTTGGCCAATCTGAGTCCATATTGAGTCTTTTTACCGCCTTAGCTTCCATTGGTGACAACCACCTGGGGGTTTTACTCTCTAACAAATCTTTATATCTATTCCATACATTATACAGTGCTTTCCTGACAATATGGTTTTTAAAGTTTCTATGTACCTTTACCTTGTCATACCATAGATATGCATGCCAACCAAAGTTGTTATCATAACCTTCCAGATCCAGAATATCTGTATTCTCAAGAAGTAGCCATGGTTTCAACCAGCAGAAAGCTGCTGCTTCATAGTAAAGTTTTAAGTCCGGCAGGGCAAAGCCCCCTCTATCCTTTGCATCGGTCAAAATCTTAAATTTTATTCTGGGTTTTTTGCCCTGCCAGACAAATTTAGATATATCTTTCTGCCACTTCTTGAAACAATCCATCTTGTCTAAAATTTGCAGTGTCTGGAACAGAAATAACAATCTCGGCAGTACATTCATCTTGATAACAGCAATTCGGCCTAACAAGGAAAGTCTCAGCCTAGACCATATATCGAAATCTTTCTTCACTTCCAACCAACATTTCTCATAATTATCTTTAAATAAGTTCACGTTCTTAGATGTTAAGTTCACCCCCAGATATTTTACTCTTTTTGCAATTTCCAAACCGGTTTCTCTTTGAAAGCTATCTTTTTCCCCCATCGTTAGATTTTTTCCCAAGACTTTTGTCTTTTGTTTGTTTAATTTAAAACCTGCTACTTGACCAAATATTTCAGTTAGTTCCAAAACTCTTTTTGTACTGGCTTCTGGGTGTTGTAGTGTCAAAACTAGATCATCTGCAAATGCTCTTAATTTATATTGTTTAGTTCCGACCTGTATTCCTTTAACCATCTGGTCCCTTCTAATCATGTTCAGGAAAACCTCCAGAACCGATATAAACAATAGTGGGGATATTGGGCATCCCTGTCGTGTCCCTTTCTCTATTGGGATCTCGTCCATAACCATACCATTTACAATTAGTTTGGCCTTTTGCTCAGAATATATTGCACCTATACCATTTTCAAAGTTTTTGCCTACCCCCATCCCTTGGAGATTCCTCTTCATAAAACTCCAACAAATGTTGTCAAAGGCTTTCTCTGCGTCCACAAAAATCAAAACTGCCTTTCTATTTATGTCAGTTTCCAGAAGTTCTAAAATGTCTATAATGTTCCTCACATTGTCTGACAATTGTCTACCTGGTAGAAAGCCTGTTTGGTCCCCATGAATCTCCTCCAACAAAACTTTTTAAAATCTTTTTGCTAAAATATCTGCAAAAATTTTATAATCCACATTCAAAAGTGATATAGGGCGGTAGTTCTTAACCTGATGTTTCTCAGTTTCTGTCTTCGGTATAAGTGAGATGAATGCTTCCTTCCACGATTCGGGAGCCTTTTTCCCCTCCAAGATTTGGTTACTAACTTCTTTCAATGGTTATACTAGCCATTCCTTCAGTGCTTTATAGTATTTCGCAGTTAGTCCATCTGGTCCTGGTGATTTCCCTAGTTGCATATTCTGGATGGCACTCTCTATTTCTTGGTCTGTAATTTTCTCATTCAAACTCCTTCTATTTTTTTCCGAAATTTTTGGTAAGCCGTATTTTCCAATAAATTCTTCTATCTGTTGTTCACTTTTTGGCCCTTGTTTGTACAGTTTCTTAAAAAAACTTTGAAAACAATTACTTATCTCATTTGGTTTATTAATAAGCTTCCCGTCTACTTCGAGTGATGTCACCGTGTTTAGCTTTTGTCTCTTTTTCAATTGCCATGACAGTAGCTTCCCACATTTATCTGCTGACTCAAATGTCTTTTGCTTCATTTGTTTTATTTTCCATTCTATTTCCTGATTCATCAGTTCCATATATTGTGTTTGATGAAACTTTATTTCTAATTTACGGGAATTTAATGAAGGGAACTAAATGGATAAATTGACTAAAGGGTTGCTAAAAAATTTTAAAATAAGGATGCAGCGAAAGGGAGGTAAGGGGAAGTCGATTGAAAGAAGGTACAAGAAAATAAGATTATGAATTTATTTATGTTTGATTTGTTTATGTTTATGTTTGTTTGTATTTCGTGATGTGTTTATCTTTTAATTATGTGTTTTAAAAATTGAATAAAAATTATTATAAAAAAAAAGATAAATAGCTGATAGCTGATATTGTGAGTTACTTTTTTACCAAAGTAAGTCCTCAATAAATTTAACTTATTATTATTACTATAGATCATGTACTGGAAGAACCCTTCTCTATGGAACATGCTGCTTCTCCAAAGAGCTGATGACTCCTAACCCCTACATTTTTTGTCCCCATAATGTGTCCTGTCTGTAAACCTTAGAGGAAAAAACCTTTTAGAAAATGATGTAAAAATATGTAAAATATTTGCCCACAAAGCATCCATAGACAAACAATGCAAAAATCAACAAATATTTTATAAGAAATTACAGTGGTACCTTACAAACACCTTCAGGTTACAGACTCCGCTAACCTGGAAGTAGTACCTCGGGTTAAGAACTTTAACTCAGGATGAGAACAGAAATCATGTGGCGGTGGCACAGCAGCAGCAGGAGGCCCCATTAGCTAAAGTGGTGCTTCAGGTTAAGAACAGTTTCAGGTTAAGAACGGACCACTGGAACGAATTAAGTTCGTAACCAGAGGTACCACTGTATATGATAGCTAAGAATGTGCAGATAGCTAAGAAAATAGAGCAGAAACTTTAATGACCTGAACAGAGCCAGGATTTCTCCTTTATTCCTGGAAAGGAAATACTTCACTAAGCAGAATAATAATAAAGATGAAGCCAATAGAGTATCATGATTCATCACTATAGCACTACACCTCACACTGCTATAATTCATGAGCTATAACATAGCTCCCTTGACCCTTTCAGCAGTTCAGCTGTAAATCCCTATTGATAACAATTGTAAACCTGTGCTGTAGGCAAAAAACTGTTGTATGAAAATTCAGTACCATTTCCTTGCACGTCTTTTGGTTGTCGAATAAATTATTTCATAGGCGAGTGATGTTACTGTTACAGCCTGTAAACACACAATTTGTTTCTTAAATGTCTGTTCTTATGTCTCATTGTGACAAGAATGAAATAACTGGTCAGGATAAGCCACAGAGACCACCATACTTAGATAATATCAGTGTCTGAATTTCTGTGACAAGATCATTTCAGCACAAACTAGATGAATGGAAATTGCCATTATCACCAGATATGTCTTTTTAAGGATTATACAAAGCCCTGAGAAGAAACAGAATTAAACAAAGATGGGGCAAAACAATAAATCATAATCTACTCACTACTATAAAGACTCATTGTCTCAGGTGGCAAATTGGGAACATAAAATGAGCCTGCTGGATCAGACCAATGACCCAGCCTATTCTCACAGTAGCCAGTGGTAAGCAGACATGGGAAGGGCAGCAGAATGCCTGCATGTGCCCTGAGATTTGGCATCAAGTTAAACCTCAAAAACTGTGGCAACCTCCCTGTACTACGCGTCTCCATCCCACTGTACAATGAGTAGCCACAGACTGGCCTAGAACCTCTTCTGCCTATCCGCCCCAAACCCACACCATGGCACACCTCCTGAATCTATGGCTGTGCTGAAAACATCTCCTGCACTTTTCAAGCATTCTTCAATCAGTCTTAGATAAGAAATTGCATTTGAAAAAATATGGTGTGTGTGTGTGTGTGTGTGTGTGTGTGTGTGTGTGTGTTGGCCTTGCTTATAAGGTGCCAAATGTTATACATGAGGATCTTCCCTTTCATTCTTCAAATCATTTCTCCAGTGGTTTGCAGTCTTCCTGGCTGCCCACAATTTCTGAAAAAGCCCATGTCATCTTGAGCTGGGCTGCGCTATGAGCACGGGAAGGAAAAGAGGTTGCTTACCATGTGCTTCACAGCTCTTCATGGATTGTTTGATTTTTATTCGTGGTTTGTTTGATTTTTAAAGTGAAGGTTTTTCTTTTTTTTACTTTTAAAGATGTGTTTCTTAAAGGCAAAAAGTGTAAAATGGTAAGAGGTAAGACTTCCTTTAAACAAAATATGAAGTGCTGACTGGCTGGCTTCCCATGCAACAATTAAAGCTCAGGGGAAGGTGTCATGCCATGAGGTAAATTATTGCATTTCCTCCACAGATCAGTAGCTGTAAGCAGCTGGAGAGGCTGTTCAATATAAGGGGGGGGGGTCACAGACACCACCCTTAGACAATATGCAACAATAAATTAAGCTCAATCTAACATCCACTGAAGAGGAAGAAACATGGAAGCCTCTTTTTCAGTAAAGGACAACCTTGAAAGAAATTAGGGAACAAATTTTAGCACAGCACTACCACAGTGCCTAGATCCTATCATCAGTAGCTGTCTGGCCAGTGCCCTGCCAGGCCACAGAGCACCACTTCTTCTTTTTGCCTGAACATTTCCAAAGCAACAACAACAACAGTAGGGGCAGTATCTGCTCCTTTGATCACCTCCAGCCTGAGCACAAGATTGGCCAGAGGTCACACAAGACAGAGGACAGAAAGTAGTTATGTCCTACACAGGATATCAGTTCTAGATTTAAACTTATTTCTAAAGGAGAAGTGAAGCTGGAACACACAGCAATTGATCCTATGTCTACTGAGGTCAATTGAAGGATGCTCTATGACTTCAATGGCCCTTAAAGTGGACCAGAATGTACAATTCATAGCAATTACTCTTCAAAAGGGATCTCTTGCCAGTTCAGTCTTCTTCTCTGTCAGTCTTAGCCACTGAAGGTGTCCTTTGTGTATACAGAAAGATATCATTTCTATCTTATTGCCTAATGGTGAAAGGATATAAAAAACATTTACAGAACCACTGTGGCATGAAGAAAACCTTTTGTTCTTATGTATTTCTTTGCAATTCTCCACACATCTATTCCCAGTCTATAAATATGCCACCCCTTCAACTATTTCATCTCACCAGCTGTGCGTAGACTTTTTAAAATTTTATTTTGCCCTTCACACAAATACATATTACATTCATTATTTGAAAGGAGATACCAGCAAACCACCAAGGCTGTTGTCTGCCTGGGTTCTATGTGGTGAAAGAGCAGTGGATTTTTTTCACCAAGTACAGTTAAAAGTGACTGAATCCACTGAACATATATATTAAGGGTGGTTGAGTGGTTAATGTGCACAACACTGGCCATTGTACACATTCACCAGGCCTTGAAGAGGAAACTGCACATTTCCTGGTCTATATATATAACCTTCAAGAGGACTTGGGAAATGTGCACATAATGACTGAATCAGGATTGTGCTAATGGGAGGGAATAAAACTCTCATCTCCCTGAAATCTCTCTTGTGCTGATCAGTTGACTGGGGAACATATGAAAGGGTGAAAAGGAACCTAGATTGCAGTGAAAAGTTCATCTTTATCTGGAGCTCCTCCTTCTTCCCCCTGCTTGGCTGACTGGTGGGAGGATATGCTGTGAGCCATGTAAGATTAGGCAGCAAACCAGAAGTAGCCCAGAGGGTCCAGACTGGAGACTTCTGATCAACAAACAGAAAAAAGGCATCTTTATTGGAGTCTACACATACTGACCTCAGAATGTGCATATGACCTGGAGCATGTACAAAATGCAGTTGAGATATGTATATGCCCAAATGCCTCTTGGGGATTTCCCACATTGGCAAGAAAATGGACAAAATTCAGCCAAGAAATATCCCCCAAAGTCATAATCCTTCTTCATGGAAGGATGACATGTACATTATCCATGAGACTTAGTGAATGTGCACTGTGGTTGGTTGTTATACACATTAGCCACTTGACTTACATTTCCCTTAATGTATACAAGGACTTGTGTTTAGACCAGGGGTTGCCAACCTGGTCCCTACCACCCACTAGTGGGTGTTTCAGGATTCTAGGTGGGCGGCAGGAGGTTCTACGGCACAAGCTGAATCCTCCTTCCATCGAGCATTGGTGGGCAGTAAGAAAATCTTACCATCAAGAAAGATGCATTAGTGGGTGGTAGGTATAAAAAGGTTGACTACCCCTGGTTTAGACCGTGTTCGTATATGACACTATCTTTATAGAAGACCCAGCTTCAGCATCAAATAAGGTACTTGCCCTGTCATTGCAGACAATGGGAGAGTTGTGCTTTCTGTATTGCTGAATCATGTCCAGAGTGCTCATGCATTAGCTGAACATTGTTCTCTCTATCTGGAAATCCATCTTACTCTTTGTCATTTGGCAACAGTCCCAACAGAGTCATACTTATTCAAGCAACAACTCAGGTCAGGTACACGCTTTTCTGGTCAAGAAATGTTTGAAACAACAACAACGTGGCTTTATTGTTACAAATCTATCCCTTAATTGTGAACTTTCATAGTGACCTCAAACTAGGTGAGCTTTTGTCGGTTCTCTCGGGTTGAAATTTCCCTTGTGATCTAACTTGAGAGAGAACTTGCATTCTGAATTGATCTCTCTTCCACCTCAGTTCATTCTCAAGCTCTAAAATTAGCTGCTGCTTCTTTTTTATAATGTCCCTTTTCATCACAGATACCTCATTCAGTTTTAAAGCATGGAGAGAAAAAATCAATATCTAGAAGTCTAGAAAGTCAAACTTATCACCTTCCATGCTGGAAACAAAAGTTTAAAATAGACTGCCATAGTGCTGCACAATGTAAGCTACCACTAATCCGCCAACAGATTTTCAAGGGCAATAAATTTCATTGTCTATTACCTACACAAAAGAAGAGCAAAACTTCTGAGATAATATGCATTGCAACATTTCTGCCAAGAGACATTTTCTGTTCTAGCACAAATATCCAACAACAGCAGATGGATCTAAATGAAAAGGCAACAGCTAATTAAGTAAGTTGCTTTTCTTATCAGGTGAGTATTATAGATCTGGACAATTTTATGTTCTCCATTACCATTTTTTAAAAAACAGTATAAATTATGAATCAGGAAATCTTCCAAAGCAACAAGCAAATAAGCCTACTGCTGGAAAACAGCAAACAAGCTGACCTATTCACTAGTTCAGGTTGAAATGCACATACTTTAACCAGGTCTAGGGGTAAAGTGATTATTCACTTTTCTTCGCTGACACAATGCAGACTAATTCTGGTATTACATTATTTATGCATGCATCCTTAAGACCTTGATAAATGCAAGGAAATCTATCTTAAGAATGGCTACAAGCATCTGTTTTACTGCAAAGACATGTGCTTGACGGACCAGCTTTTGGTCTTTTGCCAGTTAATATTTCTTTGCTGCAAAGCAGCAGTCCTTGCAACTTTTCAAATACAATTTTTAATTTTCCGATAATCATGTTACTGCTGAGAGATAAAGCAGACAATAAGACTGAAATTATAACACACACAGGCATTACAGTGAATTAACAAACACACATTTGTTATAATTCCAGGGTAATTTAATAGTTTTGCCCAGGGTTAATACTTCAAGATATGCTATTAGCCTGTCTCTGAATTTTAATCCATAGCCTACCTCTATTACATTTGAAACTTTCCAGATACTGATTGGTAGGGATTGCATTTTTAAAGCTGACTTTTATATATTCTTTTGACACCTGAAGACACATGTATTTACATGCTTATAGGCTTCAAGTTACTCACATGCCTATTTTCTGACAAAGGTATGGTCTTGGCCTCCTGGCTTTTAAGGAGAGATAATGCTAAAACAGAATAGATTAGTCTGCCAGCATAAGCTGCAGAGCACTATGATAAAAATGAGAACAAATCCAAGCCTTTCTGGCTGTCTTAGATCAAAACCTTTGGACTCTAGTCAGTGGCTGCTTCACATGCCAGGAAAGCAGTAGCTAAGTTCACACATATGATGGTTTGTAAAATGTATTTGAGAAGGAAAACATAAATAGTAAAAGAGAGAGAGAGAGAGAGAGAGAGAGAGAGAGAGAGAGAAAAGCAGCAGAAACAAAAAGTCTGTCAGAGTCTGTCCATCTGTGAAAATATTTTCAGGGAAAGGGTACTTCTGAGTTGAGAAAGACCAGAATACAATTTTATATCGGTAAAGAGTTCCTATGACCATTATTCCAGTGGCACAGAAAGGTGCCATTTTGGTCCCTTATAGACTCTTGTAGTGTTCTGGTGCTGTTTTCTGTTACTTAAGGGAATTAGCAATTTTGTTGAATATGCAGTGATCAGAAAGTCCCGGCAACAAAAACAAGAAACAAGAAAAATGGGCCAGTGATTTGGCAAGTGTAGCCAAACAGATCTTTCAAAGAGGAAATCGGATGTTCCATGCACACAGTCTGAGGCTCCAGGCAAATACTATGTCCTCAGGACTCAATAGCCTTTATTAAGGCAATAATAAAGTAAGCCTTGTTTTGACACTGCAGCTGGTGAAATCTCTTCAAGTTGCCATCCTCCAAAATTCTCTCTCCACCACTTCCCTTTAGTATTTGAGATGACCTGGAAATAACCCTGCTATGAGCAACAGGACTGCATATTAAAGGTCAAACTGAATATGAAATCCAATTGGTTGCAGCTATTTATAAATTACCATGATAAGAAATATTTTTCATTATGCTGTAATTTGCAGTCTTGCATGTGAATAGGAAAGAAGGGGATTTATTATAGCCCATATTCCAAACCTGAAGAGACAATAATTTTGGTGTGTGCATATATAAGTATTTGTTTTTAAAGAGTTAGATCTAGATTTAGTTAAGCTTAGAGCAAACCCATCAAAATCAATTGAACTTAAGTTAGTAATGGCTAACCAAATCTCACTGATTTCAATGACTTATTCTAAACATTTTGAACTCTCTGCCCACATATAAATGTACAGTTCATATGACTGGAATCTGCACAGGCAAATATGCCACTTACTTTCTGACTCATTTTAGTTATTTAAAATATTTATATCTGCCTTTCTGCCTGGCAGGAGGCCTCCAAAGCAGTTGAAACTATGGAAGAATGAATATATAACAGCACAGCACATAATAAGATTCTTTTTTAGAGGCAGTGGAAAATTGCACACACTTTTAGGGGGTGATAATGGACATTATCCATCACCAAGCGGTAGATATCACCGCTGATATTGCTGTTTCAAAAGAAATGGGAAGGGTTGCTATTTTCCCCATAATGTCTCTTAAGAACTTAAAACCAGCCCTAATGGATCAGGCCAGTGGCCCATCTAGCTCAGCATCCTGTTTTCAAAGTGGTCAACCAGCTGCCCATGGGATGCCAACAAGCAGGACCCGACTGAAAGAGCACCCTCTCCTTCTGCTGTTTCCAGCAGCTGGTATTCAGAGGCATAAAGCCTCCAATTGTGGAGCCCACCCATCATGGTTAGTAGCCACTGACAGCCTTATCCTCCATGCATTTGTCTAACCCTCGTTGAAAGCCAATCAGGTGGCCATCGCTGCCTCTTGTGAGAGCTAATTCCATAGTTTAACTATGCACTGCATTCATTTGTCTGTCCCAAATCTTCCAACATTCAGCTTCAGTGGATCTCTACAAGTTCTAATGTTATGAGAGAGGGATAAAAACAAAAACAAAACTTTTCTCTGTCCACTTTCTCCATGCCATGCATAATTTTATATACTCATCTCTTGCCTTTTCTCTAAACTAAAAGCCCCAAATGCTGTAACCTTTCCTCGTAGAAGTGTTTTTCTGCATCGCCTAGAATTGATTCTATGTCATGAAAGCATTAGGTGATTTCAGTGGGGTTGCTATCAGCATGAGGGAGCCAGGTATGTATGTGAGAATGAGGTTTGTCCCCTGCCCTTGAAATTCACAGCACCACGGAAATGCAAAAGATGTAAGGAAATGTCATTCTCTTCTGTTTTGACAAAATTTGGACCAGCACCAGAAGATCAGCCCATTCCTGGTCTGTTTACATGCATGTTTTGGATCTTGTCACCTGGAAGTAGCCATTATTACATCAGGCTGCAGCAGAAAAGGGAAGAGAAGGGAATGAAGCCTACTCTGCTGGTATAGCAACTTTGGGTGCTTCCCCTCTGGTTCCTTTCCCACCCTAGCTGGTCATTAAAAGAACTTGTATCTAAGATACTGTATTGTTCATGGGTTTGCTTATTTCATTCTCCCTCCCAATCCATTTTCCTTTTGTGTTGTGTCCTTTTAAGTTCCTGACCCAACAACAGCTAGGCCATATTGTGTCACACACTAGTCTTGTTGTAAATACAGACTACAGTGTGAAATATCTATTAATCCAAGAACCAACTGAGCTAGCAGCAGAAGGGGTGACTGAAATGCCCTGTCATCATTGCCATCTTCAGCTGCTGCTATTTTATCAGCTGGGGCATGGGCCCTCCTCCACTTACAGAGGCTGTTAGAACCAAGTGCTCTGTGAACATGGTACCAGTAAGACAAGCTGGCACCATGCTTGCTACCTTCTCTGGACTCTGGCTATATCAAGACCACATATTTCAAAATACATGGTAGAAAATTCAGAGACTGGTTGTTGTTGTTGTTAATAATAGTTACTTTATTTCCTCTTAGTTGTTTGTTTGTTTGTTTGTGGATGGGAGGAAGGGAGATGTAAGACAGCTTTTGCTGTAAGAGCTGTATTTTGGCATAGGGTAGTCACAGAGATAAGAAAATGGAGGAAAAGAACCATTGTGCACAACCTACAGTTAGTTAAAATAATTTGCTATTTCTTATTTATCTGCCTTAATTCCCCCAAAGTAGCCAAACAATAGGTAGATTGTAAACCCTTTGGATAAAGAAATGGGCAGCGAAGAAGCTTCTCTAATATTCCGTGAACAGTATATAATAAAAAAAGTATATAATGAAGTATTACTTACAATATGAGCTCATTTCTCCCATCTGAGCACTTTGTGGGCAAATCTTTTTACCATGCCATGGAACAGATAAAGGTGCTTCATAGGTACCTCCAATTGGCCACCATCACCTAAACTACTGCTCAGTTTTGCATATTTACATCCCATTAAATGCAATGTAATTCAAGTTTCTTTAATTAGTTACAGAGGGGGGAAATCCTGCATTAATGGAATTACCGCTTAATAATATTCCCTGTTGCTTATATTTATATAAAAGATGAAGCTGACTTTGTTCATTTGACTTTGCTTATACTATCCTACAGGATAATCAGTGTCAACATTTTCTTTCTTTTTATATAGAAAAGCTTATTTTTAAAATTATTTGCCACCTTTCCCACCTTTCTTGAAGCATTTATAGATTATACTAAGTTGCACTAGTGGAGAGATAATGGGAAATGAAAACAAGCAGATGCAATTTTGCTACCTACATAATTAATTGCAAACATCATAGTTCAGCTGTACATAGTCTAAAGCTGCCAAAATCTGTAGTCTTTGTGCTGCTGTTATTCTAATGTTGCAGGTCAGAAAACAGAAAACAGCTGTTCAATATCTGAGGATTTTGCTAAATAATGCAAGACTGAACAAACAATGGGTTATTCTGAAGCAGTGTCAGAAAAAAAAAGAACTAGATGGGGAAATCATTATTTTCAAAATCCTGTTTTTATGGATTAATGGTGCATGCTATGTCATGAGTCACTTGGGGGCGGGAGTTGCTTAGTTAATAGTATAAGACACGTACTGCTATTTTTTCCTATAGAATCCCTTCACACATTTTTCTACAAGGGATATACAAAAGGTTGACCATTAATCATCTTAATATATTATTGAGGGTATAACAAATTTTATGAGATTCAGGTAGGTAGACGTGTTGGTCTGACGCAGTAGAAAAAAAAATATATATATATATATATATATATATATATAATAAAAAAATTGTCCAGTAGCACTTTAGAGACCAACTAAGTTTGTTCTTGGTATGAGCTTTCATAACTGAAGAAGTGTGCATGCACATGAAAGCTCATACCAAGAACAAACTTAGTTGGTCTCTAAGGTGCTACTGGACAATTATATATATATATATATTTCTAAATTTTATAAGGTTGTACACATTTCACAAGTAATATCACAAGCAGTTGTTAGTAATATATACCAAAGATTACATTCAAAAAGATATTTTGTTTAGATGATGCTTGGCATCTTCCACAATAGTGTCTTGCATATTTATAATTCCACCACATACCCAAAATGTGATTTACTCTTCATTGATCATTTTACTAAGGCTTTTAGTGTGCTTCTAATGCTACTGCTTGGTTATCCATGATACGGGAAATACTTCAAGCAGATTTATATATTTATTGTATTTATATATTGCCTTTCTTCTCAAAGGAGCACAGGGTGATGTTATAACAAAACAGCTGACAGCTAAATGTTAACACCAAGTTAGGCAAGCATACAGTGGTACCTCTGGTTACATACTTAATTCACTCCGGAGGTCCGTTCTTAACCTGAAACTGTTCTTAACCTGAAGCACCACTTTAGCTAATGGGGCCTCCTGCTGCCGCCACGCAATTTCTGAAGCAAAGTTCTTAACCCAAGGTACTATTTCTGAGTTAGCGGACTCTGTAACCTGAAGCGTATGTAACCTGAAACGTATGTAACCCGAGGTACCACTATATCTCCAAAGGAAAGGATTTCCACAATGGAGGTGTCACAATGGAGAATTCCTTGTGCTGCATTATTGCACAACAGAACCTAGCCAATGGCATTTTTAAGGCATTTGCCTAATTTGCAGTTTCCAATGTTATATGCAGATCACATGATAGTTGTCAAGTGGATTGTGCACTTTCCCCAAATGTTGCAATGCACATTTGGTTCAACACTATGCAACCACAATACAAAAAAGTGCATTTTATGGAGAAATGTATAGAGCAACATGTGTCTGGAGGGAGGTAATGCATTGAAATCATGAATAAATGCATATTTTATGTACAGAACTTGTATCTTAGGTGAAAGTGCATGCAAAAATGCATACAATTTTTATGTGTATGTTTTAAAGTCTGAAGAAAATGGGACAGAAGACATCAAGATTTAATACATCTGAAACTGACATGGAACTGAAAAATGCTGATCCATCCATCTTTACTTGCAAGTACTTGTGCAAAAGTCTCAAGACTTAGACTGAAATCCTTCTCATGTTTCCAAATTAGCATTGAGAGAGTTGGAAATTTCATTGTGTTTTCCCAACGGCTTGCAAAAAAAATTACACAGAAACTAGTAAGTTCAATACCACAGCTTGCTAGTTCTACACAGTAGACATAATTTAATAAACAAACAATGGGATAACTTAATCCTTCACAGTTGTTTTAGCACTTTAAGTGTAATTTTCCATCCCCTTTTCCCCAGCTGACAGAACACTTTGGAAAAACTCTCACTGCCTTACTAACCAAATCATTCCACTCCTTAGGTTGATATCCAACATTAGTCATACATTGTAAGCCACTGGGGGTTATCCAAGGCTCCGACTCCACACGAAGACAGAGGAATACCATTGGGTGATAGAGAAAAGGCAGAAGTGTTCAACGCCTACATTTCTAAAAGGAAAACAGTGCCCAACCTGGTTTGTAATGAATAAATGATGCAAGAAGAGAGTTACAGCCCAAGATAGGAAAAGAGGTGATAAGGCAACATCTAGCTACTTTAAATTAAATCTCCAGGGCCTGGTGTGCTGCTACTCAAGGCTACTAAATAGCTTCCAGATGTCATCTCAGAGCTTCTGTCTATAATCTTTGAGAATTCTTGGAGAACAGGTGAGGTCCCTGCAGACTGGAGGTGAGCAAATGTTGTCCTCATCTTCAAAAGGCGGGGCGGGGGGAGAGAATACCCTGGTAACTATTGACCAGTAAGCTTGATGTTGATACCAGAAAAGGTCCCACAACAGATAATTAAACAGTTGGTCTGTGAACACTTAGAAAAGGATGCTGTGTTTACTAAGACCCAGCATGGTTTTTTCCAAAACAAATCATTGCCAAACAAATATAATTTCAGTTTTGTACCCACTTAGCTGGGAGTAAGCCCCGCTGAATTAAATGTGGTTCTGAATTAACATGTGTACCATTAGTGTTATGACAGCTAAGTTCCAATCCTGATGAAACCTCACAAGACTGGAGGTCAGTCCTCACTTTCTCACCCCTTATTTACTTGAATTTATTTATATCCTGTTGTTCTTCCCAAGGAGGTCAGAGTGGTATACAATAAGAACAGTAAAAAGCAATACAATATAGCAGTCAATATGAAACAACAGGAGATAACACAACAGCCAAATGTATCAACAATGAGATGGCTGGCTGAGAGTTTGGATATTGCCATAGGAGCAGGAAGATCAAATCACACACTTCGGAAGGATCTGTATTTAGTTTTAAATGACTTAAAATCTTAAACCACCAACTCAATGATTCAGCTAATGCTGTGTACTCTTTGTGGGAATACTCTCAAAGAGCCAGAGGATTGTGCAAGCGCAAAATTTACCTCCTCACCGGCACTTTCAGATAAGAACATATTTAGCAAATGTTGCACTGGCTTTCTCTTAGTTTCCAGAGGCAATTACGCAGTAAGCTGCCTTATGCTGACGCAGGCCAGCGGTCGATCTACCTCAGTATTATCTATGACTGGTTGTGAATTGTCAGGGTGTCAGACAACAAGTCTTTCCTAGCCCTACCTAGAAATGCCATCAGGGAACGAAGTGTAGGCAAAGCAGATGCTCTCACACTGAGTCATGGCCCTGTCTCCTGTTTATTGTAGAATTTGTTGTTTCCAGCTTATAAAACACCAACAATACACTACGGGTGGACAGAGGCAAGGGAGCTTCTGTCCTCCCCATCCCTCCTCCCTTTCGGGAAGTTCTTTTCCAGAGCATACAAGATTTATGCTCATAGTGGCTTAAACACTGAGTACTTGGTATCTAAACAATATGATAGCAGTACTGGATGACAACCCCAACAACACATTTCTTAAACTGTTACTTAAAAAAATAATAATCTCAGTATTATTCTAATAGTTTTCTTGAACTGGCTAGCCCAGGCATAAGGGCGCATTTATAACACAGCAGTAGCTAATGTGATATCTTAGCCAACTTGATGCCCTCCAGCTGCTGTCGAACTACAACTCCCATCAGCCCCAGCCAGCATGTCCAATGATCAACAGTTGCTTTGATTTGATATTTGTATTCCACTTTTCCGACAACAAATGTTGAGCTCAAACTGGCTCACAGTAATCACAATAGCATTAGAATGGGGGACCAATGTAAACAACCATAATATCAAACACACTAAAGCAAATAACAACAATAAAATCAACAGTAAAATCTCAATAACTCAAAATATCAGAAAGAGCTGCTGATCACCAGCCTTGTGCCAGATGACATTCTCTCTCTGGGAAGGGGCTTATTTGCTCAATACAGCAGGTAGCACACCCCCAGGCAATAACATCTTTCATAGTTTTTAAATGTGACTTCTTTTTCACCCTGCTGCCAATCTTTTTGATCTGAGCCGAAGGCTGGGCCCAGTCTATCTCTGCTTTCAGGCTCTACTCCAGCTCACACCTGATGGGAGTTGTAGTAGACAACCCGCTGGATGGCAACAAGTTGGCTACCGTGGCCCTAAACATAGCAAAAGGTGGTGGTGGGAAACTGCACAGCTCTGTCCAATGCTCCCCGCCCCCTAGAAAAAACAGGTGCTAGTACTCCCCATAAAGTTGTTACAGTAAGTGCCACACTTTTTAACAACAACAAAAAGGAGGTTCCAGTACTACATACTATTGAAAAAAAGCACTGAAAGTGAAAAAAAGCACTGAAAGTGAAAAAAAAGCACTGAAAAAAAAAAAGCACTGAAAGTGAAAAAAAGCACTGAAAGTGAAAAAAAGCACTGGCTCTATCCAACTCATTTGTTCTGAAACTAAAAGACTTCTGTTGGTACAACACTATATGAACTTCCTAGGAGTAAGCCCCATTGAACTGAGCAAGACTTACAGGTGAGTAGACATGTTTAACATTTCACCATAAGTCTTGAAAGAAACTACAGATCTACACTTGAAATAGAAATACGGATCTATGAAACAAATCTAGGACTATGAAAAGCATTTCAGATTAGACTATGATGTTCCAATAAGGTGTCCTCCAGATAATTTGGTCTACAACTTGTTCATTGCTGATCGTGGGTCAGGGAGGAGAGTATTACATTAGTACAGTGGTACCTCGGGTTACATACGCTTCAGGTTACATACGCTTCAGGTTACAGACTCCGCTAACCCAGAAATAGTGTTTCAGGTTAAGAACTTTGCTTCAGGATGAGAACAGAAATCGGGCTCCGACGGCGCGGCAGCAGCAGGAGGCCCCATTAGCTAAAGTGGTGCTTCAGGTTAAGAACAGTTTCAGGTTAAGAATGAACCTCCGGAACGAATTAAGTACTTAACCCGAGGTACCACTGTAACTCCTAGGGTAGAACCGCTTATCCAATGGTAACAACTTCTGAACTTCTTTGTAATTATCTCTGTAGAGATACAACTGTATCATTTGTAGCTGCAAATGTTACTCTCTTCACTCCATTTCCTAGCAGTTGTGGGAGTGTAGCAAAGATTCATGCACATATGTCAGAAAGCTACAAATGAACAGCCTCCCTCACAATTAGAGATGCTACTAAAAATAGCCACTATGCGGAAAGAGGTCATGCAATTCTGCCATGAGCCTAATAAGTCTCGTGCTGTGCCACACAGAGGCAAGAAATAATGCAAGTGTGTCAGTGCTTAATAGCTAGTTCTGCACCAGTGCTGTGGATGGATGGGATCTCTACTTTTGTTGGGTCCCTTCCCCCCCCCCAGTTTAGTTAACTCACAACCCAAATTGTTTGTGTTAGAATTAATAGCAAGGGTAGGGATCCTTTCTCAGCTCAAGGACTGCAGACGCTTGTGGGTAACCTGTGAGAAGTTACATATCAGTGGTTGGTGCAGCCAAAGGCAAAATGTGTGGCACAAAGGGAATGACTCTTGCCTTTGTACCGTGGACTACATTCCAGCTATGCAAGTCTGCATACACACCCAAATAAATATCTCTCCATCCAAGCAACCAAGAAGCATCATCACAGTTCAAAGACACATTCCAGCCAAGCAACAGAGTGTGGAACAAGGCCAGTGATATGTCTGAGGAAGAGGCCTGCAGATTCACATTCAGCCCCTGGGGTAGAGGACCTACCCTGGCTCACAGGATGGCCCTGCAAAATTATAATGTTGCAGTTTGAAACATAGGCACCAACTCACGGAGCTGAGGACACCTCAGCCCCCTCCCAAGTAAGTTGGGACAGGGCTGAGCGCCTCATTCTTGAGGGGCTGGGCCTCTCCAAGCCTCCCTGCAACAGTGGTGGACCACGCTGGACCTCCCTGCTGTGGCAGGTGGTGTTGCTGGGCCTTGCTGCAGCATTGGGAGGCATTGTTGGGCCTCCCTGTGGCAGTTGTGAGCTTCACCATGCCTCACTGGGCCTTGTTAGGCCTCGCCACAATGGCAGCAGGTCTCGGTGGGCCTTGCAGCCTCATCACACATGCATGGCAGTCTCCCTGCCCCCAGTGTTGGGTGGGACTCAGCATGCCTTGTTTGAGGATAAATATAACATCTATATCTAACAAATGACTTCAGCTTTTTCAGTCACCAGGAGTAATCTGAAATCTATCACATAAACAGAAGTTAAACATGTTTGACCTTCTGGCTACTCTCCCTTGATGGCTATTGCTCTGCCTCCAGTGTCAGAGGCAGTTGCCTTCTGAATACCATTTGCTGGTGGGGAGAGTGCTATTGCTGGCTACTGTGAGGACATGATGCTGGACTAGATGATCCAGTGGGACTCTTCTAATGTCCAAATATCTAGTCACATAGATATTCTAAAAGCTTACCACCCTGCTGAGAGCCTGAGGGCCTGCTTCTGCCTCTCTCCAACTGGTCCAGAGTGAGGCCTGACAGGCTGATAAGGGCTGCTGCTGCCCAGCAAAGAGTACGGCTTCTTCTGTTAAATTGCTTTTAAAAAATATTTTTAAAATTGCTTTTTAGTGTTTTAACTGTTTTCAACCTACCTCCTATGCCCTTTTAAAATGTGTTGGGGGGGGCTATTGGATTGTTCTTGTTTTTATTTTGATTATGCTCTTTGTGGTTTTATGTTCTGATTTTATCCTGTGAACTGCCATGAGACCTGCAGGTATAGGGCGGTATATAAATTCAACAAACAATAAATAATAATAATACAAATGCTGCAAAACAAAACCTTAAAATGTCTACTGTATAATGGAATGACTTTGTGGGAGTGGTGGGTATAATATGTTTTTAGGAGCCTAGTCATTTTCCACACATACAAAATGTTGTATTTTCTACATTAAACACTCCATAGTACATCTTAAACCATAACAATTTTAAAAATGGCATCATGCAAAATACTAACTAGATTTAATAGCATTGGTAAGCTATTAAATGGTAAGCTATTAAATTAAATTAATGTAAGTCAAACTATTTGGGCACTATATCTTATCTGTCATCCAAATTGTTCACCGAATTATATGGGGTTGAACTGCATCATAAAGTTTACTATTCCAACAATGAATAAATAAACTTTATTTCTCAAAAAATAAACCACTTCCTGCATCACTTCTTGCTCTTTTGGTTAAGACTTGGGCCATTTTATAATAGTTCAGAGAGTACTCTAGAAATTGCAGTTTTGGGGGAGAGAAGTATGGAAATGTTTTCAATTAAAAATCCCTTTTGAGCAAAACAGGAGATCTCACATTGCACTTTAACATTGCTTCAGAGGAAATTTGTCAAGGGTTACCATTCAAAACAGCTTTAACATTTCCCAGGTTTACATCTGTATTAACTGCTATAGGTTTGGCTTTAAAGAGTTTAAAACTATTTACATTTTTATGGGCCATTGAATAAATGTACCCCATTTTGTTTGAACAACTTACTTCATCACTAGATGCCAGGGTATTTCATATTAACTAATGGTTGTTTTGCTGTTTCCCTGGTGTAACAATAAACATAGACAGGCATTGAGCTCAAAACAAGGAGCAGCAATGTTGAATGAGCCACTGAGTACTTTTCACTTCTAATACCATGATGCTTTGTGTATTTGCATCTGCCTGTAGTTTAAAGGCCACTGAGATCTCAAAGTGCTAGGTTATCACCTGGGCAATATTTTACGGGCATGCATCATTTCAGAGCTCCTAGACTGACAATGGATTTCCTGGAACCCCTAAATTATATAGGCACCCCCTGCTTCTTTCCGCCCTGTCCCCTTATCCTTTTGTGTCTTGGCTTTTAGAGTGTAAGGTTGAGTGTAAGGTTACTGACCTTTGGGAGCCTTCGTTACAGAAAAAAAAATAGAATTAGAAATCAATTAAAATGACTATGCCAATCCAATATCAAATGTACCCCAAACAAAGTTATACAGATAAAATATCCTTTAGAATTCCCCATGCACAACATCATGTACAAGTAAAATAAAAAATGCCATTACTGAGGCCTTTTCCAGGAAAGCAATATGGTTGCACCTAAGACATTACAGGAACATAGGAAATTGCTTCATACTGAGTCAGACCATTGATCCATCTTGCTTTGTACTGTCTACACTGACTGGGTCTGTCCATGCCACCTTAATTTTTATTATGTTAAAGATTATTTCTGGTTTGGAATTAAGGTCAGAGATTGTTGGCTCATTATCCATGGAAGAATGGAGAATGACTTTTCTTCCTTTCTGTGAAACATAACTTACAACTGTCAAATCTGCTTGAAAATCAGAAATGCTGTTGACACTTCGACATTTGTGGACAAGGAACTGGAGGGGGCAGGTTTCCTGCTTTGTTTGTTACTTAAATGTTCCACCCGGAACCAAACTTTTTTAAAAACAACATTACACTCCCAAGTGCCACAATGGTGAATAAATTATCAGTCATTATATTCTGTCCAGAACCTTGTAAATGTGTTTTTAGTTTCTCAACCCCTGTGGCCTTGCTCCTTTCATGCTTCCCATACAACGTTTCTGCACTATAAATAAATGGTACTTTGGAATCACATCACAGCCAGAATTTTATGCCATATTTAGCTGGCTTGAATGGCATCCTGCCTCACTGAACAACTTCCTTTGAATGGCACTAATTGTTTGTCAATTATTATGTTCTCATATGGCAGGAAGCATCATGCAAGAGTGTTGGTAAACATACTCCACAGGTTTCTCACAGGGCAAGCCTCTAATGTAGGTAGTCAGCACTGAAGCCCGTCATCAAATCTGAGGACTTTATTGCTTCCTTTAAAGGATGCTAGAAGCACTGTGCCCTCAACTGGGCTGAGGGCATCTCTCAGCAAAACATTCTGCAAAGATCTTTCCAAGAAAAGAGAAACTGTGTCCTCTAAAGGTCGCTTGGTCAGAGTTGCTGTTAAGTCTCACCACCACCTGAAGTGAGATTGTTGGTTGCTTTAACATTTGCAGATCCAGTTGGGATCAGATTTTTGTCTCTGTGTTTTGTGCAAAATGATAACTAAGAAGAGAAAATTATAGTGGGTTGCAAGGATGGTTCTTTTTTTATGAAAATACCCAAGTTTTTAAAAAAGTCCTTTACAAACCTGATTTTTTAAAACTGTCAGATACAATTAACTCTTGATGCTATTTATGGTGATGTTGAGGGAAGTGAGTAATTTGTCTTTTATGAAAATGGGCAAAATATTGGGTTTTTCACCCTATACACCAGGAAGCCATTTTCCCTAAACCACACCCACTTGCCCATCAGCTAGCATCACTGATGATGAGCAGGAATTAAATCACTTCTCAGAAGTGTTATTTGAAGGATCCAACTCCCTTCATTTAAAAAGAAGAGGGGGCAAGATGCTTCAAAGAGTGCTTTTGCAAAATGCTCCCATTACAGGCTGAAACGGGAGAACAGGGGCAGTCTTACATTTTGCAAGCCTTCCTAAAAATTAAATTTAATGCTTTTATTTATTAAATTGTATTGTAAACTACTCTAGAATATTGTTCATGAAGAACAATATGCAAATAAATTAAATAAAAACCAGTAAATACCGCTAGGCATGAGAATCAAAAACCTTCCTATTGCACTATGCCATGTCTGTGCCACTGTCTTTCCCCATTTGCTGTCAGTGATATTTGGTGCATTAATTCAATCAGATATGTCTGTGATCTTTATTCATTAAACCTATTGTAGTAACATCTCACCAGAAAGAGCACTGAGGACTCTGCGCCTCTGCTTGGTAGGCAAAATGAACAAAATTCTCTATGGCTTAGTCACTAGACTCATCCCTGCTGGAGCTAAGAACTTTATCAGGAAGTTTTAGATGAAAATTGGTTAGCATTGGGTCAGCTGATACCATTTCCCTTCCAATATGATTAATAAATCTGGAGCAAGGGTCCAGTACTACAGGCAGCTGCAGAGCTTTTTTTTTTTTTTTTTTTTTTTAGAATTTCACAAAATCTCTGGTAAATAAGCCCCTCCAAGCCTGCTAGCTGCTTTGACTTATCTTCCAGGGATACGTCTATCCATGGGTGCGCATTTGCACACATACACCGACATGGATGCAGTGTCTGAATTTATCAGACTTCTGCATTTCTGTACAACAGAAAGGACTGCTTCTGGCATTGTCACAAAGCTTTTTGACTGCCCTTGCACTGAAGCAGTCTTCTGAAATTAGCCCAACTATGTGGCAGTCAGTCTGGCAGAAACCCTCAAGAGAAATTGTCAGCATTACTATTAATTTTTTTTATGGAGGCGTTGAGTGTGCGTGAAAGATATCAAACAGTTTCCATATGTGAAATACAAGACCAGTAGCCTGAGGAGGTTGTTGCTGAATGAATGTGGTTACCGCAGTAGTGTGTTTATAATCCTAGCTATGTATGTCAGTATTGTAAAGGTCAAGACAAATGTGACCAAAGCCTCAGTTTAACTCATATATTGTGGTGCATTTAGCATTCATATACCTAAGTATATGAAATAATATATGAAATAGGAACTTTCTTATCTGAGAAAAGAAAGCACTATATAACAATATCACAGCTTGCTACCGCACATTGGGTTTGGGATTGCATAAGGGAAGCATTTTCCATTTGGCTTGGGGAGTGAGAGGGGGGAAGGGATGGCTTTTTGATCTCTTCCAATTTGATAGATCCCTTATCAGACACGCAGAGCCTTGTAAAAGAAGGCAAAACATGAACATCACCACAGAGTCTGTGACCCTAAAGTTGGGATGGGAATGATAATTACAAGTAGCTAAGGATATAGAAACAGAACAGAAATGAGACTGTGCAACACTACAGATAGTCTCTGGGAGTAAAGGGGAGCAAACTAGCCTGCCTTGTGGCTTACTTCAATACAAGTGCTCTTTATAGTCAATAACTCTATTGCTGAAATTCTGCTCCATCCCAAGGATTCTCAAAAGCATGGAGAGCTCCCACGGATATAGAAGGATCCCCCCAGTAAAAAATTGTCACCTTCCATGAGTTGGAAGCAGTGCTGGATTCACGTATGAGCTATAGCTTAGGGCCCCACTCTCTTGCTCCCCTCCAATATACTTCTTCTTAATTGTATTTCACTATTCTTCTTCTTCTTCTTCTTCTTAATTGTATTTCAGTTCAACAATTACTTTGATAAAATACATATTTTGTTACGTACAAATGGCTTTAGATACCTATTAGATTCATAAATTACGGTACCATATAGCATATATTCAACACAAAAAACAGTGACAATTTGTTGTTGACAAAGGACAGCTGGACATATAAAGGGCCCCATTACCTTCAGTAGCTTAGGGCCTCATCAAACCTAAATCTGGCCCTGGCTGGAAGGCAATAGATATGACAACACAGGGTTGTGCTAATGCACTTGTACCCAATGCCTCCCTCTACATTAAGGCCTGAAGAAGGCCCAAGCAGATTCAGTAACACAGGAGGGAAGGTCTTGGCTTATAACACTATGTTGGTACATTAACTACCAGCCTATGTGTTTGGTTGCTGCAACATTTTTTTAAAGTCAATTCAACATGCAATTAGACATATTGCTGAAGCTGCTACCATGCATATTCAAGCAACTTCTTTTATCCTGCCAAATGCCCATTGCTAGTCTTAACTATAACAAGATTAGTGTGCCATAGAGTTTAGACTGAATGCTAAGTACAATCAAAGTGCTCATGTATATCCCCCAGTGTCATGTACACCATCTTCTATCAACATTGCCTTTCGGCTATTTACATTAGCCACACAGGGTATTCCCTATGAACAAGAATGAATGGACTGGAAGAAAAAGAAAAAAGGAAGATACAGAAACTGCTGAGCTGACATTTCATTCCCTATAGACATTTCACCTGACCTTGAGGTCATTATCCTTAAGTAAAAGAAAGGAAATGATCAAGTCTGTAGGATACTTGAATGTATATGAGACCATTATACTGTATTGGAAAAAGACATTATGGTCATAATTCATTGTCGTTAAGTCCCACTGAAATCAATGTTGCTTAAACATGCTTAACTGTGCTGGTTTGTGAAGCATGTGAAAGATGAAAATGAGGGACTAGGAGCCAGGGTGTTTGCATGTCTCACTAGCACATATGACCTCATTTTGACTGAATTAACATTAAGTTTAAAAATGCCAAGGATTATTGTAACAATATGTTGCACAACTGGAAGTAATGAACAACATTTTCCCATGATTTTGCTTGGCACACCACACCCCGAAAATAATTGCCAGAACTCCCTTTGGTATTACAAATATTGTTTTGCATTCATGTCTTGCACCACAGCTATCAAGAATCCATTCTTTGCATTTCTGTTATGCTTCCTGCTCTTAACCATGCTCAGGTGTTGGACTTAACATGAGAGTGATAAAACTGGGAAGAGGGCACAGAGGGTGCACACAAACCCTGACCCTAACATTCCTGGGCATATTGGGTGCTTTTTAAACCTTTGTGAAATTAACATGACAATTTGAAGAAGGTAGAAGCAAATAAAATTGTGTGTGCTTAGAACTCTGCAACTGGTTTCCGATTTGATCTCAGAATGTCCCGTTTTTCCTTAAGATGCCCCTATTGTCATTGGAAAAGTGTTGGAGGGTGTGGAATAGGAAGTCCCTATTTTCACTGGACAAATGTTGGAGGGTATGGAAATTTAAGCTCATTTAGCTGAACATGCAAAGAACACCACTTCAAACCCTTCCTGAACTGGAGCCCGCAGGGACACTGCCAGGTAGGGTCTAGTATGTGGGTTCCCATCCCCATTCCTTTCTCTCTGTGTTATAAGACTGTATGAGGACAAATACCTGAAGACTATTCAAGCCTCAACAGCATTCTTAAAGGTTTGGCTTAAAAAAATTCATACAAGATGATGTGTTCCTTTCTAATCAGATATTATCATATTAAAAACCTAAGCAACATTAATATGAAAGGAAATTACAAAGCCCAGTGCAAACCTTGTTAAATAAACTTTGATTACAATTAAAATAGAATCCTAAAGCTACAATTTCACCTCTGGTGCCAGCAACACTTCACCTACCACCTGCTGTGGGAGCCTGACTGATAAAATATACAATGCTCTCTATCTCCGTTCCTCAAAGGTAGAGTTGTATGGTGAATATTAACAGATAAAGAAATGCACACATCCCACCACAACTTTTGAGCATCAAACCTTTTTAGACACATAGCTCCTCCCTTCAATATTCCTTTCCTCCTCCCAGCAGTCAGCATTCCATGCCCACTGAGCATCCTCAGCCCTCATTTGGCTAGTTTTCAAGTTTTTTTCCTTCTGGAAGGTGGCAATGTAAACACTTGTTGTCCTGTGCACACCCACCAAGAAGGACAAACAGCTGGTAGTTAATTCATTATTGACAAAAGCATGCACTTAAAGTAGCTCTTAAGGTGCACTACCCACCCACTTCTGGCACCTATGTAGCTGGCATTAACTTTCCCAGGAAGCAACAGTGGGACCATGCCCACCCTGGGCTTATGTACCCTCCTGTCAGGAGCCAGCCAGCAGTACATCATGCCATGCAACTTGGAGTTAACTCTTCATTAGCAAAAACATGATCAACATAGTAGTGGCAGGTAGTGGCATAGCATGGGTTGCCAGCACCCAGACCCCTGCCCTTGGCCAGAGCATAGTCTGTATGCTGTAAGGAGGCTGTATCTACAACTTTATGTAACTGAAACTGAATTATACTGTCAGTAAAGCAACTCTTGAGAGTCCCATGGACTGCAAAAAGATCAAACCTATCCATTCTGAAGGAAATCAACCCTGTGTGCTCACTGGAAGGACAGATTCTGAAGCTGAGGCTCCAATAGTTTGGATACCTCATGAGAAGAGAAGACTCTCTGGAAAAAACTCTGATGTTGGGTAAGATAGAGGGCACAAGGAGAAGGGGACGACAGAGGACAAGATGGTTGGACAATGTTATAGAAGCGACCAACATGAATTTGACAAAACTCTGGGAGGCAGTGGAAGACAGGAGTGCCTGGCGTGCTCTGGTCCATGGGGTCACGAAGAGTCGGACACAACTAATCGACTAAACAACAACAACAAAAGCAACTGACTTTTCCTAGAACTGTTTGGTGTTTCACTGATCTTTTGCACACTCCACGTCTTAGGGTGGGCACTCTGCACATGCCTCAACAGAGTTTGCCATATCACTGGGTGATGCCAAGGAGATTCTAGGCTCATAGACAATAAAGTGGCTTTCACAAACTAAAAACACAAAAGCATAAATAATATAATCTTTTAGACTTGTTTGCACATTACAACTATATATGTCATATTTTCAAGCTGATATTTTTGAAGCACATCTTATTTTTGACCTTTTCCAAAATGGCATCATTAGCTGATAACTCTCTTTACTTACTCTGGACCATCAATTATCCAAAGAAGTATGGTTAAGAAACTGAAAAAGCAGGGGAAACATTGCTGGCGTAGATATGTGGCCAATAGCCTGTTGTTGCCAAGCCCTATCCTAACTCATTTGGAATATATGCATGGAAAGCTTTTAGTGTCTTCAAAAATTCAAGCAAATGCTTTTGAATTTAAGAAAAGGAATATGTGCCATGGAAATCCACTGCAAAACTGCACAGTTAATAACTATTCAGAATCACACAGCTAGCACTGTCACACTTAGAAATAAGAAATAGTAACTAGGTTTTTCTTACAGACTTTCATAGTCAACAATTAAAGCCGTGGATAGTAAATTGATCAAATTTGCAGAAGACATCAAGCTGGGTAGTGTTGCATATTCCATACAACGTAGTAACATTCCAAGTTCCTGCTGCAATTTTAAATTATGTAAGAACCAGGACATTCAGGTTATACAAGATAAGAAAAAATAAAAGAATAATAATGTTGTGCCCAAAATTTCACCTAGCTCAGTCGGTAGAGCATGAGACTCTTAATCTCAGGGTTGTGGGTTTGAGCCCCATGTTGTGTGAAACATTCCTGCATTTCAGAGAGTTGGACTAGATGACCTTTGTGGTCCCTTCCAACTCTATAACTCTACTGAACTGTTCCCCATCAATTTATGAAAAAAGAACGTGCATTCAAAAACTATCAATAGGGAGAGAAAATTTCAGTGAAATTCTCATGGTTTCCGTTGTACTGCTACTTTTAGTTTGCAATTGTCCTCTCATTCTACAAATCATTGGTCTGCCTTCTGCAGCTTTCCATTATGCCCATCTTTCCTGAAATCCCTATAATGTCCTCAGCTGGATTTTCCTATAACCATGGGAAGGCTACCTACAGTATACCTAACAGCTGCCCTTAAAACAAACAAACACACACACACACACACACACACACACTTGATGACTTATACTTTTAAAGAAATCAGTACAAAGCTCATTTTGGTTTGGCTTTGTTTCAGTAAACAAAAGGACTTTCCTTAAAAACAAATCAGCAACCTCACTAATCCTAGTTGCCCAGTATCCAACCTTCATTTACAACTCGGGGGATGTAACCTATCATATGTGGCTTTTTCAGATTCTGAAGCACAGGCAGCTGGGGAGGCTGCAAAGTGAGAGAGTCATGTTTAATAGAAAGGAAAAAAATGCCCATGCCATCCACAGCCACCTAGCAATGATAGCATAAACTCAACCCCACACCCACCAAAACTTTAAAGTGCTTCCCAAAAGAGACAGAAAAATGGAAACCTCTTTTACAGTGGAAGAAAACCTTCGAGAAGTTGGAGGGTAAGTACACAGGTAAAGTAAAGGTAAAGGGACCCCTGACCGTTAGGTCCAGTCGTGACCTACTCTGGGGTTGCAGTGTTCATCTCGCTTTATTGGCCGAGGGAGCCGGCATACAGCTTCCGGGTCATGTGGCCAGCATAACTAAGCTGCTTCTGGCGAACCAGAAGCTAGGTGGGCAGGAGCAGGGACCGAGCAACAGGTGCGCACCCCATTGTGGGGATTTGAACCGCTGACTTTCTGATCGGCAAGTCCTAGGCTCTGTGGTTTAACCCACAGCGCCACCCACGTCCAAGGTAGATGAGTCTAAAAAGTGATGGTGGCTCCTTTACCAGAAGTAATGTTCACCCTTAGGCTACCTGACACTCAAGTGTCACATTGGTTTCCGGATGTGAACTATATTGGCATTATTTTCAGCTCTCCTATCCCACTACTACTCCAACTGTGAACTACAATGCAATGCTCCAGTGTGTTTGTAAAATAAGCCATTTTCAGTTTTACTCGCAGATGATTCTCTGCCAAGAAATGCAAAAGGGTACTGGACTTCATAACAGTAAAACAGTACTGGCATTATCTTGTCTTGTGCATTCACACTTTTGGCTCTACAGACTGGGTAAGGTTCAAAGAAGAACAATGAAAATAGCAATTTACTTGAAATTCCACATAGTAATTTTTACAATATAAAGAATATATAAAGGAACTGAACTGGGTCTCTGGGAAAAAGAAGATGGAAGGAAAATGTACATGAATAAACCAGATGGAAGGAAAATGTACATGAATAAACCAGGCTTGTTCCCAACTTAGTAATGAGAGTAGAAAATGAAAAGTAATATGAAGACATATTAAAAACTAGGAAGTCCAAAACAGAAAGTGTCCAAACAACAGTCTGTGAGCACCTAGAAAGGAATGCTGTGATCACCAATAGTCAGCATGGATTTCTGAAAAATAAGTCATGTCAGACTAACCTGATCTCGTTTTTTGACAGAATTACAAGCCTGGTAGATGAAGGGAACGCAGTGGATGTAGCCTACCTTGATTTCAGCAAGGCATTTGACAAGGTGCCCCATGATATTCTTGTAAAGAAGCTGGTAAAATGCGGTCTTGACTATGCTACCACTCAGTGGATTTGTAACTGGCTGACTGACCGAACCCAAAGGGTGCTCATCAATGGTTCCTCTTCATCCTGGAGAAGAGTGACTAGTGGGGTGCCACAGGGTTCTGTCTTGGGCCCGGTCTTATTCAACATCTTTATCAACGACTTGGATGATGGACTCAAGGGCATCCTGATCAAATTTGCAGATGACACCAAACTGGGAGGGGTGGCTAACACCCCAGAGGACAGGATCACACTTCAAAACGACCTTGACAGATTAGAGAACTGGGCCAAAACAAACAAGATGAATTTTAATAGGGAGAAATGTAAAGTATTGGACTTGGGCAAAAAAAATGAGAGGCACAAATACAAGATGGGTGACACCTGGCTTGAGAGCAGTACATGTGAAAAGGATCTAGGAGTCTTGGTTGACCACAAACTTGACATGAGCCAACAGTGTGACGCGGCAGCTAAAAAAGCCAATGCAATTCTGGGCTGCATCAATAGGAGTATTGCATCTAGATCAAGGGAAGTAACAGTGCCACTGTATTCTGCTTTGGTCAGACCTCACCTGGAGTACTGTGTCCAGTTCTGGGCACCACAGTTCAAGAAGGACACTGACAAACTGGAACGTGTCCAGAGGAGGGCAACCAAAATGGTCAAAGGCCTGGAAACGATGCCTTATGAAGAACGGCTAAGGGAGCTGGGCATGTTTAGCCTGGAGAAGAGGAGGTTAAGGGGTGATATGATAGCCATGTTCAAATATATAAAAGGATGTCACATAGAGGAGGGAGAAAGGTTGTTTTCTGCTGCTCCAGAGAAGCGGACACGGAGCAATGGTTCCAAACTACAAGAAAAAAGATTCCACCTAAACATTAGGAAGAACTTCCTGACAGTAAGAGCTGTTCGACAGTGGAATTTGCTGCCAAGGAGTGTGGTGGAGTCTCCTTCTTTGGAGGTCTTTAAGCAGAGGCTTGACAACCATATGTCAGGAGTGCTCTGATGGTGTTTCCTGCTTGGCAGGGGGTTGGACTCGATGGCCCTTGTGGTCTCTTCCAACTCTATGATTCTATGATTCTATGAACTCACAGTGTAATCCTAAGTGGGGTCGTGGAACAGCTAAGTGGGGAATCTAGTCTTGCTGACTTGTGACAACCAGACTTGAAGATGTAAGCTGGTTCTTTCTTCATTTTCACAATGCCAGCTGCAGGCTGATGTAGCTGACGGGAAGTAAGATTGGACCCCTTAATGATCTGCAGGGTTTGGGATGCAGTGCCCCACCCCAGAAATGCCCTGTTTCTGCTTTCTACCACAAGCGGAAGAATGGCCAGTGGTAGCTTTCCACATTTCTGGGGACATCTGGGGCCTCAGCTACTGCACAGCCTGCCACCACGAGGGTTCCCCTACCATGGTGGAGAACCAGTGTACACCATGTTAATCTTTATAGCCATCAGCAGAGCTAGAATTGCACTCTCAATAACCCAAATGGCATTGAATAGTTTTGTTTTTTTCACATGCAGACTAACATTACCACAAGTAACTGTTTTGGGCCTTGATTTATACAAATGTATTGCAGTGTCATCATCTATATTTTTAAGGCTCATTTTAAATATGCCACATTTACAATAAATCAATCATTATATCTTCATCTAGAACCCCTGTTCTCTTGTGTGTTAACTTTTGCAATACTCCCATTTACTGACTCATTTATTACTATTTTTCTATCTAGAAAAAAAAAGTTGGTTAGTTTGTTACTGATTCCCTCCCCCACATCTTCTTTGGAAAGAGCTTTTATCTTAGGGACCTATTACAATCCATCTCAATACATTACCAGAGTGGATGAGTCATTCCTAGAAGTTTCTGTAGTCTGTAGGCTGAAAACTTTGAAATTTCTAATTACATATTTCCCTATAGCAAATTAGACTGAGCTACACACATTAGATTTTAATAGACCAAGTACTTATTGGTTCAAATGACAGGAGGTGTCAGCTATCCAAAGTAAGGACGATTTTCTATTTTTTTAAGAAGCCATAAAAACATGGAAAACAAGTTGTGTCCTCGTGAGAGATTGTGATCCAAGTTGTCATGAGAGATGGTTGCTTCCTAGCGCTCACTGAGGGCACGGTATGTCCTTATAGTAACTTTGAGCAAATATTTCAGTCCGTACCTGTCCCTCAGAGATTGGGCAGTTGCACTGTCTCAACCTGCCTGCCTCAACCATTATACAGACTTCGGCAGGTAACAAAGGAAGCTGAGCCATACCAGGTCAGACCACAGTAGACTGTACTAAGTAAGCAGCAAGTCTTAAGCAAAGATCTTCCACAGAAACTGGTTCTTGATAATAATAATAATAATAATAATAATAATAATAATAATAATAATAATTTATTTGTACCCTGCCCATCTAGCTGGGTTTCCCCAGCCACTCTGTTGGCTTTCACAGAGACCAAAAATACACTAAAATGTCACACATTAAAAACTTCCCTGAACAGGGCTGCCTTAAGATGTCTTCTGAATGTCAGGTAGTTGTTTATCGCTTTGACATCTGCTGGAAGGGCGTTCCACAGGGCGGGTGCCACTACCGGGAAGGCCCTCTGCCTGGTTCCCTGTAGCTTTGCTTCTCGCAATGAGGGGACCACCAGAAGGCCCTCGGCGCTGGACTTCAGCGTCCGGGCAGAACGATGGGGGTGGAGATGCTCCTTCAGATATACTGGACCAAGGCCATTTAGGGCTTTAAAGGTCAACACCAACACTTTGATCCTTCTTTGTTTGTTAAACTAGCTATACCAGGGTTTGAACCCTGGATATTTTGCATGTGGTATTTCACTCAACTATCATTGCTCCCCAAAGCACAGAAGCTTTGCAAGTATGTTTGGCCTATACAAGACTATAATAGTTCAAAATGAATGAATAAAAGGAAAGCCTTTTTTTTTTTTTTTTGCAGGTTTTGCCATGCTTCCAATTTAACACAGTTGTGCCACACTAAGAACTGTGAAGCTACCATTTAATTGAACGAATAGGAGGGGATATTTTAAGTCTTAACTATTCAAACAGCTGGCACATGTATGGACTGTACAAATGCATGTGTGCGTGCGCGCACACATATATAACTCAATGGAAACAATGTTTTTCACAATACGACAGTCACTAGCTTCCCATTGATAAGGAATGTCTGAGTACACGAAACGGTCTAAGGAATACATATGCCTTTTGGATCACTCCCTTTTATTTCAGTGGAAGGAGATAATCAGTAAACACAACAGAAGGCATCTGCAGATCACCCCTGCCTAGTCAACTGGGTAGTAAAACTGTTATGGGTGGGGTACTAGACCTTTCCCACCAGCTGTAGATCATAGGCTAATAGTTCGTGTGTTCAGCTCATGCAACAATATGCACGTGCTACAAATGGCAGCATGTGCCACAACACTGACCAGCCTTGTTTTGTAGTTGCATTGTAGTCAACTGGCAATAGGACAATGAAGCAGAACAAAAGCATCCAGTGTCTAAAACTGTATGCAACAGTATGAGTAGATATCTTTCATGGAAGAGAAAAAGTTGCATTCCTTGACTGTCCAGGCACAAAGACTATTCATTTATTAGCTGCTACGACTGAAATGTCATATGTGGAAGCAATATTCATCTTTTCCCTAAACACTGTTTATAAAAAGCATATCAAATCAATAAAAGCATTCATTATAACTTCATACCTCCTGTGGCCTCTCTCTAATCTATATTTATTTACACTGCAGAAGTCAAATGCACACATAATTGAATTGGTGAATTAGAGTGCCTCCTCCTTCCTCCTCCTCTCTCCCTTGCTTCAGACTCCCATTAAAAGACAGAGAGAGAGAGAGAGAGAGAGAGAGAGAATACCCATACAAATATAACTAACCCAACAAACTGCAATTTTTGTTTCAGGGTCTTCAGTGTAAATGTTTCATTCCATATCCCCTATGCATGATGGATGGTCACAAGATAGAGGCTTACAACTGAAAATGCTGACATAATCTTATCTAGAGCTGTGCAAATGGTGCTGCTGCTATAATTACACTTTATAACTTAAGCAACACTTGATAAGTTGCTACTTTTTAATCATATTAATCAGGACTTCGATGTTTCAATTGCCATAAATTAAAAAAGAGAGGAGTCTACTCTGTAGAAATGGGAGGTTGGCCAAGCAATAAAAATTATATCGGTTATAAAATATAAAAATAGATGAATACACTTTACTGCAAACAAAGCAGATCAAAATACAGAAAAGTACTTTGGTAATTAGCTATGTTTTATTTCCACAGCAGAACACAGAGTTAAGTAATTTCACGTTATACTCAAGATGCACATTACCCCAGTATCTACCAACAGATTATTCCATGCAAGTTTAATCAGAAATTTGCCTGAGGAATTTTATTCAAATCAATTGGCTGTGATTTACTATCACCCATAGATCAAGTCTGCTAAACAACAGGGAAACAAATTCTTAATCTTTCTTAACAAAAAGGAGTCACTGCAATTTTCTTTATGCCCTTGTTTTTAGAATCAGAGTTTCTATCTATCACTGCAGAAACCTGAAGGCCTAATTCTTTTTCAGGCTGACATTGATGGCAAAATTAGTATTGACTTTACCGGCCCTTTAATTGTATCCTGGGAAGGCAAGGTTAAATAATATTTCTTTTTGTAGAGAAGCAGTTTCCTGCATATCAGAAGAATATCCTATACACATCTTACACCAGCTGTTTGTACAATATTGTACATTATGCAAAATATACATTAAAGATCATGAAAGCAAGGGTCAAATTGAATGTCAGTACAATTCAGTGCACAGCTGGTGCACCTAAATTATGGAAATCAATGAGTTAATAGGCCTATGGAAATCAATGAGTTAATATCCTTGCAAATATTCTTATGATTTATGAATATATTCTTAATTATAAAGCCTTCCTTGTCTCACACCCTCCAATACTGCTTCCTTGAATAATTGCTCTCACAAAATACTTGGTTTGTTACAGGTCCTAGAGAATTGTTGCTCTGATGTAAGCAGCACAGGAAACCCTATAAGTAATTAAAGAATGAGAGTGTACACAGTGAATCGGAAGGGGGAAAGAGAGAAGTGTCAGAGAGAATTTCCAGCGTTAGGAACATTTCTGAAAATTACAAGAGAGATCCTAATGCAAGGGAGTTGCCATAGTGCTATTCTGACCCCTGAAGGATGGAAACAGGAGTTAATTTCCTATCTGTATTTTCCAATCACTTAATATATTCCATGAATGCCAAGCCCTACCCTGCATTAGTGCAATCTATTAGTGTCTGCCTCTCACTGCCCCCCCCCCCCTTGAGAGAGAAGACACAAAATGATGAACCAGTTTAAAATAGAGATGTGTAAAGTGGGTTGCTGGAAGACCAAGGTCCCCATCTGTTAATAAGCTGTGTGTACCTTTTGCAAAGTTCTTGAGAACTGGCTATGCCTTCTGCTTGACTAAGAAGAGGTGGTTGATGCATCTCAAACACTGCAGATCCCGTTTTCTCACTTCTCGCTAACCTATCTATTCTACACTGTTCCCCCCACTTTTTTTGACACATTGAACCTACATGGTGCAAGAACATGGCTTATGTCTTGGTTAGATAATTTATTTCACAGATTCCTAAATGGAGGAAGAAGGTTCTATACAGTTCTGTGTGTGCTTTCCATGGTTCTCTTCTGGGGAGAAATTCTATTTGGCCAACGTCAGTTCTATTTGGATGACAGTAGTAGTTGTGCTGGTAACTTTTCCTCATTGAAAGGTAGTCCCTTTTGTAAAGGATATATCAGAACAATGCCATGCTGCCCTCATTTAAACACATGGAATCATCCACCTTTGATCTTGCCTTGAGTTTTATGTAATCACACTTCTCTGTGCTCACAATTACCTCGCCACCATCCTGCCTTTCAAAGGTGACAGCTGTCAGTCATGCCGAGGCAGAACTCTTGGTTCTATTTTGAAACTGAAAAGGGAGGCTAGGTGGATGCTGGACCAGCAGATACCTTCCCTTAATTCGCCAAGCTGCTGCTTACAGTTTTCAAAGTTAATAACCAGCTAAAGCTTCATGGCACATTTCCTGCCACCAAGACAAGTGATGACCTAACACCTTCAACAATCAGAGGGAGTCTAACATTAGACACGTTTTGGAAATCGAAAGAGAAGCTTCTGTTGCTGTGTTCCCATTCTCTAAAGGAGCTTTCACCTGGGTGTGGCTGCCCTTCCATTCAACTCCCCCACCCCCCAGTTAATTTACAACTCATTCCTCTTTAACCTTTTCAAGGAGAACTTCTGCAACAGTGAAGGGATTTTTTAAAAATAAATAAAAATAATGCGTCCCTCGGAACAGGTGTGGCTGAGTTAATCACGGTGATTCTCTGATGCTACTGTCCCGGAGAGAACTGTGCTGAGGAAGGCTGGAGGGGGGGGGGATCTCAGCTCTTCCACAATAGCAAAAAATGACTCTCTTTCTCCATTCCGTCGACGGTAGCCATCCAAAGTTAACTCAAGTGATTGATACACTGTATGATTATGTTATTAGATGCAATCAAGTTACATAATCATTGATTATGCACAGCTACATCTATCTTCCTCCATATCCAGCTGCAACCTCCCCTCCCATCCATAATGCATGAACCATCATCAGCTGCACATGGGAGTCTATATTCCTGCACACACTATAGAACTTTAGCATTGCAGTGCATTGCATTGTACCACGTCATCACTATTGATTCCCACAGTCACTCCCCCCTCCCCCTGATCCAAATGCATTTTGCAGAGAAAGGTTTAACAGTGGGCATCGCTCGGTGTGGAGGGAATTCCAGTTTATTTCATCTCCACTCCACAGTTAAGTGCCCTGTGCCCATCTTGCCCCCAGCCAGCTGCAGGTAAGGCTGTGGCGAGATCCGATCTCTCCTTTCCCAGATCGCCAGCGCCTTTGCACGTGGCTGGGTCTTAAGGTGTCAAGAAGACATCAAGTTAGCGGGCGGAAAAGGAAAACGCCTCTCCCAAAAGCAGGTGGGGGGGGGGGGACGACAAAAGCCACCGAGGACAACCTGAAACAATTTGAGCATCCTGGTTAGCTCCTGCTACCCTTCAGGTTAGCTCCCGACGCCCCCGATGCCATATCCACGAGCAAACACATGAACCCTCCAGAACTAAAGCCTCACCGTGCCAAAATAAATCCAGATTGGCGCTTTAAAGTTCAGCAACTTGAACCAAAATAATAAAAATATAAAATAAATGAAGGCTCTCTGTCTCCGTTGCCGATCCAAGCGAATGCTGCACAGAGTTGGGGGAAAATATATAAATAAATAAATGGCCTCATCTTTGAACCGAGAGATGGGAGCCCATTTCATGTTAAATAGGTTCCATCACCGGGGGCTCCTGTGACTGCTGTAGATCCCTTTGAGCCAGAAAAGGGAGAAACCGGGGTGGTGGTGGAGTGGGAGCAAGGAGGAAGCCTGTTTGCTCAGACTGCATTCAGGCCGATCTCCCACACCAAGGAGGCATGGTTGGGGGGGGGGGAGACCTTGCTCGGGCTTTGATTTATCGCAAAATGCACTCTCAGAAATACCTACTGCAGTTGTTCCTCTGAACTGCCAATAACGACGAGATCTTTCCCACCTCCCCCTATAGATATATATAAAAATCCCCCCACCCCCCTCATCAGTGTAATGCAGCAATCGGGAAAAGTAGTCTTTTCAGTTGCAAGCTACCAAGTTTAGCAACGCCTCCGAGGGGCTTTTATTTTTATATAGCTTTCTATGCATATATACGAAGAGGAAGAAAAATGAGCTTACCCACCACAGTCTTGCAAAATAGTCGTCTCCTTGTATCAGTCAGTAAGGTAATTGCTGGTCATCACAATGCGTAGTCAAGGAATCCACGATTAAAAAAAAAACCCAACAACAGGAAAAAACCCAGAAAAACCCAAAACTCCTCCGGGTTCTTTTCCCCTTTCGCTGCTAGCAATTAAGACGAGGGAGAAGATGCCCATTCAAGAGTGCCAAGTTCACCATCCAAGCAGATAATTCCATATAGAGCTCAAGATCCGTGGCCAGATTCGCCTCCTGCGAGTTCTCAAAGTGGCCAGGTTGTTCCGCGGATGGTACAATCCAGGTGGGAAGCAGAAATTAAAATTAGAAGACGGGAAGAAGAGCGAGAGGGAGAAGGAGAAGGAGCTGGCTCAGAAGGGGGGAAAGCCAGAGGGAGAGATGGATAACCCCAGAAGTCCGCGAGCTCTTGGACAAGCCTGGCTTGTGAGCATGGAGCCTTCTCAAAGCCCCTCGATGCACCTGGAGAAATCCCAATGCCACCATGCAGTCCCCGGGAAGCAGGAATCCGAAGGAGATTTCACAAGTATCCTACAATCACCGATCCGACGGGGTTTTCCTGGTACTGTACCGCTATGTGGAAAGCACACACGGCTCCTGCTGTTGGAGAGGAAGTCTCCTGGGTCCTAAAACTCTCAAATCGGCACAGAGGGGATTTTTCCCCCCCTTAAAAATATATATTGGAAGGAAAGGAGAGAGAGGGTGGGGGGAGGGAAATCCCACAGTTGTCGGTTTGCCCTGAATGATGCTAATCTTCTGTGCAAATGACAAGTGCACCAACCCCAAGGAGCAGGTCGTGATGAATTAAAGGCAATCCAGCCCAAATATCCTAAGGAAGAGAAAGGGAGGGAGGGAGGGACGAAGGCAGAGAGGGAGCGTGTGTGTGAGCGTGTGAGCGAGAGAGAGAGAGAGAGAGAGAGAGAGAAACTGCAATGCATAAACGATTCCAGTGTTTCTACAAGATCGGCTCATTTGATTGAATGCATTCTCTGCTTTGCTGCAAGTCATAAAGAAGGTACTGTTACTGCCACCCAATGGATACTTTAGTACTAGCCAATCCACAGTCAACTGCCTCTCTGCAAAGCATTAGAGAGGAGACGGATTTGAAGGGGGGGGGGCAGGCGGCGGGCGGGTGAGGGACAGGAGAGAAAGAAGTCATTTCTGCCTACTACCGGTGCCAAGGACACACATTATCACCCACAGCTCCTCTGCCCACTTTTCCATGGGGCTTGGGAGGCTGGAGATCCAGCACAAGCTAAGCCAAAAAGCTTGTATACCAAGTCCTACACTGATCGGTGGTTGTGCTCTCTTTTCTCCCTCCCTTCATGAAATTTCCCAAGTGAAGGGTTGTTTTAAAAGCGATGATGCATTATCTATTCTTGGTTGGATTTGTGTGTGTGTGTGTGTGTGTGTCTATAAAGCAAACTGTGGGCCTTGCTGTTGCCATGGGATCTTCTTTGTACAAACTCTCCGAACTGTGTGGGAACAGTGCAGGTTGTGGTTTTTTTTTTGATGTAATTTTTTAAAAAACTCTTTATATAAACTCTCTTTCTCTCTACCACCCCTTTAAAAATTCTGAAAATAGGTAAGAAGAATCTTGCTGCATTGTTGCCAATTAAGACTAACAGGAGCTGCAAGGTGTATCTAATTAGGAATTTTAATTACTTCACCAAAAACAGAAAGGTTCAGTTGCAGATGTCTGGAGCATCAAACAACTGCTCTGCGAAATTTTACACTTAGTTTTTTTCATCCGCCTCCTTTATTCCTCACCCCCCTAAATCTAGATATAGATAGAGAAGGCAGTGAGGCCTTCTACATGAGTAAATGTGTGTGGGAGGTGGGGAAGAGAGGGAAGCCGGAAGGCAAACTCTTGCAAGCCTGGGGGTGGGAGGGATCATAAAAATCAATGGGACTTCTGAGTAAACATAGGCTCAAGCTATAAGAATGCCTAGGTGATTCATATTACGCTACATTGGTAATATTCTGTAAAAGGACTAGGCTTGCCTCCATTTTGGTAGCAGGGCTCCTGTATCTAACAGGCAGAAATTCAACAGGTGAAGCTCTTCTTGGTATATGGAGGCTCCAATGGAGAAAGCACCTGTTAAATGGCTGCCATGACACGGTATGTAGCAGCTGCATTAAGGCAAGCTTTTCTCATTATTGCAATGGTAAGAAAAGCTCTACCAGTTGACTGTTCAGCTGGCATGCAGCATTTGATGTACCAGCCCTGCCTTATGCGAGCGTGTAAATATGCAACAGACCAATGAGGATACACAGAGTGCAACTATGCTACTACACTATGAGCTCCCAGGGCAGAGCAAAATTTTATTGATGGGCTGTAACTTAGTGGCATAGCATATATGCTTTGCAAAAAGAAGCAGAGCTATAGTTAGGAACTTTTAGACTCTGAACATTATGATCTTATGGCCCCTTCCTTTAGATGTTAGTGTGTACTGTGGCATAGTGGTTAGAATGTCGGACCAGGGTTCAAATCCCTAGCCAACCATGAAGCTCAATGGCGACCTCGGGCCTGTAACTGCTTCAAAGGGTTGTTGTGGGGGATTAACATCAACCAATGGAGGAGGAGGAGAACCCACTTATGCCATCTTAAAGCTGCTTGAAGAAAAAGTGGGGTATAACTGCAATAAATAATATTGCTTCACTTATTTCAAAGAGCAGCCAGCACTCTTCTTTGTGGAGCCCTCCATAACTGGAAGCCCCAAATAGAAATGTAAGAGAACAGAGTAGGAGATAAAAGAATTGTCAGTATCTGTAACAGAACCACCTTCTTCCTGGATATTAGTTATAGAATTAGAACCATGGTGAAACCATGAAATCAATGGGCTTCAGTTAACTGGCTCTAATGGGTCTACTCTGAGGAAGAATAATGATGGCTATTATCCCATAATTATTAATTATCATGCTTAACTTTCTAATAAACTTGGTTCCCCATTTACTGCAGCATCTGAGAGGAATTTTCATTTAAGCAACCATGGGAGTGGTTGGGCAGGGAGGCCAACAGTAGATGGAGCCACAACCAATAACATGTGGGGCCAACTATTTCTAGTCTTGATCCCATCCTTTTCTATGATGAGTTTCACAAAGACAACACTGGTGCTGACAAGGGGTAAGCTGGCAGGCAGTGCCTTTCCCTGGATTGGTTGTAAATGAGAAGGCAGGCATTTGGGGGCTGGCTGAGGGCAAACTGAGCATGGTGGGACAGTGTCCATTTCATTCCAACAGACTCTGCCACTGTATGGGACCAAAATGCATGTAGAACAGTTCTATCTATCTATCTATCTATCTATCTATCTATCTACCTATCATCTATCTATCATCTATCTATCTATCTATCTATCTATCTATCTATCTATCTATCTATACAATTGGCCACCACAGATGGAATAACTCAAAACTTAAATACTATGCACTTTGACTTAGGGGGCAGGAGAGGAGGGGGAGGTGCTTCAGGCAGCAAAATTTCCTGTTACTGCCATCTATTTCAGGATGCGGGTGGCGTTGTGGGTTAAACCACAAAGCCTAGGGCTTGTCGATCAGAAGGTTGGCGGTTTGAATCCCCACGACGGGGTGAGCTCCTGTTGCTCGGTCCCAGCTCCTGCCAACCTAGCAGTTTGAAAGCACGTCAAAGTGCAAGTAGATAAATACCAGCGGGAAGGTAAATGGCGTTTCTGTACACTGCTCTGGTTTGCCAGAAGCGGCTTAGTCATGCTGGCCACATGACCCAGAAGCTGTACGCCAGCTCCCTCAGCCAATAAAGTGAGATGAGTGCCCCAACCCCAGAGTCATCCGTGACTGGACCTAATGGGCAGGGGTCCCTTTACCTTTACCATCTATTCCGTACTGCAGCTGATGAATGTCAATCAAATCACCCCAAAATTATGGTTCTACATTTCAGCTCCCTTTCCTATATTCCTATATTTCTGCCACCTTTGAAGATTCATTGCTCTGGAGCTTTGACAGAATCAGTTTTATTCTGTCCCCTTTAAAAACGTTGCTGTGTTTGATACTAAAATAATATGTAATGTAATGTCATTTTCTTTGATGTGTGTGTAAGTTATATGGCAACAAAACGCTTGATCTTAGGCCTTCTGTTCAAGACTGTTCTATCTTTTTTGATTGGGCTTTCAATTAAGGATGAGTGGGATCCCCCCAGAGCCACTTAGTTATCGTTCCACCATTCTGTTATGCTTTGGGTTGTGCTCTGATTATCTTCTGGCGAAATAGAATAAAATGTTGATGAAATGTGTGTCTGTGTCACCCTACTTTTCCAGAAGAAGTAGAAAAATCCTGTACAAAGATCAGTGTCCCATCAAGTATTTGTTGTTGTTAACATATTAGAAAGGATATTAGGTATTTACAGAAAAACAAATGCAAAATGTTCTCCAGTATTCTTCCCCTTTCTCCATTTTACCCTAAAGTAAGGACATTTTCTTTACATAATATTATATGTCAAAAACCCAGTCCTTCCCATAAACTCCCTACATCCTACAATCTGACCAACTCCCCCCTCCCCGCACACACCAGGGTTTTCCCAGGAAAGAAAAAAAAATGCTATTCCTTTGAAAGCACACAAATGACCAAAGGGAAATCCCAATCGAACTACAGAGTCCAGCATTGTCAGTCTTGCTCTGGTAAAAAAAAAAATCAAATAATTTGGAATAAAAAATGCATTTGGCAGTAGACAATTTAGTAAGAACTTGTTTTTCATAAATCTACATTTAAAAAAACAACCAAAAATGGTAATGATCGTATAATAAAAAAGAAATTTAAGTGATACATGATGAACGCACTCTACTGGATTCCCTGGATTCCCCATTTTGTAATATGTTGGATCTTGGATATCAACATTTGAGGCTTTTTAGTTTAGAGAAAAGGCATGATAAAGGAGCATAAAACTGTAAATGGCATAGAGAAAATGCAAAGCAATATGTTTTCCTCTGTCTTTCATAATACTAGAACTCAAGGCCACCTAATGAAGTGCTGTGTTGGAAGATTCAGCACAGAAACAAAAAAACACACTGCATGACGAAACTATGGCATTTGTTCCCACAAGAGGCAGGGATAGCCACCAACGTGGTTGCCTTTAAAAGATGATTAGACAAATTCATGGAGGTGTGACAAATTTGTTTTGTTCATAGGGGAGATCTAAGCCTGATTTCTATGTAGGAAACACTGAGTCTCAGTTAGGCTTTTCACCTCAGTTCCCTCTGCAACAGCTGCCATGCTAAGGGGGCATTAGTCCCCCTCCATATCAGCACACAGGAAATTTAGGATTTAAAGACGGGTCTTAAGCACATAAGTTGAGCAAATATATTTCTTTCACTTAGTAGCACTTAATTAAGCATTGCAGAAGAAGAGGTAAGCAGGGTTGGAAACATTATTAAATGCAAGCTAGCATTGCAAATCTAGCATGTTGATGCATTGTTGAAAAACCCTAATTAAATAATAATTATCTGAATCAGCATGGCTATCTAAAACACAAGCAAAAGGTGATATGGGAGTCTACGGGAGTGCAAAACGGCCCATCTCCAAGTTAGAGGATTTGCCCTTTAGCAGGTTCCCCAAAGAAAGCAAAAGTACAGGATGTGAACTGGAGGCAGAGGGTCAAAAGGCTCCATTTCAGTTCCAGAGCTGTCCTTGGTGCTGAGGCAGCTGTACTGCCTTGCCTCTTGGGCTCCTTTGTGGAAGCAGCACAGGAAATGCAACCCAATGCCATAAGAGAGCCAAATGGACAATATGGAGTCCTGGTGCTGGAAATAACATCAGGAACAAAATCTTATCCTGCGACGACTGCAGAACAAGTAGATCAACACAATGGAAGGAACCTTTGACTATTACATTGTCACCCAGCATTTTAATCTACAGGTCAACACCACAGATAGGTTTGGGATGTGGTCCAGCAGAACCGCTATTAGGAAAGCAAATTGAAACACCTAATTTCAAACCATGGTAAAGAATATCACTCCAAAGTGGCCGTGCCTCTTTGGAGTGCCAGGCTAAAAGAAATTATGAGTGTTTGTATAACCAGAACAGTTTAGTATAAAAACTACCAAGCTAAGAGCCAAGAGGCAGAGTTTATGTTCCCCTCAATGAATAAAAGATATGGTAGACTCTAACACCTACATGGGTAGTTGTGAAACAACAACGACAATTTATTACTTGTACCTTGCCCATCTGACTAGGTTGCCCCAGCCACTGTGGGCAGCTTCCAACAAGTACAAAAAAATACGTGATACATCAGACATTAAAAACTTCAAGATAGAGAGCTGCCTCCAGATGTCTACTGAAGGTTATATAATTGTTTATGTCTTTGATAGGAAGGCATACCACAGGGCAGGCACCACTACTGAGAAGGCCCTCTCTAGTTCATCAACTTCATTTTCTGTTGAGACTGAACAAGAAATATTTAAGAGATACAAGAGGCACCTTTTTCCTGTTCCTGATCTTAAAATATGTTGTGGGCTAGCCATTAAATAAATAAATAAGCAAACAAATAGTTTAGCATTGTAAGAGTGCCTTTTCCACCTCCTGTTCTTATTGAGTCCTGCTTTTTTCCTCACAAAGTGCAATCCTATACATATCTAATCAAAATAAAATTTCCACTCAATCCAATGGGACTTGCTCCCCTGTAAGGGAGCATAGGATTGCAGCCTCATACTCTACCCCTCACTCGAGTCAAATGGTTTTGGAAGGAGCTGGTACAGATGAGGGTGGGCAAGGAGGTTATGTTCTTACTGGAGCTCTGCAGTTTAACAGAGGTAGAGCAGAAATGATATGTTTGTTTCAAAAGGACTAGAGGACAGAATTTATATCCACCAAATCTCTTTTCAAATGCAGTTCGCTACCATTCCCTTGCCCATAGCTGGGCTTCTGGCCTTGAAGTCTGGCCTGGTGAAAATCATTTATATCCAGAAGTTTATGTGTGAGGTGTGGAAAATGTTAAGAACCTGAGTGGGAAACTCCACTTCTCCCTCACAAGTTAGACTTCTGCCCACAGACGCATTAGCTTCAAAGCAGATTCTTTTAATAGAAGATGCCTGCTGACATTTTAAAGCAGTAACCCCCAAACTATTTCACCCAGTGAATCCTAATTTCCTTCATTTGGTATCTGTCAGACTTGTTTTACTTTAGTTTTCGATTCCCATTTCAGAATCTATTTGGATGCTTGATTACATCAAGAACATAATGGTAAGCTAGTAAGAATAATTCCCCTTTGGTCAATATCAGCAATTAAAGACTAATTCTACATGAGTTTTCACAGTTTGAACTCAAGTTGCCCAGTTGAGTGTTATAACAAGCCCACATTGTCTTTTCAACAAGCATGTCTTGATTCTTCACTTTGCCTTTGCTCTACATTTCTAGATTTTGTCTGAGTGCCAGCACATAAAGGAAAGACAATTGAATTTGTATATTTGCTGTGCTTTTAATAAACTTATCATTTGACCTAATTTTTGGTGGGGGAGGTGTGTGCTTGAGGTCACAGTACTATTCATTCTTAATTGGGAATAATGTCTAGGAATCATTTTGAGCAAACATGCACATGTCATGCTATAAATTACCACCAAATCTCTCCTAAAATGGATAACCAGGGGAATTCAATGGAGTGTGAATAATGGCATGAATAAAATTTTCTGATGGAAATAAATGTATATATGAAAAAAATAAAATTGTTATTAATGAAAGTTTGTTTATTTACAAAAGGATTTCTATCCCACACAATTTATCCTGAAATGGGATCTTCAGGGCAGATGACAACTAACAATATCATGAAAAAGAATAAATACAACAAAAGTCATGGTTGTTCAAGTGGTATGAAAGCATTTTAAATGTACAGTGTGGACACGACCGTAGTCTCACTGCTTTTTTCAGCAGCCAAGTAGAAATGGCAGAGTCCTGATAAACATAATCAACCAGTACCTTAACAATTTCATCCCTAGAGACAAGTTAAAGGACAGGGGGTTTCATGTGGCCTCTTTGACTGTTGTGTGAAGAAACATATGTACATATTATTATTATTATTATTATTATTTATTTATTTATTATTTATTCAGCTTATACACCACCCTATACCCAGAGGTCTCAGGGCAGTTCACAACAAGACCACAACATATAATATAAAATCAAACCAAAAGCAATACCGCCCCCCCCCCAAAGCCACATTCTAAGAGGGTGTTGGATGTCAATAAGATCAACCAAAGGCCTGGTTAAAAAGAATGTTTTTACCTGGTGCCTAAAGGTGTATAATGAAGGCGCCACATGAACTTCCCTGGGGAGAGCATTCCATAGACAGGGAGCCACTGCAGAGAAGGTCTGTTCTCGCTAGCCACCCTCTGGAGCTCTCAAGGAGGAGGCACACGAAGGAGGGCCTTGAAGATGATCTCAGGATCCATGTAGGTTCATATGGAAAGAGGCAATCCTTGAGGTATTGCAGTCCTGAGCCGTTTAAGGCTTTATAGCCTTGCTTTCTTCTGCCGTAGCCCCAGTTCTAAGCATTTGGCTCCCAATATGACCACATAAATTTCTGATAAAAGAGTAACCCTGTCTACCTTGCTCCCAAGATTTCAGGGCAGTTGGTTATTCTGTTGCAGATCAGGTTTAAGCCCTATTGAAATGTCCAGCTTAAACAAGGTCAATCATGTGGAGATTTATTACTGACACTTGCGGAGGAAGAGGAGTGTGGGGGGCTGTTTCCCCACGTGCGCAGAGTGCCACGCCCTGTAGGTGGTGCGCCATGCCCTCAGGACATGCACCACACCCCCAGGACACACGCCACACCCCTGTGGGTGGCGCACCATGCCCCCAGAACACGTGACAGCCCCACCCCCATCTGCTCTCAGCCCCTCGGTGCTGGAACAGGAAGCTCCGCCACTGATTACTGACCCATCATGTCTGCACTGTGCCCCTGCCAATACACAGAGTTTTCAGAAACTCTGAAGAGGAGAGTCTCTGCAGGCCGTACTACCCATAATATGAAATAATATTCTGCCACTAAAGATATAATGGAAGGAATGAGAAACTCAGTGAGCACCTTTCCCCTTCCGCTTAACAGGAGCTGCCCAGTCAGGGGTGGACCTGATACTGATGCAAAATGAAGGAAGGACTGGGACAAAGCCCACACTTTCAATCTCTCCAGCTATGCCTTCCTGTAGTAACAGCTTCTAAATGAGAGAAGCTGGCTTTTCTTTGGGGGGTCATATCAGTCAGTTGGTGGTGGATGGCATCATAGACAAAAGTGGGTGGGGCAAGAGACAAAATTGGGGCAGAGTTTGTAGGATTGCCCCCCCACAGAATAAGAAGAGGGGTGATCCATAGTATCTGAGGGGGCTGCATGAAATTGGGCCACATATTCCCCACCATTGTTCTAAAAGGAGCCTATCCGTTTACTTCAAAAGCAGTGCCTATCTTGTACAACTTAATGTTGGTAGCATAGTGCTTTTGCGAAAAGCGGCATCTTTCTGTGGAATTTGTTGCACATAACAGTTGCAGTTAAAGTATTAAACATACTTGTAGGAATCAGCTCTTAACTTCCAACTGCAAGCAGATGTACATTTCTCCCATGGGTGTATGCTTCTTCCACCCCTCACCTACCTGCCATGATATTTAAACCACCTCTAACACAACTGCCAAGTGAACTGGGCACATTAAACATTCTGTGGCAGTACCAGGTAGACTGATTATTCCCTCATTTACGATGAAATGTGCCCAGATGCCTATGGAACAAAAGAACTGGTCCGACATAGACATCAATAGGGTTTGCACAAAAACAGTTCTTAAGTACTGTTGTGTGGGGTTCTGAATGTTTCCCCAGGCCTTTAAAGAAACATGAGAGACTTAGTGGGAGGGTATTGTCCTACAGCCACATAGCTTTTGAGCAACATACAGTTTAACAGAATAAACCAATTATGAGGCCTCATGCAGCTTAATAAGGATTCCAGCCATTCCCTGTCAGGAATCTATAAACATTTTGAAACAAACTTTTGTCAGTTTCATGTAGAAATTCAAATTATCCCAAATACATTTCCTGCCCCCCACCTTGTATGCTTCACGTTAATTATTCTCTTAGAAGAAATGTCTCTATGAAGAAACACTGCCGTTTTAGCATATCCAGTAGCAGCAAACATAATCCACACACCACACAGAGAGAACAAGCTTCAAACAATGAAGAATGAAGGTCAGCGGCTCTGGAGAGCTGACAGAACACTCCTGTAACTTTGGTCTACAGACCTGGAAGAAAAGTAGCTCCAATTTGGAGTGTAGAGCTTTTGCCTCACTTGATCCTAAAATGTTGTTTTCCCCCAAATGTCAGATTTCTTTCTTCCAGCAAGGGCGGGGGGAGGGGAGGGGAGACAACTGTGAAAGCACAAGCGCTTCTTGAACGAAGAGAGCTGGTTGGCAATGCAAAGGAGAAGGTTTTGTTTTGAGAGCGGTAGAGATAGATGAATCGGGACAAGGGGAGGAAGGGAAAAGGGATAATAAAAGCAGAGAAGAATGGAAGAGTCTGAAATGAAGGTAATGTGATCAGAATTTTGATGAAGAGGCACAGACAAGATGAAAGATCTCTCTCTCTTTCTCCCCCTCCCTCCCTCTCATTTTCAGTGGGTAAAATCTGCCCTGTTGAGACACACTTGTTCTTCTTTTACAACACAACACTGGACAAATGGGACTCATGATCAGCATTGACAGCATGGCGCTACTGACAGATCCAGGCCTGAGAGAAAGGCTAAGCAGCTGCTCCCTGATTCTACTACTATTTTCTCTTCACAGGGACATAAGATTTGCAGGCATCTGCATGCTATTTTTCACCCACACTTACTCTGTGATGGGGGCAGTGCATACATTTCATCAACGTAAAATCAAATATTAAATAACTTCAAGGCCTAGTTCAGGGATGGGTAAACTAACAACCTCCCCTCCCCCCCCAAACTCCAACTTTGATCAGTGTCAATCAGAATGGCCAGTGTTGGATTACAACCCACATCAGCCTTGAACATCTCCTGGGGGCATCAGGTTTCCTGATTCCAGCCTAGTTGGAGTCACATTGTCGTGACCATAAAGCATAATAAAGTCCAAAAATGGGGCATGGGGAGTGATGACTGTTTTTGAAGAGTTCTACTTTGGTTTGGATTTTTTTTTTCAAGTTTTCTTCCATGCTGTTGTGAACCCTAGCCTCACCATATTGCATACTTTGAAGTAACAAGTTCTTAGCTAATGGTGACTGGGTTTAAGGAGTGAATAGATTCAGAGGTTGAGGCAGCTACACTGACACTTGGAGTGGCACACATACTGTGCACCTGGGGGCGGGGCTAGTTGCCCACGGCAAGCATCCCAGGGGGTGCTATTGGTAAAACCTATTGGTGTTTCACAACTTTCTGACTAGTCGCAGGACCTTAGCCAGACCTAGCAGAGTATATGCAGAATCCACGGAAGCTTAGCAACTTGGCTGCAGACAGGATAGATGAAGCAGGAACCAAGAACTTGTAGTTAGGTGTTTATTATATACATTGGACTATTTACAGGAACAGAACACGGATCTTTTGCTAGCTCTCTCTGACACGACTCACAACTCCTACACTGACACAGAACTACTGAACACTGAACTCTGAACTAACAAATTCCAGTTAGAAGACCATTAATTATCACTCACTTAAGAGAGCTTGACCAATCAGGGAGTGGCCTCCATGTCTCTGTTATCACCAGGCAGACTTACTCCTTCAGATTGCCTTCTGGCTGTCTGCCAAACCTTAATTGACTTTGTGTGAGTAGCTGCATGTACACAGTTTCCCAACAGGTGCCGCCTGCAGCAAGCGTCCCAGGGAGGGGGGTGCCACCTGAAGTGAGCAGTGAGCGTCCTGGGGGTGCCACCTGTGGGGAGCGCAAGTGGCCCAGGGGGGAGGCACGGCAATGTCACCCCCCTCAGGGATGACACCCGGGGCGGACCACACCCACTGCACCTCCTTCCTCCACCAATTAATAGATTGTATATAAAACCCAAGGGATGTCATCCATCTGCTACCAAAGTAAAGGCCTCTTACTCTAGTGACATTACCTGGACCACTGGATGTGCAGAAACATCCTTATAATGCAGTGGAAATAAGGCACTTGGTTCAAGGTGATCTTAAGGCATTTGTGATGGGAATAGACTTAACATGACCAGCTCCATATTTCTAAGACCAACCTTGCCTCTTTTCCCTACTAAGCTGTCTGCCAGTTAAAAACAAAAACTAACGGAAGAACAAATTATGGTTATCACAGAACTCTAAAATAGAGAATGAACACTGAGCAAACAGTCAGGAAGGCCACATCTTATGGATTCTAACAGGAATCTATTTCAAGTATACCAAATGCTTTGCCCTGTCCAGTTGAATTAAAGGAAACTGCCTGAATATCAGGTCTCCATGCCATTTTATATACTGCACTTGGGCACATGGAGCTAGAATCAGAACTCTGATATTATAGCACATGCATATTAAGACCTATTAGAAATGCACCAAAGTTACTTAAGAATGGATATATATATATATATAGGAGATGATTTATCATCTGTATTTTAATCTATTTATCAATTAATTGAATATTTTAAAATAAACTTGCATGTTTTACAAGAACTTCAATGTAGGGCTGTTTGTGAAAAGTGCAAGATAATTTATATTCATTATTATAGAAAGCCTTTCATATTTTATTTTTCATCCTGTATAGTTGATAGATAGATGATAGATAGATAGATGATAGATAGATAGATAGATAGATAGATAGATAGATAGATAGATAGATACAGACAGCCTAAAACAATTAAAGCAGGTGTCTTTAACCTAAATATCATTACTACCAATTTAAGGTTCCTGCCACCATTGGTCATGCCAATGCAAATTGCAAACCATTTAAAGGAGGAACGTGGGTGGTGCTGTGGGTTAAACCACAGAGCCTAGGACTTGCCAATCAGAAGGTCAGTGGTTCAAATCCCCGCAACGGGGTGAGCTCCTGTTGCTCGGTCCCTGCTCCTGCTAACCTAGCAGTTCGAAAGCACATCAAAGGGCAAGTAGATACATAGGTACCGCTCTGGCGGGAAGGTAAACGGCGTTTCCATGCGCTGCTCTGGTTCGCCAGAAGCAGCTTTGTCATGCTGGCCACATGACCCGGAAGCTGTACGCCGGCTCCCTCGGGCAATAAAGTGAGATGAGCGTCGCAACCCCAGAGTCGGTCACGACTGGACCTAATGGTCAGGGGTCCCTTTAACTTTACCTTAATAAAGAGAGTTCCCCACCCCCATCCCCTGGTCATCCCCTTGAATTTGAAGTTGTCCAGTGAAATGGAGTGGTAATAAGCAAAAATAAGCAGACTAAATTAAATATTGTTATACTGCCACAACTGCATGCCTGGTCATATCCTTTGTCAGGCAAAGGAATATAATATTAACATATGATTGGGCAAAAGAATACAATATTAATAGGGGCATAAAACAGTTGGTGATTTCTCTGGAATGTTCCAAATGGGGGGAAAGGGCACCAGCAGTTTGGGGAATGTGACATGCATTCTTTGACCCCCACTAACTGAGAGGAGGAGCTGATGAAGGTCTGTGAGTATGAGAGAAAATTATAACATTAACAAGTTTTGGGTCAATGAGAAAGAACTGCAGTACTGAGAGATAGAGGGATTGGCAAAGAGCTAGCTGAAATCTGGAAGGCATCTTGAGATGTTATAGTGCCCCTCTGAGGATCTGATGAGGAGCACTAGATTTGCAGTTTATAGCAGGGGTAGGCAACCTAAGGCCTGGGGGCCGGATGCAGCCCAATCGCCTTCTCAATCCAGCCCATGGATGTCCTGGAATCAGCGTGTTTTTACATGAGTAGAATGTGTGCTTTTATTTATAATGCATCTCTGAGTTATTTGGGGGGCATAGGAATTTGTTCATTTCCCCCCTCAAAATATAGTCCGGTCCCCCACAAGGTCTGAGGGACAGTGGACCGACCCACAGGTGAAAAAGGTTACAGACCCCTGGTTTATAGGAATGCTAATAGTCACCCAGAGTGGCTGGGGAAACCCAGCCTTATGGGCGGGGTATAAATAAATTATTATTATTATTAAGCTGTGTTCATATCAACTAACGTTCTGATTCAAGGGTGAGTAAACTCTGACTCTCTAGATACTGGACTTCATCAAATGTATTCAGCACAGCCCATGCTTAGGGGTGATGATAGTTGTACTCCAGTAACATCTAGATGGGCAGGATTTCCCCTTCCTGCTCTATTTATGTATTTGCAGATACATCTAGTATTACAGAAAAGGCTACTGGATAGCTCAGTTCGTTAGAGTGTGGTGCTAATAATGCCAAGGTTGCAGGTTTGATCCCCATATGGGACAGCTGCAAATTCCTGCATTGCAGGGGATTGGACTAGATGATCCTCAGGATCCCTTCCAACTCTACAATTCTGTGATTCTATATCCTTCCAAAGGTAGCTGAAGTGCTGTCCTTGAATCTCTTTGACACTGTGGAAAGTGCCAAGTGCACAGTTCTCTACGCACCCTATGATAAACTTTCATGACCACATGTTGATGGATTTTAAAAACAAAGGATCACGCAACTCACAGGGGATAGATCTCTCAAGACTGATTAGTCATGGAAATTAAATTAGATTCCCATGTTCAGAGACAGCATACTTCTAAGTATCTGATGAACTTCATGCCCTGATAGTGAGCTTCCAGAGGTACCTAGCTGGAGATGGCATGCTGGGCTATATGAACAGTAATCATTCAATGTTCATCAGGTCGGAAGCAATGAACTGGTTTTCTTCAGTGTGAGAAAGTTTATTTCAGGAATGTATTTAGGGCTGCAATCTTATACATACTTAACTGACCCTAAGCCTTGTTAATGGGACTTATTTTTGAGCAGAAATGTATAGGGTCACATTGTAGGTTTCTTAACACATCTTCTGTTTTGTGTCAAATAAAAGGAGGGCAAATAAACAGTGACAAAGGGACCTCTGAAAAGCAGTTGCACTGACTTTTGTTTGACCTCAGCTTCATGAAGTTTTAAAGTGCAGACTCACCTCTGAAGTGCCTCGAGGTAAGAAACCTTTCAGATTTAGCAGGAATGAAAGAAAGTGTTCCAGGCCAAACACAACATTAGAAATTAGAACTGATAAGTCAGATACTTATAAAAAGAAGTGAGTCTTCAAGATGAATAGCTTTAAAAAAACCCACACAGCATCTGATCCTCCTCCTTTCACAAAGGCGAGACTTTTTTTTGAAGACAATGGGAATCTCACCTTGATGAGGAACAGAAAGTCCAAGGTCATGGCCTTAAGTACTGCAGATGGATTTTACTTCCCGCTCCAGGTTGAGAAATATATTCAAGGATGGTGCATAAAAATGTGTAAGATGCATTTCATGGGATGATTGATTGATATTGCAAGACGCTGTCCTTACAATTTTGAGAACTCAACGCCCTTGCTGCAACAACAGAGCCCCCTGCTGGCTGATTTTGACACCTTTAGCCAACAGTTCCAGGCCATGTACATGGACCCCGACCCAGGCCGCTTAGAGACTGATCCGGGAGATGAAACAGAGAAATCGGTCGGTGGGGAAATATGCTAGTGAATTTCAGCTGCTGGCACAGGACTTAGTAAACCAGCTTCAAGAAGGGCTTTCAGACCCAGTTCTAGATGAACTGGCCCACATAGAGTGCCCAGCGGACCTTTAAAGCCTGATTCACCTGTGCTTCAGAATTGAGGGATACCTATAACAATGCAAAGCCCAGGGCAGGACTTGTCTGGTGGCACCTTCTCCATGGGGTTCCATGTCCCAATCTGAGGAGGAGCCAATACAGATAGGGGGAATCCACCCTTATTTGACAGCGGCTGAGAAGGAACGGAGATGTAGAGAGGGACTGTGTCTCTGCTGTGGAGGCTGGGGACTTATGGCAGCCACATGCATGTCAAAGAGGGGGTCCGCTCCCCACCCAGGAAATGGAAACCCCCTGGTTTAGATGGGCTACTAAGCCAGGGTCTGGCATGTACTGCTAGTGCCAAGATGCCTTGCCCCACACCCTCCAAGCGACTGGTGGTGTCTGTCGCCCTGACACTTCCAGGGAGACTAGCCTTGCAGACCTGGGCCATGATAGCTTCAGGGGCTACAGCCAACTTCATGGACATGGCAGGGAATCCCCAGACATCCCATCCAACCACCTCTTGTGGTGGAAACCACTGATGACAGGCTTTTGGCCTCAGGACCAGTGACTTGGGCTATGAACAAGCTGTAGTTGCAGGTGGGGACATATTGAAGAGGCAGAGTTCTATTTGGCTTCTACACCCCATATCCCCATTGTGTTAGGCCTGGAGTGGTTGGAGGCCCCTGATCCTCACAGCAGTTGATCCCAGAGCACAATCAGCTTCAGTGCCCTGGACTGCATGGGCCATGTCTGTCTGGCACCAGCAGTCCTGGCAGCAGGAACGGAGAATGGACTGACTTGCCAACCTGCCTGCCAAGCTTGCTGATGTGTTCAGTGAAACAGAAGCAGACCTCTTGCCACCTCATCATATGGCTGCCCTATTGACCTGTTTCCCAGGACAATGGTTCCTCTTCATGCTGGAGAAGAGTGACTAGTGGGGTGCCACAGGGTTCTGTCTTGGGCCCGGTCTTATTCAACATCTTTATCAACGACTTGGATGATGGACTCAAGGGCATCCTGATCAAATCTGCAGATGACACCAAACTGGGAGGGGTGGCTAACACCACAGAGGACAGGATCACACTTCAAAATGACCTTGACAGATTAGAGAACTGGGCCAAAACAAACAAGATGAATTTTAATAGGGAGAAATGTAAAGTATTGCACTTGGGCAAAAAAAAAAAAAAAAAAAAAAAAAAGAGAGAGAGAGAGAGAGAGAGGCACAAATACAAGATGGGTGACACCTGGCTTGAGAGCAGTACATGTGAAAAGGATCTAGGAGTCTTGATTGACCACAAACTTGACATGAGCCAACAGTGTGACGCGGCAGCTAAAAAAGCCAATGCAATTCTGGGCTGTATCAATAGGAGTATAGCATCTAGATCAAGGGATGTAATAGTGCCACTGTATTCTGCTCTGGTCAGACCTCACCTGGAGTACTGTGTCCAGTTCTGGGCACCACAGTTCAAGAAGGACACGGACAAACTGGAACGTGTCCAGAGGAGGGCAACCAAAATGGTCAAAGGCCTGGAAACGATGCCTTATGAAGAACGGCTAAGGGAGCTGGGCATGTTTAGCCTGGACAAGAGGAGGCTAAGGGGTGATATGATAGCCATGTTCAAATATATAAAAGGCTGCTCCAGAGAAGCGGACACGGAGCAATGGATCCAAGCTACAAGAAAGAAGATTCCACCTAAACATTAGGAAGCACTTCCTGACAGTAAGAGCTGTTTGACAGTGGAATTTGCTGCCAAGGAGTGTGGTGGAGTCTCCTTCTTTGGAGGTCTTTAAGCAGAGGCTTGACAACCATATGTCAGGAGTGCTCTGATGGTGTTTCCTGCTTGGCAGGGGGTTGGACTCGATGGCCCTTGTGGTCTCTTCCAACTCTATGATTCTATGATTCTATGACTCAAATTCGGAAACTGAATTGACCATGTTACGCGAGTTCATCACCAAGAACCTGCAGAGGGGTTTTATATGACCCTCTTCCTCACCAGCCACTACTCCTCTACTATTTGTGAAAAAGAAGTCAGAAAAGTTGTAGCTTTGCAATGATTACCGGTGGTTAAACCAGGTCACCATCTGGAATCGGTACCCGCTACCCCTCATTGCCAAGACTTGCGGAGGCCTATAACCTGGTGTTCATTCGTGAGGGTGATGAATGGAAGACAGTGTTTCAGACACAATACGGGCACTGTGAGTACATCATAATGCCCTTTGGCTTGACCAATGTGCCCACTGTCTTCCAGCATTTCATGAATGATGTGTTCCATGACCTCCTCAACTGCTTTGTCATTGTTTACCTTGCCAACATCCTGATCTACTCCTCCTTGGCCACTAACCATTAGTGTAGCACCCTGCTTGTGGTTAACGCTTAGCTGGAATGAAATATTCAACGCAGCAATAGAGAAATTAAAATAGTAATTTATTTGTCAGACAAATAAATAAGAGGCACAGTGGTACATGGTTACCAAGCTCTGGCCTGGCCTCCTGCCATTCTGGCCAGCACTTATATTCCCTTAATCCAGCCCCCTTTGCTCCTCCTGTGGCTGCCTCTGTCCAATCAGCCTGGTTGAAATTCCTATTGGCTGTTTGCTAGAACCAATCACAAAAGATACACCCACAAAAGATACACCCACTTCCTTGCCCTTATAAGGGAGACAAAGAGCTATATATATGACATATAAGTAATAATATATCTTACATGGAATCTTAATTACCAGCTCACCTCTTGCCCTCCTTGCCCTATTGCCTTCTAAAACAAATGGTTAATCTTACATTTTTATGTTCAACAGATGTCAAGGATCTTGAGTTTCACATCAACATTGAAAGATTTCCTTCATTTAATGTTTCTAAACAAATGCCTGACAACTATATATCAAGACTGCTTGGATGGCGTCTTCTGTCTGGCAGGGGGGGGGGCTAGGCTGGTGGCTGACTTAATTTCAGGATAAATACAACTCTTACAACCATATGAAATAAGAATCTAGCATTCCTTAAATCCTTTGCATAATTACATTTAAGCCAATATATTTAAGCTAATATATTTCATACATTTATCATAGGTAGCCTCTTAAAAGAATAAAGCTTTTCAAAGTAAAAAGAAAGAAACTCAGTAAAACACAACTTTTAAACAGAAACCTCTTCAGTGTACACCTCCCCCTTTCACCCCCCTTTCCAGCCTCAAAATAAAATAGGAAGAAGCTCCTTCTTCTGCCAAGCCAGTTGCCTTTCCAACATTTAACACATTTTAACCTTTTTAACTCTCTCAGTTTAAGAAACAGCTTTAGAAGAGACTTTTCAAAAATGTTCTCTTTTTCTGTCAGCTAAATGTTTTTTTCCCATTTGCTCCTGGCCTTTCAACCTTAGAAAGAAGATCTGGCTCATTTTACTGGGAGGCACATTAGTATTATCTTACCCCATTCCTAATGGTGTTTTTTCAGCCTTGGGGCAGCATATGTAATTCTCCCTTTTTATGACTTTGAGAATTGTTTTTCTACTATAAATCAATGGGGCCCCCTTGTCTTAGGAGAATGGCCAAGGTTTTCTCTGCCTGGCATGAAACATTTGAAAATCCTTTTTAAGCTCATTTTTAAATACAAGCCTTGATTGAAATATATAGAAGCTTTGATAAAAATGCAGGCTTATGGTTAGGTGCCTCATTCCCCCCTTTCAAGCTCAAGGACCTTCATCCCAAGTGTCCTTGATAGCTTGACCTTCATCATATTCCTGAGGTAAAGCTCTGTATAGGGCCATGATATGAGGTAGAGTTTCATTTGAAACCATCTTGCTAATTGTACTTCTAAAACATGAAATGATACATGGCATCATACATAAAACCAATACTACTACTGTCAAGAAAAACAAGCAAGACAATAGTATCCCTTTGAGTCCTGTGACATTAGGTAACCAGTTGGTGAGCCATCCCATATCCCATCCTTCCCATGTTTGTACTGGGACATGTGCTATATTCTCCATCTTTGTGGCCAACACACGGATTGCCTCACCATTATCAGAAATGTTAAAGCAACAGGCATTCCCTGTCAAGTTCAAGACTCCACATAGGCCTCCTTGCCTGGCAAGTACATAATCCATTCCCATTTTCAGCTGCAAAATGGCGGCTCTACTTTCATCCAACTGTTGTGCAATAAGTCTCAAACTCTGGGCCGTTGCATTGGTTACAAGTTCCACTACTGCTTGCAATCGAATTATTCTGTTTAGATTATAAATAGGATCCCGTGCCCCTTGTATGAGCTCACCAGGATTCCAGGAGGCAGGATCATAATAGGCTATAATGCGCTCTGGCGGCCAATCATCAGTACCGCTCCAACTTTGGGTACTTCCTCCTGCTATATGAGAAATATCAGCATTCCTTCGTGTTCGCCTGGCCGAACTAGTGGGCATAATCCACATTGGTGGTAATACCCAACCCAAGAAACAAGTCCCACTCCATTTGGAAGGGAGTTTCTTGTATGCCCATTCTCCACATATCCACCACAACCATCGGGTCTGAGGTTTTTGGTACGTGGAGTACAGAAGGCGAAATACCAAAAGGGGTAGAGAGTTCACAGTGCAGTATGTTAGATTGCCTTTTTCTGTCACAGTTATGTTCCACACCACTTTCCATGCGTGAATAAAAGGAGGTGCACAGGGCAAGGTATTCCGAGTTCGATAGGTAGTACCGTGTGCCCAGGTATGACCATTCTTCTTATAATCCCAAGTATAGTGACAATGAGAAGAGCCTATCATGGGAGAATCAGCTGCATCTGATGATTTATGTACACAGAATTCCCCTTGTACAGGTATAACTCGTAATGGTTTAGTTGAGTTCCATCCGGGGAAATTCTGTATTTCAGTTTGGTGTGGCATTTCGCTTACCATACCAATGGCATCTAATGGTATCGGTAATAAGGGCATACCTCCCTCTGAATCATCTGGCCCAAGAGAGCAAACAAGGCAATTGGTCCTATTTGCAACATTAGCTACCATTTCAGCTAAACCTACCCACATATTGTGGTCATGGCTGAATCCATATTTAGCCAATTTGGTCAGATTCAAGGACCCTTCCCCTTCCCAAGGGATCAGGATTAATAATAAAATCATGTTGATGTCTAGTATATGCATTCCTTCCACAAAAGATTACCTTATTGTGATAGCAAATAATTATTAGCCCCAATATAATTCCCCCAGTGACAGAAATGGGGAACCACCAAGACCAAAACATATATCCCGAGGATCCCCAATGAGTAATATCTCTGATAATTGTTCCACAAAGGGGGGGGGCAGTCAATCAATTGTATTAGAGAATCTTTCCGTTCACAGTCGCTGGTTCAGACGCTCCTCAAGCTTCAGGCGTGCGCAGGTCAGCCAGCTTCCAGGTTGTGGCTGCAGCAGGCCGGTCGTCAAATGTTGCCCGTGACCTAGCCCGTTCCCGGTAGGGCTAGATACAGGGGTTTTTGGAGAGAGTTAGTTTTAAAGGATTAGAGGGGTCACCTTTGCACGTCCAACTGCCTTCGGACTTCTTCAAACGAGAGTGATGAATCCAGGGGGTCACCTCAGCTACCTTCACCGCTGTTGGAGTAGAGAGCAAGACGGTGTAAGGTCCACGCCACTTAGGTGCAAGTGGATCACGTTTCCACTCTTTCACCCATACGCTATCGCCAGCCTGGAACTGATGAATCGGCTCGGCAATGCTGCACGGCGTGCGTTCGAGGGCCCACCTGTTAAGAGAAACAAAAACACGGGAGAGAGATTGCACTTGTCCCTGTGTCACATGATCTCCTATTTGTTTAAGGTCAGCTGGAATATCCTGAACAAAGGAGGGCGGTCTCCCATACAGGAGCTCAAAAGGTGACAACTTAAGTCTTTTTGTGGGTGCACACCGAACACGAAACAGTGTTATGGGTAACACATCTACCCATCCCAATCCCGTTTCCTGGGTTAATTTTGCCAATTGGGTTTTCAGAGTCCGATTCATTCTTTCAGTTTTCCCTGAACTCTGAGGCCTATATGCTGTATGCAGTCTCCATTTTACTTGTAGGACTCGACATACATCTTGTACTACTTGATCAATGAACGCTGGCCCATTATCACTTCCAATGCATCTAGGTAATCCAAACCTTGGGATCAATTCAGTGAGGAGTCTTTTAGTTACCTCTCGTGCCTTTTCAGTTCGGGTGGGAAAAGCTTCAACCCATCCGGTAAGAGTATCTACAAACACAAGGAGATACTTGAATCCCTTAGAAGGGACCAGCTCTGTGAAGTCCACAATTAGGCTTTCCATGGGGACGTATCCCACATGCTGAATTCCAGGAGGTTGTACCGGTCCCTGCCTGGGATTGTTTTTAGCACAAAGAACACATTTCTGTGAAATGCAAGTTGCTAATTGTGATAGATTAATAATATACAACTTCCGACTGAGACTCTCTCTAGTTGCAGTACCGCCAAGGTGAGTAGATTCATGATAATTTCTTACAATTGTGCCTGCTAGATGATGAGGTACATAAATCCTATTGTCCGGCAGGATCATCCAACCGTCCTTCACAACTGCTCCTTCCTGTTCAGCCCACTTCCTCTCTTCTGGGGTATAGTGAGGTTTAACTTCTTCTGGAACTACCTCTGGTATGAGGGCTGCTATAAATCCTCCCACAGGCTTTTGGGCTGCCTCTCGGGCTGCTTTGTCAGCAGCATGATTTCCTCTGGTTATTGGATCCCTTCCTCGTCCATGACCTTTGCAGTGCATTACAGCAATCTGTTCTGGAGCCCATACTGCTTCTAACAGGATTTCTACTTCAGGTCCATATTTCAAAGCCTTCCCGTGGGCTCCGATTAGACCTCTTTCTTTCCATAGAGCTCCATGTGCATGCAGGGTTAAGAAGGCATATTTTGAATCAGTATAGATGTTTGCCTTACATCCGGCTGCCAATTGCAGAGCTCTAGTTAAACCTATAAGTTCAGCCTTTTGTGCTGAGGTGTCAGCAGGCAAAGCTTCAGCTTCCACAACTTCCTCATTGGTGACCACAGCATATCCTGCTCGTCTGGCACCTTCATGCAGGTAACTGCTACCATCCGTATAATATACAACATCTGGATTTTTCAATGGCTCATCTTTCAGATCAGGTCTACTGGAATAAACTTCATCCATTACTTGGAGACAATCATGTGATTCCTCATCATCTACCTCTGGTAGGGGCAGCAAAGTCGCTGGATTGAGCATATTCACTACTCGTAGATGAATCCTGGGATTTTCACACAATAGGCCTTGGTATCTAGCCATCCTTGGGTTCGTTAGCCAATAACTACCCTTATATTCCATGAGTGTCAGAACAGCATGAGGTACATTCACATACATCGTCTGGCCAAAGGTAAATTTATCAGCTTCTTTGACAAGGCTCGCAGTGGCCGCTACTGCCCTTAGGCATGGAGGCCATCCTTTTGCTACTGAGTCCAATTGTTTAGACAAATAAGCTACTGGACGGTTCCAACTTCCTAATCTCTGGGTCAGGACTGCCGCTGCAATCCCATTCTGTTCATGTACATACAGCTGAAAGGGTTTTTCCGAATTAGGCAATCCAAGGGCTGGTGCCTCCATAAGTCGTTGTTTGATAACTAAAAAGGCTTGTTTCTGCTCAGGTCCCCATACGAATGGGTCCTTTTCTGCACCTCGAGTGCTTTCATGTAAGGGCTTGGCCAGACTACTGAAATCAGGTATCCATAGTCTACAAAACCCTGCTGTTCCCAGGAATCCCCTAAGTTGTTTTCTTGTGGTAGGTTCCTTGATAAGGCAAATAGCTTCTTTCCTCTCTGGTCTCAATGCTCGTTGTTGGTGTGAGATGTCAAAGCCCAAATATTTGACCTTTTCTAAACATAACTGTGCCTTTTTCTGGGAAACTCGGTAGCCAGCTTCCCAGAGCAAGTGGAGCAGTTCCTCTGTCCCTTCTTTACAGGTATCAAAATCCTTTTCAGCTAGTATAAGATCATCCACATATTGCAGAACCACCTTTTCTCCCGGTGTTGAGGGGTAACTTGTTAGATCCCTCGCCAAGGCAGTGCCAAATAAAGTTGGGGAATTTTTAAATCCCTGGGGCAATCTTGTCCAGGTTAGCTGGCCTTTTGTTCCTGTCAAAGGGTCTTCCCACTGGAAGGCAAATATAGGTTGGCTCTGTGGTGCCAGCCGGCAACAGAAGAATGCATCTTTCAAGTCCAATACAGTAAAAAATGTTGCTTCTGGTGGGATCAAACTCAGCAAGGTATATGGGTTTGGTACATTTGGGTGCAAGGTCTCGATAGCCTGGTTTACGAGCCTCAAGTCCTGCACTGGCCTATATTCATCTGTCCCAGGTTTTCGAACAGGCAAAAGGGGTGTGTTCCATTCTGATTGGCAAGACTTAAGCAGACCATATTTTAATAGGCGGTCCAAATGTTTCTGGATGCCCTCCGCTGCTCGCCGGGGTAAGGGATATTGCTTTACAGATACAGGGGTAGCCATAGGTTTTAGGGTTACTACAATTGGAGCTATATTCTTAGCCATTCCTGGTGGGCTATTTTCGGCCCATACTCCTGGTGGCACCTGTAGAGTTCGGAGGAGCTTGTTTAATTCTGTATCCAATGTGGGCTGGACTTGCAAGGCTGACATTAGGCGCCATGATTGTTCCTTAGGTACTGAGAGGGTAATTATTCCTGCTGCTTTTGATGGCAGTTTCATTTCTGGACCTCGAGGAGTGAAAGTGATTTGGGCCTGCAATTTGGACAGCATATCTCTGCCTAAGAGAGGTATTGGACACTCAGGTATATACAAAAACTGATGGGTTAAACGATGTCCCCCAATCTGGCATTCCAAAGGTTGGAGGAAAGACCTCTTGGCTGACTGTCCAGTGGCACTTTTAATGACTACACTTTTGGATGCCTTTTTCTGCAATAGTTCTGGGAGTACTGAGTATTCAGCCCCAGTATCAATCATAAAGTCTATTAAATGGCTCCCTAATTGAATCGTGACCGTGGGCTCCTGGAAGCCTAACTTTATGGAGTCCGGTCGTTCCTAGTCTTGAGTAAAATCCTCTTCTGCCAGTCCAATGAAATTGTCTCTACTCCGTCCCTGTCCTGGTCTCTGATATCTTCCATCTCGGATCATTCCCCGTCCCCGTCCCTGGTTTCTTGGGCCGGAGCCTGGGCCTGGGCCTGGGCCTGGGCGTACTTCTTCCAACCTCAAGGGTTCAGGACACTCCCGCTTCCAGTGACCCTCCTTCTTGCAATTTGCACATTGATTCCTTCCCAGTGGTGGATTCCTTCCTCGCCCTCGCCCTCCATTTAAGGGGCGGTGGTCTTGCTTCACTGCTGTGGCTAGCATTACCATCTTTTCCTTCTGCCACTTCTTCTTCTCTTGCTTCTCAGCCTCATCCCTATTCCGGTAAACTCGGCGTGCAATGGCCATAATTTGGCTCATCAGCATCCCTTCCCATCCTTCTGATTTCTGAATTTTCTTACGAATGTCAGAAGCGCACTGGGCCACAAATGTAGCAGTAATCATTCTGCTGTTTTCAGGGGCTTCAGGGTCAAAAGGAGTCCATATACGATAGGCTTCCTGCAGCCTCTCTAAAAAGTCTCCCGGACTCTCATTTGGTTTTTGTTCTACTTCTGAGACTTTAGACATATTAGTGGGCTTCTGGCATGCCCTACGGATACCTTGCACAAGTGTCTGGCGGTAGGTGGTGAGTCTGGCCAGGTGAATTGCATTGTTTGGATCCCAATTAGGATCTTCCAAGGGAAAGTTATCTTGGAGATGACGGTCAATATTATAAATATTTCCCACTCTGGCCTGCTCACGCAAATATATCTGTGCCTTTTCAATTATGTCTCTCCTTTCCTCAGTGGTGAACAGAGTATTTAGGAGCTGGCGACAATCTGTCCAAGTAGGGCTATGAGTATTTACTATTGAAGTCACCAAGTCCATCATAGCCTGAGGTTTTTCTGCAAAAGATGGGGTGTGTGTTTTCCAATTCATCAGATCTGTAGTTGTGAATGGAATATATTGCAGGGTCGAAGTTCGAGGTGGCCGTGGTCCGGGTTGCCCATTAACCAGCGCAGGCTCCTCAAGTGCATCAAATACTCTTCTAAGAGGGGCTACTACGTGATCTTTCTCTTCACTTTGCTCTAGGGGCCTCAAATCATAGGGGATGGTATCTGTCGCAAGGCGTTCTTTTAGCAGCTTTATACGCCTGGCTGTATTGCTTGCTGACCGAGCAAGGTCTCCCTGTAACTTCTGTAACATTTCTCTGGGACTTGGATGTACAGGGGTTTGGGGTGGGCAATCAGTTGTTCCACTAAAGGAGACTGTAGATGGAGGTCTATTAGGAGTCACAGGTGGAATAACCACTTCTGCTTGGGCTTTATTATAGGACTCCAATGCCTCCTGAAGATATTTATCATAATCTATCAAGGAATCAAACTCTGTGACTCCACTCCCATTATTCATTCCAGTTTCTTGCCTTGGGGTTACAACTGGTGGAGTGTTTGGATTAAGCTCCCTTCGATGTGGAGCATAGGGTGGAGGTGGAAGCACCTCTTCCTCTGGCCCCTCAAAAATGGGTTTGAGTTTATTTGGCAAGATTCCTTTCCTAGCTTCGGCTTTTACAGCCAATAATTTGCATCGTTTGACTTTGCATTCCCTTATCCATGGAGGATTTTTATTTAATGTGCTCAGCCAGGAATCTATATATGGAAATTGTTCTGGGCACCCTCCAGTTTCTTTGGCGATATCAGTCCAAAGTTTGCTTACTAAATTTATATCAAAAGTTCCCTGAGATGGCCATCCAGTAATTTGTTTTGGCCATTCTAGTTCACATAACGTTCTCAAGCGCTCTGGCGTCATTTTGACTCCATATGCCCCTGAGAAGGCTTTCTTAAAATTATTTAACATACACTCAAGAGGTGTATTTTCCCCCTTTGAACCCCCAACTCCCATTGTATGGCCCTGTGAAGTATCCACTCAGTCACTCACAGACGCGCTTTGTGGGTTTCCTTGCCTAGATGGAGTCGCCTCACTAGGAACCGAAGTACTGCCCACTCCACACTCAGGTCAGCTACAGATTGCTCTGTACTTTCTCACACATACAATGCGCTGGATACTTCACCACACTCTACCTCCCAATCCTTCCCTTTTCCTCCACCAGACCACCATCTGATGTACCCAACCACCTAGCGTACTCAGTTTCCCCTTACTGAGACGCAGAAGTTTGATCAAGACTTCTCTTCCTCCTAATTAATTGGAGGGCCAAAAATCCCTTTGTGCACTTACCCTTGGTTGGTTCCCTGTTTCCCCCGGTCCGTCGCCGCCAGTGAGCAGGGTATCAGACAGACGAGTCTTCTGCGTTCCCCCTGGAAAAATTTACCAGTGCGCGCTTTGGGTAAGCAGTTGTCCTCTCTCTTGTACCCTGCCCAGTAGGGCGAAGGGGCTGCGTTCCAGCAGACCACTTATCCGAGTCACGGCACCATAAAATGTAGCACCCTGCTTGTGGTTAACGCTTAGCTGGAATGAAATATTCAACGCAGCAATAGAGAAATTAAAATAGTAATTTATTTGTCAGACAAATAAATAAGAGGCACAGTGGTACATGGTTACCAAGCTCTGGCCTGGCCTCCTGCCATTCTGGCCAGCACTTATATTCCCTTAATCCAGCCCCCTTTGCTCCTCCTGTGGCTGCCTCTGTCCAATCAGCCTGGTTGAAATTCCTATTGGCTGTTTGCTAGAACCAATCACAAAAGATACACCCACAAAAGATACACCCACTTCCTTGCCCTTATAAGGGAGACAAAGAGCTATATATATGACATATAAGTAATAATATATCTTACATGGAATCTTAATTACCAGCTCACCTCTTGCCCTCCTTGCCCTATTGCCTTCTAAAACAAATGGTTAATCTTACATTTTTATGTTCAACAGATGTCAAGGATCTTGAGTTTCACATCAACATTGAAAGATTTCCTTCATTTAATGTTTCTAAACAAATGCCTGACAACTATATATCAAGACTGCTTGGATGGCGTCTTCTGTCTGGCAGGGGGGGGGGGGGGCTAGGCTGGTGGCTGACTTAATTTCAGGATAAATACAACTCTTACAACCATATGAAATAAGAATCTAGCATTCCTTAAATCCTTTGCATAATTACATTTAAGCCAATATATTTAAGCTAATATATTTCATACATTTATCATAGGTAGCCTCTTAAAAGAATAAAGCTTTTCAAAGTAAAAAGAAAGAAACTCAGTAAAACACAACTTTTAAACAGAAACCTCTTCAGTGTACACCTCCCCCTTTCACCCCCCTTTCCAGCCTCAAAATAAAATAGGAAGAAGCTTCTTCTTCTGCCAAGCCAGTTGCCTTTCCAACATTTAACACATTTTAACCTTTTTAACTCTCTCAGTTTAAGAAACAGCTTTAGAAGAGACTTTTCAAAAATGTTCTCTTTTTCTGTCAGCTAAATGTTTTTTTCCCATTTGCTCCTGGCCTTTCAACCTTAGAAAGAAGATCTGGCTCATTTTACTGGGAGGCACATTAGTATTATCTTACCCCATTCCTAATGGTGTTTTTTCAGCCTTGGGGCAGCATATGTAATTCTCCCTTTTTATGACTTTGAGAATTGTTTTTCTACTATAAATCAATGGGGCCCCCTTGTCTTAGGAGAATGGCCAAGGTTTTCTCTGCCTGGCATGAAACATTTGAAAATCCTTTTTAAGCTCATTTTTAAATACAAGCCTTGATTGAAATATATAGAAGCTTTGATAAAAATGCAGGCTTATGGTTAGGTGCCTCATTAGCAGCATGTATGCACCGGGCTGCAGAGGTTATGACAGCATTGTCTGTTCACCAACCTCTCAAAGTGTAAGTTTCACAAGTCTAGCATTGACTTCCTATACCATCGCATCTCAGCCGATGACATTGCCATGGACCCTAGCAAGGTAGAGGCTATTTTATCCTGGCAGCCTCCTTGTAACACCAAGGAGGTGCAGCACCTCCTGGGCTTTGCAAACTATTGTTTGTTCATCCCACACTTTGCTCAGGTGACAGAACCTCTGACCACCCTCCTTCAGAAGAAGGCTGTGCTTGTTTGGGATGGTGCAGCTCAGGGGCAATAGATGCCTTGAAGGTGTCCGTTTGCATTTCTTGGTACAGAAAGTATTGATCTGATGTATAGATATATTTTCTATTCTAATTAATTCAAGAGGGTTCTGGAAGCTTCTCTGTGTGAAAGAAGCAAGCAGTCATAATGTTTGGCTTAAACTGGTTCTATTATCTTTTTCTGTCAAGGTCATGCTGACCATAAAAGTAAGGCCAGAAGGAGCCATGGTTTCACTTTCTCTTTCTACCTCTCTTCCTTCTGGTGTGGTGTTCTGTACATAGTATGCTTAGTGTTAAGGTTTAGACTCATTATAAGTTATTTTAAGTTTAAGTTAAGTCTGCTGCAACTGGATTTCTTATGGACAGTGCCAATCCTGAATGTATTGGATTTGTGACCATTATGCTTATTTGCCTTAGCTCCGCTGGATGAAATATTAATTGCCTTTGGTCTATTTTTGGAGAATCCTGCAATGTGTTTACGTTTTTTACTCTGCTAACTATATGTTGGAATTCTGCTCTGGATCAATATGAGTTGTTGCATCGAGTTTTGCCCTGCCTTCTTCCAAACTCAGGGTTGAGTGCAATTTCTCTAGCCCAGGTTTTGTAGGGCTAGACTGTCACTCACAGGCCCAAGGGCCTATAGCTCCTGGAGGGCCCCCAAATGATGTCACAACAGCAGTTCCCATGGCACTTTCCTTCTCATACCAGACATGCTCATTAATTCTGTAGGAACTACACTCCAGAAGTAGCCCACTGTGAACAGTTTATATATATATATATAGAAACAAAGAAAGAAACTCAAAATGAAAATATATTGCTGCTGCTGTCAATTGGCTGGTAAGCTGGTAAGGACAACAAGTGTTCCAGGCATGCTGGTAGACACTTCCTAATCTTTATTCAAAACTTCTTTTAGAGCTTGCTGGGTGATCTTGGGGCAGCACATCCAACAATCCTTATTAGATGTATTGAACAAGTTGGAAATGGGAAGTCTCTCTTTCCCATGCCTGCCAAGGAGGAGTGTGTGAGAACAAATATCATTTTCTTTTTTGAGGGGGGAGTGTCTGACTATGAACCTCAGTAGTCCTGGTTCAAGAACTGCTGTGGACTTGGGCTTTTGTCAAGTGTAATGAGATAATCAGAAAATGATGTTTTAAAAAAGTGTGTCCTCCTCAAATGATATTCTAAATACCAGATTCTGCAGCCTGCCTACTGTACTGCAGACAACCAGAATGCAGACACCCTGCTACTGTTAGGCCTATTTAAAATTATTGAATTATAGAGGCCATCCATTCAGGGACAGTTTGCAAATGAAGTTTTGTGCATATGATTAACAACTCTTGTTAATTAAAATTTCTCTCTAGATCCCTAGCATAGGGACGTGGAGCATGTGAGCTGCAGACAGATAAATATGATTGATGGTAATCAAATCCATTGTAGTCTTCTGAATAAATACAACATTAAGCTGAAAGAATTTGAAGTGCCAAGCCTGCTGTGTGACCTTGTTCTACCCATTTTGGATTCATTCTGCCATAGGAAAGGTTATTATCTTGTTACTATTACTATGAGTTGTTATTCATGTAACCTTCCCTTCTTGTAGGAGCCCGGGGTGGCTAGCAATAACTGTCAAAATAAAGCCAGCAGAAAACATTTAGGACCAATATTAACAATGAAATATAAATAGTGATGGATATATTTGTTCCTTTCAGTTTCTCCAAGTTTTTCATTTTTTCTAATCAACTTTTCCACATTAGTTTATTTAATTCATTTTATTTATTTCTACTATTTTGAAGTTGTCACTGGAAATCATCAGCATGTTAGGTGCTCATTCCTCTTAATATATTCATGCTTGTGTGGAATTCTACCTAATACAGACATTTTTGCAAGCCATTTCCTACCATATAATGCAGTTTCTCTGTGTTATTTCAACGGCTATATGCATTTTTATGCACACTTTCTGCTACTATGGACATTTCTGAGCACATCATTTGGTTGAGGAACTGCATCACAGGATGTGGAAAAGCATGAACTCCAAAGGCTTCTGCATTTTGTTTCATGTATAGTTTTGGGAAGTAAGAATAGGTGGCTTCCCATGAAACTGTAAACTGAACCAAAGTTATCCCCATCCTTAAATACATTACAGGAGAGAGTAGTGCTTGGAGTTTTGAACTTCACTCTAGCAATCTACCAAAAGCTTTGAACAATCAAGTCTCTTTTAAGTTGTTGTTTGATAGATAATAGCATGGTGGACAGCCATATTTCCACGAGAAGGGAACTCCACAACATCAGAAACTGCCACACAGGGCTATGAAGCAAGGTGACGTAACCATTTCAGGCTACAGGATCCACAGAGGCAGTAGATCTCAATGCCAATCTCCATCCGTGCCCCTTGTTCCTGATGTAGATCTTCACTCACTTCTTTTTCCCTGACAGTGGGGGGGGGGGCATTTAGGGGTTTGCCTGAAGCACAAAAGTATCTTGTGCAAGCCCTGCTGCCACACCATCTATTTTTTGACTGGAACTTTAATCAGTTTATACTGGAAATCAATGGCTGATAAACTGATTTTATGTATTTATTTTAAAGTAAGCTCCTATGCAGTCATAGGTAGAGTATCATACAACTGGGAAAGACAAACGTTTTCCTGATCAAAACCCCCCCACCTAGCTGCTTGGGACTGATTGTGATTTAGGAAATGATGCAGGAGAAATATTTAAACAGCCTTTAAGATATGATACGATATGATATGATACGATATGATATGATACGATAATCTTTATTGTCATTGTCCCATAGAGAACAACTGTTCCGTACAATTTCTACATTTTTTAGTGGCTACATTTTCTTTCATTTGTTGTTGTTTTTTTAACCACACAAAATCACAGATATTTTGCATAACATGTCATTTGACACTAGGCTGATTAATTTGTTGGGCAAATTTTAATTAGTAAAGCTGATCATTGAAGTTATTATTTAAGACTATAGTATACTACTATAATTAAAAAAGAAATGCTATAGATAACCTTTAGTTATAGGATTGACTGGCAGCTTTGTCCATAGCTCCTCACTCTTTCTTCAAACTGTCAGCCATCTTCTTCTTTGGCAATCACTTGTAGCCACGTAAGATTGTCTTCCATAAACACGGTTTTAGCAATGAGTCCATAAGTGACTGTGGAGGCCAATTCTGGATCCACACGGCCTTCCACAGTGGGGACATTGGTTTCCGGGCGGGAGTTGATCACGGTGTGGATTTGCCAAGCATGCCTTCCTCCTAGGACATTTCTCCCTTGCGTCCTGAGTTTGAATGTCTTCAAAGCCCATGACACCTTTGGTAAAGGCTGTTCTCAAACTAGAGCGCTCAGAGGCCAGTGTTTCCCAGTTGTCAGTGTTTATACTACATTTTTTTTAGATTTGCCTTGAGACAGTCTTTAAACCTCTTTTGTTGACCACCAGCATTACGCTTTTCATTTTTAAGTTCAGAATAGAGTAGTTGCATTGGAGGACAATCATCAGGCATATGCACAACAATATTGAGGTTTTGGTAATATGCAAATTTACTTAAGTAATTAATAGATCAAAAGCCTGATTAATTTTCAGTAAAATCTTTTCCAGCTGGTGGCCCACCCTGCTTTTTCACTTTTAGGTTTCTTGTGTATATCACACAGAGCCAAACTGGTGGTGCTGAGTTTGTTCACTATATCAGGCTTCTACAGTACACTGGGTAAGTTCTGCTGTCCTTGAAACTTGGAAAATGCCAGTGGACAGATAAACAGTTTGGGGAATAGCTGTGTCTAATGGAGCTATCACAAAACAACTTTTCAAAAGCACTTAGTACTGTTAGGACAGCATTAGCTTTTACATGTCCCCAACCTGAAACCTACCAGAAAGGCTTTAGCAGAACCAACTTTTTCAGCAAGAAGTCTGCTCAAAAATGTATCACCTAGGAAATCAAAACAGTCCATTCACAACAACAAATTATAAGCAGAATCTATTTCACCTTCCTCATTAGGTATAGTTAATTAAATGTGTGTCTTATTCCCTATTATATGTTTGTGAGCTTAAGCATATTTTGTGTGTGGCGTTTTCTGATGGCACTTATTTCTGGTGATGAAGGTAGTTTTTGTCACTGTATTTACTGTGCTTTTTACATGGGTCTTTCCCCCTTCTCTTAAATCTGCTGTTGCTAAGAGTACGCAGACATGTTCAACATTTCATTTAGGTATGTTGATGTATCACTGATTGTATAAATTAGTCAAATCCAGATGAGATAATGAACTTCATAAAAAAAACCAAAAGGGAACTTATTATTTGACCACCTTGAGTAGGAGATACCATCACTACGCTTTAGTGATGAACAAAGAGCAGGGTGATTTCCTCCGAGAGGTTATTTTCCATCAAAATAATTGGACTAGGCCAACAAAATCTATTTGCCCTGCAGATCTTCATTTGGCTCTGACACAGGAAACACTCTAGTGCCAGGATTAGACTTGAAGATTCCTTAATGATTTGGCTATGGAAGTGCTGTGGTTTACAGGCTGAATAAGAAGATTCTTTGGTCAGTGAGGAAGATAAAAATCAAATTTACTTTCAAACACCCGAAGCAGTATTAAGACACTCAAGATCATTTGAATCAGATACAGACTAGCATATCTCTAAGCATGGAACCACTGTTAAAATAAATTCTCTGAGCTCATATTTTAAGCAAAGCAGATATCCATTAAATAATCTTTCTTCTCTTGCGGGAAATTCCCAGTGCTGTGATAGTGGGGAAATAAAGCACCTGTTCCTTTTATTTTCCAATGTGCTTTTTCAACTCACTCTTTAAAATGAATTCTTTGCAACTCCCACCACTACTTCAGTTAGTTCTTTGACTATCCCTCTCTTGCTGTCCATAAATTTAGTAAAGCAAACAAGGTTCTTTTTGAATTGCCATTTCCCCCTTGATACATGTCTGGCTGCTGCAGTCCTTCAAAGGCAGCCAGAGCCTCTTTCAAGCTTGTTTGTAGTTAAAAGTCTAAATTGGAAGCTGGTCTCAAATCTTCATTTTGCTTTTTAAATGCAGGCATCTTTGCACATGGTAAATTGTAAATATAAGTAACTGTGAAATCACCCAGCCATCTTAGAATCTTTCTTAAGTCTTGGACCTGTGGGAAGAAGGAAGACTTCAGGCGAAATGTGACAACCTCGAATATTGATCTGCCATTGGATCAGTAGGTGGCACTCTTCACTCTGAATTAGTTTCTCACCATAATGGAAGGTGGCACTGAACTGGATGGACATCTGGGGAAGAGTGAGATATAAGACTGAACTTTTCAGGATTTGTAATTTTCAAGTTGGCTGTGCTCTAAAAGTGTGGGGTGACAAATAAAGAGATTTCCTATTTTTCTGCAGCTCCCAGTATTCCACTGTGTTCCCCAGCATCATTGGGAATGGAAAAGCAGAAACTGTTCTGAAGAAGAATTGTGCCGCTATTGTCCCATGAAACTTTTACCACCTAATCCCGATTCATGTGTACGCTAGGAGTAATGCAGTGTCGATCAACGATTTTGAAAAGATCTATTTTAAAATCACCCCCCCCTTTTTAAATAGAAAAGCAGACTTTTGTTTCCTGACATAACTAAAGAATCATAACAAAATAAAAAAAAAATCCTTCCAGTAGCACCTTAAAGACCAACTAAGTTAGTTCTAGGTATGAGCATGCACACGAAAGCTCATACCTAGAACTAACTTAGTTGGTCTTTAAGGTGCTACTGGAAGGAATTTTTTTTATTTTGTTTTGACTATGGCAGACCAACACGGCTACCTATCTGTAACTGGAACTAAAGAATCATGTTAAGGTTGATTCATTGCAAATCAGATATCCAGGTAAATGTTTATATCAGGTATGGAGAATTCCAAGCCAGAGGTCAAATTAGGTCCACTAGGAGTCCAAATTTGGACAGTAAGGCTAGCTTGGGCAATCCATGGTACCTGCTTCACCCTGGTGACACACCTGACATTTCCGTGTTGGGCTGCAAAGGAACAACTGGGAGCATAAGAGTGTGCTCCTGACTGTCCAACAAGCATTGGGTTCCACTCTGGAGTTTGCAGATGGGAGCTCCTGAATAGAGCTAATACCTGTTGCAAGTAGTGCTCAGTTCATATTCTGTGCTAAATGCCTGCCCACTGGTAAAGCTTCCTTTGCAGGCATGGCCCAGATTCAAGCCACTCCTGAAATAGAACATTTTCCTTTCACAGTCCAGCTTGAAAATCAGGGAAAGATAGGAAAGAATTGCAAGCACCTTTCTCTTTGTTTTCCTTTGACATTCAGCTACCTATTGTTGTGATGATATCAGGTGACTGACAGGTGACAGGCAGGCAATCCTGCCTACCCACTAAAGTGGTCCATGGAAGGTCGGAGGTTGCCAGAATCCCGCCAGCTTCCTGGATCTTAGTGCCCATCCTAGTCTATATATACTGATTTCTAGAAGGTTTTGCCCCTAGATAAGGTTTGCAATAATTAATCAAGGAGGATAAACAAAGACCAGAAATATCCTACAGCACACCCATAGCAAAGTATTAGTAGGGGAAATAGGAGATCAAAAACTTACTTTATTTATTCTAGATCATTGCACAAATAAATGATTTTATCATTATTTCTAGCATAGATATCAATATTTTCTATAGATTTTTATTGTGTTTTTTAGTAGGGATATTTCAGATAAGTAATTCCCCCCCCCCTCATTTCCATTTGCAGAGGAAACACTAGGGAGAGAGGGGGGCCCAAGGTTCACCCAATGGGTTTATGCATATGCAAGTATTTGTACATAGGGTTTCCATATCTTAGGCCAACTCTTCATTCCCCAGACCGCTTTTACATGATGAATCTGAAGGCTGTCTGGTTAATGATTTATTTGCAAATGCTGTTTTGGATGCAATTGTCCATGCCATGAAATCCCTTATATCTGTTTTTGTTTGTTTTTAGCTTCTGCCTTTACTTAATCATTGTGCTGCTTTTCTACTCACTTTTTATGCTATCTAGCGACAAGATGATGTAGTGAGTAGCAACCTTGTTTCCTCTTAATTGGTTTAGGTGAATGAATGTCTCTATTTAAATATGTAATTGACATTTCAGATCATATCTGAATGTGCTGAGGGAATCAGAGTGGCTCAGCCTTTTTAGTAAGGCCAGATCTGATGGCACCAGTTCTGAAACAGCTTCTGTGTGGGAAAATCCCCGAGCGCATGTTGAGCTCCTAGGATGGCACCATGAAATGATCAGTTCCTGTGGAATCTGGGCCTATAGTTGAACTAGTGGAGGCAGTAATTCCTGTTGGGGGGAAATGCTCATTATCGTGTGCCATATGTTGCAAATAAAATAGTTATTATATGGTATAAAACATGATGGGATACCATAAGGTTTTTTTTAACCTAAAGTGAATTTATAGAAGGAAATCAAATTTCCTTATGTATCCTACATGTTAACAGCTTCATACACACACACACACACACACACACACACACACACACACTAAAAAAATACCATTGCTGTGTTTTGAGTGTACTACTTTGCATGTTTTTCAGTCAAAGCTGAATTTAACAAGAAGTCCTCACCCAGGACAACTATAGAAATCTAAAAATAATAAGCAGCAAAATAAATAAAATAAAATAAAATAATTTCAAAGGCCAAGAAAGAAACAGTATGCTACTCCCTTTCAGTGATAGTTTGTACTCCTTTTAAAGAAGTACTGGAGCAATTGATTACATGCTGCTTATAAAGGCATCTGCACAATAAATGGCAGAATTGAAGATTCTACAGTCTATGGTTCAATTGTTTAACAAGGTCTGGGTCTGAAATATAGTTCTCCAAGTCTCCATCTCTGCCCACACCACACTGTCTCCCTAGCCACTTTCTTTACCAGCCCTGCTTTGCACCCTCCTTGAGTGTTTTTGCCTAGCTGGAATATGTTCCTGAACTGTGATGATGCTTCTTGCATAGAGATGTAGAAGTAGAGGTGTGTGTGTGTGTGTGTGTGTGTGTGTGTGTGTGTAGAAACTAGCCTCCTATTTTATATTTGTTGCTCTGTTCACTTTTGCTTCTGCCACAGTCAGTCACTGGCATGTGACTCCAGGAAGGTTGTCCAGAAGGAAGGCAGCCTCAAGCTGAAATGTTTTTGTCATCCCTGTTATCATAACAACTAACCCAACTGAAATGACAACCACCACCACCTGGATTTTAGTATTCTTTTGGCCAACACTATAATCCGATTCACTAGCAGCATGTCTCTACTGATTCCAGTGAAGAGGCATGTAGATGGTCTCCTTGTCAGGAATTCAGAGGCAGGATGGGCTGTAGGTTAGTAACGGAACGTAAGCTTTATATCCAGAATGGTATCTCTAGGTGGTGTGGGGAAAATGGCTGTCTGAAATCTTGGAGAGCTGCTGATAACCATTGAATCCGGCAATCACAGTGTTGGAAGGGACCTTAAAGCTCAGTCAGCCTTCTGTTGGTTCAGGAAATCTACGACTACATTTTCCCTGATAAGTAACCATCAATTCTAGTCTTGGCTTATAAATCTCTAACAAAGGGAGAGACTGATATCTTCTTTGGTAGACAGCTCCTCTGTCAGGAAATTTTTCCTAATGTTTAACCAACCCCCCCCCCCCAAAAAAACCCCAAAAGCAAGCAAACAAAAACCCCTTCTAAAATAATTCACCTATTCTGTTTCCCATTGTGAGTGGCATCTCCTCAGGTGGCTGAAATGGCTCCTCAGACCTGCAGAAAGTGCTTTTCTTCTACCTCACTGATTAAAGCACTGAGAGAGACAATCTCATCATAAAAAATTGTGCCGGGCTCCTTCTGATGCTTAACAATCTTCCTCTCCAGTTCTTTCAGCTGAGCCAGCAGGAGCTTTCCTCTTTCCTCTGGAAAGTCATCCACTTGCTTAAATTCAGAAACAGACTTCCATTCTCAGCTTCTGTTTAGTAAGATCCCAAGATATCTTTGACTACTTTGGCTTAATGTGCTTTTTAAGGCACATGAAATCTGAATACAGATAGTTCACCAACTATGCATTTGTTCATATTACTAGCTGCCAGTTACGTCTATACAATGATAGTCTTGGGAAGTGGGTGGGTGGGTTATAGGACCCAGTAGGCTCTGTAAAGGCAGGTGGGAACACAATTCCAATAATATTTCAAGGATACGTGAGGGTTCCATTAGTGATGATTGCAGTAGGTTTCTTTTCTGCATGTTCAAAGCATATTCCACAGAAGTACATCACAGAGGTTTGATGAATTCCCCATACAAAAATCCATAAGACATCTATCTACTGTGGATTTCCACAGAATAGCGGCTGCATTTTCTACTGATTTTGAAACAGATGTACATTGCTTCAAATAAACTTGGATTAAATGGGACATCCTTTGGCTTGCTGTGTTGGTGCTTCTCGCTGGTTGTGCACAGCTTCTATTACTAATGTTGAATAAACAGCTGGATCAGGCGGAATCAATTTTGTGGGGAATGGAGGTATAAATTACAAGGCCTCCCAAACCATGCCTCCAAAATGTATCAGCTTGACTTCTGTAAATGGGTCTGATCATTATACATTGAGCATTGTGTGGTCCTTGAGATGTCAGCGTATTCACAACCCCTACCTACTCTCTGTGGCAGATGACTTCCAAAGGACAGATGAACCGCAATTCCTATAGTCTCTAAATGACTAGGTATTCAGCTTTGTTTCCATGAACTGGAATGAATTGTTCCACAGAGGAAGATTTGGTATTTGTGAGAAATCTTGAGAGAAATTATTGTTAGCCACCTTGAGTGTACAAATAAAGCCTAAGGATTCAAAAAACAGCATAGATCACCTAAAGTGCTTTTCATATATGTATTATATATAGAAGGAATAAGCAGTTCAGCTGGTGATGAGGCAAGATATAAAATGACCATCTGCCTTGTGTCTTTTTTGTCACTTTAATTTCCCAGGAGGAAAAATCTTAAAGAAATGAAGTATTTTATCTGAGTTTCATTCACTTAACAAACAGCTTAGCTCTCTGACTGTCTATTCACATGTCAAATATTATTGTGGTGTATATGTTAGGAAACTCTTGTGTATCCCCATAGACACAGAGTTGAATGTCTTCAGTAGCATCCATGGTAAAGGAAATTGTTCACAACAGAAAGCTAATGAAGGCTTGCCCTTTCTGATCTATTTTCTTAATTAGTGTTTCTTAACTACTATTAGTACAAAGCTGCAGTATAAAGTGTAGACTTAAAGTAAATCATGAAAGCATCTCAAGTGCTTTTATCTACCATAACAATGTACAATAAAGCAGAAAATGCAGAGATGTGTTTATTTGTATGATTCATTGGGTCTGAATTAAAGAGAAAATGAAAACAGCCCCTTGAAAAACAATCACATTTTCAAATCCCATGTCCTGTTATGGTTTGCTGTCTGCTTATTGATTTTTAATACAACATCATTATTAGTATTAGTATTAGTATTAATAGTAGTAAAAAGTCAATCTTGCCTTTCCATTGCATTACAGAAGACACTTAAGTGACCATACATCAAAAATTTAAAAGCAATCAACCTAAAAAACTATAAACAGAATCTTCCAAAGTCGCTAGAGTTGCCACTGATTCGATTTGGGGCTGCAGATGTTGCTTTTTAGGTTAGATCCAATCAGTTAGTTTGGACTTAGCATGCTAAGAGAGTGCCCAGATTTGGTATTTGCACATATCTTTGTCAGTGGGGAGTTAGATCTATGAGTCCATCTGCTAGGAGCAGGAAACTTGGAAGTATGTGCTACTCTTTTCTATCATGTGAAACACCCTTATTCTTACCAGTAGTGCTCCTGAAAACCAAACAAAATTCACATACTTCCATATGGCCATTTATAGAAAACCTGATATCCTCTGTCTGGGGGCTAATGAATTCAGGGCTCATCCATACCTCCTTTTGCCCTGCTGCTTCCCCCTGGGAAAACCTGAGGTTTGGTGCTGAATTGGAACAAACAGCAGTCGGGTTTTCTGCAGATTGCCACTTATTCCAATTTAGCACTAAAGAGTAGGTTTTCCTGGGGAAAGCAGTGGGTCAAAGGCAAAACGGTTCAGACTCATGCTAAGAAAGCACAGGAAAACTGGAAATATGGATGAGCCCTCAGAGTCCAATGTGAGATGTATGGGTAACAAATATTTTATCATCCAGTTATTGGTTGTTTAAAAGAAAGGGCAGGGAAAATTACTTGCTTCAGAACTGGAAAATACTGTGGGTGAATGGCGTGACTGCCTTATTCCCCTCCGTAGCTGATTTGTTAAAAGAATCCATCCATCCAAAGTCATTCACACACAGACACATGCATAAACACATACATAGATATACCACAGGAACATTCATATAAAATAGAGCACAAAATGATTGATGTGGGAGATGCAAGAGCATAATTTCCCATAGATGCTGCTTATAGTTGCTGTGTCCTCTGTGTCCTTGCACAGAAATAACACAGACATGACATAGTGCTTAATAGATCATGGCTTCTCTACTGTGTAAATTAAACGTATCCATAACTGCCTAGTATGCAAGTCTAGTAAGCCTCAGATTAACAATCCCCCAATCACTAGCATCAGGCTCAGAAACATTAACCTGGTCTGGCTCCTTAGCTGGTAATGCTATAGTCAGTGAATCAGTATCCTGGTCACTGCTGGACTCTGGAGTCATAACAGCTGCCAAACAACAAATGTTGCAAAATTTAGTGAGGGACATGTAAATCCAAGAGCTATTTAAACTTATTTTAAAAATTCACAATGCACTCTTTTTCCATACAGAGAAACATGTTTTTAATGTTCTTCATTGCTGGCTTTCTGACTGAATATATCACTCCCTCCCAAGAATATAGCTGTATGTGAATAACAAATAGGCAACTGATTGTATGCCGAATATATCATTGCTGAGCCACAACGTGCAGAGCTCAGTGGAGTGGGAGACCAGCCAACCAGAAGAGTCTCTGAGGTGGATTTGCCTGGAGGCAGAGTCAGTGTCCAAAGTCAGGTCCAGTCCTAGAGTCGGACAAACAGCAGTCCACCTGGTCAGATGGTCCAGGGATCAGGGAATCTGACGAGTAAGATTCAAGATGAGCCAGAAGCAGCAAGGTAGGACCAGGAACCACAAGTGTTGTTTCTAGCACCTGACTGCTGCTGGAAGCTCTGCTTAAGTAGGCTAAACCCAGCTGGTTCTCAACAGTGCCTTCTCCTTTGTGTCCTTGAAGGCAGATCAGCTGTGGGTGGAGTCACTTCGCCTTCTCCCCCTTCAAGATGCTGTTCAACAGGCAAAGCTGATTCCTGGCCCATGGCAGAATATATGGAATTCACAAAGAAGGCCTACTTCAAGCACTTTGAAAACATACTCCGAAGGTCATAGACAAAAGGGCTAATGATATTCTGTATTGCTTTGGTGGCTCCTATTGAACATCATTCTCTTATTTAGATGCACCTCCGTAATGTAACAGAAAGTCATTAAACAAATTAGGATTCTTTGGCAGCTTGAGGAAGGGCCAAAGAGTTATAGTGTCATTAAGTGACAAAGAGAAAGGAGAACTGTCACTCACTTCACTGACCCTCAGTCTTTTTACCATACTGGAACATGTGATGATCTGTGTCCATACACTTTAAATGTTAAAATCCTGTCTAATGCTTTATTCATTTTTTTATTTATACGCATTTGTAGCCCTCTTGCCTTCACTATGCAGTCTCAAGATAGGAAACGTGCAGGTTGTAGAGCACATAAACCATCAATTATACCATATCGAACACCAATAAGTCTTAAATATATTTCTGGCAGAGTCATTCTGGTGTCCTGCTGGTGTGCTGGCCCCAGTCCGTCCTCCCCTCTGTTGGTGGCAGGGGGGAAATAGGTATAAAAGAAAAGACCTGCTCCGACCATAATGCGCTGAAGATGGATATGACACTATTGCCAACCGGCTCCTTTAGATGGAAGATGAATGATAGCTTGTTTAGAGATCAGGAGATTCTCAAAAAGGCCCAAAAAACCTTGAAGGATTATTTTGAAATAAATATGAACACTACGGTGGAAAAAAGAACTATCTGGGACGCAAGCAAAGCTGTGATGAGGGGGTTCTTGATACAACAGAACACTGTAAAGAAAAGAACACAAAATGAAAGGAAAGATAAGATTTTGCAGAAAATTAAAGAATTGGAGAAGAAATTAAGATCAAACCCGAAGTCACAGCCGATTCTGAGAGAAATTAAACTATATCAAGCCCAATATTCTAAATTGATAAACCAAGAAATAGAATGGAAGATTAAATTAATGAAACAAAAAACTTTTGAATCGGCAAATAAATGTGGAAAACTGCTAGCTTGGCAGTTGAAGAAGAGACAGAAATTAAATACAGTTACAAACCTAGAAATTGAAGGAAGAAATATCCAGAACCCCATGGAAATTAGAAAGTGCTTCCAGAGATACTTTAAAAAATTATACACTCAAGGGCCGCAAGATGAGGTTGAGATTAAACAATTTCTGGAAAGAAATGGATTAACAAAGTTGTCACAAAAAAACAGATTAATCCTGAACAACAAAATAACACAACAAGAGATTGAACAAGCTATCCAGAACATGCAACTGGGCAAATCTCCAGGGCCAGACGGTTTGACCTCCAAGTATTATAAGACATTAAAAGACTATCTGACCCAACCAATGATGGAGGTCTGTAATGAAATTATGGAAGGGAAGAAGGCGCCGGAATCGTGGAAGGAAGCTTTTATCACATTGATACCAAAATCTGAAGCTGAAAAGACACAACTCAAAAACTATCGTCCCATCTCCCTTTTGAATGTGGATTACAAAATATTTGCAGACATTTTGGCAAGTAGATTCAAAAGAGTGCTTAATGAAGTAATTCATAAAGACCAGGCAGGCTTTCTCCCAGGTAGACATATGTTTGCAAATACTAGGAACATTATTGACGTTTTGGAACTTTTGCAAACAGACATAAATACAAAAGCAGTGTTAATTTTCATAGATGCGGAGAAGGCCTTTGACAATATTTCTTGGAAATTTATGAAGGGAAATTTGAATGAAATGGGAGTGGGACGGGGGTTTGAGAATGGGATTGACGCAATATATTCAGAACAAAAGGCCAAACTGATAGTTAACAATGTGGTTACAGAAGAGTTCAAAATTGAAAAAGGAACACGACAAGGCTGCCCGATTTCCCCTTTGTTATTCATTTCGGTTCTGGAGGTGCTCTTGAACTTGATCAGAGGGGACCGGTTGGTGGAAGGGATTCAGGTCGGAGCGAAACAATACAAATTGAAAGCTTTTGCAGATGACCTAGTTTTGACTCTGCAGGAGCCAGAATCTAGTACGAAAAGAGTATTACAACTGATACAGGATTTTGGTCGGGTGGCAGGATTTAAATTAAATAAACAGAAAACTAAAGTGTTGGGGAAAAATTTGACAGATACAGAGTCGGAAAGGTTTCAGAGAGAAACAGAACTAACTATGGTTAAAAAAGTAAAATACCTAGGGGTAAACATAACAGCAAAAAACCTGAGTCTATTTAAGGACAATTATGAAAAATGTTGGTCTGAAATTAAGAGAGACTTGGATAGTTGGACAAAATTGAAGCTTTCTTTGTTAGGCCGAATTGCTGCTATTAAGATGAATGTATTGCCAAAAATGTTGTTTTTGTTTCAAACATTACAGATTGTGGACAAAACGGAGTGCTTCCGGAAGTGGCAGAAAGATATATCTAAATTTGTCTGGCAGGGCAAAAAGCCCAGAATTAAGTTTAAGATATTAACAGATGCGAAAGAAAGAGGTGGCTTTGCCCTGCCAGACTTAAAGTTGTACTATGAAGCCGCAGCTTTCTGTTGGCTAAAAGATTGGCTACTTCTCGAAGACACTGACGTGCTGGACTTGGAAGGTTTTAACAATGCTTTTGGTTGGCATGCATACTTATGGTATGACAAAGTTAAGATCAATAAGGCCTTTAAGAACCATATTGTCAGGAAAGCACTGTTCAATGTCTGGACGAAATATAAAGACTTATTGGAAAACAAAACTCCAAGGTGGCTCTCACCTCTGGAGGCTAAGGCCCTAAAAAGACCCAATATGGAGGCCAAATGGCCAAAATATTGGGAATTATTAGAAAAAGATGGAGACAATTGGAAATTGCAGAGTTTGGAGAAAATGAAGGATAAGGTGCGAGACTGGTTACATTATGCTCAGATTAAAGAAGTTTTTAAAAATGATAAAAAGTTAGGGTTCCAGGTGGAGAAATCGAAGTTAGAAACAGAATTGTTAGAACCCAAAACCAAGGTACTATCTAGAATGTATAACTTGCTGCTAAAATGGAACACACAAGACGAAATGGTTAAATCGGCTATGATAAAATGGGCACAGGATATTGGGCATAACATTATGTTCGAGGACTGGGAAAGGTTGTGGACCACTGGGTTGAACTTCACTGCATGTAATGCTCTGAAGGAAAATGTTATGAAAATGATATACAGATGGTACATGACCCCAGTTAAACTTGCCAAAATATACCATTCGTCTGACAATAAATGTTGGAAATGTAAAGAAAATGAAGGAACATTCTTTCACCTCTGGTGGACATGCCCTAAGGTGAAGGCCTTCTGGGAAATGATATATAATGAGTTGAAAAAGGTATTTAAGTATACCTTCACTAAGAAACCAGAGGCCTTCCTTCTGGGTATTGTCGGCCAGAAGGTGTTAAAGAAGGATCGAACATTTTTCATGTATGCAACAACGGCAGCAAGGATTCTCATCGCAAAAAATTGGAAAACTCAAGATTTACCCACACTGGAAGAGTGGCAGATGCAGCTGATGGACTATATGCAACTGGCCGAGATGACTGGCAGAATCCGAGACCTGGGAGAAGAAAAGATGGAGGAAGATTGGGAGAAATTCAAGATGTATCTACAAAAACATTGTAATTTGTTTGAATGTTAAGAAGGATGCTAGATTATAAAAAACTGGCCACCACTATACTAGACTTAAATTTGATGATAAGTGAGACTAAAGAAAATATAAAAACTTTATTGGAAAAAGTGTTAAATTATATTGGAATGTGTGGACATGAGATTGTAAATAAGTTGATAATTTGTTTGGAAAAATTCTTTTTTTAATGATGTAAATGGGAGAGGGGGACGTGAGGGAGTCCAAAGAAGTGAAGAATTTGTTGTTATAAAAGTAAGATTGTTTGATGTGTGCATTTATATTTTAAAAAAAACCTTAATAAATATTTTTAAAAAAAAAAGAAATAGGTATAAAAGAAGAATTTCCTGGATGCCAGGATCCAGGTTTGGGACAAGTACTTTTTGGTGAGAGAACGCCAGCAGAGATTTAAAATCACAAAATGTGCAGCAAAGTGAAGCATGGAAATATATTGTGTTAGATCTTTAAAATAGGATCCTGTGAGTTCTAAAACTTCCCTCTCTAAGAAAATAAATTTAAGAATTAAGATATAATTAAACAAAGAATTCATATGAGACAGACAGATGCCAACTATCAATAACTATGTGCCCTAATTGGCTGTCTTGTTTGCTCAGTTGAGCCTCATTCTAACCAAGCACTCATTAATAATAATAATAATTGACTCAGGCTCCAATCCTAATCCCACTTACCTGGGATAAGACACACTGAATTCAGTGCAATTTATGGCAGAGTAGACATGGTAAGGATTACAGCCTGAGTTGGAAGTCAGTGATATTATCTATCATCTGTTTCTTAAATAAGTTTGGGCATGTGGGCTTTCCTCCTACCATTGACCTCCACCCATTCTTCAGCAGCACTCTGCCTGTGCTAGAAACACAGGCTTAACGGGTCTCCTTTTCCTCTTTCCAGACTACTCTGTCTCTGCTTTTCATGCTTGGAATCATCCCTGATCCAAAATGAACTCAAAAGCTTCAAAGACATCAGCAGCTCTCTGTATAATAGTTAAATTTAATCATTTTACATTAGATGCAGTTGCCAAGTTCACTCTTAAGAGTTAATGCATCTCCCAAAATAAAAAGCTGCTGAAAGGAAGTTTTACTGTCTGCTGCTTCACTCTGCTGAGAATCTTAAATGAACCAACAGAAATCAGAGAAGATTACCTCAGTCAAAGTTAGCACATTGGGCCTAGTGCCCTTGAAAGGCAGTAGATTAATTCCCAGCATTATCAGTCCAGTCAAGAGTCATAACCAGTTTCAGTGATCTTTTGAGTTTGAATGTGTGCGGCAAGAAGGTGCTCTTTCAAGCAATTGCCTGGAGGACGAAGGATTTCAGGCCTCAAACATTACAGAGCTGATGAGAGCAACAGGAATAATAGTTGACAAGAGTGGAGCACTGTTACAGCAAGCCTGGAACAGAGACGCTGCGCTGCCAGTGCTGTTAAATGTTACCGTGCGTACCAGGCAAAGGGGTGAATGATATAAGCAGAAAGGAACGAGAAACTTGAGGGAGAGAGATGTGATTCAAAAGATGCAATGTGTCTGAGCATGATTTGAAGGTCCTGTTCATTTAAAGAGGATGCATGTGGCTTTTTTGTGGATGGAAAAGGTTAGATCTCCTTTGGAAGACATAGAATATTTTTGGTGATTCTTTTTGGGAGGCATGTTTGGTAAAACCTATTTACAGAAACAGATATAGACAAGGAATAATACATAGAAACACAGGAAGCAGCCTTGTATTGAGTCACACCATCAATCCATCTGGCTCAGAATTGTTTACACTGATTGCCAGTGGCTCTCCATGGTTTCCGACAGCAATCTCTTCCAAACCTTGCTGGAGATGCCAGCGACTGAACCTGGGACCTTTTGTATGCAGAGCAGATGCTCGATCGCTGAGTCACGGTCTTTCTTCAATAGCGGTGCATTTACAGAAGCACAGATTGAGAAATAATAATACATGGAATCTGTTTTATGCTGAGCCAGGCCATGGGTCCATCGTGTAACTCAGTCTTGTCTGACTGGCAATGACTGTCCAGGGTTTCAGCCAAAGATCTCTCTCAGTCTGACCTCGTACCTTTTGCATGCAAAAACATGTGCTGTATTATGGAGCCATGGCTTTTCCTCAATAATGACACATATGAACACAAAAATTACAAAGTAGCTCAAATTCTGTGTAGAATTTCAAACACAGAAAGCCAGGCTGTCTCTCTTAAGCATCAGCAACCAGCTTTTAACACAAAGCACATTCTGACATGGGGATTACTGCATAATAATACCAGTTCTTCTGTCCTAGTTTCTAGTGTTCGTTTTACACGGTACAGTGGTACCTCGGTTCTCAAACTTAATCCATTCTGGGAGTCCGTTCGACTCCCAAAACCAAGGAGCGGCTTCTGATTGTTTTTTTAAATAATATTTATTAAATTTTTAACAGAAAAGAGTTACATAGTAATAACACACAAACAAAAAAAATTACAAAAATACAAAAAAATTAACATAAAAATAAAAAATAAAAAATAAAGGTCCCTCTTTTATAATATCTTACATTCATTTACTTATTTTTGTGACTTCCTCACACCTCCCTTTTTTGTATTCCATTTAAAAATTTATTCAGCAAATTCATAACCTCATATTTTACCCTTAATTATTTATCTTCACATATTCCAACTTCAATTTTTCATCTAATATCCATCCCTTCTTGCATATTCTTATTTTACCTTATTACTAGAACCACTTCATTTTATTCCAACGTCATTAACATTCAATAATTTTACAGTGTTTCTGTAGATAGATTTTAAATTTCTTCCAATCTTCTTCCACCGACTCTTCTCCCTGGTCTCGGATTCTGCCGGTCATTTCAGCCAATTCCATATAGTCCATTACTTGCATCTGCCATTCTTCCAGGGTGGGTAGGTCTTGTGTCTTCCAATGCTTTGCAATGAGTATTCTTGCTGCTGCTGTGGCATACATAAAAAAAGTTCTATCCTTCTTTGGCACCACTTGGCCGACCATACCCAGGAGAAAGGCCTCTGGTTTCTTCAAGAAGGTATATTTAAATACCTTTTTCAATTCATTATAGATCATTTCCCAGAAAGCCTTAATCCTTGGGCACGTCCACCAGAGGTGAAAGAATGTACCTTCAGTCTCTTTACATTTCCAACATTTATTATCGGGTAGATGATAGATTTTTGCAAGCTTGACTGGGGTCATGTACCACCTGTATATCATTTTCATAATATTCTCTCTTAAGGCATTTCATGCCGTAAATTTCATACCTGTGGTCCACAACTGTTCCCAGTCAGCAAACATAATGTTATGGCCGATATCTTGTGCCCATTTTATCATAGCAGATTTTACCGTTTCATCCTCAGTGTTCCATTTCAGCAGCAGGTTGTACATTTTTGATAATGTCTTAGCTTTGGATTCTAACAATTCTGTTTCTAGTTTTGATTTTTCCACCTGGAAACCAATTTTTTTATCTAGATTATAAGCCTCCCTTATTTGAAAATAGTGAAGCCAATCTCGCACTTTATCCTTTAATTTCTCGAAACTCTGCAATTTCAATTTGTCACCTTCCTGTTCTAAAATCTCCCAATATTTTGGCCAATTGGCCTCCATATTGAGTTTTTTCAGAGCCTTCGCTTCCATAGGCGATAACCACCTTGGGGTCAAGGAGCGGCTTCTGATTGGCTGCAGGAGCTTCCTGCACTCAAGCGGAAGCTGCGGCGGACATTCAGCTTCTGAAAAACATTCACAAACTGGAACACTTATTTCTGGGTTTGCAGCATTCGGGAGCCAAGCTGTTTGGGAGCCAAGCCTTCCAAGAACCAAGGTACCACTGTATTTATTACCTGTTGTGTTATGGAACTGTGGTTTTTGAATGATATACTGCCATGTCATGCTAAATTTCATTCACACCAGTGGGCATGGTGCAACAGCAGACATTATCAGACATGTGGCCACATGTGCACTTCTGCTCTCCCATGGAAATGGTGGGAAATAACTGTGTGTAGGGAAACCACCCCACATTTCGTCCTGCGACTTTCAAGGTCAACAGGGTTGCAAATGGATTTTTTTCTGGAAGCAATTAACCCCAAAATGAATGCTAAACTTCCACTACTTTCTGCTGGATTACCAAGATTGGTTTTATATCGTGTGAAAGATCAAATAAAACGTGAAAATTATCTGGTAAGGAAACGTTGGGGCAATGGAATGCAGTGTTGTGTGAATGCAGCCACAGCCAGCACAAAATTAACACTTTTAACTCCAACCATGAGTGTATGTCAAGTTTCCCAAGAAAACTGTGTGTTCCATAAATTAAATGAGGTTGTAAAGGTGTCTGCTACATTAAATGACCTTTAAGTCAAATCAGTGAATCTTGCTGTACATAGCTACTGCTTGTATGGGTTGGCTGTTGCTGAACATCATTACCATAGCAGATATATCTTGATCTTTAGATCCCAGCCTATCTTTTCAAGTCCCAGCACTCATACTATAAAGCTCTTTTGCTAACTCTCAAAATGTTTTTCTGAGGTAATATGAAGTATGTAAGGTAAACTTTATGCACTTCCTCTGACGAATACAAATAAAACTTTGTACCACAGCTTTCCCCCATTGTGAGGAATATTCAACCTTGGTTTTCTGCTGTTAAAGGTGTCATACCTTTCCCTGTTAGCCTGACAAATTTCTGCTCACTCATTTTCTCCGACTCCTTCAAGTCTCTTAACACTTGAGGTAATTAACACCTCTGCTAATTAAATTTACCATGCTTGGGACCTGTTCATGTAAAGCACTCCTGATGCTTTATATTGTTTTTATATTGCTTGTGATGCTCATATCTCCTGTGTCATAGCAGAGATATTCTGCCCGGTGAAAGGAATATAGCAATAGGGTTTTTTTCATATCACACCACTGTTTAACCATATTACTGGTATATCCCCCTCCTGCAAAGCAAGTTGCCTTACGCATATGACCGTTGACTTAATTTCGTGTTGGTGGCAAGGACAGGAAACTGGGATGGCAGAAAGACAAAGAAAGGGAGTAGCCCTGTCACTTTTGACACTGACTGCACTAGCCACCAGTTTGTGCCCCCAATAATTTTTTTCAAAGGAAATGGCCAAAAGCAGCAGCAGCAACAGCAACAACAACAGATTGGTCATCCCTGCTGCAGAGACAGAAAATTTAATTTGGTAACAAGTGACTAATAACGCTAATGAATAAATGAATGAATTAATAAATGATGCACACAAGTTTTACGTAACTTAATTCTGAATATACTTACAAAGGATTGTTCTTTAAGTTATTGAATTCATTCCAATATACTTACTCATTGAATTGGTGTTTTAATTTGTTAAAATTAATTTAGTTGATACAGCTTAGTTACATTGATGCACCAATATGGATTTAATGTACGAGAGAGAGAGAGAGAGAGAGAGAGAGAGAGAGAGAGAGAGATTTTATTCATACCTCGCGGCACGAAATCAATGTATCAAGGGCAACTTCAGACACACCTATTATCCCAAAGTCTGGAATTTTGAGTATGGTTGGATCCTGCTCCCAATCATTCGCAGAGTGGCTGTTATTTGGTCTCTATGATTTATTATTTTGTCTACCACTCAAGGAATGTCTGCTTTTCACTCAAATCTTACTTCAGGAGTATGAATAGGCTCTTCAAACGTGTGTTTGTCTGACCTAAAAGGGAGAAGATGCAAAACATAACTTACGTGTGTTATAAGTGCAGCGCCAGCTGTGCTGTAATTCTGTTGCATATCAAATGCTTATGTTAGGAAACATAGTCTTGCTAGTTGTTCATTCTAATAGGAAGATGATAAACCACTGCTGGCTCTGACATATTTAATCTGTAATGTAGCCTGGTGTCTGCCACCTTCTGTGAATTTATGGAAGTAACTTAAGAGAAGTGGGAAACTTGCAGCCTTTCAGATGTTGCTGGACTGCAACTCCCATCATTCCTAACCATTGCCTTTAGGTTAGACCTGATGGAAACTTGAGTCCAGCAACACCAGGAAGGCCACAGGCCCCTCATCTGTGCTCCACCTAATGTTTAGAAGTCCCTATTAGTAGAAGTAGCCAATATGGTAGTCTCTATTTGTTGTTGGACTATAAATCCCATCATCCCTGACAATTAGCCATGCTGGCTGTGGTTGATGAGAGTTGGCAGTCCAGCAACAGAATTGTAGTCCAATAGCATCTGGAAGATGCTACCTTGATTTTACCATAATAGGGCTGTGTAGATGCATCCGGGTTTGAGGTATAGGGCCCATGGATTTGGGTGAACAGAAGACTTGAAACCCAATGTACTGCTATCTGTGCCTTTGTGTGTATCACCTCAGGTGGAAAAACCTCAGGCCTGGGGGCCAAATATTGGCCTCCATCCCTTTCTATCTGGCCCTTGTGACTCTGACCAGGTCGTGCCCCAGGTCACACTCTCCACTGCACCTCCCTCAAGTGACTTTCCCCATTTGGAATGTGCCCTTGGACTGCAATAGTGCCTGCTGCTTGCCTCAATGCCACACTCACCTTTGCCACACCCACCATTGCTATGTGGCCCTTGGTTGTCCATGGAAAGATGTGGTCCTCCAAAGGCTTAAAAGGTTTCCTCAACCAAGGTCCATAGCCTTTGTTGCATTCTCGAGGGACTTTTCTTAGCCCTATATAGAAGGAAATAATATAACGGCTTCTGTAATGTTTAAATAAGAACTGACATAACTTTCTAGGATAATCATGTTATGATGCTTAAATCACACAGTAACCTCTCTCCCACCAAAAAACAGGAGCATAATATGTCCTGATAGGTAAGCCAGTAGCCAGAGATAGCTCTACTACGCATCTCAGGGATACTTAAACATCACAAATGGAAAACCAACTGTTTGTGTGCTCAAGGCAAAGAGGGCAGAGGAATGAAACCTCCATTCAGCAAAGACAGTTTGTGATTCATAATAATGTGATGCCACTAGTCCATATGGTATACTAAGGACTGGTTCACACATGCAGACTTGACACTTTTCTTTCTCCAAGTAATCCCATGGCAACAGATGGTGTGCTTAGTGCTATAGGCCAGGATCCAAACAACCATGTCAAGAATTGCATGTGCCGAAGGTGCTTTTGGACTTTCTCAAATAGCGGTTTCCTATGCCACATGGCAAGCTGTTTTTGAAGCTGAAAGGATTTTGTTGAAAGCTGTTTGTGGCCTGCTGCTTCAAAGGAAAAAAAAACATTACCAGAAGTTTCAGTGTAGATGAGTCAAGTAGGTGCTTTAATATCGACTTGGTATCCAATATTTGGATCCTATAGTTGCTTCAGTGAACAGAAGTTAGGTAACAGAATGTTAACTCTGAACTGCTTTGAAATTCATGATCAAAGAGGGATGTCCTTAATAATCAGGGACACTTGAAAGAAGATGGCATTTACTGAGTCATTAACATGCATGGTAAAAAGTAAACATTTAAAGAAAGGAATCAGTCCCATATGAGATAATTGCAAATGACAACAGTTTGAGCAGATCTATGTCAGTGCAGTTTATTATGCAGTAGGTTTTACCCTTCCTTCTGTAAGATCTTCTAAATACTTCACATAAAAATTAATGCTTTACAAGCTGGAACAGCTTGAAACTCATCTTAATATAGGGATACATACTGAATACTAAAAAAAAGGAAAGAAAGTCATTTGAAGGTGAGGAACCTAAAACAACAAAAAAAGATTTATTAAAGTCTCATAACATAAAGCATTTAGAGGGCATAATTTTCAATTAATTTATTCAAATGATTGGAAGCAGCAGGGGTATTTGTCCAATGCCAAGAGTTCAGCATCTTAAAGTTAGGTATAATTACCTTGTTCTTTAGCAGATTTCTTCTGGAAGACACCATTGAAAGGGTACAAATCTCATTTGCACTATTTCTTTATTTCCAAATATTTCTGTACCACCAAACATTAGAAAAAATAGGGAATAATGACAAAATGGCAGGGAAGGGCAAAGCTCAGTGATAGTGTGTCTGCTTTGAACATAGGTCCTAGGCTGAGTCCCTAGCATTTCCAGGTAGATCTCTCACCAGTAAGTGCAGATAAGATTGAGCAAGACCAGACTTGGTACAAGAGGGATTCCTATATTCCTAGTCAACATGGAACTAGATGATGCTAGTGGCCATTAGGAAATCAGTTTCCCCAGTCAATATATGTTCAATATATCGGATACCTAGGTTTGCTGGGTAAATGTTGGCCTGAGTTCTGAATTTTTAGCAAAGCCTAGATTCTGGGAGATCAAGGTGTGGACTTAAAGTTGCTTGAGCAGAAACCATTCCCCAGTAATTCGTAATATTCAGGCCATCTGGTGGGGAGATTATCTTTTCCCTAGTCTCTTTTTAAAAGATAAAGACCATTCTTAAGTTTACACTCATGCCTAGAAGATGTGAAATGGATTTTGATGACTGGTGGCTACAAGTTTGTGTGCTTGTTTATGCTAGTATTGATGGGTTTTATTTTTTTAAAAAATAACTGGTGGCTACTAGCTGCTGAACATGCATATGTATGAGCAGGAAAATACTGTTTGGCAGTGAGAATGTAGCCAGCTAAGAAGACATAAGTTATTGAGAATGAGTAGAAAGAAGGTTCTGGGAAGGAAGGGTAGATCTTGGGGATATCAGGCACAGGCAATAAACTCTGGACAATGTAAATAATTACAAGCATAGTAGAGTTTCGGGCATCATTTGAATGTGTTGCGGCCAACACAGATCATATGGAATCCTCCTAACATCTTATAGATTAGGAGGCTGCTTTTCTGATGTCAGCACTAATATGCTGTGGGACATAGGTGAGTAGTTTCCTGCTGTTTTGGACTTCTGCCACAGGCACATGTTGTCCATGGCTAATGCAGGGAAGACCAAGAGAATGAACACAGGAGACTGGTATTGGGTTCAATTAGGCCACAACTTTTATTGATTACAAGTAAGAGTAGGTTTGGCTAAGGCACTGGGCCGTCCTGCTGTGTGATAGGAACCTAGTGGGGTCAACCCTGGGAAGTCACTCCTAACATGGATTGGGTGTCATGACCCCACAGAAGGCTCTCTTTCTCCTAAGTTTTGGCAGAATTTTGAATAACCCTGTTCTTCATCAGGGCTCTGCCCTCTTGTACCTTTTCTACCACATCTTTCAGCACGGCTTCTGCTTGTGCCTTGTGAAAATTTTAGATGTTCATGCACAGGCTTCCTTTTCCTCTTCTTTGTGACAGAGGAAATGTGACCAGCCTTGAGTGTTTTTGAATGCTCTACAATGCAAAACTTACATTCTGTGCAACAGTGTGATCATGCTAGCACCACTCCCATCATCATCATCATCATTATTATTATTATTATTATTAATTGAATTTATATACCGCCCTATACCCGAAGGTCTCATACCAGAGTGCATGGCACACTCTTCTGCAGCAATGAGTTCTCTTCTGTCCTTATTTGATATTCTGTTGGGTGGTGTATAAATTATTATTATTATTATTATTATTATTATTATTATTATTATTTACATATCTGCTCTCACATTGCATCCCAGAAGATCAGCCACACAAAATAGGCTAGTTAATACCTCCTTGTGGCTTTAAAGAAGATATTGCTTTTAATATGATAATATGTATGTCGCCAGCAGTTGAAATTTGTTGGTTTCGTAAGAGAACAAGCACTCTGTTCAAATGAGCCTATGCATTCTTTTGTGCTAACTTGCGTCAGTTGCCTGCCCTCCAGCTCGAGCTGACTCCAATCAGCAGCTTTTTCCCTAGCCTATACTTAGGGAGATATATACTTCCCAGACCATTTATACTTAATTCCCAAGATTAATGATTCACCTACAGCTGGGATGGTAGTTGTCCAGGACTGAGAGGTCTGAGCTCATTAACCAGTGCAGAGCCAACTCAGTAAAAGCAAGCAAACAAAACCTCCAGACTGAACATTTAAAAGCTGCCTTTAAGATCTCAAAGCTACTGATACTGGGCTTCCCAAAGTCTTGGATTTATTTTCCCCCTTTCAGGCTCAAACTACATTTGATGGCAAATTCAGATCTGTGAACAAGATGGAAAGTGATGGATGTGAAAGTGAGGTCCAATTATGACAACAAAAGAGGCACACTGGTGGGGAAAAGTAAGCTTCATTTTATTTTTATTTTTTTATTTAATTAAAACATTTGTTACCTGCTCTTCCTTACCCTAGAGTACAAGAATTAAAATTTTCTTCTCTCTACTATATAATTTGTCTGTTTACTTATGCACTTGTACACTTCCTAAGATATTGTAACCATAGGTTCCTGAGCTCAAGGAGCTGTTTTAACAGAATTGAAACAATCTCTCTCACTGTTATGTGATGGGGCAGAGCCAGGCACTACTCTCACATGGGTAAATGTGTAAAACACATGCTTGTACAACAAGATAATCACAAAAATTGGCTGCCAGAAAAATAAAAACAACTTGAACATAACCCTCTGTTATGTTCTTGATGTTTGCGCATCAAGACCACGGCGCATCCCCAAAAATAAATAAATACACACAGACACAGAATTTTAGTTTAAGGTTAAGGGGCAAAAATTTAGGCCACAACTTTATTAATTACAGCAATGTGAGTGGTATTGGTTCGGCGTCATGAAGCCAGGTGAATCCCCAGAAACGCATCACCGCCTTTTATATGCCCCCACGATCACACCACCAATCTCTGATTGGCCAATAGGCCATGGTGTGATTTTGGGGCCACCTTGTGGACCAGGCTCAACCTCCCACCCACCCCAGGATAGTGGGGGGGGGCCTTCAGCCCGCACGCAATGTGGACCCTCAATTAGGAGGATCTGATTTATATTATTAACACGTAAGCTAAGGAAGAACATAATTTCTATACTGAAACTCTTTCTCTGATTGACACATTGTTAGCATACTTCAATATATATATATATATATATATTTGCTTTCGTAGATTTTCACGGGTACAGGAATGCAGGTTTTGGTGTCCTCGGGTGTCTTCCCGTGTAAAAGTTGGGGTGTCTAGGCGACGTTTCGACGAGGTCTCACTCGTCATCTTCAGGCTGGTGCTTTCGGCTTCTTGTTACTGGAACAGAGCAGGATCTCAGTGTTTGAGTTCCTATAAATACTGTAGAGGGGGTGTGGTGTATAGCCTCCAATGTTCTGGGCAGAGAGAAAGTTCCCAGGCTAGTGTGCCTTTTCTTCTTTTGTTCCTTAATTACTTGAGAGATATCTTGAGTGATTTCTTGAGTGATATCCTGAGTACCACTTAGGTGGGTCATTAGGTGTGGATTAGTTGCTAAAGTCTTTGTGTCTTGACCTCTTGAACTTTGTGAAGAGTTTTCATGAGAAGATGGCTGTACTGTACTTAGTTGTGCTCTGGCTTGGCTTCGTGTATAGGGGCGAGCTGTGGTTTTGTGGCTTGTGTCAGCCAGATCTGTGTAGGGATTGCAGGGGGGTGCAGCATCCGGAGGTGCCACCATGGATTGGCTACTGGATGGTGTCTGTAATTCATCTGTGGAGAGGGTCTGGGTTTGGGTCTGGTGTGGTTGATTGGTGTTGGCGTTCTGTGTGCCTCTGGATCTGGTGTCAGTTTTTCTGGATCTGGTGTCAGTTTTTGTGGGGAGGGCTAATTTGTGGGGAGGGCTAATTTTGTGGGGACGTCCTAATCTACAAAAAACCTGATGGCTCCCTAGGACACACTATCTACCGGAAAAAAACACACACCAACCGCTACTTACATGCACAATCACACCACCACCCTGCACAAATAAACTCCGTAGCCAAGACTCTCATCTCCAGAACCAAACGCCTGGCTGACAAAGACCACTTGACAACTGAGTTACAGAATCTCTCAAACGTGTTAATTGCCAATGGATACCAGCAAAACAGGATTACGAAGCTAATCCAAAAGGAAACACCCCCCAAAAACCAAGACACAGAAGAAAACAATGGCATGGCCCTCCTTCCTTATATCAAGGGCACTACAGATAAAATTAGCAAAATCCTCCATAAACACAATATCAAAACAGCCTTTTGCACCAACCAAAAAATAGCCAATATCCTCAGAAACCCCAAGGATAAAATCCAGTTGGAAAACCAAGGGATCTATGAAATACCCTGCAAAGTCTGCCCAGCCACGTACATTGGACAAACAAACAGACGAATAAATGCACGTATCGCAGAACACAAGAATGCCGTCAAAAAAGAAGAAAAAACTTCCTCTCTTTTCCAACACATGAAAGAAACAGGACACGAAATTAATTTTGCAGATTCCAAATTGCTCTTTAACACGGAACATCACCACAAGAGAATAATCATGGAAGCCATCGAGATAGAGAAACACCCTCACAACATGAACAAGCGTGACGACACATCCCGCTTGCCAGACATCTGGAAATTAGCCCTCCCCACAAAAACTGACACCAGATCCAGAGGCACACAGAACGCCAACACCAATCAACCACACCAGACCCAAACCCAGACCCTCTCCACAGATGAATTACAGACACCATCCAGTAGCCAATCCATGGTGGCACCTCCGGATGCTGCACCCCCCTGCAATCCCTACACAGATCTGGCTGACACAAGCCACAAAACCACAGCTCGCCCCTATACACGAAGCCAAGCCAGAGCACAACTAAGTACAGTACAGCCATCTTCTCATGAAAACTCTTCACAAAGTTCAAGAGGTCAAGACACAAAGACTTTAGCAACTAATCCACACCTAATGACCCACCTAAGTGGTACTCAGGATATCACTCAAGAAATCACTCAAGATATCTCTCAAGTAATTAAGGAACAAAAGAAGAAAAGGCACACTAGCCTGGGAACTTTCTCTCTGCCCAGAACATTGGAGGCTATACACCACACCCCCTCTACAGTATTTATAGGAACTCAAACACTGAGATCCTGCTCTGTTCCAGTAACAAGAAGCCGAAAGCACCAGCCTGAAGATGACGAGTGAGACCTCGTCGAAACGTCGCCTAGACACCCCAACTTTTACACGGGAAGACACCCGAGGACACCAAAACCTGCATATATATATATATATATATATATATATATATATATATATCTCAAATTGAAGAATTCAGCACCACAAATGGCATGTACAGGGGTGTAGACAGCATGATGAATGTGTGTGAAGAAAGATTTGGTTAGTGAAATACTTGCAACCAACAGTCGTCTCAAATATATTGATTTAAAATATAAAAAACACACAACACACTAGAGCAGAAGAGAAATGAAAAAATGGATTAGAGAATATTTGCAGGGGCAGAGGAAGGCAGGGTGTGGGAAAGTGAGTCGACTTCCCTCACTTTCTTTCCTGTTTCATTTTCTTTTCTGTCCCACCAGCCTCATGTGCTCAGCTTTTTATCTGAGTCATAGCTACAAATCTAAAGTAAGGCAAGAATTTACAGGGTCTGTCATCAGTACCTCCTCTGCATTCCAAAAGGGAAGTTTACTTGGGAAGTGGGGAACAAATGAGCATGAATCTCATGGCAAGCTACGACTGAATTTGGAAAAATCTGGGCTTCCAAACTGGATTCCAACCCCCCACCCCAAACTCTGGACCCTTCTCTATCATTACATGGAAACACACTTATAGTTGTCTGTCAGGGAACTGCCATCGGAGGAACAGGTGGTGGAAAGGCTCCAGGAGAATAGGAGAGATTCTGCAGCAGAAGAAGGAACCAGTAGGGGGAGAGCAGGAGCTCCGGCGGAAGGGGAGTCGGAGGGGAGGCTCTGGGATACTTCCAGTGAGAATAGTGAAGAGGTAACAAGACCCCCCTTAGGAACTCCCACCCTTCGCCGGAAACTGTCATGCAGAGAGTCCAGGAGGCGCATGTCCGTCAAACAGCTTTTATGCTGGAGTAAGTTCCGTAGACGCCCACTGTCAGATTCTACCAGCGACTGACGGAGTCATGCTTTGGGGGCTCCGTTAGTGACTCGGTTTGGTTGACCAGCCAAACCCCAGAGGGATCAAGCTTTTACGCACAAGCAGCTCATTATCCCATCACATTGTCCTTAGACTGAGTGATGCTTCTGAGTCTTTGAATGTGATTAACGTTTTCTTCTGTTCCGGGAACTGGCTTTCTTTGGTTTCTTTTGCGTTGTTCTCATCTACCCATCTATCTTAATAGAAGATCCTCATTAACTTGTCGCTTCATAATAATAAAAATCATGCACAAATGTCTTGGGAAACCTTTTATACATAACATGACCTTTCTTCTTATTTTAGCAAAGTATGCACTTCACTGCTTTGGAACACCTGTGATACATGAAAACCTTGATATTGTAATAATTAGCTTGCCACCCTTAATGTGTCAGAGGTTGAAATCCCCTATTTTGTGGGAATTGTTTCTATAAAATTTTTTGAAAAGGGTTTAAGGAAGCAAAAATTATTTATAATTATTGGTGGAGTAGTGGTTTTCTTATACCAAGGCCATCTACACACCTTTCCTGCCCCAACCCCACACAACTGTGTACAACTGCTTGCTTACCTATCTACATGCAATATGAGCTATATTGCTTTTCTGGGAGAAAGCCAGTGGGTGGGGAGGGGGTAGTAGCATTGTATGTGTGGTGCAATAACTGCATAGACATAGCTGCACTCAAGACTTATGGACTCCAAAAAGCTCTTGATGGAGGTTTGTGATGCATACAAGACAGTGTTAATATACCTATGCAAATGTGTCAAATTCAAAGCCATTTTGAAAGTGTCATTCATCACAGGAATGAACATTTGAATAACCAGCAGCTCTCCAAATTTGCTGCCTCTTCAATGCATCATTTTACACACTTCATGCCTAAAACAAGAGGCTGCCCTTACTTGTATACTAAAACAAAGTGTTGTGCATGTGAAGTGCCTGCATTTAACCTGAGCTGTGCCAAATGATGAGGAACATTGGAAAGAGGAGGAGGAGGAGGAGGAAGAAGAAGAAGAAGAGGAGGAGGAGTTTGGATTTGAAATCCCACCTTTCACTCCCCTTGAGGAGTCTCAAAGCGGCTAATAATCTCCTTTCCCTTCCTCCCCCACAACAAACACTCTGTGAGGTGAGTGAGGATGAGAGACTTTGGAGAAGTGTAACTACCCCAAGTTCACCCAGCAGCTGCATGTGGAGGAACGGGGAAGTGAACCTGGTTCACCAGATTACGAGTCCACCACTCTTAACCACTACACCATGCTGGAAGGGGCTGCAATAATAATAATAATCTGTGTCTTCTTGTTTTACTGAAATCATTCTCAACCCATTGGTTGTCCCAGAAGGATGTGGCTCATGTCACATACTCAGTAGCAAAGCCTGCAGTTGGTTAGAACTTTAGCCCTCTAGTGCTAACTCCACTGCTCTCAAGGCATTGAAAGCAAACTATGTGAAGGAGGAAGCCTCCACAGAGCTTCCTCCTGTAATGGTTTCCTGCACATTTTGGAGGGAAGGCCATGGACTTCCACACAGGCCCCTAATTTTTTTGATAAGTTTGGATTGTGTTAAGAAGGCTTTTCTTACTTCTGGTTCAAAGAATGAGACCAGGCATTGAAAGCACATTCAAAGATTGAAAATAGTTTCAAGACTTTTATGTCTGCAAAATATTTCTTGATTACTTTTCAAAATGATGCTAGGGTTGCCATATTTTGAAGAGCAAAAAAGAGAACATGGGCAGCCACTGCAGAAAAGACCCATTCTCATGTGGCTACCCTCCAAACCTCTCATGGTGGAGGCACACAAAGAAGGTTGTTTGTTGACTGTTGATGTCTCTGACCCTTGCAGATGTGTCTATAACAAATTGCTTATTCTGAGACTCAGTAAGGAACAGTAGACTTTATGTTACACAATATGTCTTATGCTCATTAGGGTTAGCAAAGTTGCTGATTAAAATACATACATTAATTGTTTAGGGACTGCAACTAATAGCATTGCAGTTCATGCAATGTGACCCAAAGGCTCTTGTGATGAAGAAGACAGCTGTCTTCTTCAAAATTAGCAAATCCAAATAATGTCGAGGTAGCATGTAATCTGCAGGTGAAGTTTGCAGAGCCCTTCAAAATATAATTGCATGTTGACTTTGGATATTATTAGGATTAAAAGGCATGAGCATGGTGTAAAGAGAGGAATTGATCCTGATAAAACCCTGATAAAACTTCTGTTAAATAGGAAAGTGGTAGAAGAAGCTGGAAAAGTGCATGAGAGAAGAAACCAGAGGAATGGGGGGGGGGGAGAGATTGCAATGTTATACTTAGCCTTCCTTTATGATCTGCCTGAAACACATCAGAGGGACGGGAGCAGGGATCCTTAGCATGAGGGTAAATTCAAAGTGATCTGGCATTTCATGAATTGTTTTTGGTTTTTTAAAATTTTTTTATTAAGTTTTACAAGTAAAATTTCCATCAAATCACATCATTCAGCTTTACATTCAGCTTTCTCTGAATCCTTTGACTTGCCACCACCCCTCTCTGGTTTCCATTACACTCTCTTTTTCTATACAGCTTATCCAATTTTATCTAAATTATTGTTAATATTATCATCTTTTCCTTTGTACTATTTTATATTACAAGTATTAATCTAATCTTGCCAAAGTTTTTAATTGTTTGCAATGCTCTTTTAAATACATTATAAATTTATTCCATTCTTTCTTAAACTTCTTCTCCCCTTGGTTTCTGAGTCTTCTGGTTAACATTGCCATTTCAGCACAGTCCATCATTTTCATCTGCCACTCATCTCGTGTTGGAACTTTATCTTCCTTCCATTTCTGGGCCAGTAATACTCTCGCTGCTGTTGTCACATACATGTTGTCACATACAGAATTTCTGTACCTAAAATGCCTAACAAAAAAGCCTCTGGGGTTTTTTTTAATCAAATGTTATTTTAAACATCTTTTTCAACTCATTATATATCATTTCCCAGAATGCTTTTACTTCCTTGCACATCCACCATATATGGTAGAATGTGCCGTTTCCCCCCTTATATTTCCAGCAAAACTTGGAAGTGGTTCTGTACATTTTTGCCAACTTCACTGGTGTTAAATACCACCTATACATAATTTTCATATAATTTTCTTTTAGAGAACAGCAAGCTGTACATTTTAGGTCTTCCTTCCATAATTATTCCCATGCCTCTAATTGAATGGCATTTCATGATTTGGCAAGGCCATTTGTTGCAAGGATGCAGATAGTAAGTACCTAAACCAGGGTGCCTAGGGTGGGAGGCGCTCTTCAAAAATGCGCAAAAGTTTGAAAGGCAGGGGATGGCTTGGCTGAGCGGGAAGTCATAGGAATATGAGGGCCAGCAGGAGCTCTTCCAAACAAAGATGATCAAAGAGCTCAGAAGTCTAAGTCTTGGTAAAACAAAAGTCAGAGTGGTACCTAAAAGTAGGGTTTCCAGGAAGACAAAAGGGTAGGCAGACAAGATGGAAACTATGAATCTAGATGATAGAATGGGACATCTTTTAGACTGTGAGAGAAGATACTTAAATTGTAAAATATTTAGCTGAATGCTGAGGATTCTTTTGAAGTGTTTGAATTCTTCAGTTATGTGAACCAAGAAAACAAACCATTTTATTTTATTTACAACCTCCCAAAACTTTATGTCTGTTTATCAATCCAAGTACTAGACCTCTTGTGTGAGCTTTCCAGAGTGTTGTTGAGGGCTCCTTGGTAACGGGTCAACAATGCAATCAATTAGCAATCAAAATGGAAAGATAACTGATATTGTTCACTGAAAATCCACTGGTAGCGTGAAAAGGAGACCCCTCTTGAGGAAACACCACAGATCTATAAACTTTTATTTTATGGCTTCATCCAAATCCATTTTTAAATCAATGGGAACGTTCCCAACAATTTCGAGTGAGCTATGGATCATAATGGCTAAGACATGATGTGCTCTGGCTAAAGAACTTGAAAATCACAAGCAGAGAAGTAAAAAAAAGGGAAGTTACTATAAAGATTATAGTTAAAGAAATAGTGGCCAATTTTTCTCCAGAACAAAGTCTAGGACAAGTCTCTGTCTGTCTGTCTGTCTGTCCGTCCATCTGTCTCTCCTTCTTTTGTCTTGTTTGCTTTGCAAAATGCTGAACATGTAAATAATACATTACTTCATTTCACATCTATTTACATGGTAATTGGTATTGTATGATGTATTAAATTATCAATTCACTGGTTGAACATTTAGTTTGCTGTATGGTTTTCTCATATATTTCATTACTGCAATTTAAACATTCCCTTTATGCATTTATGTTAAAGTTTCAGAGAACACAGCACAAGGCATTTGCCTGATAGGTTAAATGATGGTTTATTCCACCTGAATATATCAGTGCTGTTCTGAAATCTGTCCTCCAGTTTCTCAAGTTGTCATCCCCTGCAGAAAAGATTCCAATTTCCTTTCCTCATTCTCAGGGCATTTTATAATTTCTGTGGGTTTTGAGCTGACATTACTGTTGTGAAGTGGCCACATCAGGAGTATGTTTCTCTTTCCAGTAAACATTTCTCCAGCACTCACTGAAAAAAGATTTACCTCTGTCACAAGCACTCTCTGATCACACCTACTCTAGGAGGTAATACAACTCTTCTCACCATGCTAACCACTTAGTGGTACTGCCTCCATCCTGCCTATGGGCCTCTTAGCTGGCACCAGGGACCCTTTTAGCCTTCAGGCTTTGGTCCTGGGAAAGGAAAAAAATGTCAGTGAACTCATCCAGTTGACATCTATACACATTCCCACCATAGTCCTATATTGGAGCAACTTTCCAGAGCAGCCTGACTCATGGGAGTCCCACTGTGTAGCCATCTAGAGCAATTATAAACTTGGGCCATGCCCAAAGTGGTCCTTGGATGTTTGACTGGGTCAAAGTAGTAGTCATTCCCCCCCCCCACACACAAAAGTTAGCCACCACTGTCTTAAAGCAGTCAACACCAACAAAAAGACTAAACATTATTGGAAACTAGCTGAAAGAGAGTGAGGAAGCTCCAAGGACTGCCTGGCCATCACTTGCCTGGCTGCCGAGTGTCTGAGGTTACTGTCAACCAACCCTGAATTTAGTGTACTATCGAGTGTGTCCCACATTTGCCATGTTGTTTTGCATGCCTTCCTCCACGCCACTCAATCTCTTCTAGTAGCTATCAAATCACAGTAAAAGAGCAAGCAAGTAGCTGAACTAACCAGCAAGACTCCTTGTCACTGCAGCTCACAAGATCTGGGCAGGATAAGGTTGCTGTATGCACAATACCTTCATGCAAAATATATACTGAATGAAGAAAGAACCCGACACGGTTTGATTTCTCCTTCACCTGACAGCTAGATAGTTGTCCTGAAGCCTGCTGGGATAGTCAGAATGGATGTTTGGCAAACCCTACATGCTATTCAAAGATCTAGGCCATGATTCAGAGAATTACCTTAGGTTGTGCAAAGAAGCATTTGACTTCATGTTGCATCCCAAAGTACAGCTGAATTTCCCTCAGTTGTCAAAAGGAATGCCTTCGATGTACTCAGCCCTGTGGCTCAGTGGGAGAGCACATGCCTTATAATAATGGAGATACCACAGATTGAACATGGGGACTTTTGTAGACACAGTTTATAAAGAAAATGGTTGCTCTGTAGTGTGGTCATTAAAAAGTATCTCTTGAGACCTTGGACAGCTCCAGATCACTGGAGCAATACTGAGCTGGACTGAACAATATTCACTCTGGAGCTCAATATAAGGCAATGAGTTTCATGTGAAAAATTAGAAGCATGGTGTGGATCCTGGAGTGTTGATATCAGCCACAGTTTGTTTTGTAGTGTTCTGTGAAAAGTGGTCTGATGAATCCATAGCAACTTAAGATTCCTTCCCTTCTTCTCTGGGTTGTTGCTGAAGACATTCTCTTCAATCATGATTAGCAACATCCAAGACATTGCAGGTTATACTGATGTTTGCTAAATATTCATCCTGCATGACTCATCACAACTGTGGATGCATATTCCCAACTGCATATAGAAATATGTCTCTAAATTGAATAAACAATTACAGGTTGAAAAGTGCAACGATTACAAAGTACACTGCAATCAGTATAATTCCATGAATTACATTGCAAACAGGTTCGGTCTGATTCATCCCTCCCTCCCCCTTCCATCTTACTCAGGTGAATAAACTGGGATGCAAAAATATTTCTCAACAAATTAGGTTGGCCTTCTCTTCACAAAATGTAGTGATATAACAAATTTAAATGTTTGCAACAAGAAATGCTTGCCTCTCTCTCTGCATTTGAACTGTCCTGATCAATGTTTCATGCTTGATAAGCAGACATGTGTGTATTTCATTAAGCCTCATCAAGCAGGCAGTAACTGGAGAAATATGTTGGATTTCCTCCCACTGGTACTAGTTTGATGGTAGAATGTGGTAGGTTAAGAACGTTAGTTAGGAAAGGAAATCTACAAATGGATCCTGCCTGTGTTTCAGGACTGATAAAAATGGCCTCCCCAAATTATCCATGTTTTTGTTGGTGGTGAGGAGGCATTTTTCCAACTATTCCAGTTGTGGATGAATGAGATGAACGTCGCCAGCAGCTTTCCCCAGAAAACTCTCTTCTGAGAAATTTTGGTTTCCTTGACATGGAATGAAACCCTCTTGTTATTTAGTTCATATTTATGCATAAAGGAAACAAAACATTAAGAGCAGAGCATTGGAAAGAATAAGGGTCAAGATCATTGCTTTAAAAAATGATATTCAAATAACATTAAATAGTACTAAAGTTGCATCCATAGTTGCTCCTAAATTCGTGGATAATGTAACCAGGAATAACATAAATTAGAAGGGCTGCTGGATATTCTCTAGGGGGAGACTGAAATGGTCCAACAAGGCAGGAGCAGCTTCAAAGAAAAATCTCAAAAAAATGTCAGAAAATTCTTTTTAAAAATGTTTTATTTTATAACATTTATATTAGCACATGCTGATTTCTTCACATATTTTTGCAGCATGATGTCTGCAGTATGTTTTTCTTGTGTTCTTTGCATTTGATTTTACCTTCTAAATATGCCAAGTAATCAAGATTATTATCACATGTGAGCTCTCTCTCTCTCTCTCTCTCTCTCTCTCTCACACACACACACACACACACACACACACACACACACAAATACAGTGTGCTTTGAATTTCAAAGGGCTGCTGGCAATTATTTTGAGTGCCCTGACCCTGCTTATTGAGGAAGTGAGCTCAGGTGTTGAACAAAGCATGCAGAAAAGAATATAAAGAAGAAGGTGTCCCAAGTCCCAGGTTACTGAGGAGTTTAAAGGTTAAAACCAATAGTTTTAACTGAACCCAGAAACAAGCTGATAACCAATGTAAATCAAACAGAATTGATGAAATATGTTCTCAATACCCAGGCCCTGATAACAGCCTAGTAGGAATGTTTGTTGTTGTTGTTAACCTCAGTTTTCCTAGCAATTCAGCTTTTGAATGCTTTTCTGTGTAGAGCACATTACACCTGCCTAATCTGGTAGCCATTACGCATCAATGACTGTGACAAGATTTTTGTTAGGAAGGTATATCAGCCAAAGCTGAAAAAGTCACCTCATGCTACTGGTGCTACCTTTGCATCTAAGAATAGTATCAGGTCAAGGAACACTCCTAAGGTACAAACTTGAAGTTTTTTGAGAAGTACTATCTCATCCAAGATAGGCTGGACACCCAATCCAATGTACAGATTGTCCACCTATCAACAGTGCTTCCATCCACTCTAGATTAAGCTTCAACTTGTTCTCTCCCATTCAGTCCTTCACAGCTGACTAACAGCCATCTAGGATATCCACACTCCTTGGGATCAAATGTGAGTGAGAGATATAGCAGGTTGTTATCTGCATATTGATCGCTCCACAGATCAAAAAGATATAATTCACACATTATTTGCTATAATGACTGCAGTGGATATCCACTATCATGATAATGAAGATCATCATACTCTAGATTCCTTATCTCTATCTGTATGCTATCTTTCCCTGCTATTCTAGCATGTTATTTTCCACCTTATTTTGGCCAATTTTTGCCTTAGGTGAGTCATTTATCACTTTTCTAATATTTCACATCACTCCCAATCTTGCCTTTCAAATTATGCCCTGCCATATTTTATCAAAATTGATGATTTTACATATTTGTCACTTCCCTTGGTCCAGAACCTGGGTGATCTCTCCTCTGATGAGTAAATATTCTGCTGTTTCCCAAACTAGGAGGCCCCGGATCTTATTTTAAGTCTTCTCATTGCACTTTTGCTATTTCAATTGTAACACTTTAATTTCAAGACTGAAACCAAAACTTGCTGCATTTGCACGTAACTGCTGAAGAGGAAATATACCAAGAGAGACACCAGGATAAAAGAATTACAGTAGCAGGTTTTTTAGAGCAAAAGGTCTTGTAGCGCTTTAAGGACTAGCAGATTTATCACAGCATAAACTTTTTGTGGACATGAAGTTGTCATTTGGAGTAAGGCAACACTGCAGAGTGGTATGAAGCCAATCCGAAGTAACCCATCATAGACAATGTAGTCAAAGCTAGAGGTTTATTACCAAACCCCATGGAACTCAACAGGACCAACTTCCAATTAGGCAAGTATAGTAGTGCACCATTTGTTACTGTTTAGAGATTCTTCAGAGCCTTATGAAGGCATCCTTCTTCTCATACAATGAATATAAGAGATGGGACATGCTAGCTAGCTCTTCCCCTCTGTTGTATCTTTGTATCTTTGTTGGCCCCATTGCCTTCTATGTGTTGGAGGGCAACTATAGGCAGTGGGGGGCATCCATGAGAACATGTTTCCCACTACAGCTATTCACCCTCAACTACATGGAGGGCAGTGGAACTGGGGAAAGGGATCCTGTGAAGGAGACAGCATGTCCTTGAACTCCCTCATGCAATTCTAATCACATGGGAGACCTGAACACTCAAGAGAGCCTCAGAACTGTATTTCTGTGTGGTGCTTGTAAGTCTAGGTTTTCAACAAAGAATTTATATCTTCTCACTTAAAAAGAAGCCCCACCCCCAAAACCACCCACTCCTCCTCCAATGGGAAAGACAATATCTTCACCCACCCTATAACTTTTGCTTTTTCAAAAATGTTTTGCTTAAGATACAGTTCAAACTTTTTGCAAAACAAGTTTTCTTTTTTGAAAAAGAAATATTCTCAATTGAGGACCCCACGCCTGAAGAAATAAATACTCCCACCCACACCCCTTCACAGAAGTTTTAAATAAGTATTAACTGTTGTCAGATGAAGGGTTTGCATTATTGTCTCAGAGAAGTGAAGCCATTGATTTAGCTTGACCGTTTGCTGTGTTTGTTTCTCAGTTTCTTTGCCATGTGGTAACTAGATTGAACACTGAAATATCAGATGAAGTTTGATTCAAACATTCCAAGGCAATTCTACAGTTTGTGTCAATCCCAATCCTGTTTTCAAAGGAAGGGAGAAAATGCAAAATATAACCAAGTAGCTACTGGATTAAGTTAAAGGTGCTGGTTTAGGTGTAAAAAGCTCTATGCAGCTCTATTCTGATAACAACCAACCGACATGTTACCACAGACATGTGCATTGTGCCGAGCCCGCAAGTGACTTTTAAAAGGGTAAAAAATGGCCCTAAAAGAGCACAAAAAGGACAAAAGACATGAAAACAGCACCTAGCAATCCCACAACCATTTGCAAGTGTAGCCCAGGAGCCCTTGCACAGATCATTGAGGCCTGCGGACAATTGAAGCTTGAAGAAGAAGGTTTGGAGGGTGTGATAATGGTGGAGTTTAGCAGAGTTTGGTGTCTGGTAAGTGCTTCTGGTTTTTTAAAGGATTTTTTTCCAAGGGTTTCCAGAGGTTTATAGGGTGTTTGCAGGCTTTGCAAATTGTGTTTCAAATGTAAAAAAAAAATTATGTAAATTTGTGGTGCCTCGGAATGTAATTTCCACATAAATTGGAGTTGCCTGTACACCAAGGTGAGTTCAGGAAGTTCTGAAATAGGGAAGATTATCCCTCACCTAAAACTTTTACAGTACCTTGTGCACATTATGTATTCTGCAGGGAAACCCAGGCTGAGATCCCACAAATATTTTTAGTGTAATTCAAAGCAAGACTATCATAAACAGGGTGTGTATTATACATAGGTGTGTACTATTATACATTTCAAGCTCAAGAGCTGCTCCTGTACCCATTTTTAAGAGGGCTAGGAAAGAAGCCCTCTTCAACACTGTGTTTAAGTAGTTAATGTTTGTTAATGTTTATATGAGCTTATTTCCGCTGAGGAATAACTACTGTTTCATATGCAGAATATATTGGGTTGGATCCAGACTTTGCTCCCACCAGCAGGAGCATCCTCTAAGTTCCATTCAGGGGCACTCCCACTAGTGGTGGTGATAGTTGGAGTGATATTTTCCAATTCTCCCTCCCTCTGCAGCCCCTAGGACCACCTCCCCACTGTTCCAGACAGTTGCAACCTTCTAGAATGCTTAAGGAAGAGCAACAATTGAGTCACTTCTCATTTCTCCAGTAGGAACTGTTGTCTGGATCAAAATCATTCCATAGATGGAAGAAACAAGCTATGAAAGGCAAGCTCTAGATGAATTTTTCTCAGTTCACCCTGAAGTGTGAAACCAACACGGCACTCTTCATTTGTATTGGTTTTCTCAGTTCTTCTAGAGGGACAATTTGCCCTTCTCTGAAGTATTTTCTTGATGCAATCATTTTCTCTTCAGTAAAGGCTTCTGTCAGCTCGCTGTACACTGCATGGTACATAATTCAAGGGGAAAAGGAACAGCTGGCAACAGCTATTAAATCATCTTGTTCGTCTTCAAAATGTGAGAAATGGCCTGGACACACCTAATGCTGACCACCACCATGGAATAAAAATGCATTAAATCCACATTCATGAGGAAAAAAATGTCACCCATGATAAAACAACTTCCACTGTGCAGCTGGCTGTAAATATATTGGGCATTGATATTAATTTGCAAGGGTGGGTTGCTAGATTGCTTGGAAAACAGCTTAATTAACTAAGTGAGGTGTAAAGGTTATGTTGAAAGTGGAAAAAACAGAGCTCTGTGAGATGGGGAAATGGGGGGGGGGAATCAACCAGTGAAAACTGATTTATTTTTTTAAAAATGAATGGAAAGGAAACTAAAGCATGCTTAGGGGGGCTCTGATAAAGATATTCAATATGCAAATTGAAAAAGATATGCAATCACAAATCTCTCAGATCTGCAACTTGGAGGCTAAGAACTTTGTTGCTGCACTAGAAACAGTATTGGTTTTGTCATAGCTAGCTGTTCTGAATACCTGCAATACAATAAAAAATAGTAATATTTTAATATTCTAGTAGCTGTTGCATGGGTCAGCCCCTCTCACTGTGAATTTCCTCCTCAATTCCTTAAATTCAAATGTAGGTAATATTGCTCAAAATCTCAAAAACGATATATCATTGTGATGGTTGCTGTTAAAGGACCGGGAAGGAATTTTCCCTTGGCAGGTTTTGCCTTCCCCGTAGCAAAACGTCACAACTTTGGCGGTTTTAGGCCTTGGGTGGAATCCTTTAGTCAATCTTCACTAAATGCTGGGGGGGGGGGAGGATTTAAGTGGTGACACACACACGCCCCCCACCACTGCGGCGATCCCAGGGTTCCCCGTTAAAGGGGTTGTCTTGAGGGGAGTCACTGGCAATATGCTGAAAGGTTGCCAGTGCACTCCCCTGTGTTGCGGTGAAATGGGGGGGGCTCTCTGCTTAAACATATGTCTTCCAGAGCCAGCCCAATCCCCAGACAGATTGGTTAACCCTGATGTGCCCCAGATCCCTGGCCGGGAACTGGGAGGGATAAACGCCCAATGCCTAAGCCAAGGTCTTCCTGCATCTGAAAGTTTAATAAAGTTGTGGCCAATTTTAATCCCATGACATGTTGTCATGAGTCATTATTCCACCCGGGTGTTGCTTGGGGTCGGGGGTCTCTGCCTGGGCATGCAATGTGCGTATCATGGGTATGTACTGTGATGTGAAGTTCTATGATTTTAGTTCTGCTGTTTAGCTAATAAGAAACAAACATGTTTTGCTACAAACAGAGAAGAATCTGAAGCCAGATGCCAACAGTCCTTAATTTTCCTTCTGATTGCTTTCATTAGGCATTTTGATGAGCTTTGCCTCAATCTTTGTTCTGAGAAAATAGCATATTTTGTAGCAGAAAGTTTTCGTCTGACAGCTCAGGTTGCAAGATCTAAACTGCAAGCTTTTAAGTTTGATTCCAAGTTGTTCTTATAACACTTGAACTGCCTTCCCCTTGAGCAGTGACCTGCTTTTAACTCCCCATAAAGGATGGCCATGGGGATTCTGTCAAATGACATTCTGGCCAGGTGCCCAAGTGACTGTAGAGTCAAGCTTGGTTGAGGAAGGATTCAGAGATGTTACCTCCCTCAGCATGAGGGGTTATTTTGAGGGCAACAAATAAAGGAAAGCATTTTAATGCTTCCTCAACTTGATACAAAGTACTACAGCATCCTGAATTTTAATTAAAATGCCTTACAAAGTCTTTTTTTATGAAACACATAAGTAGTATAAGCTAAGCCAGCCTTCTTCAGCCTGATGGTTCCAAATGTTCCAGGTTGTGTTTTTCCCAGTAGTGATGAATGGAAGTGAGAGCTGGACCATAAAGAAGGCTGATCGCCAAAGAATTGGTGCTTTTGAATTATGGTGCTGGAGGAGACTCTTGAGAGTCCCATGGACTGCAAGAAGATCAAACCGATCCATTCTGAAGGAAATCAGCCCTGCGTGCTCACTGAAAGGACAGATCCTGAAGATGAGGCTCCAATACTTTGGCCACCTCATGAGAAGAGAAGACTCCCTGGAAAAGACCCTGATGTTGGGAAAGATGGAGGGCACAAGGAGAAGGGGACGACAGAGGACAAGATGGTTGTTCTCGAAGCTACCAACATGAGTTTGACCAAACTGCGGGAGGCAGTGGAAGACAGGAGTGCCTGGCGTGCCCTGGTCCATGGGGACACGAAGACTCAGACACGACTAGATGACTAAACAACAAAAACAAAAACAAGTCCCATCAACTTGCAAAAGCAGGGCCATGTTGAATGAGGCTGATGGGAGTTGTAGTCCAAAATATCTGAAGGGTATAATGTGGGATAGGTAGGTGGCTGACCTAAGCTAAGCTCCTGCTTCAGTGTGTTCATTACACACCCTGCTAGGCAGGTATTATACAGGTCAAGAAACCTCTAAAATCAATGTATGGAATTTTTATGGAAAATAAAATTATAAAACTATATTGAAGTGTGCAGATATATGGCTATGTGACAAAATGTAAGTACTCTTGGGTGGGGAGGAGACTTCCATTGTCAGCTTCCTAGACCAGCATTTGTACAGCATATTTCTCCACACACTTGCATAGATAAACAGTTGCACTGAGGAATTTGGCAGATGCAACTCATCTTGAATTTGTGCTATATATGATTGGTGAACTGGTCCTGTTTTTCTCTGGCTTGTGTTTTATAAGAGATTTCCAAGCAGAGGTCCAAAGTACTCTGCTGATGTCAGTAAAGCTCTATCAAAATTAATGGTGATGAATGTATTTACAGTGCCTAGCAATCTGTATGGTGTAAACTCTAGAATAAATTACAGATCTGATTAGGAAAAACCAGGCAGTGCTATGCCACACATTAAATGTAAATGCATTTTTCAAACACTGTATAATTCAGTTCAACTAGAGATTCTTACACCCGAGAATAAATGTTATTAAACTCGCCATGGATGTTTAATTATTGGAAGTGATTGTATGATATAAGTTTGTAAGATAATATAATATTAAATCCAGTTTCTTGTTTAGTTGTATTAACACATACCAATATCCAGTTGTGTATCTCAATGCAATCTTACAAGTGTTGATTTATGCTTTGTTCTAGCAGTGAATAAGATATCATATGATTGACGCTTTTGCAAATGCAATATACAGAAACAATTTTTCTGTACTGAATTTCTGATATGATTCATTTTGCTGATTTTCTCTTATTTACTTTGCTCAGTAAATGGTAGTTTACTAGATTCATGAAGTGCATGACTTCTGCATCAAGCAAAGACTGTAAAAATTGTGTGTACGTGTTTGTCACAGAAACAGGTTCTTTTAAGCTTTTGTAGAAACTTTGAGCTAAGCAGAGATGGCTCAGGCTGACCTTTATTTAGCCCTGCAACACTACATTGCCCCAGAATAGTAAATCTGCAAGGTGAAAACCTTTTTTAATTAGCTGAGTACCACGCCTGTGTTGGGGTTTAGGGTACATAGTAAGGAAATGTTTAAAACCAATGTTTAAAACAAAATCTATGCAATATATAACCCTGATCAATCAATAGATGCAAAAGGAGTTCGGTAAAATATATAATTAAGTTCAAGCTGCTATTCATTGCAGATCCTTTAATATTATTTTGGTTTAATTCAAGAACTGTGGTCACACTTCCTCATTCCTCTGCACACAAAAGAAGATTCTCAAGCGTCTTCTTTGAGAAGTCGAAGAAACTGGCCTTGAGGACTGAATTCAAAATAATTCCCCCTGCTGCCATCCCTCTCTCAAGACAGCCTTCTGATTATTCTTTCAATTGATCCTCAAGCAGGCTTGAGGAAAGTGGGAACTTTGAGGCAAACACTTCATTGATGCATATACAGGTATTTCTCTCTGTTATCTAGGACTGAGCCATAACAGTATAGCTGACTGACAGGGACCAATAATGAGTGCTGGCCTATCTGGGTGCTTCTTAAAAAATTTCCTAGGATTGAAGCAAACATTTTCAACTTCTGAGAGTTTTGTCCTGTACAACTGTATGAGATCTCAGCTGTCCATAGTTGACAACATTGGTCTGATGTCCAAATGATGAATCAACACTATCGAAATATATGCAGATTTAGATGACACCATATTCCAGTTCATCTCTAATTACCGAGCAACATTGTACTGCTTTGTTCTCTCGGGCTTGATGCGTTTGTGTGTTTACCAAACATCATCATAAAATTGCTTCTATGGAGGAAGCATTCCGATTATCCAGTGAGCCTTCTAAAGGGCTAGAGGAACCAATTTGCATTACAAAGCACAGTTGTTATTGTGTTCAGTGTTCATAAATATGCTGTTAATAATACACGTCTTCTGCAAGTGTGTGCTTCTTTTTTAATGTAGAGGAGGGGGACTTTGATTTAAATAATGACATGAGTGTCATAAATATAAGCTATGCTATGTTGCCACCGGGCCTGCCGCTCACTCTTGCTCCAACACAAGCGGGGGGGGGAGGAGGGGGAGCAAGCAAAGTGTTCTTATTTAAATAGTAACAATGAGGAGCATAACAGTGTTGTGCTGATATAGTTCCTAATTGTGCTGACACCATGCTGACCTCAAAAAGCCATTCCGGAATTGCTGACAGATGCTGAGTGGGTGCATGGCACAATGCAAAGCCTACTTGTGGATTAATGAATCCGCTGCAGAGCACATTGGAAGCATCCCTAGTCTGCTGAAAAGGTAGCACAGATGCAGCTTGAGTTTAACAAAGCTTGATCCTAACCATGTTTACTTGGAAATGTGTCCCACTGTAGGTAAGTGAGCATGGGATGAAATGGCAATGATCTTAGTTTAGAGCAAAGTGAGGAATGGCAAAATACTATTTGGCTGTGTTGGTTATCTTACCACTACTTTCTTTTTTATTAAAAAGAAAGGAAAAAAATGCTACCTTAAATTAATTTTCAAATACATTTTGAAGAATTGACTAAAGGAAATTGGAAAAGGTTAGGCATGCATCTCTCATATCTACCTACCTACCTACCTACCTACCTACACATTTGAAGTCAATTTTAAAACTCCCACTGAACTTATGTAGATTGCATCTATCCATGGAATTTAGTTGGGGTGCAGTGCAATCATGCCCCATTGTTGAAAATTAAATATTGTACTATTTGAAATGAGATAAACAAATATATTTACATCGTATATACATACGGTAGTGGGTGTTTACACAGGCTGTGGAATTTGGGCTTCAGATTTCAATTAACTTCTTAAGTTTAAAAAGTGCAATATGTTCAGTTCTTGTTGGTCACATGTGTTAGACTATTGCAAAGACTCACGATAATGATTTCTGCTCTTGCAGCTTGGGCTCACTCATTTTAGAGGCACCACCTGGCAATTCCTCCTGGAATGTACTCAAGGCGCTTCTGCCTTAGTTGCTACTCAGCAGAGGCAAATGAGTTATTAAGTCTTTGGGGTCCCTCCTTGTACTGTTCTAGAGGCATTGAATATTCCCCCATCTGTGTTGAACTGTAGAACTTAAAGTATGAGCATTGTGGAAAGGTCACACTTTACACTTGAGTCACTACTCATATTAGTAGGTGGCACTTAGCAGTGCCTGGTTACAAAGTAAAGGTTTCAACCATATATGTTTGTTGCTTTTTTCTTACATTAATTAAAGCTTTAGATGACAGGCAAATTATTGGTCTTGGAATCTTCTCTGACAAGTCCTGAAAAGACTGTTTAAAACATGTGTTGTGTACTACTGTTAGCCAAGTTACTGGGTTAAGCACTATTATCATACAGCACATGACAGTGGGTTTGGTGTTTCATTAATTATATAGAATTCAGAGTTCAGTGTGGAATGCACTAAACTGTGTATAAAAGCTACATATTTTAATACAGTATAGGAAAACCTTTCCAACAATATATAAATGTAAGCCTGTGTATAATTTATGCCATTCAGATGACTTGTTGCAGGTTCTCTGCTTTTCTTTTAGTAGCACTATACAGAATAATCCTTCAGTGTTTTCCCTCCTCCTCCTTCCTTATGTTGCCTCCACGCTTTTCTGAAATTTAATATTCAAAGCAAACTGCTATCATTTCAGGGGGGAAAGAGGAGAGAGAGATAATCCTCTAACTTCTCATTTAAAATGTGGTGTACACAGCATTGATATTCCATATCTGCTGTAAGGAGAATTGAGTTTTATTTTTCTGATATTAAAAGCTACCAAATAAATAACCCATCCCTTTAAAAAAAATAAAAATAAGGAAACCATCTTTCATTCACTTTCTTGTGGTTTTTTATGCCCTTTGTTTCGGCCATTGTTTCCATGATCCACTGTTTCTTCAGCACCACTTTCTGCTGACTTTGCAAAACCTTTTCACTCCATGATCTCAGGGTAGATGCAGTGAACATGATTATGCTACGGTGCCACCTTTCTGATATGGCCGAATGATGATATCATTGAGGCCAACAGAAATCCTTCCAAGTAAGAGAAGTAATGCACAACCATTGTCAAAGCAACTGGGCTCACCTCTGCTGTGGTGGCTATTTCATTGCCTGCTGTATTTATGATGACCAAGATGGGAGGGAGAGATGAAGGAAAAGGACCAGGCACAAGTTTCTGGTGCCCTGTAATTTAACAATATTGCTAGTTGTCTCCTCACAGTTATGTATTTAGTGCATTTTTTCCCTAAACTGTATGGCTAGGAATGTACCAGTTATGTTTTAGTCATTATACTTTTTATTATTTATTTATTACTCACCCAAAGTTCCAGAGTTGGGTCAACACATTAAAACACAATATTAAAAGCAACTTACCATTTCTTATCAATTCATATTTCCACATGCTGATTAGATTTGCAGGTAAAGTCAGTAATAAAGGCCCCATCTGCACTATACATTTAAAGCAGCATCATACCATTTTAAAACCTTTTTAAATGGCTCCCCTCAAAGAATCCTGGAGATTGCAGTTTGTAAAGGTGCTGAGAGTTGTTGGGAGACCCCTATTCTCTTCGCAGAGCTACAATCCCCAGAGTTCCCTAGGATGTGGAATTGCTTGCTTAAAAACTCTGGGAACTCTGCTACTGTAAGGGGAAGGCATTAAATGTATAGTGCACATGAGCCCAAGGAGGTGAGACACAGAAACAGGAATTGAACAAGGACTCTATTGGTTACTGATCTCAGCAGAGGGCAATACTAGTGTGGGGCATATCTAAATGATAACTGCCTTGGGCGACCACCTTGTCCAGGATAGGAGACCTGTCATCATACACTCTACCTGAGCTGCACCCTTAAGGTGTATAAGGAGACTTTCCCACACAATTTTTAATGGGTGAGACTAAGCTGCCTCCAATATGCTCTTTGTATTCAGTCCACGTGTCACACAGTCTGGAAAAGCTGGCCTCTCAAAATTCCCATCACCCTGAAAGGTGCTTGTGCATTGTCACTTAATCATCTCACCTTCATTCCATCCCAGCACCTACATGCCAGTGTGACCAGATTAACCTTTTAAACCATACCCATTTCCTAACTCCAGTCTTTTTGATAGCTCAGTTGGTAGAACGTGAGACTCTAAATCCCAAGGTTGGTTCAAGTCCTACATTGGGCAAAAGATTCCTGCACTGCAGAGGGGTGGACTGGAAGACCCTCATGGCCCTTAGCAACTCTACAATTCTATGATTCTATGAACATCCTCCAAAGCATACAGGGCAGAGTAGGCAAAACACAAACAAACCCAAAACCAAACCCTGTCCATCAGGTCAATTTTTTATGGAGAAGCAAAAAATTCCCTAAAGCGACTAACTGAAGCCTATATTGCAGCCTAGGGTAGAGCAAGTGGATGCCATGTTGGAAAAGAGGCCCAAGATGCAGTGTGTGTGATCATGTTGCCTGTATTCCCACTATCGACTGATGTGCAGTTCATACTGTGACTTGTATCCAATGTAATGCTAAGTAGCTATGCTGTCAGCACAAGGATCTCTGCTTGCACAGCAGGACTTTCCCCAAAAATCTGTTTTGGGGTTTCCTAACTTATCTACTTTCTGTTAAGCAATATTTTCCATTTCTTCGGACCCAAAGAAATTACATAATTCATTTTCCTTTTTACACAAAAAATCCAAAAGGGGTTCTCTAATTATTCTTGTTTTTGACTGTTTTCTAAGCATGGGTCCAAAAGCTTTCCCCACCCCACCCTACTGCTTGTTCCAAAGTTAAAGGGCTGTTACCACTGAAATGAACCTTTCATAAGTCTCACCTTGCTCTGTTCACCTCCTTGTCCCTTTACACCAGGTCGAACTGTTGTGTTGCCTGAAGCATCCTCGCCTACTTCTGGCATTAGCACACAGTTACAGTGTATGGCTTTCTCTTGTCTTTCTTTCTTGTTTGTCTTTCCTTTCATCAGGTCTCTTTTTCTGCTTCTCTTTTCCTTAAATCCTTCGCTTCCCTCCCACCCTTCCTTTACATCTTTGATGCTGCTTCATGCAGCTTTCCTTTGCCAGTTTGCCTCTCTGGACTGTCTTTGAAACAAATCTTCTTAACCTCACAATCTGCCACACCACTCCCCTATTTCTGGACCAGGGGTAGGCAACCTAAGGCCCGTGGGTCGGATGTGGCCCAATCGCCTTCTCAATCCGGCCCACAGATGGTCCGGGAATCAGCATGTTTTTACATGAGTAGAATGTGTCCTTTTATTTAAAATGCATCTCTGGGTTATTTGTGGGGCCTGCCTGGTGTTTTAACATGAGTAGAATGTGTGCTTTATTTAAAATGCGTCTCTGGGTTATTTGTGGGGCATAGGAATTCATTCATCCCACCCCCCCAAAAAATAGTCTAGCCCACCACATGGTCTGAGGGGCAGTGGACCGGCCCATGGCTGAAAAAGGTTGCTGACCCCTGCTCTGGACCATCCGACAACAGCACATCTCCATTTTCCCTGCTTGTCTATGGACTTGAGCAAATTGATAGTTTGCACTGTTTATTGACAGCTTTCACTTCAGCAGTTAAATGGGGCTGAACATTCCATGACATCATGGTGGCTCTCACTTGACAGCCTATTTTTAGCTTATTATATGTATATGAGATATAGCTTCACCTATAGATGCCAATTTAGGAATCCAGCTTAAAGTGTCCATTAGGTATGTAAAAATCATTAATCAGTGTTATGTCAGTCTCTTAGGTATTGAATATTTTATTGTGCTAATGCTTCTTACAGTAACAGTTTTATTAAATCAGATACTTAATATTATGATTCATAAATAGCATGAAACCTGGATACATTAATCAGAAAACTAAATTGGAAGTTTAACAAAGATTTATAAACTAACACACTAAATCTGAACTTTAAAAATGTTAGGTTCATTAATAAGAACTTTTCTATGCAGCATATATAAATCAGGGCAAATGTACCTGAATCTGAAAGTTACCGTATATAAATCAGAACTCTGAAAGCTACGGTGAATAAATCATGTCATATATATTGCAGTTAGGGGGTTTTAAAAATGGAAAAATTATCTTATTTATCACATCAGTGGTATAAACTCCAGAGACAGAATCTTTAATATGTTGTTTTATTTTTAATGGAAGGATATTATTGCAGTCACATGACATCTTACTTGTGACACCATATGAATGCAATCTCTAGGGAGCATTGTGATCTCTTGCTCATCAATAAACGTGCTGTTGAATGTGAAAACAAAATTTACTACAAACAAGATTGAACAATGCTCCAGAATACAGAATGCTGCTGTAGTCTTCACTTCTAAAAATGTATCAGCTGCATATGTGCTGCAATGTAGATGCAAATAACTTTGATAACTAGGTATTGATGCTCCTATTAACAAAGCAAAGCACGTAGCTAGTTTCTAGAGAGCTGCCCCTAACAAAGCTGTGCACTAGAACATCTATACCTATCAGGCAAGGATGGGGAATCTATAGCCCTCTGGTTAGGACTATAACTCTCATCATCCAGCTTAGCTGGGATTGATGATAGTTGGATTCCTACAACACCTGATGTTTTTCCCCATGTGGAATTCATTCTTAAATGAATGAATTCCACATGCCAGAAACAGACCCTATTGATTTCTAGTGGACCAGAGTTTGAGGATTAACCCAGTCTTTTTCCTGCTAGAGTGCTGCTTCCCTAATAGTCTGAGGAACATCAGTGGTGCCAGAAGTTAAGTGAACACTGAAAGAATTAGCCCTTAGCATGAGGCAGCTGTCATGTGGCATGCTTGGCAAATGTATCTGCAGCAGCACACAAAGTATACAGCTGTGCTTATGTGCCACAAAGGTATTGTAGCTCTTTCCCAAACAGTAGAGAGATTTTTGAAGAAATCACCCACAGATGTTTCCGAGAGAAGGCAAAACGGAACAATGGAGATCAGTCAATTCTCTCTTAATGAAAATATGTAGGCAGTTGAATCCTTTAGTGTATCAGTGAGAGAGATAGGCAGATGTATAACTGGGGATGTGTTCCAGGCTCACTTTTACAAAATGTGACAAGCTCGTTATTGTTTCCAGACTCCCACATCGTTTTGGCCCATAGCAATGCAGTTGCCTGGACCAAATACACATGAAAGGGAGATGGCAAGTTGTCAGCTTTTCAAACAATTCAGAACGTATCTCCCATTATGAAATGGAAATGATTTCATAGAGTCACATCCTGGTAATGCTGCAAAGAAAATGAACCTAAAATCAGTGTGAAGAGAGACATTAGCTAAGGATAGTGTTCTGATGCTTATCACTTTCTTCTTAAGAAAAGGAAAATGACTGGGGTGGGTGGGATTTGAATCCATAAGAATGTTCATGAAGTCATCATGTACTTCTTAGAATAGCCTCTTCATGAAAATCATTGGTGGGTATGATTTCCCACATCTACCTGCATGCCTTTGTGGACTTAAAAAGGGGGCTATAGAATACTTTTGAGTGCAAAATGCAAGTCAATAAATATATCTAATGGATATAAGTATATTTTTGTGGATGTGCATAGGGCTACATATGTGCGGAGAAACTACCTGCTTATTCTTTTCAATAGCAGCCCCATTTTTAAAAAACTGCAGTGATAATAGAATCAAAGGAAAGAAGGAAAGCATTGCTACAGGGGTCACATACAAACCTGCAAAGGATGAAGGGTCAAATCAGTTCATTCAGTGTAATTCACTGTAAACAAAATAAATGCTTCTCCATCATGAACACTTTTAAGAAGAAATGGAAGCCTGTCATGCTTGTAGCCTGGCAAGAATGCAACAGCAAAATGCCCTCCTTTAATAGGTGTGCATTTCACTATAGAGAGCAGGGGTGAGGATTCCTCAAGTCCGGGGTGCAAATATGACCCTCTAAGTCCCTTAAGATTCTACCCTGACCATACAACTTCCTGTGCTGCACCCCTCACCAGCTCTGCATTGCACCCTCTTGAGTGTTTTTGCCTGAACTCTGGTTGCCCTTGAACTCTGATACACTTCTTTCTTGCCTGGATGGAAGATGGAGACACATGGGTGAGTGTGTAGAAATCAGTCTACTGTATTTGATGCTCTGACTGTTTGGCCTCTGGGCCTGTCCTCCACTGGCAAGTGGCTTCCAGAAGATTGTCCAGAAGAGAATATGGCCCTTGGGCTGAAAACTCTTTCCCATCTCTCATATGCTAGGGTTACCAGATGTCCCTGGTTCCCGGGAAAAGTCCCTGGATTAGCAAATCTGTCCCTGGACAAATTCCATCCCCGGAATGTCCCCAGAATTGCAAATCTGTCCTTGGGAAACGTGGCAGCGGCAGCCTCAGCAGCCCGGAGCCAACCTGGTAGTGCAGTTGGCTCTGGCTGACATTTTTCCTCGATGGAAGTCCCCATATGATATGTCTTGTGCGCAACACATCATATGGGGACTTCAAGTGAGGAAAAATGGCGGGCGCCACAGCAGCGAGCAGCTCCTGAAGCCAGCCAGAGCCAACTGCGTTACCAGGCAGGCTCCAGGCTGCTGACTGCCGCTGCTGCTGCCACTACCAAAGGGGAACCGGGGACGTCCGGCGGTACAGAACTCCTTCCCCCTTCCCCCTTTGACTGATAAGGGGAGGCTCTGGAGTTGTGGGTGGGGGGCTGTTGCCCATTTTTAAAAAAACACTGCACATTTACGTTTCACAGGGTGTGAAAAAAGGGCTTTGCACCTTTATACAATATGCATGTGTGCTCAGGCCTAGGGTCTTTTGTGTCACCATCCCCACTACTGACTCCCCATTGCTAATCAGCTTTTTTTTAAAAAAAAAAAAAGTGTCCCCAGAGTCATTGAAAAAAATCTCGTAACCATATCATATGTGTCTATCACATAGATGGCAGGGAGATAGGGGTGAAGGATTTCCAAACTATTCCAAAATGTGATAGTGAGTAGCCAGGGGCATTATAGAGAATTCCTGTATTCTATAGTAACAAAAAGGCTATCCGTTGAACTGGCTGAGGAGGATCCAGCTAAAGTTGTGGCTTCAAGCTCTGACTGGGCAGAATGAATAGATTTTCAGCCCTTGGAAATAATTCACTTTCATTTGGCTGTTGTCTTTTTGCGGGGGAGGACCCAACTGTACTCAAATTCAATAGCTGCGAAGAATAGGCCAGGATTCATAGGAATGTGCATTTATTTATTTGTTAACATTTTAGTCTCATTTTTCCTCTGTGGAACTCAAAGTGATGTACATGGTTCTCCTCCTCCCCATTTTAAATTCCCTACAACTCTGTGAAGTAGGTGAGGTTGAGAGAGTGTGACCAGCCTAAGGTTACCTAGTGAATTTCATGGCTGAGAGGGACTAGAGCCCTGGACTAGAGCTCTAACTGCTACACTACACTGGCTCCAATGCTGCTGCTCTCATGCAGCAAACATCCACTGGTTCAGTTGAACTTCTCCTATTCCCCCATAGCCCACCACATGGGGTGGGGGGTGGAATGGAGAGGGAATTTCCCTGTGCTTTTCTGGGATCACAAATTAAGAAGAGGAAATGAAATCTGATGTAGGCATGGAAATTGGCCAATAGATGTGTTTAATGTAGGGAGTAGTTCTATTTATTTACTTTTTTAAAAAAAGAAGAACAACTATCAAGTGAATGGGACTAAACAAAGAAAAGGGGTTCGATACAAGCAAAGGCAGAAATATCGCAAAATAAAAGGAAAGGAAATGGGTACGGTTGTATGTTCTAAAGAGAAAGATGCAGAAACCATGGGGAAACATAATGAAATTGTAGTTTGTAATAAAATAATATTGATGGGAAGTAAAGCTGTGATCAAGGAAGAAATTGACTTTGACGTACAGCGGGTAAATAATAGTACACTGAAAGATACAGTAGTAACATCAAAGATTAGTTTTTAAAGTGTCAATATTGAAAGAGGAAAAACATGTTAACAAGAGAAGTAAAAACAGCCTACAGAGAAATGGTTGAAATATAGCAGAACATACAGGAACCAAGGAATTGCAGGAAAGAAAATACAGTAAAGAGCTTGCAGCCCCCGTCGCAGTGCCTCCCCTCCCCGGCCTAATACTATGTGAGGTGTGATGGTACAAATGCGTGCTCTGACTGTTGGGGATAAAGGCAGAGCATGAGGGGCCACAACTGTTGCCCCCCATGGAAGCACTGAGTGACCATTCTTTTACATAAAGAATGAACACTTAAGTGTACTCAACAAGGGTCTATTATAGCATGATCAAATCAAAGTTAACCTTTTAAAATACCATTCACTACAGTAGAGTTGTTGTCCTTCGGATGTCCCTAACTCACAAAGGGTTTGAGACACATCGGCTAACCTCACCTATTTTAGCCAGTCAGTTGAAGCCATTCCTGGGGTGTGGCTGCTGTCACATGACAACAGCTTCCGGGAGCGACAGGTGAAAGCTGAGTGCAGGGTAGGGACCAAAGGTGAAAAAACTGCCGCAGAAGGAGCATGGCATGTCCCCCACCAGAGGTACTACCCCTCCTAAAACCCCATACACCCCACTTCAGTACAAGGATACTAATAAAATATATTTATTTGTTTATACCAAACTCACCCATTTTAAGCAATGAAATTTAAAAGTCCTTGCCTGAGGTTCAACATGACAACAACTTCTTCTATATGGCACTTCTGAAATAAGGCAAGCACTGACTTTGGTGTGCTTTTCGCAATTGCTAAAGACTCACCCATTCATCCAGGCATTTTTGTGTTGTCACTACTAAACCTGGGCATGCTATTGTATTTCAGTGTTTATTGTTGATGTTATTGGAATTTTATTGTACTGTGTGACCACCTAGGTATCACCAATAATGGATGGATCTCATGTATTCTCTTTCAACTGTATAATTTTATCATGTTCACAAATGGGATGGCCAAGAAGTAGGTTTGCATAAGGACATTTCTGGATCTAACACATGATTGTCAAGACTGTCTATTAGGATAAAGTTACAGATAGGTAGCCATGTTGGTCTGCCATAGTCAAAACAAAATAAAAAATTCCTTCCAGTAGCACCTTAAAGACCAACTAAGTTAGTTCTTGGTATGAGCTTTCGTGTGCATGCACACTTCTTCAGATACACTGAAACAGAAGTAACCAGTCACTATATAGAAGGGTCTGGTGACTTCTGTTTCAGTGTATCTGAAGAAGTGTGCATGCACACGAAAGCTCATACCAAGAACTAACTTAGTTGGTCTTTAAGGTGCTACTGGAAGGAATTTTTTTATTTTATTAGGATAAAGTTAGCAAACAGTGTCATATTTTTCACGGCCATTATACTTTGGTATCCCTAATCTGCAAAAGGCAGATATGCAGTTTTTCATTATATATTTTCCAAATTTGTTTCATTTCACACTATTACATATTGTTTCCTATTTAGTGGTATAAAGACAGAACTGGCTTCCAGCTGGAACATAAAGACTCTGGTCTTAATTGTCTATTAATTCAATTGGAGATAGTAGTGAATAACCTTGTGTTATTATTATTATTTTAAAAAAATTGTTTACAGAGGGTCATGTATGCACCTTCTGCTTAATAACTTTTTTTATTGACTTGTACAGGTGCAGGGCCATTTCTCATCATCTTCTTCCATTTAAGTTGCAGACCAGCTTGTTATCATGCATTGTAAATGATTTCTTAAAGAAGCTAGCTAACAGTGTAGGCTTCACCATTCATGCAACAGCATTAACTATGAAATGTCTTGACCAAGGATTCACCATTTCTCCATCCTTTTTTCATGGATCTACAACATACAGAAGCCCTGAGTCAATATTCAAGGCACTTAACCACTTCTGCAAACATGCAATTTTCACTTCGGGAAAATGAAAACAAAACTATGGTTGCTTGTTGCTTTCCTCTTTCGCATATATTATCTCAGTAATTGTTGCAAGAACCCTGTCACATAGGCTGGCATAATTATTGCCATAGTCATGGAGAGAGAACACCGAGCTTGAAAGATAACAGCTTGCCTAGTCATCATCAGTCATTGCACCCACACCCCTGAAATAAAGAGATCAGATTCATATATTTATGAAGTTTACAAAAGGATTGACGACAGGTTGATGTATCAACCTAATAAATACTCTTTGTCCATTAAAGGTGTCCTATCAGACTATGTTAGGGACGCGGGTGGCGCTGTGGGTAAAACCTCAGTGCCTAGGGCTTGCTGATCGCATGGTCGGTGGTTCGAATCCCCGCGGCGGGGTGAGCTCCCATCTTTCGGTCCCAGCTCCTGCCCACCTAGCAGTTCGAAAGCACCCCTAAGTGCAAGTAGATAAATAGGTACCGCTTTATAGCGGGAAGGTAAACGGCATTTCTGTGTGCTGTGCTGGTGCTGGCTCACCAGAGCAGCTTCGTCACGCTGGCCACGTGACCCGGAAGTGTCTCCGGACAGCGCTGGCCCCGGCCTCTTAAGTGAGATGGGCGCACAACCCTAGAGTCGGACACGACTGGCCCGTACAGGCAGGGGTACCTTTACCTTTACCTTTTTATCAGACTATGTTAGAAGACTTTTCCTTAACAACAGATGAAAAGCCCTGTTGGATCTGGCTAGTTGTTCATCTAGTCTAGCATCCTGTTCTCACAGTGGCCAACAGCTCTTCCTCAACATTTTATAGGTAAGTATCTCTATCTGGCTAAACTTCCTCTGACACCATGGCTCCTCACACTGCTGTAATGAGAAGTGTCTGCAAGTATTGCTGTCCTCCAGTCTTCACAGCTTTGTGTGGGTGAGACAGGTAACTTCTAAGTGGCACTTGTGTCCCTATCCCCTCTAGCCTCATGCTGTTGGAAAAGAATCATTAAAAGATTCCTCCCCCAACTTGCTATAGCTTTGTTCCCCTTGAACTTGCACTTGCCAACTTATGATAGTACACTTTTCCCACATATAAGTGTAGCCTAGGCAGCTGCCAGCAGCCATTAGGCAGCTGCTGCCACCACCGAGCTAAGGCTGAACCTAGACTTCTCAACTCCATTCATATTTCCACATTGGACCATCAAAAAACGTTAGGCTTGTTTTAGGTTTGACTATTAAAATACACACCATACTTCATAAGATTGTTAGAAAAGTCCTGTTGGATTTCACCAAAGGCCCATCTAATCCAGCATTCTCTTCCCATTTATGATTCCAGGAAACTGCTCCCAGCCATGGAGGTAAAACACAGCCATCATGGCTAGTAGCGACTGATAGTCCTATCCTCCATGAATTTGTCTAATCCTCTCTGAAGATTTGTCTAATCCTCTCTTTTAAATCAGAACCAGTGAAGGCGGTGACGGTCCTGTGTGAGTGTCTGGAGGCGGTTGGAGGATGGATGGCGGCTAACAGATTGAGGTTGAATCCTGACAAGACAGAAGTACTGTTTTGGGGGGACAGGAGGCGGGCAGGTGTGGAGGATTCCCTGGTCCTGAATGGGGTAACTGTGCCCCTGAAGGACCAGGTGCGCAGCCTGGGAGTCATTTTGGACTCACAGCTGTCCATGGAGGCACAGGTCAAATCTGTATCCAGGGCAGCTGTTTACCACCTCCATCTGGTACGTTGGCTGAGACCCTATCTGCCTGCAGACTGTCTTGTCAGAGTGGTGCATGCTCTGGTTATCTCCCGCTTGGACTACTGCAATGCGCTCTACGTGGGGCTACCTTTGAAGGTGACCCGGAAACTACAACTAATCCAGAACGCGGCAGCTAGACTGGTGACTGGGAGCGGCCGCCGAGACCATATAACACCAGTCTTGAAAGACCTACATTGGCTCCCAGTGCGTTTCCGAGCACAATTCAAAGTGTTGGTGCTGACCTTTAAAGCCCTACACGGCCTCGGTCCAGTATATCTGAAGGAGCGTCTCCTCCCCCATCATTCTGCCCGGACACTGAGGTCCAGCTCCGAGGGCCTTCTGGCGGTTCCCTCACTGCGAGAGGCCAAGTTACAGGGAACCAGGCAGAGGGCCTTCTCGGTATTGGCGCCCGCCCTGTGGAACACCCTCCCATCAGATGTCAAAGCGATAAACGACTACCTGACATTCAGAAGACATCTGAAGGCAGCCCTGTTCAGGGAAGTTTTTAATATGTGACATTTTAGTGTATTTTTCATCTTTGTTGGAAGCCGCCCAGAGTGGCTGGGGAAACCCAGCCAGATGGGCGGGGTACAAATAATAAATTATTATTATTATTATTATTATTATTATTATTATTATTATTATTATCTGAAGCGATCCTAAATTGGTGGCAATTACTTTATCTTGTAGAAGCAAATCCCATTGTTGTAATAAGATGTGTGGAGAAGTACTTTTTTTTGTCCTGAATCTTCCAACATTCAGCTTCATAGAAGCTGTTGGGTTGTCTTATGAGAGGAAAACTTATCCCCATGCATGTATTAAAACCATGCATGATCTATTACACCTTATCATGTTCCCCACTTATTTGTCTTTTTTTGTAAACTAAAGGCCACAAATGTTGCAACCTTTTCTCATGGTGGAGTGGCTCCAATCTTTGATCATTTTGATACTTGCTTTCTGACCTTTTTTTGAGCTTTACAATAACCTTTTGGAGGTGCAGCTATTGCTTAAGCTGTTTGCCACTTTATTCTTTGCCTATCTCATTCAAACGAAGCAAGGAAGGCAGGGTGGCAGGTGCTAGATCCTTATATGTGACAGAGGTGATAGATTTTATATTACAGTAATTAGCTCTGCGTCTCTTTATAACCTCTGAAAAATCCAAGAAATGTGCTACGGAATATCTCAACAATATTTCATAATAGACTTGGCAGGGAGAGCTATATAAAAGACACAATTTCTTAGACATTTGCAAGTTCTCTGGTGCTTCTCCTGGTTCTCTCTGTTGTTCTTATGCAATGCAGACATGCTGTCTCCTTGCATGAAGTGACACGTTAGGACTATGAGAAGAGCCTACTGCATCGGGCAAAAGGTCAGTCTAGACCAGCATTCTGCTCTCACAGTGGCCAACCAGATGTCTCTGGTAAAGCCCACAAGCAGGAGCTGAGCACAATAACATTCTCCCCTCCTGCAGTTTCCAACAGAAAAATTGCAGCAGGAAAACCGTGACTGATCTCCATTTTCCAAAACCACAAAAAACTAAATTCAGCTTATTTTTATCAAGTGTGGTATGTGGGGTGGGATTGTTTAATTTATTCTTTACTCCTGAGCTATTATAAACCACGTTCCTCAAAGTTGTACTACATGGAAGAATTGTTGTTGTTGTTGTTGTTGTTGTTGTTGTTGTTGTTGACTTGAAGGTTTCTTTGGAGAATTTCCCAGCCAATTCTGGGATACTGAGAATGAGCAAAAGTGGAGAAGAAAAGTGAGATGTTTTAAGCATAGGGATCCTATTATTAAGTGGCCCCATACTTCAAGTAGCAAAGAGTTGTGACATTCATTAACAAGATATTTTTCAACAACAGCAGTTTGAGTGCAGTTTGAGAGGCATCTTTCGGGGAAGGGGGAAGGTAGCCCCTAGGCACAGTTGAGTCACTGAACAGCAGAATCTGTCCTGTTGAGCCACACAAAGTGGCCCACCAGCCTCCACATCTGTCTGGGAACTAAAGCACTCTGCCAGCTCTCTGGACATCCTCTCTAGAGAGCAGGGCAGAGGAATATTTTATTTCCAGCCATAACATGAAGCAGCAGCACAGCTCTTTGGGAGCAAAATGCAGCATTTTAAGCCACCTCAGCACCCAAGGGGGTGGGGGTGGGCCTGAAGCAGTCTCCTTTATTTTGCACAGATTCTTCTGTACATAATAAAAGATGGTGGTTTCAGCCCTCTCCAGCCTGGTGGTGGAGTTGGGAGCACTGGAAATGCTGCAGTTTATTTTCACAGAATAATCTGTGCAAAGGCTTCTTCATGGTATGTGAACACTTATTACACACAACACAATCTCAGGTACAGGAAAGTTTCCAAGCTACCAACATAGCTACCAAATATGTATTGTGGTCAAATTGTAAGGAATGAACTTGATGCTGGTTTCACATTCCATGGCCATGTTTAGATTCTCATGTTGGCACAGGGACTCCTTAGTTATCTTGTGGCATCATTATATGGTGCAATCAATATTAGGCAAAAATGAAAAGTTCAAAAAGCCTGTAGAGTTTTATTTGACAAAGGCATATTATTTTAAAGTACAGGCACAGCATTTTAAATTGGGATATCATCTGGAAAGACAAAATAACATGCTATTGATTGAACTGCGACTGCTGTAATCTCTATTGACTACAAATTGCAGGAGGTTGCTTTACAAAAACATTTTTTAAAGTATTCTTGGTATTCAGATAGAAAACAGAATTCCAGAACACGCCTTTATTGATTTCTCCTTTTTATATCCTCTTCCCACCACATTATAGTTAGCATATTTTACCTTCACAATAATCCTGTGAAATACAATAGGCTAACTGAGCCTTTTCCAACTTGGTGCCTCTAGGTGCTTTGAACTACAACTCCCACCAGGCTAGTCAGCATGGCATATCCAGTGTATTGCCAGCTATGTGTGCCTAGTATTGCAACTTGAATTAATCAGGCTGCCTTGTGAGTAGATTCCTACAATACCGAAGAGTTAAACATACACTGGACAGATTTCCAATTGGGAGGGAATGTTTCCAAGTTGTCTTTATCTGAATGTATCATCAGATTTTTAAAAATGACCTTGCCTTGTTTTTAAAGTTGAACTGATATACAGTATTAGGATCACACATTGGTCATGTGTCTCCTTCTCCACCACCAGCACGGATTTTTGCATGCACTGTCAGCATTCAGTTTCTTTACTTCATTCATCTTACTTACACATATATTATGAATATGTACGTGCACATGCATGACACCATAAAAAACTGTGGCCCTGTGCTATGATTTGTTAGCAGAAAAGTACAGGGTAAATATTGTCCAATAAATAAACCAGTGTTGTGCCAATCCCAGTCCTCCTCTACCCTCTGCACCATTACAATATGTGCTTCTTGCAAAAGAGGTATGTCTGCCTCTTTCACATGGAACAGGTTAATTGTGTAAATAAATAATAATCACAGGATGGGGGTGGGAGTAGTGCATTTCCCTTATCATGTTAATGAGGTGGACAGCGGGTCTGGTCCATCTTTTAACAATGAAAAAAAGAAAAAAAGGGGGAAATCTCCACATTTGCTTGCAGTGGTGCAGGGCTCTTCCTGGTACAATCATTTGACTATCTCTGTTCTCATGATTATACCAGGAAGGGTTTCTGGGCCGAATGACCATCTGCAATGGCTGCTTACCTAGAAATCTTGGGGAGCGGTAGTGTCTGGTCACAGTGGGACGGTGGCCTCTCCGAGCCTACTTTACCCTGCATGTGTCAGGGAATGGCAGGACACTGAAGAGTGTGAACCTGGGGAGTGGGGGGGGGCTGGAGTCTGACTTGGGAGAGGGGGGCAGGGGTTTGTGGATACAGTGGTACCTCAGGTTAAGTACTTAATTCGTTCCGGAGGTCCGTACTTAACCTGAAACTGTTTTTAACCTGAAGCACCACTTTAGCTAATGGGGCCTCCTGCTGCTGCTGCGCCACCGGAGCACGATTTCTGTTCTCATCCTGAAGCAAAGTTCTTAACCTGAAGCACCATTTCTGGGTTAGCGGAATCTGTAACCTGAAGCGTATGTAACCTGAAGCATATGTAACCTGAGGTGCCACTGTACATGTACAAGCCAGGAGGCAAGAATCAGGGGGAGATCCAGAGCTGGAGGGTGGAGCAGAGGAGGGATCAGAAGACGAGGAGGAAGAGGCAGTTCAGGCAAGTGAAAGGCCAGGTGCTTCCCCACCCTCTCCTGCACCACTGTCTCCCAGGGCCAAGATGAGCAAAAAAAAATTTTCACACAGCTGCAGTCTCTGGCTATCTGCATGCAGCCTGTTGGGAAAAGGTGCATAAGCTGGTGGAGAGGGAGTTGTTCCCTGTGGCTGCAACTGCTCTATAGAGCATGGACCTGGGAATAGCTGCCTAGCCATTAGACTGGTGTGCACAGGTATCCAGAGCTGTAGAAGTGGATGCTTAACTATCTGCCATGTGCATTGCTTTGGCTGGAAGCACCCCTGACAGCGCGGCTGTTTTGGGAATGCTCACACCTCCTCACCACCCCCTTACGGTCAACTATGAGGTGCCTGATAAAGGACTGAAGTGGAAGAAAGGTGCATCTTCTTTGTTATTAGTTTTATCTTAATGAAAAAAAGAATCTTTCCTTGGGTACTTCACTTTTATAGACAGCTGAATTTTAAAACAGGTGGGGCAGGTGGAGTGATCCTAATTTGCTGCATGTGTGAAGAACCAAAGGTTCTCCTGCAGTCAAACACTGCTACAAGTAGCTGGGAGGACTGCAGGACTAAAGGTCAAGCATCTAAGGTCTTGGTTGCTCCAAGGGCATCCTTCACATTCATAATGAGCGGAACGGAAAAGAAGGGAAAGGATGGTCAGTGGCAGAGAACCTTCTGATAGCCTAAAACCAAAAAAGGCACTCAGTGGGAGAGAAAGTGAACTTCACCAATAAAAGCAGCAGTGGCAAAGAGGAGAGGAGAGGGATAGCATATCATCAAAGCCACTGCTGAGCTGGATATCATTCAGTAGCCTTTATCGAAATATCACCAGTGGTGAAAAGCAAAAGATGCAAGCGGTGCCTGTCTCTCCATGGCGCCAGGCAGGGCACAAGGGCAGCCAAGAAAAGGTAAGGAGAGCATATAGCCTGCTGACTGGACTGGAGGCACAATATGCAAAACAAACACAAGATGAGCAGGGCACTGAGGTGCCTGCCTTGGAATGGTAAATCTGGGATTTGGAGAATGCTTATTGAAAAAGAAATGTAAATGAAAATGCACCTTAAATATGCATTCAGTGGAAGGCAAATATGCTGTACATTGTGTTTATAATAATAATGATAACAATTATTATTTGTACCCAGCCCATCTGGCTGGATTTCCCCAGCCACTCTGGGTGGCTTCCAACAGAACACTAAAAACAGAATAAAATTTCAAACATATTGAAAATACGGTTACATAGTCTTTGGATAAGCAATCAATACTCAAGTACTAGCATCTTATAAATAAGTGACGTTTTAAGATTTCTGGAATTGTGCAGGGAAATATGAGACAAGGTGTTTTGGAGGTGTTTATTGTAGTTGTTTTTTTTTTTTTTTTTTGAGAGAGAGAGAGAGAGAGCTTGAATGCTCTCATGTGTGTGTGTTACAGTATTCAAGAGTGGCTTACAGACAGTTCCAACCAATAAAATGAAAATAAAGGCATAAGGCTGACAGACATAAAAGCAGGGGGAAATAGGGACAAGATCTGAGAAGAAAATAAGAAATAAAAGCTCTGCCATACATTACAATTTTCCTTCATGGAGATAACCTTCATGTGGAAGTTATTGTTAGTATTTATTAAGGGCTGGAAATTGTACTAATGCTTTACAAAGAATAAAATAGGCAAGTCCCTGACTCAGTAGCTGATCTGAAAGGACAGGATACAAAAGGGAGAATGGAAGAGGAAGAACAAGAAAACAAAGCAAATCTGCAAAGTTCCAGGGCACACTTTGATTAGCCTGGCTCCCTTTCCTTATGGAGACCAATTACCACTGTAACAAGAATGATGGCAGCTGAATCACTGCGTACAACTGTTGACTGGACTGTGTAAGTGTGATTGAATGAATCACACTTGCACAGTACTTCACACATTGCACATCCACTTTCCTATACAGGTTCATCTGTTCTTTTGAAACCTGTAGTGGGTGGAGGAGCCCTGAGAAGGGGGGTGGGCAGCAGCAGGTGAAAGCTAAGGAGGGATGTCTTTAGAAACAATCCCTGTAGGGCGTTTTCTTCTGTATGTTTTATATGTTCTATTTGTTAAAATAATAATTTAAAAAAATGGAAAAAAGAAACAATTACATAACATTTTAAAACATGATTTTGAAGGTCTGGCTTGATAGGAGCACAATTCTCACCCAATCTAAGTTTTGAAAAAATAAATAATAATAATAATAATAATAATAATAATAATAATTTATTATTTATACCCCACCTATCTGGCTGGGTTTCCCCAGCCACTCTGGGTGGCTTCCAACAAAATATTAAAATACAGTAGTCTGTTAAACATTAAAAGCTTCCCTAAACAGGGCTGCCTTCAGATGTCTTCTAAAAGTCTGGTGGCTGTTTTTCTCTTTAACATCTGGTGGGAGGGCGTTCCACAGGGTGGGTGCCACTACTGAGAAGGCCCTCTGCCTGGTTCCCTTTAACCTTTAACCTCAGTGTCCGGGCAGAACAATGGGGGTGGAGACGCTCCTTCAGGTATACTGGACCGAGGCCGTTTAGGGCTTTAAAGGTCAGCACCAGCATTTTGAATTGTGCTCGAAAACATACTGGGAACCAATGTAGGTCTTTCAAGACCGGTGTTATGTGGTCTTGGCGGCTACTCCCAGTCACCAGTCTAACTGCCACATTCTGGATTAGTTGTAGTTTCCGGGTCACCTTCAAAGGTAGCCCCACATAGAGCGCATTGCAGTAGTCCAAGCGAGAGATAACTAGAGCATGCACCACTCTGACAAGACAGTCCGCGGTCAGATAGGGTCTCAGCTTGTGTACCAGCTGGAGCTGGTAAACAGCTGCCCTGAACACAGAATTGACCTGCGCCTCCATGGACAGCTGTGAGTCCAAAATAACTCCTAGGCTGTGCACCTGGTCATTCAGGGGCACAGTTACCCCATTCAGGACCAGGGAGTCCTCCACACTTGCCCACCCCCTGTCTCCCAGAAACAGTACTTCTGTCTTGTCAGGATACAGCCTCAATCTGTTAGCTGCCATCCATCCTCCAACCGCCTCCAGACACACAGGACCTTCACTGTTATGTAACAACTTAACATTCACCACCTTCACTGGTTCTGATTTGAAAGAGAGGTAGAGCTGGGTATCATCCGCATACTGATGAATACTCAGCCCAAACCCCCTGATGATCTCTCCCAACAGCTACATGTAGATGTTGAAAAGCATGGGGGAGAGGACAGAACCCTGAGGCACCCCACAAGTGAGTGAACACTCATCCCCCCCCCACTTTCTGAACACGGCCCAGTAGGAAGGAGCGGAACCACTGTATGACAGTGCCCCCAGCTCCTAGCCCCTATAGACAGTCCAGAAGGATGTTATGGTCGATAGTATCAAACGCCGCTGAGAGATCCAGCAGAACTAGGAAACAGCTCTCACCTTTGTGAGGAGATCATCGCCGGAGATCATCGACCAGTGCGACCAAGGCAGTTTCAGTCCCATGATGAGGCCTGAATCCCGACTGGAAGGGATCCAAATAGTCCGCTTCTTCCAGGCGTGCCTGGAGTTGTTCAGTGACCACTTGCCCAATCACCTTGCCCAAGAATGGAAGATTTGAGACTGGGAGATAGTTGGCCATATTGACAGCATCTAAAGATGTTTTTTTTAAGAAGCGGTTTAATTGAAAGGATCTGATCTGCAAGCTGACTGATTCTGCGCCTTGGGCCAGGGTGGAGTCACTCATGGGCAAGTCAGCTGCGGAGACTTTCTCATAGGTTGTCTCTATTTATAGTGTGCCCAGCAGCTGAGTGGAGCCCTCTCTGTGTGGCCCTCAGGAATCTTTCAAAGCCATTGCTGCACCCATCACCCTCCCTGCTCTGCACCTTCCTTGAGTACTGTTGCCTTAAATTCTGATTATGCTTCTTTCTTGTCCGAAGGATAGAAATGTGTGTTTGTGTAAATTTCTGACTTTTTATGGCTTGATATTGCCTCCTGCACAAAGTTAAGTGCCACTTCCATAGCTCTAGTTATCCTCTGGTCTCCCACCACTGGAATGTGGCCCCCATAATTGCCTCTGATGCCCACCCCTGCTGTACACTATCAATTTTTTACATTATATATCTAAAGCAAGACTATTTCATTCAGTATGTTTTATGAGACATGTTAAAGCACAATACATATTCTACTCTTTTCATAAGGAACAGATACATTCTGCCTCTTTGAAACAAACTAGACAGCTGTAACAAAGAATATGTATCAGTGTTACAAATATGACTGTCCAAAACCTCTTTTGTCTTTGTCTGCAATGTGTTTCTGTGTCTGAACAATCAACAATCTTGAATTCCATTTTGTCACTTTTGTTTGAAAAATGAACATCTTCATATGTTCCAAAGGGTTGTGATTAAAAGCAATTGTCAGATGTGTTTTATAAGTTGCTGTATACTTTGATATTATATTAACATGACCAAGTGTGTCTAAAAGTGAGCTTAAATATATTTTTTTAGTAATGGGTAAAATAAATGACAAACACCATGAAACTAGATTACAGCATATGCACACAGTGCTTATCTATAAAAGGATGTGTTTTCTCCATCTCTCTCTGTTCTGTAATCCCTTCTTAACCAAGTAAAGGACTACATAAATATGTCAGAGTTCTTACAAATATACCTTTCTTGGCATTTCACAAAATGTTTATGATTCATATAGACATACACATGTTTATCTCTTTCCTTTCCATGTCACACTCAGAGAAATACCCTCTTTTAAGACATAATCAACCAGGTATGCTGCATGTGAAAGAGACCACTCTAAACATTGTTTTCTGGTGTTATTTGAAGAATAATGATTTAAACTAAGACACATAGCAATATAATTAATTTCTTATAGAGGCAATTTTCGACTTACACTGGGGATAGCACATAAAACTAAAATTGTGTATAGTCAAGACACGTTGGGTTCAATGGTGGGTGGGATTGTCAAAGCCTTTTCCCCCCTGGACAGTTGCTCCTTGTTTGTTTGTTTGTTTGTCCAAGTGCATAAAGCTGAAGTGAAGTTGCAAGTTACCTGCATCTCAATTAAGCACAAGCAATCATTCCATTATCTGAAATGTATTTGCCCCCAGACTCCAGAATAAAACAATAATCAGCAGGAACTTTGTTTAACACAACTATCAGCTCCAGTATGGGTATGCCATTTTCCAAGTTGAAGATCAGGAACAATCATTTTCACATCTCTTCGCTTGAATTGGTGATCCCAACCCTTACAATTATTGTGTTGAGTATCAAATGGTCTTGACTCTTTTTCACTGCCAATACATCTCTTTTTGTGTCAAGGGGGCCTTTTAAGCATTGACAGTCTGAAGCCATTAAGCCTTGGGGAGAAGCCAGGTTTTCGGGCCTCAGCACTGCATCCGGCCATTCCCTAAAACCACCTGCCAATCAGGTGGCATCACTGGATGCTGCTTGGCAGAGCATTCCCTGTGGTGAACACACTGGTGAAACAGATCCCTGCAGAGAGCAGGATCAAAACCTCACCACCCATAGGAAGAAAGTTCAAGTCTTTTTCAGCTGCTTCACCAGCATGTTTCCTGAACCAACTTTGGGGGCAGCCCCATGAATAAGGAATAACATTATTCCAGTCTGGAAATTGCCAGAACTTGGACTCCTGTGGCTCAGTTTCCCTATTCAGAAAAGGCCACAGCTGAGAATTCAACTGAAATTGGGGGGAAGTTATTGGTTCAAGGCTGGACTATGTAGCTGCACACCTTCTCCCTCAGAAGTGGCAAAAAGACAAAATCTCAAATACAGGGACAACCCCACAGTGCCTCCATTCTGTCAGGATTTAGCTTCAGTTTATTTACCCTCACCCAGGCCATTATTTAAGACTAGCATATTGAGGACTGTGGAAATTTTGCTTAGATACTGATTATCAATATTCTTTTTGTCATAATTTCAGCATTGTTATGGGGTACAAATATTGTTGCTTCATTTGTGGAGCAATGCTCTGAAATTCATACTTTAGTGATGACGCAGATCTTTGGCTGGATGTTACTGAAAGTCAGATACTATTGTATGAATCACATTGTGGGAATTATATCATTGATAAATACTGTTTGCATCCGGTATTTCATAGTCATTTATTCAAGCATAACAATTTTTGATGAAACAATGCATCTGACGTATTTTATTCTAAATTAAGATGCAGTCCAGCGTTTTGTTTCAGTTCATCCTGTTTAACCTTTTGTATCTTGTGTATGATACTAGTTGTGATCCCTTGCCGTATACTACATTGTGCATTAGTAATCACTTTCCCTCCTTCTTGTTTATAGAACCATCACCATCTCATTAATTAACATGACTCATTCAGAAAAATCTGTCCCTTCCTTCCCAGAGCTCCCTGTTCATATCTAGCAATCAAAGCCTGGAGTTCTTAATATGAAATGTTATCTTTTAGGTGCAGAAAGGAAACAACAAACATGGCTGTGATGGAAAAGCTCCTTTCATATGCTGATACCAAGCTGTGCACAGAGGGAATGCGAGGAACTGGTTTGTTTGCATTCACAGCCAATAAGTTATCAATAACATTTGAGCAAAAGGAAGCCATTGTCCAAAGTAGGGATGAAGTAAATGTACTCTCAATAATTCCCCTTAAAATTCTGTTTTACAGATAGTGTTGGTGACTTCCTGATGCCTTCCTGATGTCAAAGATTCTTTGAATGTTCTCTCAAGGAGTGTTTGCCGTATCATAATATAACAACCATAGGTACAATTTGTGAGCGGCCTTATAATAAATGAGAAAACAGGCCCTGGCCAAATAGGGCTATAATCCAATGAAGATAAGAAAAGCAAAATACAAAATTGCCTTTGAAGCAGCGGAAAGAAAACACAAGTCAGTGACTGGAGAAAGAGCTTGCCACATCTCCTGGCACTGGTACCACTGTGGCTTACCTGAAGGAAGAGGCGTGAGACTGTGAGGATAGCAGCACTGTGCATTTTGCATATGCTTTGTGTCTCCTGTGCATATTGGAGGTTTCCTGGTTTTAAACAGGATAAATGGGAACTCAAGTGTGGAGAAGGGACAGAGGCCAAAGGTTTGGGGGCATTTGTCCTGCACGCTTCCCACCTACCTCCCCTTGGTACTGAGCTTAGACCACTGGTTGTCAGGTCAGAAAGCAATACTTTCCTGCCAACCTCAATTGGACATTGATTGGGTTTCCCCCCTCAGTGAAATAAGGCTTGGATTTGTTAGAAGTTGAGAGAATCGTGGGCAGAAATGGCATAGCAGAAGGAGGCCCCGTAAAGGGCCTGAGGGGCAGATTGTCTGAGGCAATCTCCAGGCTCAGGTTAGGGCCTCTGCCTGGCCAGAATCTTTCACCTCAGTTTTCCAGTGAGACCCTGGACGTCTGACTTGCACCACACCAGAATTCAGTGCTAGATGACTGCCATATAGTGGGTTTGGGGCACTTCCAGACTCCAGTGAAATGGCATTCCATCAGCATGGGCTGAGTGGAATTACCTGCTGTAGTCGATAAAGATGTGGCCTGATTTCACTGACCACCAATGCCCTGTCACAATTATCTCACTCTTGTGGAGCCACAGAACTGCCTGGGCAATGTTGTCTTGCTGAATGGCAATTAATGAAGCACAATAAAAGAAATGGAAAACAGATGAGCAAGGAATAGAATCCAAAGTCAGAAATCATGTCCATGTTCAAATGGAGACATTACTCACTAACAACTGGGTTGGGTAGGGTATGTATTCAGTGTTTCTCATTATGCACTGAGACTATGACCTGGAAAACACCCCATGTTCTTCAGTTGTGCATTGTAGAGGTAAATCAGTAATGGGAACTAAGCTATATTTCAGCTGTTATTCTCATTAAGAGTCCCCTGGTGAGCTTCTGAAAAACCCAGGGATCCTCAGAATATAGGTTGAAAGCCCCTGGCATACTATATCTGATTGTTGGCATGCAATAATAATACAATTTATTTGAGACTTGGCATTGAATAGTATTTTATCTTATCACATTTTGAAAACTTATAAAGGTACTAGTATCTGAAAGCAGTTGGAAGACAGCATACAATGGTAATTTGACAATTGACAGCATATGGCATTTTATATTTCATATTTGAAGCTTGCCAAAATCAAAACTATCATGAGACTCCAACAAGTTTAAAGCATCTGGATTTCAAATTATGCTGTCTAAAAAAGTTATTATTTTAAAAATGTCTATTTGCAAATACACATTTTAGCTTTCATCAAAACTATCAGAAATTATTTGATCATAGACATCTGTACAATTGGACACAAGGTATATTTTTCTCTCATATTTTACTCATCATATAGTACATCATCATTAAGCACATGATCATCCATATTTTATTTATTTCAAAAACTTGTTTAACCTGCATAACTTGGATAGTATACAACTATTAAAAACTGCAGGTGACTTTATTCAATGATTTTCATAGGATAAAATATTGGTTATCTAGGCTTTTTTAAAAAAAATCAGCTCAAAATAATATTACTTATGGTGTGAATCTATAAGTGTCAATGCAGAAGGGAGTTCCATTGGATTGTATGGGGACTGTTCATAGGAAAATGGGTATTGGATTGCAGGAAAAAGCTGTAGGCCTTAGTCTGAGCATTCACTGAGCCATGAATTGCTTTCCATCATTTTCTTGAACCTTATTGGCCACGGAAGTGCTCAAGTCCAGATTATGTTATGCTGCTAGTACAGCATCAGGCTCTACCATCACTGAAGCAGGCAAGGAATTTATGTACATCCATCATTCTATCCCTTCACACAACCCACAAGGCATCCAGCATCTCTCAGACAACACCACCATTATTATTTGTTCAAGTGCCCAATGGGATTTTTAAAAACTATCAAATTTTGATTGTTTTTAATCACTCCTCACCTGTAGTACTGAAATACTAAGGGAAATACTCAAAGCACACAGTGGAACAGAGCAGTTAACATAATACCTGAGGCTTCAAGTATCAGCTGTCAGATTTAATATCAACACCCATAAGCCTAGTTTACAGCTAACAACCCATACAGGTTTTTAATAAGAAATATCAGAAATAAGAAAGATAAGATAAGGAGTTTTATGAGACTGAATTTTACAGTTGGAAAGCATCCTGAAGCTCATCTACTCCAACCCTCTGTAATGCAGGAAGCTTGTCATTTGTCATGTGCCCAAAGATATACATCAGCATACACAGCAGCTCATACAAGTTCAATTTGGGGTATGTAAAAGATTCAGCCACTGGTCCCATCGCCTTCTGGCAAATAGAAGGGGAAGAAATGGAGGCAGTGAGAGATTTCACTTTCTTGGGCTCCATGATCACTGCAGATGGTGATAGCAGTCACGAAATTAAAAGACCCCTGTTTCTTGGGAGAAAAGCAATGACAAACCTAGACAGCACCTTGCCGACAAAGGTCCGTATAGTTAAAGCTATGGTTTTCCCAGTAGTGATGGATGCAAGTAAGAGCTGGACCATAAAGAAGGCTGATCGCCGAAGAACTGATGCTTTTGAATCAATTGAAATGGAGGAGACTCTTGAGAGTCCCATGGACTGCAAGAAGATCAGACCTATAAATTCTTAAGGAAATCAGCCCTGAGTGCTCACTGGAAGGACAGATCCTGAAGCTGAGACTCCAATACTTTGGCCACCTCATGAGAAGAGAAGACTCCCTGGAAAAGACCCTGATGTTGGGAAAGATTAAGGGCACAAGGAGAAGGGGACGACAGAGGACGAGATGGTTGGGCAGTGTTCTCGAAGCTACCAACATGAGTTTGACCAAACTCCGGGAGGCAGTGGAATAGCCTGGCATGCTCTGGTCCATGGGGTCATGAAGAGTCAGACATGACTAAATGACTAAACAACAAAAGATTCAGATAAATTCCAAATGAGGAACTGAAGTTGGGCTACTTTGGGTAGATTCTAAATTTCCCCAAAACTAAACAAACACACTGAATGAGGACCTCTGAAGTGGTTTGGGGCTCTTTGGTGATTTGCATGCTTTTAAAAATAATAATAATTATGCAGATAGTGAGTCTGCAAAAATGGAAACATTTATCCACAAGCTTGCCGTATAAGGAAAATGCCAGGGTGGCGAGGAGAGGCAGGGAAAGATCTTTTGTGACAGACAGGTGTAACTTTTAATAAGAAGAAGTTATTTTACCAGGAGTTTCAATCGCAGTGCTTTGGGAAAGGGATGTTGAAGTAATGCTATCACCCTGTTATTGTCTCTTCTGTACTCCTTGCTAGTTCTGCTAGCAGGGCTTGCTTGGAAAATGCTGGGCTTTCAAGTCCTTGTGCTTCTGTGCCATTTTTCCACACATCCACTCCTGTCAAATCAGCTAGCACATCGGGTTGTATTCTACATTAGTCATGCTCATAGTAGACCCAATGAAATTAATGGGCATGACTAAGTTAGGCCCATTAATTTTAGAGTCTACTCTGAGTAGAATTTAGTTTCTGTGACTTTTGGTGCCAATTGAGCAGCATACAAGCCTGAAGCTCTCCTTTTTTTTGCCCCATTTATCATAACTCTCTAGCTTCCATACCTGACTTTCTGAAATTATGCAGGTTGCTTTCCTTGGGGCACATCCACAGTGTGTGACATTTTCATAATAAAATGACCGCCCACAAAACCACAGGGACAGAAGGAAATCATTTTTAGTCCCCTACAAACCAAAATCAATCTTAAAGGTAACTAAACTAAAAGTCCTGGTTCTGTTCAACTAATTTGGCAGGATTCTTACCTATGGTACCTCTCTCATATACAGTATATTCTTTCCATACAAATTGCCCATAAAACATTAGGGGTTATTAATATGGAAGATTTTTTTGGGGGGGGGCTAGAACGCTAGCCCCCCTCTCCCATAGGCAATGGATCTTAGGGTGCCACTTAGTTTGCCCTTGCTTTAATCCGGCTTTGAGTGTAGATGCAGCACTGTACCCAAATGGGGTTTCATTTAAGTCTGACTTTCTCCCGGTTCCTCCCATTACACACCTAGGGGTTCATGCAGTGCTTTTTTCTAAGACAAAAAAAAATGTTTAGGGGTACTCTCATTTCCCTACTCATATTGAAATACTGCCCCTCAATGAGGTCAAATTTAGATTCACAAAATGTTTAGGGGTATTGCCCCTCCCCACTTCCCACTTCCCCTTCCCTGTGGAACGCCCTCCTGTCAGATGTCAAGGAAATAAACAACTAGCTGACTTTTAGAAGACATCTGAAGGCAGCCCTGTTTAGGGAAGTTTTTAATGTTTAAAGTTTTATTCTGTTTTTAGTGTTTTGTTGGGAGCCGCCCAGAGTGACTGGGGAATCCCAGCCAGATGCGCAGGGTATAAATAATAAAATTATTATTATTATTATTATTACGCCAAGTTATGGAAGCTCTGTAGTAGAGGCAGCAATGCTTACTGCAGGTATTCCTTCACCTGTGGAACCCCTCTTTAAATTATCACGATCCATGGACACAGGGAAGGATCATGTCCATGATGTATTTTTATATCTGATTTTACACATGCAGTAATTTTCAACAATATCATTTTGAAAATAAATTGATCCTGATATGATTAGGCCATTGCTATTTATCAGTTCACTATAGATTTCTCAGTGATTCAAAGCCAACTGGTGATCAAGCAATTGGGTTAATCGTGTCCTGAAAATCTGGAAGTGCTTGTTTCCTTCTGCCTCTTAGACAACCTCATTTCTAATTTTAATATAATTTTTATGTAATTTTAAAATCCTGCTTCTTTTAATCTAAGATGTTTTCAGGCAAATTGTGTTCTAATTGCTTATAAACAGGTTCCAACACAACTATTAAAGGAAATTTTGATTGCCCAAGGTAACTAGATATAATTATCTGACTTCATACAAATTAGTTATCATTGATCATGCTGACATTTTGTGGCTGGGTGTGTTTTTTTAACTGTAAGGCTGTAGCCTAAAACATATTTAATAGAGAGCAAAGCCAATTGAACTCAGGCATTTATTTCCATGTAAACATGCATTGGACTGCATTTTAAATCCTTTCTTTGTTAGTCAAAGGATTTTCATATACATTTGTGATCATGATGATTTGTGATACCGATAGATTATTTGCTTATGGCTTATTAATGACATTGGTTAACAAATATCCTAACAATAGCAGTATTATTACCACTGTCTTCTTCTTCTTCTTTGGCGATCACTCATAGCCGAGTAAGATTGTCTTCCATAAACATGGTTTTAACAATGAGTCCGTAAGTAACTGTGGAGGCCAATCCACACGTCCTTCCACACTGTAGCAGGGATGGAAAAATATTCTTCAAAGCAGGCCCAGTCAGTGGTGACTGATGGGGCAACAGAAGTAAGCCTGTGTTACTCTCCTGGTTTCCCAACGCTGCATTTCTCTGCCAGCTACTGAGAGGGAAAGTGGAAGGGATGAGGCAGCAGGGAACTCAGCATGTTGTGGCCAGGGTGTCAGGATCAATGCCAACTGCTACTGACTCCAATGAATACATAACTGTATATTTCTAACCAGTGGCAAAGCTGCATGCTCCGCTACCCAGGGCAGAGAGCAGGCGGGGGTGTGACTGGTGCCCCAAGGTGTGTGGTATGCATCCTGGGGGCATGGTACTCTGCCTGCAAGGGCATGGCGTGCGTTCTGGGGGCATGACGCGCCGCCTATGGGGACATGGCACCTGGTGGGTGGGGGTGTGTGCAGTGCGTGTCCAGGGGGGCTGCTGCGATGGCACCCTACTGGAATAGTGGTGTCGGGGGTGGTCCGCTCCCTCCGCACTCCCATTTCTCTGCCAGTGTTTCCAACTCATATCTGGTTCTTAAACCTTACCTGAACCACTTCTTTGATAATTAGTTCATGCATCCATCCTTTGACAAGATAAAAGCCCACAGAAAATTGTCTTATATGGAGTCAGATGCTTGGGTCCATCAAGCTAAGCATTGTCTATGCTAACTCTACAGAGTTTCAGACAGGAATCTTTGCCAGCAATAGCTGCTGATATCAGGGATAGAACACGATACCTTCTGCATGCAAAGAAGGTTCTCTACCACTGCAGTTTAGCCCATTAAATCATTTAATCTGGCATAATTCAATTAATTTAAGCATCTGAGACTGGGAAAAGGCCTCCAGTCTGAAATAATGTGACTCTCCAGGGCACTATGCCTCCCTAAACCCCCATTCATGTTATCACGTTGTGTACTTTCGAACCTGTTGCATTTGAATGCAATATGCGGACTCTTTTCTGATCCAGTACACTCTGTAGGGGAATCATATGCTATAATTATGTTTTTCCTTAATCTCCTTCATTATTTATGATTATAACCTTAATGTTTCCTAACTCTTCTATCTCCTAAACTACTTTATTATCCAGTGGGGCTTAGTTTATCTCACCTTTGCTTCTGCTTCACAACTATTTCGGAATATTAAACCTCAAATTCAGCTCAGTTCTACTAAGCAACCCCAGGCTATATCGCTATTTGGTCTTTTCTCATTTGGATTTTTGCTTCTTGTAATACATCTTCAAACTTTGTTCATGGCTTTCATAAATCATCTCCTCCCTCTTTCTGGGAAACAATAGCAAAAGAAGAAAAACTAAATATTTGGTGGAGAAATCTTATGCTTGGCTGGCAGAAGAATCCAGCGCCCAATTTCAGGTGATTCCTCTTCCTGCTGTACCTCTGGACATCGCAGCCCATGATGTCTGTTAGACAGCTGTCGCAGGTCATTTGATGCTATGAGAGAGACTATTTGGTTTCCATCTCTATGGTAAGACACTTTATTTTGTCAGTCTCCCTTGGTCTTGTTTTGGTCTTCCTTTCAAAATAGAGAGACAGGTTTACTTATAGAACTCAAGCACAAAAATTGTATTTTCTATTGAGTATCTGCTTCTATTAAGCTACCTATTTCCATGATAAAGGCAGATTATTAATTATGGGGTTTTTTGTTTTTTAAAAAAAGAACATTTCCCACTTAGATATTTACACTGCAGAATGAAAATACGTCATAAACTGTGAATCTTTCATTTACAAAACAGACCACTTACCAAATTGGAAAGCAAAGCAGGTATATAGTTTAGAGGTGAGCTTCAGAAAGGAAATGTTGGCAGCAACACATCCTATTATTTTTACACGCACACAAATACATAAAAGACTGCAATTAAATGATTTTGAGGAAATATTAGAACAAATGCCACAAAGACCTTGGCAGAAGAATCAATCATGTATATAATTTCATCAAATTTGTAATGTTTAGAAATGCTTCTTTTCATATTTCATATTTTACTTCAGCAGGAACTAATCTACAGCCTCCATAAAAATTGAACAAAGAAACTAACAAAGCAGTCCTTCAGAATGCAGTGGTGAGATGCATATATCATCTCAGAGCGCCTAATACTACCAGAATAATAAAATTAAATAATATCTACAGAAAGATCAGCTTGATGCTAGGGGGAAATTGCCTCTTGCATATACTTTGATCGGCTGGCACACAGAGGACTCCACATTCACTTCAATGGATAAACAAAGCAATGTTCAGCTTTGAGGTTTTGAATTTAAGCACAATCAGTGGGTTGGATCCAGAGATCACATAAGTAGTGTTTGGTTCATGGAAAGGGCCTCACAAGAAGGGGAGGATTTCCCCTCCCCCCACATTTTCTCTCTTACCTGTAAACTTCTCTATGCCTAAAAATGACAAGGTCCTTCCAGAACAGCATGGGGAGAAGGACTTGGTGGTCGTGATTTTGAAGGCGCCTGAAGGTTAATGGTGAACAGAAGGACATCTCTGGATCAATACCATGAGAAGTGCATTCATTTCAACTCAACAGGAGCTGAAACTAATTTTCCCATGTGGGAAGGACAGTTCCCCTCAAAACCATTTCCCTCAAGTTCTCCTCTAAAAGTCATCTCCAAATTTTGATTTGAGGTATTTTCTGTCTGAACATCCAGTGGGTGCACACACAATCACTGAATTTTCACTGATTATATGATGGCATTTCTAGGATCTGTTGGTATTCTGACAGATGACATGCGATGACAATTCCAATTTGATAACTGATAGCTCATGAAATTTCATATTTGAAGCTTACCAAGATCAAAACTCATGAGAGATGTCAACAACTTTTTGTGTGGAATAGTTTATTTTTAAGCCATCTTTCCTCCTTAAGGCCATTTAAAGCTTTTACATACAAATCTCTAATGTAAACCTTTCACAATCCAATTTTGAATCTGACATTTTTCATTCAACATTTGCACTGGATGTCTACAATCACACAGTAGAACAATATAATTGTCCTGGCCCAAATTATATTTTTAAGTCTTTTTTTAACAGAGTGTGTACGTTGCTGTGTGAAACTCTGGACAGTTGCACACACATTTTCATTTCCAGGCGTGCCTCTGTGTTCACATGGGATGACTTTATTCTCTTTCTATCTGGTAACCAGGAAGGAAGAGGAAGAAACAAATGGGGCTTTCTTTCTTTCTTTCTTTCGGTGGGGTTGGGGGAAGGAAGGGAAGAGGTAACCAATGTCTAGTAAGTAGAGGAAGGCAACCAGGGCAGTGTGGCAGAAGTTGGGAATAAAGACAGGGAATAAAGACCTGGTAGAGCAGCTAGCCAGCAGACCTATCATCAATATTTGACAATTTTAGACATGTACCTGAACCATGCAGTCCTGGCAGGGCCTGTTAGAATTCCTGCTCCATGATTGCAGTCATGGGATTTTTGTCTATCACTTGATGGTATATGTTTTGACTCCACAGAGTGGAAAGTGATGGAGACAGGATGTTTCTGTTACTGTGTTCCGTGAAATGGGACTATTGTCTTTTGGTTTTTTTCTCTTTGCTGTCTGATGCTAGAAAAAGAGGGAGCCATGTTGCAGTACTCCGTGTGTGTTTATATGTAAATAAAGTAGATTAGCCAAAATGCTGAGTTGCTGAGGTCTGTTACGCAAACTGCGAAGACTCTGAGGATCCCTAAATGTGCCGATGTCTGCTGGCACTGGTTGCTATGATGTTCAGACTGAATAAAGCTTTTGAAGCTCCCAAATGATCGACCAGGAGGGAGAGAACATGCCAATTGGGCATGTGTCTCTGCCAGGGTCCTACTCGAGTGTAGGATGAGCTCCTCACAGGGCCCACCTCTGAGCCACCACCATTTAAACAATGTTGTCCTGTGATCAGGCTCCGAGTCTGGAACATGCCATGTTAATTCACCAAAATGCATCCAATGTAGCCTCACTCCGGGACACATAAGGGGTCTGGGTGCTACTATTTTAATGTCCCAGAATACCCTGGAATAATGCTATAGGGGCATTTTGAGGAATTAAAACAGCGACTCCTAGGCCCAGCCACTGAAGAACTGTTGCTGTCCTTCATTGGCACTGGTGCCTGCCAAGCCTGCCACAGGACCCACTAATACACTAAAGGGCAGCTTACCAAAGGTGGAAACAACCCTGTGTGTCGCTGCAACACTGTGGAGTCCACCTGCATAAGAGGTGGAAATATTTAGGTCCTCCAGATGCTGCTGAACGACAACTCCCACCATACCTGACTATTGGCCATACTGGCTGGGACTGTTGGAACTTGGATCCTAAAACATCTGGAGAACTTCAGGTTTCCCATCCCTGACCTACATGGAAATAATTTTGTTAGGACAAAGGGTTATTTTTTGTTTTTTTCCTCCCTGGTAACATAAAAACTGATGTTAATAAAATAGTTCTAGATTGCATCTAAAAAAAACATGTAATGCAATACAGATCACCTGACAAAAATGCTTAGTAGCGGGAGAACTCTCATAATCTTAGCAGTCATTTATTGTTTGTTAAAATACATTAGAAGTTCAATTAGACAGCAGAGTAGGATATAAAATAAGACCCAAAATGGTCACGCAACCATGAAATAAGTAAAAATAATTACCGTCAAAATAACTTAAAGAGGGAGTAAATAATGATAGAAATGACTACACTACACAATTAAAAATTCCCATGCAAGCAGTTTTGACACAGTGACAAAAAGATAACTTTGTACCTACACATAGTGTACAGAAAAAAATAAAAGCATCATTGGCAGGTTGGTGATTACTTAACAGTCAAATGTAGCCAAATTAATCTCGAACCAGTTCTCAACTTATTATTAATCCTTTTATATTAAATGGATTAGTTTCTGTGTTACAGGAAATTCTTTGTGAGAAAGCATTTTGTCATTAATCTACATATACCCAGGAAAAGGAACTCATTTCTGCATTAACAGCCTCATTTCCAAGGAGGATTACTCACATATGCAAAGATCAATGATGGCATTATTAAATCTCCTAGCCCTTTTGCTTTCCACTAAAAAGCTGATCTTGCCAATTATTTTAGAGATATATAGAACTCTAATTTTAGTGGAATATTTTTGGCAAATTGGAAGGATGTTGAATATTTTATACCACACTGGACCTTGAAACACTTTAAAAATGTTTAATGCTCTATAGCACCATTGAGCTCAGAAGAATTGTTAAAATAATCTATCTCACGAGCAATTTTTTCAACTATGGGGATATTTTTCTCTTCATCAATTCCATTCTTTCTTCATATAAAACAATGAACCAAATGACTCCAGCTGTAAATATTATAATTCTATATTCATTCTGACTCCGACATGCTTTGTTTCACTGCCTGTAACAAGAGCATCTAAGGGCCTTTGCTCATAGGACATGTAACCAAATTGCCTCATATTCCAAGAACATTTGCTTTCCAATATAATAAAGCAATAACAAAAACCAAACTCTTCGTGGTTTCTTTTACAGAATTTCCATCTGAATGGTGGTATACAGTATCTAAAGCATTTCTACCTTAAATATTATTTCATTATTGTTCATTTTGTTCATATCAACCCTTTCTATACCACTTAGTGTTGTACAATGAGGTTGCAAAAGAGATACAGAAGATAAAATCAGTTAAAATTAACTATAAAATCAGTAAAGCTTACTTAAAATGCCTGCTGAATTAAAGCCTTCACCAACTACCTGAAGGGTGACTTCTGTTTCAGTGTATCTGAAGAAGTGTGCATGCACACGAAAGCTCATACCAAGAACTAACTTAGTTGGTCTTTAAGGTGCTACTGGAAGGAATTTTTTTATTTTGTTTCAACTACCTGAAGTTCAACATGCCTGTTTGCCTTAGCATACAAATTGTATTGCTGATGGAAAGACAACCTCCTATAGCTAATTAGCATACTCTGTAAAAGCCTTTTGCTATCCAAAAGATATCACCCATCAGCCAACATAACCATATACAAATTTAGTTGTGATGTCTGGCAACTAATGATGAATGTATGTGTTCAGAAAGCCAGCTGAATATATTGGGGGGGGGGGAGAGACCCTTTGGTGTGGCCCTCCAGATTCATACATTTCCGAACATAATTTAATCTCCCCCCAGCTCAGTGCACATTCATGTACTTTTGTGTGTTGGATAAAAATAAAAGCAGCTTCCCACACTGCTTCCTACATTTGTCCTTGGAACGCCTTCTTCCACTCCCCCTTCTTCCTTCTTTCTTTTTCCCACATCCATCTGGAGAAGCAGACGTATTTCAATTTGACAAGAATCAGTCTCACTTGTCAATCAAAAGAAAACCGACATGTGAGTGTGTGTGTGTGTGTGTGTGTGTGTGTTTCATATTTCTTGTTTGCTCCGAAAAAGCCAGCCCTTTCAAATTTCCAGTTATAGAAGGTTGCAGAAGATTACAGATTATGCTGACTGTGTGGGTTTATTTTGGGGCTATCTTTTTTAATAATAATAATAATAATTTATTATTTATACCCCGCCCATCTGGCTGAGTTTCCCTAGCCACTCTGGGCGGCTCCCAATCAGTGTTAAAAACTGTACAGCATTACATATTAAAAACTTCCCTGAACACGGCTGCCTTAAGATGTCTTCTGAATGTCAGGTAATTCTTTATCTCTTTGACATCTGATGGGAGGGCGTTCCACAGGGCGGGCGCCACTACCGAGAAGGCCCTCTGTCTGGTTCCCTGTAGCCTCACTTCTCAATGAGGGAACTGCCAGAAGGCTCTCGGCGCTGGATCTCAGTGTCCGGGCTGAACGATGGGGGTGGAGACGCTCCTTCAGGTATACAGGACCGAGGCCGTTTAGGGCTTTAAAGGTCAGCACCAACACTTTGAATCGTGCTCGGAAACGTACTGGGAGCAAGTGCAGATCTCTCAGAACCGGTGTTATGTGGTCCCGGCGGCCACTCCCAGTCACCAGTCTAGCTGCCGCATTCTGGATTAATTGCAGTTTCCGGGTCACCTTCAAAGGTAGCCCCACGTAGAGCGCGTTGCAGTAGTCCAAGCGTGAGATAACCAGAGCATGCACCACTCTGGCGAGACAGTCTGCAGGCAGATAGGGTCTTAGCCTGCGTACCAGGTGGAGCTGGTAGACAGCTGCCCTGGACACAGAGTTAACCTGCGCCTCCATGGACAGCTGTGAGTCCAAAATGACTCCCAGGCTGCGCACCTGGTCCTTCAGGGGCACAGTTACCCCATTCAGGACCAGGGAATCCTCCACACCTGCCCGCCTCCTGTCCCCCAAAAACAGTACTTCTGTCTTGTCAGGATTCAACCTCAATCTGTTAGCCGCCATCCAACCTCCAACCGCCTCCAGGCACTCACACAGGACCTTCACCGCCTTCACTGGTTCTGATTTAAAGGAGAGGTAGAGCTGGGTGTCATCTGCATACTGATGAACACCCAGTCCAAACCCCCTGATGATCTCTCCCAGCGGCTTCATATAGATATTAAAGAGCATGGGGGAGAGGACAGAAGCCTGAGGCACCCCGCAAGTGAGAGCCCAGGGGTCTGAACACTCACCCCCCCCACTTTCTGGACACGGCCCAGGAGGAAGGAGCGGAACCACTGTATGACAGTGCCCCCAGCTCCCAGCCCCTCTAGACGGTCCAGAAGGATTTTATGGTCGATGGTGTCAAAGGCCGCTGAGAGATCCAGCAGAACTAGGAAACAGCTCTCACCTTTGTCCCTAGCCCGCCGGAGATCATCAACCAGCGCGACCAAGGCAGTTTCAGTCCCATGGTGAGGCCTGAATCCCGATTGGAAGGGATCCAAATGGTCCGTTTCCTCCAGGCGTGCTTAGAGTTGTTCAGCAACCACCCGCTCAATCACCTTGCCCAAGAATGGCAGATTTGAGACTGGGCGATAGTTGGCCAAATTGGCCGGGTGTAAAGATGTTTTTTTAAGAAGCGGTTTAATGACCGCCTCTTTCAGCGGGTCTGGGAAGGCTCCCTCACAGAGGGAAGCATTCACCACCCCGCAAAGCCCATCGCCCAGCCTTTCCCGGCTCGCTTTTATCAGCCAGGATGGGCAAGGATCAAGGAGACAGGTGGTCGGTTTCACTCGTCCAAGCAGCCTGTCCACATCCTCGGAGGTAACAGATTGCAATTGATCCCATATAACAGGACCAGACAGAACTCTAGCACTCTCCCGCCCTGGCCCTGCTCCCACTGTGGAGTCTACCTCCTTCTGAATCTGAGCGATTTTATCTGCAAAAAACTTTGCAAAAGCATTGCAGGAGATCTTGGGGTCCCTACCAGGCCCCGGTGGTACAGGTGGTTCCGATAAACTGCGAACCACCTGAAAAAGTCTCCTGCTGCTGTTTTCTGCAGATGCAATGGAGGCGGCGAAGAAGGCCCTCTTCGCCGTCGCCATTGCCACTTGGTAGGCTCGACGTTGAGCTCTAACCCGTGTCCGGTCTGATTCAGAATGAGTTTTCCGCCACCGGCGCTCTAGCCGTCTCAACGATTGTTTCATCACCCTCAACTCCGGGGAAAACCACGGGGCTGTCCGGGCTCCATGCAATCGGAGAGGGCGCTTCGGAGCCAGACAGTCAATAGCCCTGGTTAACTCCGCATTCCAGCGTGCCACCAGGGAATCAGCTGAAAGGCCATCAACTTGGGATAAAGCATCCCCTACCACTCTCTGGAAGCCAATTGGATCCATTAAGTGGCGGGGGCGGACCATCTGAATCAGTCCCACCTCCCTGCGGAGGGGAAGGGTTGCGGAGAAGTCCAGTTGCACCAGGAAGTGATCTGACCATGGCACTTCTTTTGTTTCGCTTTTAGTTAATGTCAGATCACCAACATCCGTAGAGGTAAACACCAAGTCTAAGGCATGTCCGTGGCTATGAGTTGGGCCAGACTTATTCAGGGACAGCCCCATGGAGGCCATGCTTTCCACGAAGTCCCGAGCGGGCCCTTGTAAGGTCGTGTCGGCATGGATGTTAAAATCCCCCAGGACAACCAAGCTAGGTGTCTCCAGGAGCATATCCACCATGACCTGAAGCAGCTCGGGCAGGGAATCCTTGGTGCAGCGGGGAGGTCGGTACACCAAAAGGAATCCTGTACTGCCCCTATTGCCCAACTTCCAGAACATGCACTCAGAAAACTGGGTCTTCCCAATAGGACGCCTGGTGCAGACTAATGACTTCCTAAAAATCACTGCAACCCCCCCTCCCCGCCCACATGACCTGGGTTGCTGTGCGTAAGAGAAACCTGGTGGGCAAGCAGCGGCAAGGACAGGCCCATCTGCTTCATCCAACCAGGTCTCTGTCACACATGCCAGGTCAAATCCTCCATCCACAATCAGGTCGTGGATGGCAGTGGTCTTATGAATCATTGACCTGGCATTGCACAGCAACACTTTCAGGTCATGTGGGTTTCCCTTGCTGATTACTGTATCCTTCCGGTCAGGACCAGACATGGAGGCAGGGATAGTCCTCAAACAACGACTAAACCTGCCTCCTCGGTAATGACATGGTCTGGTCTTAGCATAACTCCTCCTCCTGCCCGTGATCACTGAGATCGGGTGTCCCAATACATCTCCCCCTGTGGAACCTGCCCCACCCAATCTATTGGCTGAGGCCCACTCCCAGGCAGCCATGACCCTTCCCCTTAAAAGGCAAAATACAAACTATATAATAATTTAACAGAATAATAATAATAATAAAACAAAACAGAACAAAACAAAACAAAACAAAGCAAAGAACAATAGTGCTGACTCAGTGCTTATCCCACCCCAAGCAAAAATAAAATAATGAAATAATATAATATTATATATTATATTCCCAATTTTATTTGTATTTATTTTCAGACATTTGTAACCTGTCTTTATATCTCAAGATACCCAATATGGCTAACAACTGAAAACACCCAACAGGGCCTTTGCTGCTTTACTGTGCTTTTAAATAAAACTTACGCTTTTTCTCTTTTAACATGCTTTTAATTTAGCTGCTAATTGTTTTGTTCTGACTGCGTTAGAAGAAATGTTTTCTGTTGTTATTCTTGTTGCTTTTTGTTGCTTTAATTATATATGATGCTCTTCAGCTCAGATTTCTTGTAGGATGCATAGAGCTCTCCTCAAAGTACCAATGTGTGTGGTGGTCAACTGTCCTCTAGGTGCCTTGATATGGCCTGGCACAAGCCCTTCCAAGCACTACTCACACAAAGAGGTTACGGAACCATGCATTTAGCCAATGTCATATGGATCCTCCCAGAACCTCACACGCCAAAGGATAACTTTGGAACCAGAGTCTTGTCTATGTAAGTTTCCCACATCATTTAGAACGCTGGCAGATGGAAGGGAAACAATGTAGGTACAAAGTTGGAGAGGCATCTATCTGATGTAGTCACAAAGATGTCCAATCAGAATAAGGAAGGTACAGGAAACAGTTCGGCTGACATAGCTATTTGGGCACAGGCATAAGGCAGGTTGTAGCAAAGACTTGGTGGGTGAGCGAAAATGCTTACTGCCTTGCTTACAGAACGTCTCAGACTTCTTCCTATATTCACTTTACTTGTTTAATTTGTGACAGATGCTGTGGTTTAAAAAACAAATAAAATTATAGATAAGGAGATAGATATAGACCATGGGTAGGCAAACTAAGGCCTGGGGGTCGGATCCGGCCCAATCACTTTCTAAATCCAGCCAGCGGACGGTCCGGGAATCAGCGTGTTTTTACATGAGTAGAATGTGTTATTTAAAATGCATCTCTGGGTTATTTGTCTGCCATAGGAATTCGTTAATCCCCCCCCAAAAAAAAATAGTCCGGCTCCCCACAAGGTCTGAGGGACAGTGGACCGGCCCCCTGCTGCAAAAGTTTGCTGACCCCTGATATAGACATATAGTCATATATATTCACTTTCAGTATTTTAGCGATGGACCAATAATGTATGCATAATATGGTCAGCTGTGATGGAGGTTCTGGAACTAATAGTACTTGCATGCTTACAAAATAGAATATGAATAACCTAAAGACTAAAATGTTCCCAAGGGTTTACAATTTTGCTACCCACAGCCTACCTCTTTCATCAGAAGAACATGGGTTCCATATTGATGAATGTCGAACTGTTCACTCTCATTTGGAGTAAAACAAAAAGTTCTTTTGTAATTAAATTTTACTGGTTTTACAATTTCAGCTTCAACAATTATTTTCCATCAAAAAAGAAGAATGAGAAATACATAATATCCAACTTGAAGTATAAGAACTAAAATAAAATAATAAAAAACGTCTTTTCAGAGGTTCTCTTTAACCTCCTGACTTTCTTCCATTTCCTTTCCTGGTTCATTAAATATATATATATTCTGCATAATTATACATGAACCTCTTTTTTCTTATCCTTATTATTTTATCCTAATTACATACCATCAGTTTTTATTGTTTCAGTTCAAATTTCCTTCCATAAACTTTATCATATTTTAACTACTTGCAAGTGTTTTGGCAAAGCCTGCCAATGTTTCTGCTTGTTTACAATATTTCTGTACATATACAATAAATGAAGACAAAGAGTTCTTCTTCATTGGCAGAATGCGAAGAAGACTTAAGGCAATTTTTTTTGTTTATTTGTTCAATGCATAGTTCATAGCCCTGTTTGTCTCCGCATCCCTCCAGATATGCCACTGTTAATATGAAATGAATCTGAGTACCTGAATGATGCAAACTGAGAGTTTATAACCTTAAAAGTATCTGCACACCAAGGGCAAAGAAATGTCAGTCAAGTCAGAGCCAAATTAGTTCATACAAGTTAATTAAGTTTTATCAGTAACGCCCCCCTCCAATCCTTTTAAGGAAATAATCTTTCCAAATTCAGGTTAATTGACTTGACAATTTGATTCCAAGTACTAAGAACGGAGGCTCTCGCTCCACAGGTCTACCTCATGCATAACTCTGATTGGAAAGGGTGTGTTTCTACAGATTGCCAAGATAATTTGTTACTCTGAGGCAGTCTATAAAGCTTTTCAAAAGGGCTTTTACAACAATTGAGATTTGATCTATTCATTTCAACATCAGGGCTACTTTCAGATAAATTATCCTGATAGGGACCTCTCCCATCTTTTGCTAATAATGTCATCTGTTGGAAAGCAGATTTCTTTGAGTTATGCCATTTCGCCTGTAGCATTGCTGTCCCTGAGAGTGCTTTTGCAGCGTATATTTGATCAATTTGTACTATCCAGATGAGGCTTCAGTATATGGTAATAATTTCCTTTGTGGTTGCCATCTGTCTTGTGGTTCACCGAGTTCCATTGCACCACTTCTTCCTTTAGCTGACTAACAGTACAATCCTTTCCACATCTCATCAGAAGCAAGCCCCTTTGAGTTTAATAAGGTTTACTCTCACATAGGTTTTGCAACCTTAAATAGTCAAAATCTGGCATTTTGCTTTAAAAGGAAAACACCAACACCTTTTCCCCCCCATACAGTCAATGTGACAAACCTCAAATCTTGAAAGCAGCTGTAGTATTGTTTTCCACTGACCTTTGCTTTGCTTCTGAGACCATTTTAGTTTTCTAATTACAGTGTCTGAAAGAACATCCTTGTGTGCTTTAAGATAAAAAAAATTAACATTTTAGGTGTAAAATATATATGGGTCTGCTCATGTGGACAAAGTCTATTGAGTAATATTAGACAGGATATTTAAGTCAAGCCAGTTATTAATGATACATTACTCATAAGTAAGACCTCATAGGAGGATATGGAAGTTTCCCTGCCCCATTTTTCTTACATTAAGATAGCCTTCTTTTATTTTCTTATGTATTTGAGAGAAAAAGAGTACTTGAAATGTTACAAATTAGCAGAAGATAGAAAGGCACTCTGGATTTTGTTTAAACATCTGTTGTTTGCTGGTGTGTTTTTTTAGTATTATGAATGTTTTTTACCTACTTCTCTTCCTTGCTGCTAAACAAAATGAAACAGAAAATATTCATAATAGTGGGAGCATTAAGTTTATCAGGAGGACTTGTGAATAGACTTATCTTACTTGTTAACCCAAATATCCCCTATTTGCCTTGGTATTTGACTGATGCACATCCCAGGAGAAGGAGAGATGACAGATTCAATGGTTATCACGGAGATTATTGTGTTGTGTTACTCCTTCAGTTTCAAAGGCAATTAATAGACTCATAGACTTGTAGAGTTGGAAGGGACCGCGAGGGTCATCTAGACCAACCCCTGCAATGCAGGAATCTTTTGCCCAACGTGGAGCTCAAACCCACAACCCTGAGATCAAGAGTCTCATGCTCTAGTCTCATGCCCTACCTACTGAGCTATCTAGATATAAACTAATTACTCAAAACTTTTCTCAGAGGAACCAAATATCCACTAATTCACAAAGCCTCTGGAAAACTGAAAGCCATAGTGGAAATGTTGTTGTTGTTTAGTCGTTTAGTCATGTCCGACTATTCGTGACCCCATGGACCAGAGCACACCAGGCACTCCTGTCTTCCACTGCCTCCCGCAGTTTGGTCAAACTCATGTTCATAGCTTTGAGAACACTGTCCAACCATCTCGTCCTCTGTCGTCTCCTTCTCCTTGTGCCCTCCATCTTTCCCACCATAAGGGTCTTTTCCAGGGAGTCTTTTCTTCTCATGAGATGGCCAAAGTATTGGAGCCTGAGCTTCAGGATCTGTCCTTCCAGTGAGCACTCAGGGTTGTTTTCCTTAAGAATTGATAGGTTTGATCTTCTTGCAGTCCATGGGACTCTCAAGTGTCTCCTTCAGCACCATAATCCAAAAGCATCAATTCTTCAGCGATCAGCCTTCTTCATGGTCCAGCTCTCACTTCCATACATCACTACTGGGAAAACCATAGCTTTAACTATACGGATGTTTGTTGGCAAGGTGATGTCTCTCCTTTTTAAGATGCTGTCTAGGTTTGTCATTGCTTTTCTCCCAAGAAGCAGGCGTCTTTTAATTTCGTGACTGCTGTCACCATCTGCAGTGATCATGGAGCCCAAGAAAGTAAAATGCAGACAGTGGTAATGGGTAAGGTGCTGTGGATAATTATGTCTTCCAGTTACGTTGTGCATGTGCATCAGTGGTGGAAAAACCTGTGGCCCTTGGATTCTAACTTCCATGAATCCCAGCCAACATGCCCAATGGCCAGGGATGAAGGGATATATACCCCAACATCTGGAGAGCCACAGGTTTCCAGCCACTGATGCAAAATTAGTTGGGTGTTACCTTGTGATTTAGGCATTAGAAAGTAGATACTGATTCCTATACTAGAAATAATGTATGGATCTCCACGCTGTACATTCACATGCATGAATTTCCCTTTGTCAACTCACCTTCCCACACTTCCCAACAATATATCTGAACTCAGCCTTTCCAGACTTGAAATGTTCTGTCTCTCAGTTCTACAAATCTTGCACTATGCTGCCAGTCACTTTTTGCAGCAGCCAGGACAGGTTAGATAAGTGAAAGGTGAAGAGGTGGCCAGGAATACACTAGGGGTCACAGCAAGGCCGGATTTAGGTTTGATGAGGCCCTAAGCTACTGAAGGCAATGGGGCCCTTTATATATCCAGCTGTCCTTTGTCAACAACAAATTGTTGCTGTTTTTGTGTTGAATATGATTGTTGAACTGAAATACAATTAAGAAGTATATTAATAGTAAAATACAATTAAGAAGAAGTATATTAACTGTGAAATAATTATTAAGCTCTAACTTAAAATGATTGGGGGGCATTACTTACTTCATAGGAGCCTACACAACACAAAACACTATTGCTGTATGTAGGTTTTATTTTATTTGTTTTTTATCGTATATTTTGGAAATGTATGTGCAGTTTCCCCCCCCTTTAATTATTTGGGGGGGGGGCAAGAGAGTGGGGCCCTAAGCTATAGTTTGTTTAGCTTATATGTAAATCCAGCACTGGCCATCATTATGATGGGATTCTAAATCCAGGATTGGTCTTGGAAAAAGCAAATCTCACCCACGACAGACATCAAAGAGAAAAGGGGGGGGGGGTGGAAATTTACTAAATCAAGCTTTGCAAGGCATCATAGTCCAGTGACAGGACACACACACTTTGCATGTAGAAGATAGCAAGTTCAGTCGTGGTGTCTGCAATTAAAAAGATCAGATAGCAGTTGACAAGAAAGCTCACTGCTGCAGACTCTGCTGCTCAGCAAGGAAGAAAAATAGTCTGCCCTGATTGATGTGAGGTAACTTCCCACATTCCTATGTACTAGCTCCAGTCACACACATTTCCACAACGAGACTTCTGGAGTCTTATGAGAACGTGGTAGATGCAGCCGCCACAAAGTAATTGACAGTGATGGGTCAAATATCCCCCCCCCCCCAATATAAATCACATGTCCTCTTCTGGAGATAATTGTCACTGATATGCTGAAATGTTTGAAAGTATCCTTTGCCAAAAAAGAAGAAGAAAAAAAATACAAGCAAGACAGCAAGTGGAAATGCATCAGCGTGGGTAATTTGGAGACACATTGGGGAAAATATCCAAGCCAGTTTCTCAAGGTGCTACCCTCTGCAAGTCTACTCATTAGTAAATTGAATTTCATCCAATGGGACTTACTCTCTGGCAAGAAATATATCCTCTTTGAATCTCAGTTACATTTTCAGAAATTCTTTGAGATTCTCCCATTCACCGAGAAGCTAAATGTGAAAAACAACAGCTCCCATTCTAACTAGCAAATTCCGATAATAACAGACCAGGTTCAAGTAGTTATTTCCTCAAAGAATTCTGGGCACTATAATTTGCGGGCGGTTGCTGGGAATTTTTAACTCTGTGAAGGGTAAACTACAGGGCCCAGAATTCTATGAGGGAGGAAAAAGTTATTTGGATGGGTTTTTAAGATTTCATATATATACAGCCTTAGAGATGGCATGATTTTTTAAAAAAATCTTATTTTCTTTGTAAATTGAAAAAGAAAAGAAAGGGACTGGAAAACACTGTACTGGAAAACTATTTGGTGTATATGTTTGCACACAGATGGTGCACTTTTATACTTGCCAATTCTGAAGTAAATGTCTGTGACAGCAATGGAATTTGCTACCAGGTAGGTATGTATGTACAGGATTACAACCAAAATTAAGATCCCTTGTATTTTATTCTTTTTACTATAAGATATATGCATGTATGCTTGTACACCTAGTCACTGATGTTTCTCTTACTGCTTAATTTTTGTGCTAGCTATTCCTTAGGATGGTGGTGCTAACCTGTGCCCCTCCCCATGTTGTTGGGACTACAACTTCTGACATCCCTGTTCATTGGTCATGCAGCCTGGGGTTGGGTGGGAGTTGGAATCTAACATCTGGAAGAACAACTCTTAGAAGGGTGAATGGGCTTTCAATGAGCAAAGCAGTATGATGATCACAAATCTGAAGCAAATTAAAAACAACAACAACACACAAGACAGCCAATGCAGTTTCCCTGGGCATATGCTTATTGACTGCTATGACAATCCTTTAACCCAAATAATCTGAATATTTCATCCTTAGATATTGTACTGCAGGGTATCAAGGGCAGCAGAGAGAGTGACCAAGGGCAATGGAGATAGGCAATAGGATAGGAGCACATTGTGCATTGCATCCTAAACAGACTGAATCCTGTGGCTAAAACCCTAAACCAGTGATGGCCAAACTCAGCCCTCCAGCTGTTTTTGGACTACAACTCCCATCATCCCTAGCTAACAGGACCAGTGGTCAGGGATGATGGGACTTGTAGTCACAAAACAGCTGGAGGGCCAACTTTGGCCGTCACTGCCCTAAACCAATTCAGGAGGCAATCACTCCCATTGAACTTCTGAATGAACATGCTTAGGAGTGCGATATGAAATGTAATAAGTAATAAAGAGTACAGTGCAAGTGCACACATTATTACCTGCCTCAAATATGAACATCAACCTCATGGCTTACAAAGTTCTGTTGCAATGGGTTACACAAATGCTTTCTAGCTTGGCAGTCTTTGGATTGGCCATTAATCATATATGCTCATATGGTGATTTTGCAAAGTCTCAGCTATTCCCCATTCTTCTGCTCAACACAAGAGCAGTCAAAAGATAGGAAGAGGAAATCAAAGAGAAGCAAATAAAGGAAGAGGGGGGGAAATCCTGATGAGAAACAGTTGAAATGCATTTAAAATGTATACTCCTCCACATCTATCCAAAAAACAAAGAGAAGGTGTAATTTGGAAAAATGCACTGTAAACTGTTTTTCAGTAGATTTGGGGTATGTTGCTGCATTAAATAAGCATTTAAATGCTTTCTAGAGAGAGAAAAGGTCGCTTCCCACACCCTCATATCAGAGAAGACAATGCTTTAAGAAAATGATCTTCTTTAGAAAACTGCTCAGCAGCACTGCCTCTTAAATGGAATATCATTTAGAACAAAAAGAAGAAGAGACATCTTTCAATCAGCTCTCTTGTGTTATCCTTTAATTAGTCTGCATTATCAACCCACCTGAACTTCTGAAAGGAATTAATACATATGCAACAAATGCTCACATTAATCAGATGAAATGGTAGGTTTGGGGCATGGAAGCAGTGTAGTTAGCCTACTATTTATTCCTCATGCTACTCAAAAGAAGTCAGCATGTGATCGCTCCTTTATTTATCCATCCACCTGCCCCATAAGAGAAGGAGAGAAGGGAAATACATCAAGAAGAGGTATACATTCATACATCTGGCTACCTTGTGCAAACTCCTTCAGTAGCATGTGGAGCTACCAGCAAGGTTGCGGGTACTTCATACAAATGAAAAAAACTTTTGCATGAGCAGCTCTTGGTTGGAGAGGTGACTTCATATAGGTGAGTGTGGAAGGTGTGGGGTGTGCTTCTGTTTAAAGAGAAGTACACTACAAATTTCAAGAGTTCCTCAGAAAGTAAGATATGTGGCTATACGATATAGGCAAGTATCCCTGGGTACTCAGTCCTAATCCTCCCAGTGTTATACAAGAAGTAAGACCATAAAATGTAGGTGAATATTCCAAAGTATTCAGTTAAATGCCCCTGTCACCATAATATTGGCTTGGGTGCTGTTTCTTCCATGTCCAGAACTCTTGGTTCTGAATATGGATTTCAGGCACATCAGCTGAAAGGTCTCTCAAGTTGAAACCTGTCCTCAAATGTCTCGAAAGTTTCATTTGCTGTTAAAAGGCATTAGTTTTTCTGCCACCTTTGCAGGAAACTTTACTTCTACTTCTTCTTCTTTTAGAATTTCAGTGGTCTTGAAACTGAGCTTACCTTATTGTTGCTAGAAGGCTGAAATCATTTGTATGTTTCTTCTTCCCAATGCTTTGCAGCCTCCCTGGCTGCCCACACTTTCTGAGCCAAAAAAGCCCCATAGGAGAAGTTGGCTCAGTGCATATTTAATTGAAGCAAAGGAAGCCATGGAAACTGGTTCACTGGTGTGTGTGTGTGTGTGTGTGTGTGTGTGTGTGTCCAGAGTGATTTTTTAAAAGCAAAAAGACTTCACTTGGGGAGGGGGACTGTCATGAGCACAGCAGACAGCCTTCCCAGTTTCTTGCATTGACAGGAAAGCCTAGGCAAAGGCACAATGGGGTTCAGGAAGTGCCAGAACCCAGGAATCAGAGAACTGTTGAGTAGGAAGGGATCCTACCCCTGCAATGCAAGAATCTCAGTTATATCATACATTACGGATGACCATTCAGCCTTTGCTTAAAACCTCCACAGAAGGAATGAGAATCCACGACCTCTCATGGGAGTCTGTTCCACTGTCAAACAACTCTTGCTTTCAGACAGGTCTCCTTTCATGTAACTTGAAGCCATTGGTTCAGGGCCTAGCCTCCAGAGCAGAAGAAAACAAGCTTGCTCCATCTTCCCTTAGATATTTGAAGACGACTATCATCTTAGTCTCCTCTTTACCAGGCTAAACATACCAAATTTCCTCAGCTTGGTTTCCAGACTGATTATCATTTTGGTTACCCTCCTCTGAACACATTTCAGCTTGTCAATATCCTTCTTAAATTGTGATGCCCAGAACTGAACACAGTACTCTAAGTGTGGTCTGACCAAGGCAGAACAGAGAGGGCCTATTCTTTCCCTCGATCAACACACTATTAAAGCTTTTTCATAACACAATAAGATAAAGGAAACTAATCTAAATAAAAACAAAAACAGGGAGAAAAAGAGAGAAGAAAATGCAGAATCCTCTCTCAAATGATTGTCTCACCCAGAAAGTGGTGAACTCTCCGGGATTTCACCGGTGACATCTGCACCAGCTACAGTTTCCTAGGCATCTTCAGAAGCAGCCCCATGTATAATATGTTGCAAAAATGGAAGCTATAGACCACCAGAAATATGCATAGTGAGAGAAAAAACAAAACCTCCCAATTATTGAAAAAGAAAAATCATGAGAATGTCAATTCAATTTTCTCATCCCTTTGATAATTTTGAATGCCATGTTTTTCATTAATTGATCAAGAATGGTAAAAGAAGTGGAAGAAATGTTTGTCACAGAACTACACTCGACTTCTAAAATAAACCTTTACCTTTACTGAACTTCAGTATGCTGAACTTAAGCACGTAAATGGATAAAACCCAAGACTGTACTGACATCCATCATTTCCATTTAATCGAAACAGAATGTCTCTTTATTGCTTCTCCTTAAAGACTGCTTTGTTTGTATTCTTGAGATTTGCCAAATGTCCTCACTATCAGTTTTCAATGATTGAAGCCATTACTATTCAAAAGCTTTCCCTGTTTCTCTAGAAGCAATCTGCCACTTCATCAAAACAAGAGAACACCACATACAAGGCAACTTCTCTCGGATTATCTAATAACATTTCCTCACTAGCATACATTCTGAAGCAGATGGGCTAAAGTCAACATCCCCCCACAGAGCAAAATCTATTGAGATTTATCTTGGCATTCCACTCGCCACATCTAATACACAAGTTATCTGACTGAATGGCACAACTGATGCCAACTTGTTCTTTTGTCATAACCTCTTTTTAGGCAGTAATGTCAAGGTGACTACACACACAACCCAGCAGCACCAAGATGATGAGATTCAAATGCTTATAAATAATGCATCTGGCCATAATGCCTGGTACCCAACCAGTATTGATTTAACTGATTGCATTGTCTTTATCTCAGAACTGTTGTGGGAATTTGTTAGCGACATGCATTATGGCAACCTAAAAGTGGATGTGATGACTACATTTGCAAATATTTTCCTCTTGGTTGTTCAGTGCATGTCTAAAATATCCAACGTGAACTATCAGGTAAGACCTTTTCGTGATGCCATTTCTTTCTTTCTTTATCTACCTGTCTTACCTTGAAGCAACAGACATAACGACAATGACCATGCCCTCAACAGATAGGAAGAAGGGTAGCCTTTGAGCCAGGTGGAACTGGTGAGAGACAGTCCTGCAAATGTTAGATGCAAGCAGTAATTCTGTAGGTGTGTGTGGCTGTATGGCATCTGTAATGGAAGCTCCAGTGTAATACTTCTTTTCCAACTTTTTGTAAAGTAACAGTGCAAATAAAAACATTTTTTTTAATTTTTTGAAGAAATGATACAAGCTGGAATTGTCAACGTTAAATGAACTGCATAGGAAGAATTCAACCTTGTGCTCTTCTGAGCTTGCCAGATGAAATACCCACCCGCCCCCCCTTTCCTCCATATTCTGGGACTTCTCCTGACTCTCCAGAGTGGATTTGGGAGAGCTATGGGAAGAGGAGGGTGGGGAAATCCCCATTTTCATGCTAACAGGAACCCTTGCACTGGCTTCTGCTGGCTTGCCAAGTTAGTTGAATCTGGGTCTGAATTCATTTCAACTAAGTCATGCTCTGAGTAGACCCCTTGGAATCAATGGGTTATGTCCAATGGGTTATGCTCAATGGAATGGTGACTTAGGGAGTTAAACAATTCTCAGAAATACCTCGAAATCCTCCAGAGCAGACTTAGGGGACAAGTACAAGGAGTTATGGTGCTGGAGAAGACTCTTGAGAGTCTCATGGACTGCAAGAAGATCAAACCTATCCATTCTTAAGGAAATCAGCCCTGAGTGCTCACTGGAAGGGCAGATCGTGGAGCTGAGGCTCCAATACTTTGGCCACCTCATGAGAAGAGAAGACTCCCTGGAAAAGACCCTGCTGTTGGGAAAGATGGAGGGCACAAGGAGAAGGGGACAACAGAGGATGAGATGGTTGGACAGTGTTCTCGAAGCTACCAGCATGAGTTTGACCAAGCTGCAGGAGGCAGTGGGAGACAGGAGTGCCTGGCCTGCTCTGGTCCATGGGGTCACGAAGAGTCGGACACAACTAAAAAACAACAACAAGGAGGAATCACTGAACATAGCACCTCCCCAATTTGTTGGCATAAGCCGTTAGTCAGTTGGGCAAAACCATAGACCTGCATGAGTCTGTGTACCTACGCTGTATATTACTTACTGGGATACAAGCTTGTAAGCAGAACAGGAGCTTTTGGGGACACATACCTTAAACCCAAAGCAGGCATGCAATCTAACATTATTAATTAAAAGTCATACCTAAAGGGGAGCACAGGTACTGATGGATTCTCAATTTATTCACTCATTAAAAAGAAAACAGAAATTCCAATTTTCTGAATTCTTGACATTATGTTTGCATTAAGACTTTGCTTTGCTTTTGTTGTAATGAACATTTTAATTAATGCGCATTTTCTGGCTGATGGCTTATAGATTCTTTCTGTGAGGGTTTTCTGGACAGCTGAAAACAATTTTGGCCTGTATTTCAATTGTTGTGCCATGCTGTTCCTATTGTTAGTAAGGAACATACTACACCTTCCAGGATAGATGGTTCATTAGCACATTCATATGCAAAACGGACAGCTTCCATTTTTAAAGAACTTAATTAACATGTAAATGAGAGTAGCTTACTTGCTCACAGAATAGCTAAACTATGTAATGCACTTGTAAGGTGCAGAGGAGACATATAACAGAAATAGGCATATAAAAAGAGACCAGAATGTTTCAAAATTGAACAATGAGAGCACAAAACACATATAATGCATTTTTTTATTGGTGAACAACATGTCCTTTATTATATGAATCCATACTTTTTTGGGGGGGCAGGGCTTTAAGGACCTGAACATTCCTCAAGGCAATTCCAATTCTAACTGAAACTGTACAAGAATAATATGACAAATGGAAAAGTCAAATTAAACTGTGCCACTAGGAATATATTTATATAGCCTGGCACAGGATTAGGGCACATTTGAAGTACCTAAAGCAACACTGCTGAAGAAAATAGGTGAAGAGTTGTCTGAAGTCAATCCCTTGGGGTACAAGTTTATGCTAAATGATAGACTGCAAGACTATAATCAGTTGCTTGTCGAGGTCCCCAGGACCACCCCAATAACTCACACATCACACAGAATTTTTTGTTTAAGATTTTTGGCATAATTTGGGCCACAACTTTATTGAAATACAAATTTGTGAGTGGTTGCTTAGGCATTGGTTGCGACTATCTGCCCCCACCATGGAGGACAGACTGACATTCCGCACAATGCGAAAGTCAGAATAGGGGAATACACTTGGGGGTTACGCGGAGCAGGGAACCTGCCCTCACCCCAAATGCAACCAGGAGCTCATTGCTATGGCCCGAGCCCCCTTGACAGAGTGGACAAGCAATAGTTAGCCCCCAATTCCTTTAACGGAATCCCTTGCAGCAGCAGCATTAGAGGGGCAGGCACTCAACCTACCAAGGGCAGGCACTCAACCACTGCCCCTCAACCAACCAAACCATAAACCAATGCCTAACCGCAACCTTACAAGTTGTGACGATTTGCTACACAGTAGGCAAAAACCAAATGGCTCCAGCCAATCAGCCAGATGGACAAAATTCCTACCAGGCCCCTGCCCCAGGAGCAGACGACCCCATGACAGGCATAGCAAGGTCAAAGCGAACAACCCTAATTCTAGGGAGGGCGGGACGGGAAATCTGATGCATGGTCGAAAAGAGGAAGCCCTAGCCTCGTGCAAGGAGTTTTAGCATTTCTGGCTGCCAATCAACAAATGGCAACATTAACTTCTTCCCAATAACAAGGGAAGCCCCAATCGCATCAGTGACCAACGAACAATTAGCCCGCCCCCAACTTTGGAGTGTCCTGGCGGCCCCCACCGCAACACGTGCTCTCCATGAAGGAGAACATGCTTTACTGGGAAGTAAGTATCTTTGAATTCAATGGGGCTTGCTTCTGTGTAGATACATAGAGGCTTGCACTGCAAAGTGTTTATGCAATGCCTGCAAAGAACTTGCCTGTAAATTCGCAGCATAAATAAAATCCCCATGCAGAAGATAACAGCAACTGACCCTAACAAAGCAAACACATTCAAATAGGTAAATATGGACATGGTTCTTGAAAAATATCCAGTGAAACAAGGTAATCCAGCCTGGGGAGATCCTGAGTCAAGAAGTCTAGCAGGGGCAAGCACTTTGCTAGCAATTTCCATGGAGAATGATCTTGGATCTGCTGCTCCCTTTCTGTTTTACATTCCACTTCAATTTATAATAGGTCTCCTTCTGTGTCATAATAAAATCTGCCAAAGTCTGGATGAGATTTTAAATCAGGTTCCATGATTGCACAGATTATTGCTCCCCTACCTGTGGATTGTGGATGGGGAAGTGTGGGAAGGAAGTAGCAGGAGGCCAGCAGGAAGCCATTGTAACCAGACAAGTGCAGAAGAGAAGGGTGGTGTATTTTACTGTTTTGAGCCAACGTTCTGGCTCAGTTTCCCACTCTGAATCAGCTCTGCCATGCAGAAGGGATGGATGAAAGCAGACATTGTGGGGTTTTTTAATGGTGCAGCAGAACTTTCTAAAGTACAGTGGTACCTCAGGTTACAGACGCTTCAGGTTACAGACGCTTCAGGTTACAGACTCCGCTAACCCAGAAATAGTACCTCGGTTTAAGAACTTTACTTCAGGATGAGAACAGCAGCGGGAGGCCCCATTAGCTAAAGTGGTACCTCAGGTTAAGAACAGTTTCAGTTTAAGAATGGATCTCCAGAACGAATTAAGTTCTTAACCCAAGGTACCACTGTACTGTCTCAAAGTGGTGGAGCAGAGGGAAGCATTCAGGCTCCGTTTTAGATGGCGAAATGTCTTGAAGTGACTCCCACCTCTGCAATTTCATTTAAGTTACTTATTTGCACATGCCTAATTTAAAAGTCAGCTTTCATATGAGCTTAAGGAAAGCTCCCAACCAAAGACTGCAGCTCCCCAGTACACGGAAATGTTTACAGTGCCACCGCAGCTAAAATCAATACTGGTGAAACTTAACTACTGTACATATATTGCTTAATTAAAGACATCATTTACTGCACCACATTTCAGTTGTTCAGACTATTTGTGGTATTTCTATAATTAAGGCAGGAAGCACTGTAAATTCCTATGCATAGTCACATAACACAGCATGAGAAAGGTTGGTTTTATAACGATGCTGATGGTACACTGTGACCTATTCACTTGAATGTATAAATAACTTGGCATATTTCTTCTTCCCAACTCTTAGAAACAGAAAAGGGGCTTAGTGTTGCTGTAAAACAAGTTCCTTTTAAAATTTATAGCATTATTGGAAAAGAATCAGCTAAATCTTGGAAAACTGTTATTACAGTTTTCTAATTCCACGTTTCCAAAGAGCTTAACAGATACCAGACATTATCTTAGTTTTTTAAGTGGATGTAGTACATCAAGGTTCAGAGCAATATGATTACAAGTAGCCAAGCTGTAAGACCTTACAAAATGGGTTTATTTCTATCTGAAATGGCAGGTGAATCTTAGCTAGAGAAGCACAGCCATTAAAAGGAGGAGCTAGAGGGCACTCAGAGAACTAGAGGTAGAGAACTGTCAGAGATCTGATCTATGTGATTAGAGAGGTGCTTTACAATGACAATAGACAGGCATTTGACATTTGAGGCATGCTACATAATCTCTATGTTTCACTAAGTACAACAAGAGAGAGATTTTTACTAAAAGAAAGAAAAGTATTATGAGAAGACAAATCTTCCTAGAAGCACCTTATGGATTTTATTAAAACAGCTTGCTGTCGCTAGACTGATTTTGGGATCTCAAGTACATATGACTCCCTGCCACCCTCATTTAGGACAAATCTGCTGTAAAAAGGATTGCCCATGATTCTAATCTTTTGCCACTGAAATTGAAATCCTTTCACTTATCTAAATAAATCTAATTGCAATAGGTTTTCTGGGTGAGGGGTAACAGACATGGCATGCTATGATTGATAACCACAAATTATTTTCAGCGAATGTCACAATTCATCTTTGTATATAGATTGGTTTGTGCTACTACCTGTTTAGATGGTAGGGATCTGACTTTTGTACAGGAGTATGCAATGTCATGTTTGAACAACTTGAGACCCATGCACTTAAAGGAGTTCTTATCCCAGTACCATCCAACCTGTGCATTATGATGCCCTGCTCACAGTCACATCTGCTGGGACAGTTAGCAGAGTAGTGATGTGGGACAGGGCATTCTCAGTGATAGCACCCACTTATGTAGCCCCTTCCCAGGTGGCGTTCAGTTTGTCCCATATTATAAGTGCAGGTTAAAGAGGAGGTTGAATCCTGCAGGTTAAAGAGGCAGGGGACTGTCCCTCCTCCACAAAAATAGCTGTTTACTTGACCCTTTTCCTATGTCGTGAAGGCTGAAATTTCAATTCAGTGGAGCAGGGTCAAGATATTAACTGATATGCATGAAATTTCAGATATAGCTATATAACCCCTAGTGTAGTAAGGTAAGATCTTTGGAGTGGGCATTTTTTAAAAAAGTTTTTTTTTTAATAAACCACCCCAATATATATGCACCATCAGTGTTTATTGATCTCATTGTAGCTTTATGTTTTTTATCTTGTATATTGCCTTCAGCTATGAAAGTGCAGTCTAAAAATATATAAATAAATAAACAGAAAATCTCCAAAAAACAAAACAAAATATGGGCAGTTGGAGAATGCTGTAGTAGCAATGAAGGAGGATGTTTTGATACATACTTTAATGCTTGTAGGCGATTGTCATGCACCCAACAGGATGGCTCATTGCAATTTTAAATTGCATTGGCATGATGTCACATAGCCCATCTGTATAATAATGACTCTGGATTCTATTTTATGAATTGTTTTGCAGCAATAGAGCTATGAGGCCGTTTTATTATTAGTTGATTCATCACATATTTTAATAGTAAAGCAAAATCTATTGCACAGAGTTCACAGAAGGGGGTTTTTATTTGGGTTTAAACGGCGGAAGCTGCAGCCTAGATATTTTAACCAGCTATTCATCTTGCAGAGTGCAGGAACCTGATGCTATTAAAGAGACTTACACAGTGCTGCAACTATAACCTCTACTTCATGATTACAGTAAGTACAATGCAGGGATCCTAGATCAGTAAGTACAATACCGGACAGGGAGCTTGTGGCCCACCAGATGGTGTTAGACTTTGGTGCCTATCATTCCTAATTGTGGGCCATACGTGCTTGGGACTGATGGGAGTTCAACAATATCTGAAGGTCCACAGATTCCCTATCCCCACCCTACACCTTTAAAAATGCTGTCGGTAAGTATCCAGCCTATACTTTGTTACTTCTCAATGACCCTCCCATACAAATGCCTAACATTTCTAAAAGCTCATTGCTGGTGATCTGACACTAAGTAAAAGTGAAACGAAAGAAGTGCCATGGTCAGACCACTTCCTGGTGCAACTGGACTTCTCTGCGACCCATCCCCTCTGCAGGGAGGTGGGACCGATTCGGATGGTCCGCCCCCGCCACTTAATGGATCCAAATGGTTTCCAGAAAGTGGTAGGGGATGCTTTATCCCATGTTGATGGCCTTTCAGCCGATTCCCTGGTGGCCCGCTGGAATGTGGAGTTAACCAGGGCTATTGACTGTTTGGCTCCGAAGCGCCCTCTCCGATTGCATGGAGCCCGGAGAGCCCCGTGGTTTTCCACGGATCTGAGGGCAATGAAACAATCGTTGAGACAGCTAGAGCGCCGGTGGCGGATAACTCATTCCGAATCTGACCGGACACAGGTTAGAGCTCAACGTCGAGCCTACCAAGTGGCGATAGCGACGGCGAAGAAGACTTTCTTCACCGCCTCTATTGCATCTGCAGAAAACAGCAGCAGGAGACTCTTCCAGGTGGTTCACAATTTAGCGGAACCACCTGTAACATCGGGGCCCAGTACGGGCCACATGTTCTCCTGCAATGATTTTGCAAATTTTTTTGCAGATAAAATCGCTCAGATTCGGGAAGAAGTAGACGTCACCGTGGGAGCAGGGCCGGGGCGGGAGAGTGCTAGAGTCCTGTCTGGTCAAGTTGTGTGGGATCAATTCCAATCTGTTACCTCCGAGGATGTGGACAGGCTGCTTGGACGAGTGAAGCCAACCACCTGTCTCCTGGATCCTTGCCCATCCCGGCTTATAAAAGCTAGCCGGGAAGGACTGGGCAATGGGCTTCGTGGGGTGGTGAATGCTTCCCTCCATGAGGGAGCCTTCCCAGACCCGCTGAAAGAGGCGGTTATTAAACCGCTTCTTAAAAAACCATCTTTAGATGCGGCCACGATGGCCAATTATCGCCCAGTCTCAAACCTTCCATTCTTGGGCAAGGTGATTGAGCGAGTGGTTGCTGAACAACTCCAGGCAAGCCTGGAAGAAGCGGACCATTTGGATCCCTTCCAGTCGGGATTCAGGCCTCATCATGGGACTGAAACTGCCTTGGTCGCACTGGTTGATGATCTCCGGCGGGCTAGGGACAAAGGTGAGAGCTGTTTCCTAGTTCTGCTGGATCTCTCAGCGGCGTTTGATACCATCGACCATGACATCCTTCTGGACCGTCTTGAGGGGCTGGGAGCTGGGGGCACTGTCATACAGTGGTTCCGCTCCTTCCTCCTGGGCCGTGTTCAGAAAGTGGTGGGGGGGGATGAGTGTTCAGACCCCTGGGCTCTCACTTGTGGGGTGCCCCAGGGTTCTGTCCTCTCCCCCATGCTTTTCAACATTTACATGCAGCCACTGGGAGAGATCATCAGGAGGTTTGGGCTGGGTGTTCATCAGTATGCAGATGATACCCAGCTCTACCTCTTTTAAATCAGAACCAGTGAAGGCGGTGAAGGTCCTGTGTGAGTGTCTGGAAGCGGTTGGAGGATGGATGGCGGCTAACAGATTGAGGTTGAATCCTGACAAGACAGAAGTACTGTTTTTGGGGGACAGGAGGCGGTCAGGTGTGGAGGATTCCCTGGTCCTGAATGGGGTAACTGTGCCCCTGAAGGACCAGGTGCGCAGCCTGGGAGTCATTTTGGACTCACAGCTGTCCATGGAGGCACAGGTCAAATCTGTATCCAGGGCAGCTGTGTACCAGCTCCATCTGGTACGTAGGCTGAGACCCTATCTGCCTGCAGACTGTCTCGCCAGAGTGGTACATGCTCTGGTTATCTCCCGCTTGGACTACTGCAATGCGCTCTACGTGGGGCTACCTTTGAAGGTGACCCGGAAACTACAACTAATCCAGAATGCGGCAGCTAGACTGGTGACTGGGAGCGGCCGCCGAGATCATATAACACCGGTCTTGAAAGACCTACATTGGCTCCCAGTACGTTTCCGAGCACAATTCAAAGTGTTGGTGCTGACCTTTAAAGCCCTAAATGGCCTTGGTCCAGTATATCTGAAGGAGTGTCTCCTCCCCCATCGTTCTGCCCGGACACTGAGGTCCAGCTCCGAGGGCCTTCTGGCAGTTCCCTCACTGCGAGAGGCCAAGTTACAGGGAACCAGGCAGAGGGCCTTCTCGGTAGTGGTGCCCGCCCTGCGGAATGCCCTCCCATCAGATGTCAAAGCGATAAACAACTACCTGACATTCAGAAGACATCTGAAGGCAGCCCTGTTCAGGGAAGTTTTTAATATGTGACATTTTAGTGTATTTTTTATCTCTGTTGGATGCCGCCCAGAGTGGCTGGGGAAACCCAGCCAGATGGGCAGGGTACAAATAATAAATTATTATTATTATTATTATTATTATTATTATTATTATTATTATTCACAGTTCTTTCTTCCCACCCCTTGCAGTGTTTCAGGGGCCCTTGGGCAAGATGTTCTCATTGGCTCTTCTTTTCTGGTTGACCCACTACTGCCATTTTGTTTGCCTCCCCTCCTATCCCAATCCTCAGAAACACTTTATCCTAACTCTGGTAACTCTCTGTGTGCTTGAAGATGACTGGTGAACTGTCAGCAACAGCAAGGAGAAGGATCAAGAGGAAACAGACCCTTTGGGAATTGGCTTTTGACCTTGTTTAAAAATACATATGGAAATAGTTTCATTTTAAAGGTCAATTTGGCTTTCAAAATCACTGCAGTATATTTTTATTTACACTGGTTTTTGGCATCTGAGGTTAATTCAACAGTTGAATTTGATTTGAGGCTTTAATATATCAGCTATATTGTGATTATACGCAGTATAAGCATTTATTTATTTTTGTATATAGAACTTCCACCTTAGATTTCTAGGGGGTTATGCTAGGAATATGTTTGTGTGTACATAGATGAGGGATTAACAGAACAGAGTTAAACTAAGAGAAATATTAAATAATGCTATTGGCAACTTGGGGACTAGATTACCTTCAGGAATGCCTTACCTTGCCTAACCGCTTAGATCTTCTGGAGAGAAACTCTTGGTTGTGCTGTATACTTCTGTGTTTTATGGTCAATAACATGGCCTCGTGAAATGAGTATGGGGCATTCTGTAATTGTTCTCCCATATTTCATGTGACACCCAGGGCAGTTGTATTCGATAGCATATTTTGCATTGATAGACAGGTGACATTCTATTTCAAGTAATAGGTCTCACCAGTCATTGTGCGTTTAAAGGCAACAGTTTCCCTAAGATAAGTACAGGTGATTCAGCAATTGAATTCACAACAATGTGTTCCAGGAACCATGATAGGTGGTTTTCAGGTAGCTTTTACAGGTAATTTGTGTAGCTTTGGAGCCTGGCAGAAAGGAATGAATAGAGGATGGTGATGGTTTTCTCAAATTGGCTACCAAAAGGACAACTTTCCTAATAGAAAGGTGATGGTGAATAAAAGACTACCACAAAAGGGATACAACGTTCCTTCTGTAATATATACATAATGGCTTCATCTTCTTTATTAAGCATTTTTGAGCAAACGGTGGGAGCCAAAAATATAAATTCTTTTATTTCCTCATTCGATTTAGGCATTTGCTTTCTGCTCACTACTTCAATAACACAGAGCTTTCAGTAAACTGGCATCATCTTTATTAAATTGCACTGATTATATCTAATGGATAACAATACAAGGGGAGGGAGAGAAATATAGTTTTAATGTTATGAAAAGTCCCTGCTCTTCTGGAAAATTTGTCCTTGATGTCGGTGCTTGGACACATAATTGGAAACTGAATTGGCTAGTTGAGAACCAGAGACATATTTTGCAATTTAGCAAATTTATTTTTAATATACCACAAGAGGGATACTGTCTACTGGCATTATTAAGATATTATTTATGAACATTGATTTTCACCCAAGAAACTTTTACATGAAATGCAAAAGGATTGTCCAAATGTCAAATCAAAGAAGCTTGGTAATAAGATTTTTTATTCTATTTCAAATCATTATATGCACCTGTTACATTATTAAGCAAAAAAATAGCTGTTTCACAGGAAGTAGATGGGTATAAAATGCAGACACAGGTATCAATATACATCTTTTCAGGCCCAGAACAAGCATATGGCATGGGCAGACAAGTGTTAGAGTTTGAGATGGCCCACCATGACTAATACCAGTGCGACTCTATTTAAATAAGTAAGTAAGTAAGTTAGTAAGTAAGTAAGTAAAGGCCAAGAGCTAAGAGGAGAAGCTGGTGGCATCAGTACCACTGTTCTCATTTCTCACCCTGCTACTGCCAGTTGGCACTATTCACTAAACTTGTTTGGGGAGATGGCTGCCAGGATATCACATTGTAACTCCATCCCTACATCTTTTGGAGGCACTAGGAGCATCACCTGATACTGGCCAACCTGCCTGCCTGCCAGCCTACCCTGACAGGATCAAGCAGTGGTAATAGAATAAGCTACCAACTTTGCCTTCTCTCTCTCTGCATTTAGTGGATGGAGCCAAGGAAGAGAAACTGGAGAGGTGACAGGAAGCCCCATTACCCCGTAGGACTTACTTGGGACATGGGTGGTGCTGTGGTCTAAACCACTGAGCCTCTTGGGCTTGCCAATCAGAAGGTCAGCAGTTTGAATCTGCACGATGGGATGAACTCCTGTTGCTCTGTCCCAGCTTCTGCCAACCAAGCAGTTCAAAAGCACACCAGTGCAAGTAGATAAATAGGTACCGCTGTGGTGGGAAGGTAAACGGCGTTTCTGTGCGCTCTGGTTTCCGCCACAGTGTTCCATTGCACCAGAAGCGGTTTAGTCATGCTGGCCACATGACCCGGAAAGCTGCCTGTAGACAAACTGGCTCCCTCAGTCTGAAAGCAAGATGAGCACCACAACCCCATAGTTGCCTTTGACTGGACTTAACCGTCCAGGGGTCTTTTACCTACTTGGGAGTAAATGCAAGTAGGATTGTGTTGTCATTTACTTTATTTTTTTACTTCACCTCTGTTTGAAAATAGGAATTCTGAATGGGTTACAAATGCAGGTGAACAGCTATGAGGGAAGACTCATCTTTGAAACAGCCATTTAAAGTTAAATGGTGGTTGTATGTATGCATGCATGTATTGCATGGAAGAGGGTGAGGTAGGATCAGAGTACGTTGTTGTTGTTCTTCATTTGCATCTATTAATTATTAGTCTTGTTCTCTAGGTGATATACAACCATTTATTGGTTTCACTTGATGATCTTGATTCTATGGCCACTGTCCAATAGATGCTTTCATCTAAATATGATTGTTTCAAGAATCATCATATGCCAGCAATCACATTTCTGGTAGCCAATTTGTTGAACACATTGCATAAGGACAGTGTCTATCCTATGCAATAAATAAATTTAGCATTCTTTTGAGAAGTCCAACAAACAAATGGAAGAGCAGGAGGTTGTGGAATCAGCACCCAAAAGGCTGTCAGATTCCATGAAGAGCAGTGAACGATAAACATCTTCACTTAATTTCATTTCTATAATTTATTGATTATGAAGCCATTAATTGGCCGTTAAATGAATTGTAGAACACTCTGGCACGACAATATAATTAATCTGTTCAAGTAATATTTTCATATCTTTGATTCACAATGTGCCTCAAAGCCTGCTTTTGAAACCTTTTTCATAAGAATATCTTTTTAGAATGAATCTTTTATGACAACATAAGCATCAACCGTCATAGTAGTGTACAGCTCTTGCCCCCAGGGGGAATCAACCACCATTAAGGCATACTCTTCACTTACTGAGGTTTTGTTTCAGGTGGAGGATAATTATTATTTTTCAATGTTTCCTTCCTTGCCAAAGAATGCTTCTGCATCAAAAATGCAGTTTCATTCTGCAGATGGTGATAGCTTTACAAACACATCTATTGTTAGTTTGAAAGTCAAGTGATCATCTGTGTAGGTGTATGTGTGGGAGCTGTGCAAAGAATTACAACGGTTTGCTTCCACTTTGGCAATTCATATGGAAGAAGAAAAGTCCATATGAACCAATGTTCTGCTCTTCTGGCATTTTAAATCCTTTTGCTATAACAAAGGCATTTCACCACACAACCTACTCAGAAAGTTAGTTTTTAGATACCAGAAGGCATTTTCTTTCTCACATTCAGTGCTCTCCAAAAATACTGTGTACACACTTATTTTGGACATCAGATTCATGCCAGATAAAGAAGCCATTCTACATAAAAGTGCCACTTTATAATGCTCCTTAAATTTTACACGCTATATGAAGCAAAACCAGTTTGCAAGAAACATTACATATTATATATTTATACACTATTGAGGGAGATTTACAACAACTTTAAATCAAATTGTCATCAAATACATTAAAATACAACAGTAAACAAAGAAGTAGAACAAGGGTAGGCAACCTAAGGCCTGGGGGCTGGATGGGCCCAATCACCTTCTCAATCCGGCCCGTGGAATGTGTCCTTTTATTTAAAATGCATCTCTGGGTTATTTGTGGTGCCTGCCTGGTGTTTTTACACAGGTAGAATGTGTGTTTTTATTTAAAATGCATCTCTGAGTTATTTGTGGAGCATAGGAATTTGTTCATCCCCCCCCCAAAAAAAAATATAGTCTGGTACACCACATGGTCTGAGGGACAGTGGACTGGCCCATGGCTGACAAAGGTTGCTGACCCCTGAAGTAGAATATACTCAGGGCTCTTTTTCAGCTGGAACTCACTGGAGCACCTCTCAGGTGGTGTCAAGTGTGCGTTCAGGAGCCAGGCCCTGTGACCAACAGGACTTTGCAGGACTGGGGCCTTCCTAAGTTTGTTATGAAAAGGCAAGGTGTGGCCTCACAGGTGAGGCTGATTGGTAACTCACAGCACCTGGCGGCAAGAGCCAGGAAGGAATATAAGGTCAGCATTTCCCTTCGGCTCTTTGTCACAGCAACACGCTCCCTGCCTTGCTGCATTTGGCTTCTTGCTTCCTGATCCTTGAACCTTGGCTTCTTGACTCCCTGCTTCTTGATCCTTGGACCCTTGACTTCTTGACTCCTTGCTTCTTGATCCTTGGACCTCTGGCTTCTTGACTCCTGGCTTCTGGACCCCCGTTCCTGCTCCCACCCCACCATCTTGTCCCCGGTCCTGACGTCCCCTGCCGGGACTTCGATTGCCTGTGAACCAGACTGTGACAGGTGGGCACCATTGTCATAGAATCATAGAATCATAGAGTTGGAAGAGACCACAAGGGCCATCAAGTCCAACTCCCTGCCAAGCAGGAAACACCATCAGAGCACTCCTGACATATGGTTGTCAAGCCTCTGCTTAAAGACCTCCAAAGAAGGAGACTCCACCACACTCCTTGGCAGCAAATTCCACTGTCGAACAGCTCTTACTGTCAGGAAGTTCTTCCTAATGTTTAGGTGGAATCTTTTTTCTTGTAGTTTGGAACCACTGCTCCGTGTCCGCTTCTCTGGAGCAGCAGAAAACAACCTTTCTCCCTCCTCTATGTGACATCCTTTTATATATTTGAACATGGCTATCATATCACCCCTTAACCTCCTCTTCTCCAGGCTAAACATGCCCAGCTCCCTTAGCCGTTCCTCATAAGGCATCGTTTCCAGGCCTTTGACCATTTTGGTTGCCCTCCTCTGGACACGTTCCAGTTTGTCAGTGTCCTTCTTGAACTGTGGTGCCCAGAACTGGACACAGTACTCCAGGTGAGGTCTGACCAGAGCAGAATACAGTGGCACTATTACTTCCCTTGATCTAGATGCAATACTCCTATTGATGCAGCCCAGAATTGCATTGGCTTTTTTAGCTGCCGCGTCACACTGTTGGCTCATGTAAAGTTTGTGGTCAACCAAGACTCCTAGATCCTTTTCACATGTACTGCTCTCAAGCTAGGTGTCACCCATCTTGTATTTATGCCTCTCATTTTTTTTTTGCCCAAGTGCAATACTTTACATTTCTCCCAGTTAAAATTCATCTTGTTTGTTTTGGCCCAGTTCTCTAATCTGTCAAGGTCGTTTTGAGAACTGGGCCAAAACAAACAAGATTATAATTGTCATTATAAGAGAACAAGGGAGGTGTTCATAGTGAGTTCCGGGACCTCTTTTTCTAACAAAAAATAGCACTGAATATACTTAATAGTGTAATAAGATTCTACACTGCTGTTGTATGTATGTGTGTTTAAGCTTTTTAAAAATCAGTAACCACAACAACTAAAGAATATTGCAGGAGTGGAGAACATGTTGGCCTCCAGATGCTGGACTACAAGTCCCATCATCATGGCCATTTTTCATGTTGGCCAGGGCTGATGAGAAATGGTATCCAGCAGCATCTCTGACTGGTCACAAGTACCCCACTGCTTCAGTAAAGAAAACCAATAACATGATCACAGTTTAATTACTTTGCAGGGACTCATATATTTCATATTGTAAAATTATACTCAATCAATCCAAGAGTGTACAGATAATGTGTTTGTACTTAATTTTCTGGATTTCTCAATTAATTTAACAGGACATAGGGATCCAATCACCAAACATGCTCCTTCACAAACAGAAAACGTAACCCTCAGTTGTATTGAGGGGACGTGGGTGGCGCTGTGGTCTAAACCACTGAGCCTCTTGGGCTTGCTGATCAGAAGGTCAGCAGTTTGAATCCCTGTGACAGGGTGAGCTCTCATTGTTCTATCCCAACTCCTGCCAACCTAGCAGTGCGAAAGCACGCCAATGCAAGTAGATAAATAGGTACCGCTGTAGCAGGAAGGTAAACAGTGTTTGTGTGTGCTCTGGTTTCTGTCACGGTGTTCCATTGCGCTAGAAGTGGTTTAGTCATGCTGGCCACATGACCCTGAAAGCTGTCTGTGGACAAAGGCCAGCTCCCTCGGTCTGAAAGCGAGATGAGCGCCCCAATCCCATAGTTGCCTTTGACTGGACTTAACCGTCCCGGGGTCCTTTATCTTTACCTTTTTTACCTGTACTGAATTGTCAAACATTTCTGGCTAGAGTTATAGCAATAACATAGCCAAAGAAGAGACATGTCTTAAAAATAGCCTATAACAGGCATAGGCAAACTCAGCCCTCCAGATGTTTTTGGACTACAACTCCCATCATCCCTAGCTGACAGGACCAGTGGTCAGGGATGATGGGAGTTGTAGTCCAAAAACATCTGGGGGGCTGAGTTTGCCTATGCCTGGCCTAGAACTATCAGAGCACTAAAACACCATGATGGCATGTCTCTTGATACTCTGTAGAAACCAGGATGACCACTGTCAGTAGAGCAGTATAATAGGTTAACTTGATCCACATCTATTCCAGTGTGTTCTAGCTTTGCATATTAGATACACAAAGTACTACAGCACAATACAGCAGCATATAATGAATGATATTCTGAGGGTAAAAAAACTCTGGAAGGAGAAGAAACCCTGAGTAATACATATGGTGCAATCTTCAATGGAGCAAGGAACTGACAGATGAATCCATTGCCATCTGTCTCCAGCTTGCTAATACAAAAGAATGCAAACACAGATGCTGAACGCAACATTGCTGCATATTTATTCTCAATTTTGGTAAGAGGGCACAGTCATATTTCCCCCTTTAATGCTCTAAAATATAGATTTACGCACAACCTCTACCCCTCTGCCCCAATAATTTATAACAACAGTTTCTATTTAGTTGCAATGCTGCACCACGAAGCACAAAATCATTACATTTAATTTATTTTGTGTTTCAGCTGAAGGGAAATGAAGTGATTTGCCTATGAGACCACATGGAAAAATAATTATCAGAGACACATTTACCATTGGGAAAATTTGAAAGAACTGGGAATGAAATACTTGTTTTTATGAAACAGATTTCAAGTGACATCCAGGATTTAAATTTCAGAATGTTATAACTGAATCATCAGACACTTGATGCATTATACTGAGGCTAAGAATGTATACGGACCCAACAACAGTGCAGATGGGACCCTAATATTAAGGGTGGGGAGGGGAGGGAGAACATACCTCTGAAAAGGCAGTGAATTTATTTATTTGGTTTGGGGTTTCTGCCCTTCAGAACTAGCCCCATGTTAAGCTCTCCATAGTGTACAACACAACTTCCCTCCTTCTCTAACAAGGGTTGTTTTGTCAAAAGCAGCCCATCGTGTGGAAACGATGGCTTGGGGGGATGCATAGCATAAGGACATTAGGGAGAAGTCTGATATGGGCTGCTTTTTACATCGCATACACTGCATTCCATATTACATACATTTCACCATTTATTTATTAAATTTCTATCCCACCCTTCCTCACAAAGGGATCCAGGGCAGCAACACAGGCATGCTTCATAAAGCCTTCCGTTTGGCCCCAAATTATTAGATTCAAAAGGTTTCTGTCTCAAGCGAACAGCTCACGTCTCCGGCAGTTGGTACAGGGCTGCTTCAGCTGCCTGTTTGTTAATATGTTAATGGTATGCGCTGCTCATTTGTAATATTTGCGCAGTTGCCATTCTTTTCATAATCGTGCGCTGGAACTGAAAAAAGGTGGGAATGAGAAAATGGCTTTCCTTTAATTGTATAAATTAGAATACAGTGAACATAATCAGAGATATCTGCTGCTAAGAGGTTGCTAGGTAAATGCCATTAAACCTTTAATAGCAAAGATGCCACTTCATCATCACTGAATACCATTTCAGATTACCTCGGAGGAATTCAACTTACTTGGAATGCCGACAGTATAACTGAAGACCATTAGTATCCAGATAAACTTATAAATATAGGTAAACATGCATGTCCACAATAAATATCAATTGCCGATTCATATTCCTCTAAATGGTGCAGCAGAAATTGTCTCTCTGACTGAGAGCGGGGGGCGGGTTGATCTTGCTTGGTGGTCCTTTGAAATCAGCCTCTCTGCAGGGAAGTCAATTGCAAATGAGAACCCTGACTACACAGGATCAGTGCCTGCCCAGCTGTTCCGTGCAGGTGCCAATCCAGCACAGTGCTCCTTTGCAAGCGGCTTCTTTGTAGACAAGCCACTTGCAAAGCATCACCCTGTACCATGCAGAATAGATGCCTCTGCTAAAAGAGCCATTGATCCTGTCTGGTGCTTCTTGAAGGATGGGTCTCAGGAAGAAAGGAAGGTAAGGCAGTGGGTTCCTGCCTTCTCCATTGTGTATGATCTAAAAACAAAGAAAACATCCTCCTTGCCCTATGCAAATGTATTAAAATTTAACCGAATTGACTAATTGTATATGCAAATGCATTCTAATTTAATTCAACAGACTAATTGAATAATACTCATATGATTAACCAATTATAATGTCTTATTTGAGTTACAGTCCTAGTCTGTCTTTATGTGTGTGTGTGTATGATAATGTCTAACATGCAGCTACCAAAGCAGCTATGAAATGGAAAACACCATTATAACCTTTTCACTTTGGGAAAGGATTCTACTATTTACATATTTGATTTTGGGATGTGTCCTGTTTCTGCAATGAATCTGGACACATTTCTGTACAAGCAGTTTTCTAACTCACTAATGTTTACAAACTAAGAAGGTAAAGTATTAGGCAAACCTTTGTGTGAAGAAACTTCAGAACTTTGAGGTCAGAGAAGGGGGGAAACGTACAGATGTGAGAGTTACCTGGTTCCACTCTTACAGCACAGAACTAATTTGCATTGTGTGTCCCATGAGGGTTATTTCTATGTATGTGTGAAAACAGTAGCATGCTCAGATTGCAACCCTATATGGTATTATCTAGGAGTATGTCCCACACAACTCAATATAATTTACTTCTGAGGAAAGGTAAAAGGTAAAGGACCCCTGGATGCTTAAGTCCAACCAAAGGTGACTATGGGGTGCGGCGCTCATCTCACTTCAGGTCGAGGGAGCTGCCGTTTGACCACAGACAGCTTTTCAGGTCATGTGGCCAGCAGAACTAAACTGCTACTGGAGCAATGGAACACCATGATGGAAGCCAGAGCACCCGGAAATGCTGTTTACCTTCCCACCTATTAATCTACCTGCACTGGAATTCTTTCAAACTGCTAGGTTGGCAGAAGCTGAGACAGAGCAATGAGAGCTAACCCCACCTTGTGGATTAGAACCGCCAACCTTCTGATTGGTAAGCCCAAGAGGCTCAGTGGTTTAGACCACAGTGCCACCTGCGTCCCTTCTGAGTAGACACAGATGGGCTCTTAAGTGTCAGGGTGTAATTCAGTTTGTACTGTGGGCTGATGGATCTGCATGAGAAGGGGTAGAGAAAGAGAGAAACCTCCAAACTTCCTAAACTGTCCTTCTTGCACTGACCTGTGTTGATCTTCCTTCAGTGTTGAGACTGATACTTTGAAGTTTGCTAATCTCACTTCCTACTTCCCTTTGTTCTCCTATTCTTTGTGCCTCCCATTTATGAGCAGACATATTTAGTATGGCTCTTCACTTGAGGTGCAAAAGCAAGCATGGCTCATTGCATCTGCACCTTAGCCAGACTGAACTAGGGCTCCTTCATATCAACCTACATCTGGATGGTTAAGTCCAGTCAAAGGTGACTTGGGGTTGCGACGCTCATCTCACTTTCAGGCGAAGGGAGCGGTGTTTGTCCACAGATAGCTTTCCGGGTCATGTGGCCAGCATGACTAAACCGCTTTTGGCACAACGCAACACTGACGGAAACCAGAATGCACGGATATGCCATTTACCTTCCTACCACAGCGGTGGTGGGATCTACTTGCAATGATCTAGTTGCAATGGTGTGCTTTCGAACTGCTAGGTTGGCAGGAGCTGGGACAGAGCAACGGGAGCTCACCCTGTCACGGGGATTCAAACCACCGACCTTCTGATTGGCAAGCCCAAGAGGCCACTGACAGAGGAAGTGGTGTGCAGGGGGAGCGCACCACCCCAGCAGTGCGATCCCAGTAGGGTGCTGCCCCCCACCCACGCTGGGTGTCACGCCCCTGCGGATGGCGTGCCCTGCCCCCAGGACACGTGCCAGCTGCGCCCCACATGCTCTCCGCCCCCCAGTGCCAGAGCATGAAGCTCCGCCACTGCAAGAGGCTCAGTGGTTTAGACCATTTTGGTCTGTGTACATATATCTCTAGCACTGTATTATTTGCCTGTAACATTACTAAATGGACATAATTCTTGGCATATCACCTATTTTATTTTTCCTCTGGTTTTCATGCTTACAACTAAACACAACGCTGTATGAAGTACAAATCCTCATAAAAATTAACATTGTTTTGGCAAAAGGAATTTGTGCAAACTTTTATAGATATGCATTTAAATTGGAAGCCTTCTGAGGTAAAGCTGTTTTCAGCATTAGTAAGGTCTTGAAGCAAGGTAAGAGGCTATTTTAAAATTCAGTTAACCACTTCAATACAAATTCTCAATGTCCAAGGGTTCTTCATATTTCTGCAATTGAAAATATTTAGGTATTTGTTTTATATTCTAAATCACCCTGTGATCTTCTGATGAAGGGCAGTATAGAAATTCAATAAATAATAAAACTAAATAACAAGGGAGGAGGTTACTTCCATTAACAGATACAGGCAGAAGCTGCAGATCCATTGCAGCCTTTTTCTTCTGCCTCTGTCTGTCTCTGTTCCATGGCTCTGTGAACTTTGCTCACTACCTTTTGTGGAGAGAGATCTGTGGGAAATCTGTTTTGTGCCCTCAGCCCTCCATATCTGCCCTGCCTCTTTGGTCAGTTTGGCTTGGGTCTTTTTCTCTGCAGGAAAAATCTCCTCTTTTGGCTTCTTGACCTCTCTTGTTGTGGTCTTTCTTTGTCTTGTCCTTCTCCCAACTCTCCCTCCTTCCTTAATTTATATTTTTAAATCCATAGGTGCACACCCTAATGAAACGTGTAGTTCATGCCTCTGAACAGGTTATAAATGTGTTAGGTAAATAATTACCATATTGGCCCAAATATAAGCTGCACCCTTAAAATTCCGCAGGCATTCACACCCGTAAATGGGAAATGTAGAAGAAAATCATATGGGTACTAGAGAGGACCCATAAGTGAAAGCAATGAATGGCATTAGAATTAAATGCACAACAGTCTTAAGCTCACAAATTGGCAAAAAAAACTTTGTTCTGTTCTACTGTGTGTCTGTTTCAGCAATGATATCACAAAAGCCAATTTTTGTAAGGTCGCGAATTTAAGCAGCACTAACTTTTCACGGTCAGAATTTGGGGGGGGGGGGTGCAGTTTATATTCAGGCCAATATGGTAAATTACTTAGTCCCAGGTGCATAGAGGATTGCAGCCTAAATGGCTTTGATTTTTGTGTGCAACATGTTGTTGAGAAGGCAACCTAAGAACGTTCAGCCAAAAGGCTTAGATGGTGCCTAGAAGGCTGGGTGCATTTGCAGGAGAGGCAGAACGGGAAAATCCTTTACACTGATTGGTGCAGTCCTAAGGTGGTCTGAGGAGTGGGGCAGGGCTTGATCCCCATTTAAGGGACAAGCTGACTTCTCCCCAGCCTCTCCATTTGCAGCACTGTCTCCCAGTGTGCTTCGGCATCGCCACTAGGGAGCCGTGTAGGAATTTTTCCAATCCCCATTTTGGATCTGCAGATTGGTTTTTTGCCTACTTCATACTGAATAGCGGGGCAGAGTGCTAGATGGACTGCTGTGTTGTTTAAATAGGTTAATCTTCTGGATTTGGTCACTTTTGGCAGTTAGGTGCGGGAAACGAAATAGTTTGGTTTTGTCTGGTGATGCCCTTCAGGCACCTTTCGAGTGATGGGTCAGCCCTGAGGCTCACTTCTCAGACTCCGCAGTTCAGAGAGTGAGATAAGGGCCTCCTTTGAGGCCAAACTTCCTCATCCACCTGGGGTTCTGCTGTCCCAGGGGGTGGTGACAAGGAAGGCCTCCCTACTCACCTTCCCGGTGTGGCCCGGGAATCAGGGCAGGCTAAGAAGCCATGCCCTAATTCTTTAAGCAAGGGCAGCATGCCCTATGGCTATAGTTATACAGTGAAGTTAGCTCCCAGCCCATAGTCATTCCTCTGCTGATTATAATATGTGGTTTATATAAAAGTGGCCCAGTTCAACCCCAGCTTATGTGTCTGCCTCTTAATTTGCTTATTGGGATGCAAACCAGTTATCCATTTCTCATTTTAAAATAAGCAGCAAACCTTTACCCGCCCCACCCCCACCCCCAGTACTCTTTTTTTGCTCAACATGCTTCTCTGCTTAAGACCACTTTAAAAGCATCAAGGCAATTATACATATAAAGAAGTTATTATCTGCTGTACATAATTAACCTTATAGCAGTGTTCTCCATGACAGTGTCCTGTTAAGAGTGCCAGTATTAAAGTACTATTAAAGAGAAAACTGATTACTGCCATTTATGATTTGCATCTATTCACGTAGATGCAACAGAAGTGTTAATATATTATTGGATGACTACTTTGCAGTTCTATACTTGACTAAATTAGCATTGGTGATTGTGATAAGCACCTTATAACATGGAAAGAAACAATTGCAGAGATTTTAAATTCATGCAGTTGAACACTGGAATTATCAATACCTTGACAATGCAAGTAACAGTAACTCATTTGAGGAAAATCTTTCTACAGCCCACAGGAGATGTAGTAATATAGCATTTTTGTGTTCACAACATCAACTTAAACCAGGCATGGCCAAACTTGGCTCTCCAGCTCTTTTTGGGACTACAATTCCCATCATCCCTGACCACTGGTCCTGTTAGCTAGGGATGATGGGAGTTGTAGTCCCAAAACAGCTGGAGGGCCAAGTTTGGCCATGCCTGCCTTAAATAAACACAATGTATGGGGGGGTGTTGATATGTTGTCCAAAATGGCTAGTTTGTCTCCTTGATCTTTGCCTCATTATTAAAAAACAATGTATACTTTCAACCGTCTAACTCTCTCACTAATATCATCAGCAGAGAGTGAGATGAAGATTGCTTGCCCTAGTTTGGTGCCCACAATATAAAATTTGAAGACCTTTAGAACTGCTTTCAACATCTGAACTAAAAATGAACTCAGGCTGCTGCATTAAGTACAATAATAAACCATCCCCAAACTACTGCTTATGCTGATTTTTTATTTTTTTAAAAAAACTTTTAAAACATATTTTTAGTGCACACGTAACTAAAATATTTAGTTACTAAAACCTGGTGCCCTTCATACATTTGTTTCTCTAGCCCCAGGAACCGCTGCTACTCTAGACAATGGTTGGAGATAATGAGATTTGTAGTTGGGACAGCGTATTTTCTCCTGTCATAAGTCAAAATCAATATCCCATCCACCATCAAACACAAGGAAGACAGAGAAAGAAAACATGTATTTTCCCCTCACACTTCAGAAACCACAAATGGGATGAGACTGAATTATGTAAATAAAACCATATTAGGTAAGAATTTGTAGCGGTGATGTTACAAATTTACATGTGGGTGGTACTAATAGTTATTTACTAAAAATCATAAATTGGAGTTCAGGAATCATATGGGAAAGTTACCAGACATTAGCACAGTAAAGGTCTGGCAAAGGTGAATTCAAACTACCTATATCTACTGTTGCTTGGAAACAAAAATGCTTCTTTCAAATAGAAAAGCTTTGTGATCATATTGGGATGCTGTTAAACATGTGATTCCTGCAACAGTCAGGGGAGTGTCAAAATAAACTGCTTCATCTCATTTCTCTCAGTCAAGGGTACAGCTGCTTCCTTTCCCTAGATGATCACAGCCTGGGCTCATCTTCTACATATGCTATAAGACGATATGGAAATAGGAAGATGCTATCTGGTTCAGTGACAACAGTGCTTTGGCAATACTCAGCTATACATCTTGTTCTCACCAAACAGAGGCAGGCACTGTGATTATTCTTATGTCCCAAAACCTGGATGAGATAATTATGTGGATGAAAAGCAGCTGAACAAACCCAGCTTGACTGAGACAGATGTGATGCTCTTTGAAATGAGAAATGCTCCAGGGCCTGGCAAAACTTCTGACCTCACACAATGCTGAAGTGGGAGGAGGACTAAGGGGAGGAGAGGGAAGTCTGTTCTCTAGTTATCCAGGTGATAGATAGTCACCACAGTGCTCTGTTCGAAAGTTGTATTTTTAGAAATCATGTTTGTTTGTTCCTTTAGTCTCTGGGGTAGCCTTCTGAAATAGATTCGACCAGATACAGACCAGGGAAAAATGCAAAGAAAATTAACTTCAGAGAACAACTAGAATAGCCTCTATTTGTTTACAACTTCCTGGTACCTGAAAAGAAATACATTCAGTTTCTCATAAGCCAAGAATCAGGTTGCCTGATTCAAAGCCATAAGTTTTCCTCTACTACTGTGCCAAAATCTGACTCCTATTTTCTTGAACATTTTCTTCCTCTGTGAAAGAAGCTTCCATTTTTCTGCTTCATTCTCAGGGCATTTGAGATCTTTTTCTTTTTTAGATCTTTGTGTGGGTGTGGGGTTTTGAGATTATTCTGTGTTTTCAACGTGGGCAAGAATGACATGTTTTCCCCCCTTTCAATTTGACGCTTGTTCACCACTCTACGGTCCCTCTGGCTGCCTATGGTTCCTGATCTGAAAAAAGCCTCATGGGTGGAATTACCTCACAATGTCTTCCCATGAGCTTTAACTAACCTGCAGGCACCCAGGAAGGCTGCAGAATGCAGACCACTGGTGAGATGATTTGCTGAGTTAAATAAAGGGCACTCTCAAACATGCCTCAGCCATATCAAAAGAAATGTAAGCAAAACATAACCCCTGCACTCACGCATGAAGATTTCACCAACATTCTCTATCCCCTTTGATAATTTTTGAATCCAGTTTTTTTCACTATTTGATGCATAGTGGTTGGAAAAGATGGAGAACTTTTTGACACAACACAGTTCCTTTTTTAGTAGTTGTGTGTGTGTGTGTGTGTGTGTGTGATTGAATGAAAAACCATAGAGGAGAAATATGAAGCTATTGGGCTGTTTTGAAACCATGTTTATTTGTGAAGAAATGAACAGCACACTGTGGATGCTATATATTCAGAGAAATATAAATCATAGTTATAGAATGGTATAGCTGGAAGGGCCATCTAATCCAACCCCCTGCAATGGAGGAATCACTTCATGCTAAACTAAGATTCCATTCGGATATTCCTGAGTATAATTGTCAACCACAATCAAATTCTAACTCACTCCAATAAGAACTAGAGGCGCAATAACATTCTGAATCAAAGTTCTGTGTTTAGCTGTAGAATCTACATATCACCTAAGCTCTCTAGAAGAGGTGGCTTGTATAATGCATTGGCAGGCATTTGTCATCAACGAGTTCGTCTAGTTCAGGCGTGCCTTTTTTCAGATTTGATGATTGATGAAGTGAACATGTGTGAGGGCCGACCAAAGTTCTTGAGCTTTTTTGGGGGGGGGGGGATTGAAGTTGTTGAGCCTTTTTAAGAATTTTACCCCAGGACATATACTGCCATGCGGGCCAGATTAAATCGACCAGCAGGCTGGATTAGGCCCCTGAAACGGACTATGGACATGCCTGGTCTACCTCAATTATCTTTTGTGAAGGTGGATGTTAGACTAGGTTTAACAGACGCACTGCATACACCTGGTAGTTCATTTCCAAGTCATGCCTTTCATGACCGGGAAGTAATCTATGTGTATACAGTATTACTTTATTTCCCCCTACTTCATTTTCTAGCAGATTGATGATGTTTTGATAAACAGATCTGATAGTGAACTGTGCAGTACATGTGGTGCCACAGGAAGACTTTTAACACTTCTTAACAGCTTTTTGGTGTTCCCCTATTTCACTGCACTTTGAAATACTTTTTGACAAGCCTCCATAAATCTAGAAATCGCATCTGTTCCAGTGTGGTTATACTTGACGGTTGAAGGAAATCTTCTATAAAGAAACACATTAGTTGATCAATACTGTTGTCTGTTTACTTTGGAAATAGACCAATTGCACTTAACAACTAATGCTCTTACTAGCAATCCATTTCTGAAAAATCAAGTCATAGCCTCATCTTAGGGGTGTGTGTGTGTATGGCAAGATTATATAAATAGAGGCACCATATGTCAAGAGGAAAAACATCTGAGCAGAGTCTCTTTCCTCTCACATGATAGGCATAATTTCCCCTGCCCAGTTGTGGAAATGCTAATTCACATGTCCAGAAACTGATGGTGCTTCCTGAAAGGACTTAATTTGCAAACAGCTGATAAGAAGAGCAGCCCTACAGCTGGTTCAGGCCAAAGGCCCGTCTCCCATCGTCTTGTTCTCATAATGGTCAACCAGGTGCCTGTAGGAAGCCCACAAGTGGGACATGAGCTCTGCAGCCCACTGTCCTGACTTGTGATTCCCAGCAACTGGTATTCAGAAGCATACCAGCCTCTGACTGTGACTCAGTGAAAGCCATAGTTGGGCAGCTCAGCTCTTAAGAACTGAGCTGAATCTCCCCTTCTTGCTCTAAAAGTGGCACGATTAGAGACCATATGTCCCAGAGGTTCCAATAAAAGTGAATCTAAGGGGGATGGATGGGATGTTCTGTTTTTCATTTTGCTCTCCTTTACTGACCACTTATCCACCGCATGCTCTCCTCTAGTTCTTTTAAAACTGCTATCTGGGGATGATGGGAGTTGTAGTAAAAAAAAAACCAGCTAGAGACCCAAGTTTGGGAAACACTGACCTAAGTGCTCAGTGATAATTATGATAACAAGTTGAGAGTGTCCTGTGAGAACAAGTGTACTAAGGGACCAATTAAACCACAAGAATGGCCTTTATAATAATGCACAGACAAATGAATCTTCTTTGCTACGGTTACCTGGCCAATGACTCTATAAGAGCCATGTGGGAGATATGACTTGCTCCTTGAATCAATGTCTAAGATCACCATAATTGTGTTGAACTTTGTTTTCTCCTCTGCCAAAAAGACTTCAGATTTATTGGCTCGCTCTTTCAAGGCCTGCCTAAGCCCTGACATGTAGAGATGTTTATTAGACTTGCAAGCAGTAAATCATGTACTTATAGAATACCGTAGATATCATTGTGTCCCTACACTGTGAATCACTACTATACTTAAAGCGACATTAAAAATTTAAACTTACTTATAAACAAGGAAACTACATCAAACAACTACCATGCCTTCAGGGTTTGTTTAACCTAAAAACACAAATCTTCTGAAACTACTAGAAAGGGTTTGGAATTAATATAGGACAGCAATAAGAAAGTGTTTTATTTTGGAGAATATTCTCAGCTGATTACTGTGACAGACAAGAGAAGATACCTGAATAGCTCCTAAGGATAGGGAAAGCAACAGTTTATATACATGTATATAGTGTGTGTGTGTGTGTGTGTGTGTGTGTGTGTGTGTGTGTGTGTAGTGTGTGTATAAAAGCAGCTGAAGTCCCATTAATCGCATGATGATAAAGACTACCTGATACACAGCTAAATGGGCATATCTGTAAATCCCGCCCCCACCGCAGTACTCATTTATGACAGCAATTTCAACCCACAGGAGAATTTTCAATCTTTGGCTGAAATTCATACAAGCTAAATACATGAAACTGTTGAACAACCATCCTGAATTCACATGCAATGAATTTAGTGTTAGAATGGCCACTTAATTCCTCCATAGTATTAATTGCAGCAAATACATAATTGAATTATCCGAGACTTACAGCACAATCCAAACCGTGTCTGTTTAGAAGGAAGCACTATTGATTTCAGTAGTAGAGTTAGGATTGCAGCCTTAAACAATTTTAACTGCAGTTTTTGCAAAAATTCAAAAAGAGGATTGCTTGCTAGAGGGGAGAAAAACCATATGATTTTATATATGCCTTGTGCTCATTTTTTTATTTAGAATTCAACTTGTTTAGTGTCACATTCAAATAATAAAATCCTGTACATTTAGGATAAAATCCTGTACCAATGATGCACAGCTGAGGGGCAAGAGGATTTGGTGGGAGCCCTGCTATGCTTTTGACATACTGGCTAAAATAACACCACAAAAAATAGGCCAGCACCACCACCACCAGAGGTTATGACAACAATTAGTGAACAAGGGATGGAGTTGTGCACAAGACAAGGGCAGGACAGAGAGAAGCACACTTACAGTAGCTTCAGGCCTGCCACCCTCATGCCACCCATTTCAGTAGGAGGGAAAATGGAAAAACAAAGTGTCATGAAGCTTACTAGGATACAAGAGTATGATTGGTACAAATGGGCTGTCAACTCCACAGGGAACAACTGGCTGAATGCTGCTCAGTACTGGTGGAGTCAGAGTGGGCCTTCCTCAGAGTCTGCGCAGGCCAAGGCGACTCCTTGGTCCCCGTTGAATGGGGCTGATGGAGACCAAAGAGAGAGGGAGAATGAGCAGTGGAGGCTGCTCTGTTAGGCTGAATGGGGCATTGGCCCACCAACTGCAGCCTGCCCTTAGCCAGCTGCCTGCCTTCTTACTTACATCCAGTCCAGGGGGTGGCACGGGCTGCCACATTGCTCCTCCTCCTCCATTCCGGTGTTCTCCTATAGAATTCAGTAAGGAGGAGAATGGGAGCAAAGCCTGAATTAGTTGGATCAGCCTCTCTTTGGGCTCTGGCACTACCTACTGTTGGCCTCCTCCCTACCTTCTGCCCTATCAATCTTAATGGCCATCGATAGCCTTCGTCTTCATGAATGCCATATTTTAGCTAATAGTCATTCTTTTTGCCTGTCCTGAATCTCTCACCATTCAGCTTCATTGGATGACCCCATTTTCTAGGGTTTTTAAAAGAGAAAAACTTTCTTTTTCTACTTCCTCCACACTATGTATAATTCTATATATTTCTATTATGTCTTCACACTCAACTTTTTTTTTCTAAACTAAAAAGCCTCAAATGCTATAACCTTTCCTCATAGGGGAGTCACTCCATCAGTTGAATGTGATTCTGAATAGGTTAAATTCTACATGATATAATGGGCACAAGATATTGGAGAAGTAATTACTTTTGGCACTTGGGAATACATTTTGAAACATGCTAATAATTTTCTCTCTTTATGTAAAATCTGATAGAGAAACTGATGATGACTAGATGGTATGTGACACCCAACAAATTATATTAGATGAATAACAATTATGGCCCAAAGTGTTTGAAATGTTAGAAAGGAGCAGGTACATTGTTCAATTTATGGTGAATCTATCACAAAGGAAAAGAACATTGGATACAGATGAATATTATTATTGAGAAAATCACTGGTTTATAGCTACTTTTAAATTATCTGATTTATTTACACTTTTCCCCCACTTGCAAGCCTCCCAGATCCTAGGATGTCAAATGATAGCTTTCTAGTGACAGCCACAATGCCTCCCAATTGTGGAAATATAACAACAACAACAACAACAACAACAACAACAACAACAACAACAACAACAACAAATTTTATTTATATCCTGCCCTCCCCAGCCGAAGCCGGGCTCAGGGCGGCTAACAACAATAAAACAGTACTACAGTACAACAGAACACAACACTCTAAAATCATTCATTATAAAATTAATTCAAATCAAACCAATGGCAACCATTGGGCCAGAGCTCCGCGAAGATTGCCGAAGGAGGGAGTCAGGCTGTGCCCTGGCCAAAGGCCTGGTGGAACAACTCTGTCTTGCAGGCCCTGAGGAAAAATGTCAAGTCCCGCAGGGCCCTAGTCTCTTGTGACAGAGTGTTCCACCAGATCGGAGCCACAACCGAAAAAGCCCTGGTTCTAGTTGAGGCCAGCCTAACCTCTCTGTGGCCTGGGACCTTCAAGATGTTTTTATTTGAAGACCGTAAGTTTCTCTGTGGGACATACCAGGAGAGGCGGTCCCGTAGGTACGAGGGTCCTAGGCCGTATAGGGCTTTAAAGGTTAAACCCAACACCTTAAACCTGATCCTGTACTCCACCGGGAGCCAGTGCAGCTGGTAGAGCACCGGGTGAATGTGATCTTGCAGCGAGGACCCCGTAAGGAGTCTCACTGCAGCGTTCTGCACCTGCTGGAGTTTCTTGGTCAGTCTCAAGGGCAGCCCCATGTAGAGCGAGTTACAATAATCCAGTCTGGAGGTAACCGTCGCGTGGATCACAGTGGCTAGGTCAGGGCGAGAGAGGTAAGGAGCCAACTGCTTAGCTTGGCGGAGATGAAAAAATGCCGCCTTTGTAATAGCTGCAATCTGTGCCTCCATGGAAAGGGAGGTGTCGAAGATTACACCCAAACTCTTAATGGACAGTGCTGGCACTAATTGCGCCCCCGCAAGAGATGGGAGTTGTCCCCCCAATCCCATATCGTCCCGTCCCAGCCACAGGACCGCTGTCTTCAAAGGATTTAGCTTCAACCGGCTCCCACATAACCATCTAGCCACAGCTTCCAAGCATCTGGTCAGTGTGTCTAGGGCCGAGTCAGGATGGCCATCCTTCAACAGATAGAGTTGGGTGTCATCAGCATACTGATGGCAGCCCAGCCCAAAACTCCAGACAAGCTGGGCGAGGGGGCGCATAAAGATGTTGAAAAGCATTGGGGAGAGTATCGCACCCTGAGGTACTCCACACACCAAGGAGAGGCACGATGACAATTCCCCCCCAAGCGCCGCCCTCTGTCCCCGACCAGAGAGAAACGAGTGCAGCCATTGAAGGACTGTGTCCTGGATCCCCACGTCGGCAAGGCGGTGGTCCAGGAGTTCGTGATCGACCATGTCGAAAGCTGCTGACAGATCTAGAAGAATCAGCAGCCTTGACCCGCCTCGATCCAGCTGTCTACGAAGATCATCTGTTAGGGCAACCAGAGCCGTCTCGGTCCGATGACCAGCGCGGAAGGTAAAGTTGCATAGGGGAGAACTGGTAGCAAATGATGTTTTTGTAAGATGATCCTTTGTGGTAGGTCTGCTTGAACAATTTAAAGAGCAAAGCACATCTTATGCTGGGCAGAGGGTGGGGCTGGAATGACTGCAGTTGTCCCTGTGCTTAGTTGCCTGGTCTAAGCTGGTTTGCCATCATCATTAACCTTTCCCCTCTCCTCACCAACTGTGTCAGCAGGCAGGAGGCCCACCAACTGCAGAAAGCCGGAGACTTCCGGGTTTAGCGCCATCGGTAATGGCGGAATCCTTCTGACTAGGAGGGATTTGCTTCGAGGGAAGTGGGTCTTACCGCTACGGCGAAAGTGGGGACCCTTCAAAAATCACAGGCGGGTGAAGCCTGTGAGCGTGGGGATTCGGCGGGCACCTTTTGTGCCCCAATTCGTGGGGAATCCCGACTACGGGTTCCGGAGCGAAGCGGGGTGAGTGGCACGGTGCTGTGAATCGACTGCTTCTTCCTCGGAGCGAAGCTGCACAGCCGTTACCGGAGAGCGCTGACTTCTTCTTGGGACAATTCAATCTTAAAAGCAGCTACCCGTGAGTAGGGGAATTTTGGAATTTTGGAAACATAAAGAGAATTAATTTGACACCGAAGCGGGGAAGGTTTAAACAGGAAGTCCGCCTTCCGCTTTTGTAAATAGATCAAAGCAAAGAGATTACAAGCCAAAGCCTTGGAAAATTGACTTGAAAAGGCTAAATTTCTGAAACAAAAAGCATCGAACCCCCCTCCTAAGGAAGCAGGGGTAGGAGGGGGGAAGTCTTGGACTATATATACCTGCAGAGAGAGGGAAAGAACTTAAAATCCATCGCTCAAAACTTGGGAACGGGCTGCCAATAGACAAAAGACTGCATGCTTTGAACTGCGCATTAACTGTGACAGACGACTCGCTGACAGCTCAGCAAGAGAGATACACTGTGGTTAGTTTTCCTCTTCTGTCTTTAATAACGAGGGAAAGTTACGGAAAGTAGCTGAAAAGTAACAAAAATTGGAACTGTTTACTTTTTTACTGTTTGAGTTTAAAAGGTGTTTTTCTTGAACTATTGCAACTGTTTCCCTCTAGAGGAAGATTCTGAAACTGTCAAATTGCTACTAGGGGAATTTTCCATTCTCCAAAGACAAACTGCGTAAGCTGGGACTGACCTTGGCTCTCCTATTGTTTAATTAAGTGTTATGGCAGATGGGAAAGAAAAAGTAGATTTGTCACTCCCAGACAAAACAACAAGGTCTGGGAAGAATTGGGCGAGAAAGACCATCTGCTGTTGGTCTCTCTACTTCATCTGCGACTGTACCATCACAATCTAAGCCTAGTGGAATGTTATCAGAAGATGCTTTAGCGATTGCACTTGCTAAGATTAATGAATCTTTGGAGCAACTGAACAAAAGGGTTGAAGAGACAAATAAGAGGGTCGAAGAGACAGAGACTACAGTGGATGAGACAAAAGTGAAAGTAGATGCAGCAACTACTAAAATTGATTTAAACACAGAAAGTTTAAATAGTTTGGGACAAAAGGTGAACACCAATACAGAATCCATTCAAAAATTGCTACAGGAATCTACTTTGACCCGACAGACTGCAGATGAAGCTAAGGAGAAGGCTGCTGCCGTGGAATTTAAGATAACTCAATTGGAGACAGAGAAAGTCCCAGACCTACAGAGGCAAATTGAGGACCATAAATTGACGCTTTCTATGATTGAACTTAAGGAAAAGCAGACGAATTTAAGGATTAGAGCAGTACCTGAAGCGGAGAAGGGCAGTTTGATAGACTTTTTGACACAGGAATTGGCAGAGTTCTGGAAGTCGGATTTGAAACAAGAAGAATTTAAAATCGTGAGGGCCTTCAGACTGGGAAGAGGAGGAAAGAAGATTAAGACAAGGGATTGTCTGATTACCCTCCGATCTAAAGAAGAGAGAGACAAAATTCTGGGTCTGCATTTTCAGAATCCTTTGACAATTCTGCAATCAAGAGTGGAAATTTTTAAAGATATTCCGAAGCATCTTTTGGACCTTAGGTCCAGTTTTGGAGATTTGGTTGCCCTTTTAAGAAGGAACAAGATCATTTTTAGGTGGGAATTTCCCCAAGGTCTATCCTTTAGTTTTAAAGGAAGGAAGACAAAAATAAGATCAGTTGAGGAAAAAGACAAGTTTCTGAGAGACCACGGAGCGGATCTGCAGAAAGAACTTGGAAAAGAGCCTGGAGCTTTGGACAGAAGTTCCCCGAAAAAAGGGAAACCAACTCCATTGACAGAACTAGATCAAGCATTGGGTGCTGTTGGTGGAAAAGCAGAGTAACTACATCATGGCACTGCAAGCACTAAGCTGGAATGTGAATGGACTCAACTCCCCGGAAAAGAGACGGAGAGTCTTTCATTTATTTAAAAAAGAACATTTGGACTTGATTTGTTTACAAGAAACACATGTGATAAGGCTACACAGGAAAATTTTGAGTAATAAAAGATTAGGTCAAGAATTTATTTCATCAGACAAAGTTAAGAAAAGAGGAGTAGTACTTTATGCAAAGGAGAGCCTATCACTGAAATTTTTATTTAAAGATGATCAAGGAAGATTTGTGGCAATTGAAATTTAATCACAAGGAGAGAAATTTTTGATACTAGGCATTTATGCACCAAATGAGGGAAAATCGGAATTTTTTAAGAAGTTACATGAGACTCTGTTGGACTATTTGGAATACAACATGATTCTGATGGGAGATATGAATGGAGTGGTGTCTATTAATATGGACAAGGCACAGAGACAGGTAGTCAGAAAAGATGAACTGCCCCAAGATCTGTTAGATCTTGAGCTTGTTTCATTGCATCAAACCTGATTGCTGTGCGAGGTTGAGGCAGGCATAGCCATCAGCCTGCCTAACCACTTTCAGACCTGGTGAACCTGCCACTCCATACAGCCCAACTGGGGGAAAGGTTAGGATTGTAGCCTAACTCTTTGTTCATTCCTGTTCAGAATGGCATGGTTTTTATCTTTCAAATTAATGTGTAGTTAGAATTTAGCTATCCACCAGATCTCACACTACTCCAAATGTTGCAAGCTCTTTGCAGTTTAAATATAGCAAAAGATGTACTTATGTATTTGAGCGGAAACACAAATGTGTGTGTGTGTGTGTGTGTGTGTGTGTGTACTTTAAATATGTTTTATAAATGTGTCTTTTGTAATGATTGTTTTAAGAACAAAAAGGAAAAAGTCACAAATCAATGCAGGAACAGAACAGAGTCAGGGGTGGGCAGTGGGAAGAGATGGGAGTCAGACATACCCATGCCTATATTGTGGAGATTTTGTTCCTCCCCAGTGATTTTAACTGAGTCAGCCTGCATTAGTAGCAATGTGAAGCATTTGTAGGCAGTCAGAGTTCAGGAGAACCTTGCAAGACAACTGCTGATACCTTGACAGCTTCATAAGGGCCACATTCACACTATACATGTAAAGCACTATGATAGGGCTGCCATATTTCAAAAAGTGAAAATCCAGACACAAAAGTTGTTGAGCATCTTCCATTGCATCTGTAAGCAGCAGGCTGGCTTATGCTGTCTTATAAGGCTCCAGCCCACTGCTTGAGGTGTCTACTATCCTCTGCTTTATGGCAAGCCTAGCTATCACTACAATCAGATCAAACAGCTGACCAATATAATGAACTGTGAAACTTCCCTGCATGAGGCAATGAGTCAGGTGGCATATAGAATCATAAAATCATAGAACTGTGGAGTTGGAAGGGACCACGAGGGTCATCTAGTCCAACCCCCTGGAATGCAGGAATCTTTTCCCCAGACTCTGACAACTGAGGTATCCCAGCTATAATATGCCTACTCCAAAGCATGAATTTCCATGAAATTGCAAAACCTTGTTTTTGTTGTTTCTTACAATGCATGGCCTGGGTAGATGATTGTTTGCACCTAAATCATTAGACAGTGTATACAAGCTAAAAGTAAAACAGATGGTTCCCGAAGGCTTATAACTGAAATATTGTCAATACAAATATTACCCCAATATTTAATTATGAACATAGAACACTTTATTATTATTTTAAAGCCCTGTCATCTTGCTGAGTAAGCCCAAATAATCACCAATTTCTCTAGGTAAACTTTGGAAGCCCACAGGCAAAAATAAATGGTACATATGACCCTGCAGGTAACAGAATGAATTTGTTTATCTCTTCACTCGAAAAACCATAGAAACATCAATATAACAAATGAAAAATACAACACTGGTTTCAAACAATGTAATACTATTTGCTTCTTCTTTCAGCTTACTTGTGTATCTAAAAAAATTGAGGAAATGCTGCAGAAAACCCGAAGGTCTAATTAAACTCAAATTTGTGAGGTAGTTCAAGGTCAAACAAAAATTTGTTTGAGTTTCTTTGCAGTTATGGTGCAGGTTTTTTTTTTTTTTTTTTAAAAAAGCAGATATCATCAGCAAGTGAGTTGATAATTATGGGAATTGCAGCAGGTGTTTAACAAATCCATGTCTTCCCATCCCTGCGGAAAAACCCTCCTTTAAAGCCTATTTTTGATTTGGGGGGAAATCCATTGGTACCTTATTTGAGAGAAACCCACCTGATGGAATATTATCTTCACTGTAACAAATGGAGTGAAACTAACAGTTAACTGTTGTTTTTTTTAAAAAAATCATGTATGAGAGATTACCTCAGTTGTTGGTTTCATATGGTGTTTGATGTGGATGGAGGCCATCTTAAGGCCAGTTGTTCGAAATTGCAGGAGAGGTGAGTGCTCTTGTACTAGGATCCTGTTTGTAGGACACAACCTGAAAAAATGTAACATGAAGCAAACATAACATGAGGTATGGCTTTATTCTACTACGGTAGGTTTTGGAGATTGCACAAAAATTAATCTGGAGCCCATACGATATAATACTAAGAAAGTATCTTGAACCGGCAAGACCTAACTACCTAGCTAACATTTTATTTTTTGTCCATGACACGGTCCCCTACCCTGCCGCTTTAATGGTGATCTGCCACAAATACTGAAGTTACCAGAACAGGCTGGCTGTTGCTGTTTGCAGTTGCTGTAGATTCCTTACTCCTTAAGTTGAGTTCTTAGTTGCAAACCCTCTGGTGGCAAGGAAGACTTTTTTTGTTTTATGTGTGTGTCATGAAAGATGAAGGAAGAAAAACTTTCTAGTTTGTAGGAAATTCAGATGGTGTTGGGGGATCAAACAGTGTGACATTTGGACAAATGTATCTGGCACATGACAGTTTAACAGGCAGTTAGCTCTGACCTCATATAATTGATTTCTCTGTATAATCACAGAGAATAGCTCTGTATCGTCACATTTCTGTCTGCACTTCCCCATTAAAGCAGTGCCAGCATTTTATGCTATGTTGGCCTGTTAATCATCTGACAGCTATTTTCAGAACTACCTACCACAGCTGTTTGTGACTCTTCTTATTAACATTAACTATTCAGACATTTAACAATGAGAAAGCACTTCCCTGCATGAGAGCGGATCCTGCACAGGTGTAGAAAAAAACAGCTTTATTGATTTCAGTAAAACTATGTTAATGTATACCAGCTGTGGAATTGGCTTATAATGTTTGGCTAGCAAGTGACATAACCACAGTGATTAACTCGCTATTCATTTCATAAGTCTCTTTTGAACAGATGCAGTCATTCAGGATAATGAATGTGAAATTGTGTGAGCTTTTTTGTGTATCCCATAGTATTTGGTGCACAGGAGATCACCCAAGTCATCCATTCATTTTTGATGGAAGCTCTGATTAAAATGAGGCATACAATGAATAAAGGCTAATATATTGGCCCAGATAACACATTGCATGCCCTGCTTGCTTTATTAAAAGGAAAAGGTTATGCCTGTGTTCACCTTGCCTTTTCTCTAAAATCTGATATCCAGAAGTATCCAGATGAGTAGTGAAATGCAATGGGCATTTTATACATGGATGATAAAGGTAGAAGAGCATTGTTTTGTCAATAGTCATCATATTGAACCAAAGATATTCAGTGTACTAGTCACTAGGCTGCAAGAGATGGCTATTATGTTGTTGTTGGCATCTATCTTGACAGACAATGGACTGTGCCTCTGGGTGAAGTCAAACTGCTGGAGAATCACAGCACCTGCTATGGCTGAAGAGGCTGGTAACTCGTAAATGCTGCCTCCGGCATTGCTTTTGCTGTGTTAGCAGCACCAAAGTGACCTCTCCAGGGTGCAGGCCTGGGCAGTGTGTATGGCGGTCCTGGGCTGCCCAGATGGCAAGACCGCCCTCTCAGCCTCGCTGATAAGGTCCAAAGGAAAGCAGAACAATAAATTTGGCACCATCTTGGCTGCAGGAGTTGCTGGACGGAGGCGTACAAGATGCCATCCAACTGTCTTAGGGACTCCACTTCAGATTTGTGTAGGGTTGACTCCTTAGCCTTTTCTTCTGAAGATGTCCTGCAAGACAGTGAGTACGGATTTTCCCCTCCACAGCACTTTCAGTAATTGCCTTCTTGATCACTTGGACCCACTATTGGTCTTGTTCGCTCAATTTGCTGGTGCCTAACTTTACATGCAGGAGAAGTCCCTAACTCACCAAGGATTTGAGACCCACTGGCTACCTTACCTGTTTTTGTTGGCTAGTCATAGCAGTTTCCTGGAGTGTGGCCGCTGTTGCATGTTGATAGCTTCTAGGAGCCACAGGTGGGAACTGGATGCGATGTGGGAACCAAAGGTAAACAAACGACCTCAGAAGTAGCACAACATGTCCTCCACCAGAGATATTACCCCTCCCCTAACATCCCATACCCATATTTTTATGTGCATGGCTAACGTGCATATAAAGCATAGGGCTGAGTTGAAGGTTATGACTGGGACTATGATCTGGCAAAGGCTGCAGCCAGTGCTGGAGTGTGAACAGGTCATCAGGGAGAGGACAGCTAAGGAGAAAGAAAAGGAAGCTCAGGCCTAAATGTTTGCAAGGTTGCATTTCTGGCAGCGGCAGGTTCTCCAACATCCTATGGCTTACAGGGGATGGGACAAGCAGGAGGTCTGAGATAAGGGCACCTTCCTGACCTGTTTGCTATAAGGAGGCACAATGAAGCAGAGATGCTTGGCTGATAAAGGAAAACATGATAAAATGGACTCTGTGGGAAATTACCACTTTACTTGGTGGTCAGTTTCATCTTGCAAAGTTCCTTTTAAATTAAAACTCATTCTAACTCCCACTTGAAGTATAATTCCTAAATAAATTCTAATTACTCTCACTCCCAGTTAAAATGATATCTAAAAGTGTACAAATTATAGTACAAGGCATATAGTTGATCAAATTCTTCTTCCCAAGTGAACTGAGGAAGAATCTTATCAAATGTAAAATATTTTAAAAACAGCATTTTATTAGCTTGTCACTCTAATTTAATAATTTGAAACTGCAGTATTACATCTGAGATAACAATCCCAGGGGTCTTTAATTCTACCTGCTATGTGCTACCTTTGAACAGACATGAGAAAAGAACACTGTGTATGCATATTTGACCTTTTATTCTGTACATTTTGAATTTACATCTATAGTGCATCGCACTTCTAATGCTCAGATCACTTAACATGTTAAATAAATCTACATTTTAAAAATGACCACATTCCTTTTTAAATAAGCTCTACTCTGTATGGTGGTGTGTATGTGAGAGAGATGCATTTTACATCCTGGAAAGATTTGGGTTATGGCATTGGCAGACCTCCAGCTTAAATACATTACGCAGCGATGGAATAGAGGAATTAGCACAGCCTCTTCATAAGCTCTCACACTCTGACCCTTAGGGCATCAGAGGGCCTAACTACACATTATGCTAATAGGGTAATTGTGATCAGCAAAACAGCACATGGGGAGGGCATGTTCAAACTTTCCCTCTCCAGCTGCAATCTCTAAAATTTCCCCCATGTGGCAATTAGCATTAGTTGAGCAGGGGGAACCTCTCATTGATGCCAGTGAAATGTCCCCTCTGCCCTTACTCTCCTTGCTGTGTAGGGTTTTGTTTTTTTTACTGAGAGCACAGCTGGAAATGGAAGGCTTAAATATCGCCATCCCACAATGATTTCTAGTCCTGATGAAAATTCTCTCGTGCCTAGGATTACAGTGTTTAAAAATCCTAATGTGGTTTCTAGTCTTACCATTAACGTAACTGGCAGTTTGACCATGAGACTCATAATTTGTCTGACTGAATAGGGTCAGTAAAGCAGTTAGATGATGGCTTTACAATTTCCCCAAAGCAATGTTGATCAGGAGGACACTTGGACATAGGACGGATTAATTCTCACACATATGCTCATTCTATATAGGTACCAGCTACATTCACCTCTATATAGATCTGCACTGGTAGTAGCTACATTTGTTTCCCCAAAATAATACCACCTTTAAAATAATTGGTGTAATGCATACTTGGTCTGCAAAAGGTGCATTTACTTTTTTTTATATACTCTGTAGCTTATTTTCCCCCATTTATGAATTGTTTCCCATAAAATATATCAAAGTAATTTCATAATAAATACATCAGCAATAAAAATAATGGCACAAATACATCTATAAAAACAATTAAAAACAATTTCACATATAAAAACAATTAGAATACTTTTCTATATAAAGGCAATTTCAAATTAAATGTAAATCTCCCCTTCAAAACATAACCTGCACTTTTTCAAAGTACTTGAAGTTAAACACAGCCATGTGTGGAAATTTATGCTTCTCTGAATTTTTCAGTGCTATTATCTAGCAAAGTAACATGTGCAAAAATGCATTTACTGTGGTAATATTAGTGGCAATAATGTGTATACCATTAGTGAAAATTTATTTCCATATATATATATATATATATATATATATATATGGCAAAACTGCATACAAAGATTTGCATATTAGAAGTTTAAACTAAACTAAACTGCTGGTGAATTTTCACGAGTACCTTTTAAAAAATCACACACCGTTGTGGAAATATGAAGGATAGAAATTAGGATTTGGGGGTGGGAAGAAACTGAGAGAAACTGACAGAATCTGCTTCATGGGTAAAGACTTCAGTCGCAACATTGCAAGAGACTCTTTTTATGTGAGAAGCGCATTTGAAAAGATGGTAAATATGGTACTATTTCAAAAGAAGCAGCTGAGAAGAATAGGGAAGGATTGTTATGGATAGAAGTGCTTTCTCTTCCCATGGTAAGGGTGGGAAAAACTAAATGTCCAGTGATGTACCAGATTTTTTCTTAGTGTAAGAACTCATAATAATTACATTCTGTTAAGAGAGAACTACTGTTTGTGGATGGTTCTCATGCCCAGGATGGGAATTGGGTAGACTGTTCTAGATGGAACTGCATTTACCTGAAGGATGTGTGGGTAAGCTATATGACAATTTCCTTCCAACTCCTGGATCCAGAAAATGTTTAAATCTAAGCCAGGATTCAGATTCCTGGAAAAGCCAGACTAGCTTCCTGAGGATGTAATGCCCTTAATATGGTCATTCGGGTAAGGACGTGGTTCTGTGCCAGAGGGCAGATGGGTGGTCCCCTCCCTCAACTCATTGGTAGTCAAAGTCCAGAGTTGGGAGTTGAGTTATGTGAGTGAGAAAGTAAAAGCAAAGCTACAGCAGTAGCCAGACAGAGCCATTCCTGATTTCTGCTTCATTCCAAGACTGTGGCTTTGAGAGAAGCATGAGCCTTTTTGGGTGCTAATGCTGGGAACCCCTCCATCGTAGGCTCAGGTTGTATATATGTGTAAATAAACCATGTACTATAAAGACACCAGAGTCTCTACTGTGCCTCATTCCAAATGTAACATAAACCCTGGGTAAGTACCTGAAATCACTGGAATATTGCACCTCTCAGAAATTGGGGTGATGTGCATAAGTATGTAATTTTTTGATGAAGGGCACCTTGATCCAACATTGTTACCAGAGGCCTTGGTAGCTCCAGTGACTAGGAGTGTTTATGTCCAGTTCCAGCTGGTTTACCAGTTAGTCTTTTCTGAACAGTGATACTCGACATGGGTGGCGCTGTGGTCTAAACCACTGAGCCTCTTGGGCTTGCTGATCAGAAGGTCGGCGTTCATATCCCCATGAAGGGGTGAGGTCCCATTGCTCTGTCCCAGCTCCTGCCAACCTAGCAGTTCAAAAGCATGCCAGTGTGAGATAGGTACCACTGCAGCGGAAAGGTAAACAGTGTTGCTGTGCGTTCTGGTTTCCGTTACAGTATTCTTTTGTGCCAGAAGCAGTTTAATCATGCTGGCCACATGACCCGGAAAGCTGTCTGTGACAAACACAGGGTCCCTCAGCCTGAAAGCAAGATGAGCGCCACAACCCCATAGTCACCTTTGACTGGACTTCCTGGGGTCCTTTACCTTTTTTTTTTTTTAACTTGACAGTGATAATTCATGTCTGGTAAAGTTCTATTTAGACGATTTAAATGTGTTCTATTTGGGGCTACAACTGGTGCAGAATGCAACTGTAAGCATTCTGGGCTATATTGCAAGAATGAGGGTTATAGCACTAGTTCTGTGGAGTCTGTGCTGAGTGTTGCTTTGTTATTGGGCCCAATATAAGGTGTAAACTTTGGTTTATGAACCCGTAAACAACTTAGAACCCAAATACCTGAATAAGTGTCTCTCTTGAGATCTACTGAGCCGAAGCTGGAGATCAGTAGCCCTTTCCAGGGCGCTGCTAACGGGTGTGGCTCATTGTGAGGGGATATGTGCTGGGCCTTCTCTGCGATGGTGCCCCATTTTGTAAGTCTCCTCCTGAGGACACATAGTTGTTTCCCACGTTCTGCAATGCACTCCATACAGTGCTGCCCCTGAAGTTGGCTCAGAAGCTGCAGCTACTGCCCAATGCAGCACCTTGACTGCTCACTCGGGCAAAATATCAGCACCATGTTACGTCTGTGCTGAAATAACAGCATTGGCTACCACTTAGCTACCCGGCTAAGTTTAAGGCACTGGTACTGGCATGGGAATCTCAGGACTGAAGACTGAATGGGGTCTTCTAGTCTTCTCTATCTGGCCCTTGAGACTCTCCCCTAGACCATGTTTTTGCCTAATTTCTAAATGTAGCCACATGTATCAAGTGAAATACATAGTGACCTTGTCTCACAACAAAATACTTGAATGGAACTTCATGTCATTCAAAGAATGGTACATTTACTGTGGAACATTAAATTACAGGATTGTGTCAGAACCTGAATATTCAACAGCAGATTTGAAAATATGAATGCAACACATAAAATGGGAAACAATTAAGGCATCCTGAAAAGACACTATAGAGTTCATTTTTTACTCTAATAAAACATCACTTTCTAAAGAATGGACAGATTGCATATGTTATTGGTACTTAACATTTATTCCTTCAATATGCATGGTGGAAGTTTTCTATACAAAACCATTTTTTTCCTATGCTTCTTCCCACACTGGGGGGGGGGGGGATGACACTGGTAGTCTGTGCATTGTAGTATGGAAAGACACAATATCCTGATATTTCAGGAAGGAACTGTGTGTTTGTATGTGTCCGAAAATACTGACTGCCCTAAGCATTAACCTTCATGTGTAAGTAGAAAATTCATATCAGTCACTCATGAAACGTGCGTCTTTGGGGTAATGTAAACCCCCTATGACAGTCTGACAAATTATTTTGCACATGAATTACATACTAATCCTCCTGCTTATAAGAATAGATCAAACTGTCAGGCCATTAATCCATCTAGCGCAGTATCCTGACTTTGATAGTGGTCAGTATTGGCTGCTTCAGATAAAGTTATAGAAAGAAACAGTCAGCCAAATCATGTTTTTCTACTCCTGTTGAGTAGAAAGGGTCGCTCATTGTTAAAACAGAATTGTACTTACAGAGCGAAATGAAACCCCAAAGGTTCCATTACTTGACTTTAGATTCCTTGGCTTCCTTTTATATGCTGTAGGAGATTGTTCTATTTTTATACAGAGTAGTAAGGGATATTTTCAGGATTTCTGGTATCATTTAGGAAAGATTTACTGCACATTACCTTTTTCTTTTAAAGATAAGGAAAATGAATCTTTGACATAGTCTTTTGAACACAATATGTGCTGCACATTGCTGTGGCAAAACACTCATCTATACAAGAGCCTTGGGGAAGAAGCTTTTTGGCTCATTCTTGTTCATAGATACATCTTCCAGTTCCTGGAGGCATGCATAAACTGTGCTTTAAACCTCAACACAGCAGCTAGTCTGGGCATTCTTTTCCATTCCATTGCATTCCTGGAGAAGGAATGGTGTTGGAGAAGCCAGGAAAACAGGTTCCTTCCTTCCAAGTCCTAACACCATAGAGATATTGTCTACATGTGAGTAGGTTCTGCAAAAAAGAGCAGCTATGATGTTACTTTGGGGGAATAATAAACAGGAGCTGCAGAAGAATCCATTTTGTTTCAATTGCGCTGTTTCATCATAAACGGAAGACGACATAAGATTCCTATTGTATAATGATGTGTGTGTTCTGCTTCATCTCATATGTGCTACACAACCAAGTCATTATTATTTTTTAGTGGGAAAACCTGTGTGTGTGTGTGTGTGTGTGTGTGTGTGTGTGTGTAAAAACAAGATCTAATAGAAAAGCTCATTTGCCAAGGAAGACATCTGTGTTGGGTGGTTTAAAAGCTCACAAGGAGTAAAGTGACTTGTGTTAGCCCATATCAGCTACAAGCTGCCAATAGCTGAGGCCTCCGTTGACTTCATTGTGCTCAGTAATACACAAGTAGGTATTCAATAATAAATTAAAAATGCAATGTATCATATCTGTAATTAACACCAACATTCTTTTGGCTTGCCAAATGTCCTACTTTACAGAGGACAGTGTGCAGTTTAACTGGTTTAAAAAGAATGAACCATAAGAAGGGAGATCAGAGGTCTTGAAGATGCCCATTGTCATCATTGGACATCAGGCTGAATTGTCTGACAGGTCATTTAGTCACAGTCTACCCCTCTATGGTGAGATGTATTTCTGTTCAAACTATGCTAATTTTAAAATTTGCATCTATACACATAAATTAACATGTGAACATTTTATGCAAATTGATGTCCTGCTTTATTCCCCTTTTTGGTACCATGTTTCCTCTTTTTGTGTGATATGTAAGAGACCACCCTATTCTCCTCACAAAGCCTATGTGCCCGAGAAATAAGTGTGGATTTGATCATTTAGAAGAGTGGTTCCCAATTAGCTACCGGCAATCACTGAGGATCCCCTATTTTTTACATAAGCAGCATGAACGGCTGAGATCATTGTGTGATACCTGTGGTGCCTTAAAATTGGCTGCCCTGCTTTCCCTTGCGTGAGGAGTGCTATATTCTTGCGTATTGCCAAGTCAAAATCTCTATCACAATATGATTTCCAAAAAGATTTTGTCAAATATATTGCAAAATCACACAGCACTAAAACAGACCATAAAATTTGTGATATCACCATGCAAAAATTACAAAAGAAATAGTTGGGGGGAGGCAAGGGATGGGGCGGCAGATCCCCTGGGTGTGTTCCCCGGACCCCTAATTGGGAACCACTAATTTAGAATATTGCCCCGAGAAAGTCAACTTGCCAGTGATGGCTAATCTGTGGCCCTCCAGATTGTTCAATTCCCAACACCCCCAACCACTGGCCATGCTAACTGGAACTGATAAGAGCTGGAATCTAACAACTTCTGGAAAGCTATAGGTTAGCCTGCTTAGCTTATGATAACATATAAAACCATGAATAATTTAGGGCCCATGGATTAAGGTTAGCAAGACCTGCATGTGGTCCTGCCATGGAGTGAAGGCCATGGGATGGGAATCTATGAGAGGGTCTTTTCTGTGATGGCCCTGTGCCTGTGCCTTCCTTCTGAGCTGAATAATGCAGCAACCCTGTTGGCATTTTGCCAACAGGTGAATGAATATCTTTTCACTTAGGCCTTTTGATGTCCTGACATGTCACCTTCTTTTTTAATCTGTTTCAATACATATTCTGTGGATGATTTAGCCTTATTGATACTGTTCATAAATAGTTCTAATGTTCCCACCCCAGAGACTGTTTGGTGAAAGGCTGGTTATAAATAAATCCCAACAAATAAATCTTTGTTCACTGGGCCTCTCAGGCTCCTGTTAACAAAAAGCTTGTGAGCTGTTATTGCTCAAGGTTACAACAAATAAAAACATATGTAGCTATGTGCTTATGGGACTGGGATTTTAAAAATCTTTTTAAAAAATGTATTTCAAGATGATTGTGACTGGCTACTGTTACTAGGATTATCAGGAAAAGAACTGAGGAAAGTAAAATACTGTCCTTGAAGATTCAGTAACAGTGCCATTACAAAAACGGATCTTTGCATCAGGCATTTTACAATGGATTTAGTTGTTCAGTGCATTTATTTCACTTTTAATTGAATAATAATAAAATAAACGATTTACATAATAATATGCTGTGACATTATCATTTTTTAAAAAAACAGTAAAGCCCCATTTATCTGAGTTTGTTGGTACAAGCATTGAGTTCCTTGGATATTTCAATTCACAAAACCATATACTGTGCTATTTTATTTTATTTTTACAAAGGTGTGATGGAAATTCTGACTAATACCTATCTAATTTCAGGGGGGATGCTCACATGTCCAACTGCAGATTTTTATATTATTTATTGATGGAGATGAAGGCAAAAAATAGAAGGCATCTGAAAATGATGGCAATAGTTCATGATACGGGGAATCCAAAAACATTTGTGACAAGAAAACCCATAGCCACACATTTTATTGTGAGTGTTGGGGGGCGATCAAAATTCAATCAGAAGCAACACAATCTAAGCACTAGTAGTCCAAAATGTCTAAATTGCAGTATTCGTTCATTAATTTCTTAAAAGGCTATTTTCCTTTGGGATAGGAGAGAAATTTGCTTGTTGTTATTTTGTATTTTAATGAACAATTTCCAAATGCAATTCTTGAACCAATGTGTTAACTGAATAGTTATCATTCAAAATTCACACTTCTCAGAATTTTGTGAGGCAGTTCTCCAAGCAACAAATGCATAGCAAAATAATATGTACAAATACATTATCTTATGGGAAATGGCTTACAAAACTCCAAAAAGGGAGAAATTCACACTGCTGTTGAATTGTTATGAGGATGTTGTTTTTTATTTAAAAATCACAGATTTCTTGGGAAATGTGCACTGAATTTAAGAATGGAAAAATGATTAACTAAAAGAAACTAAAATTGACAGATTCCTCTAGAGGATTTCAGTTTTCTGTTTTATTCTCAGGGCACTTCAGTGTTTCTTTAAAAGTTCTATAGGTGTGGGAGCTTGTTATTTTGAGGTGGCCTAGGGTGAAGGGTTTGTTTGTTTCGTTTCCAGAAAATATTCATCTAATGTTCTGCAATCGTCCCTGGAGCTCTTGGATCTGAAAATGCCCCAAGGCAGAAGTCAACTCATGATATTTTCTCCTGTTTTTAATTGAAATACTGGTGCCCAGGAGTACTGCAAAGTGTAGATCACAGGTGAGATGATTTGTGGAAGGAAAGAAAGTACCTCAAAACTAAGGTATGCATGACAAAACCCTGCACTACTCTTCATACATTTTGAATGCCATTTCTTTTCTCATTAATGATTGGAGTTTGTTCTTTAAAAAAGGAAAAGGAAAAAGAAAAGAGCATATTTTTTCACCTTTACATAGAGGTAGATACTATTTAAAAAAAGAAAAAAGCTGAACAGTAAAACATGGACCCTGGAATATTCCTGAGAGAACTGGACCCCATTTGGATGAGAGTTGTGCTCTCATAAAGGGCTTGATCCTTGAATCTTCAAAAAGCACTCACTTGAATTAAGTGAGAGCTGTATATGATTTTGTGCTGCTTTCTAATCAAGCATTGAGCAATCTGGCCTGCAATAGACACATATGAATGAAAAGAGCTCAAAATGTGGGAAATAATTTAAAATGCGTGATCATTGTTATTTTTAAAATAAGCAGAGGATATGTCTCCCAGACAGCATCAAACTCTTAATAAAGCAGATTCTTCCATATTTCTTTGTAGTCCCCCCAGTTTCTTACAATTTCAAAGAATATAAGGCCTGTTGAAATGAATAGAATTGATTGATGGGCTGAGAAAAGCGTAATGATATACAGCATACTTTAAGTAATTGGGAGGTGTGCATCAGGCTGTCACTGTACAGACCTTTGTTTAGAAACGTCAAGTTTAACATTCTTAACAATAAAGAAAATGAAGGACAAACATATTAATTACACTTCCTGCAAATATCAGAATAGATGGTGTTGCAGTATCGGGACAGCTAAAGAGATAATGCAACAGAGACCCAGGAATGGTAGGTTATTTAGAAAAAAAGAAGAAACATCTATTATGACTATTATAAGAATTAAAATTAGTTTCTTAGGGAGTCCATTCTAATATGTGAGGTTAAGGAGGGAAACTAATTTATAAACTAATCAAAGTTCATCACCATTATTGTGTTATATGCACACGAATGCATATAAAACAGTCTGAATGGTTGTTAATTTATCATTAAGAGGGAAAGGTTGATAGTTGAAAGCTTGCTCAAATCAGACAACCACAGAAGCGAGCAGGTGAACCTCAGCCGCTGCTCTAGTAATTCAGCGCATTGTCTGAGCCTGTCATCTTTCTACTAATGTAAAGGTCAGTTAGGGTAACCAGGAATGTAGGTTTGCTCTCTTAGCTATTCTTTTGTACGTAATGAAATATGCAGGCACAAGGTAAGTCCCACCTGAATTAATCTGTGCAATTCAGTTTGGTCTAGAGAAAAGGAGATGCTCATTTACAGCTCATTAAGATCTCCAGTGACCTCTTTAGATTTACTGGAGATTTTTTAGTTGGGATTTGTGTTGAGGCTTACTACAAGAGTTATCCTTTTTATAGATTTATATTACTTACATTACTATAAGCCTTACCCTTTTTATATTTTTATCCATATGATACATATAGATCCACATATTTATATCCACATAGTAATCTGGAGACAACTATCAGTATTAGTTCTCATGTTATTCTTGCAGTTAAATATTCATTAAAACATTTCCTCCCATTACTTATTAATCCCAGCAGAATAAAAAAAGAGGGGGCAAAAAATTTTCTTAGCATTGATGTAATGGAAAATATTCCTTCCTAACCCCATTCTTTGGAGAGATTCATATAGGCATGAAGCACATAGAAGCCAATTAAAATGCAGGATGCTCTATAGCCCAGCTATGCAAAGAAGTCAATAGAACACAATTGTATGTATGTATGTATGTATGTATGTATGTAGTGGGGGGGGGGTTCTAGGAAAAACTGAGCAGTTCACATGATAAAAACTCAAGAAGAAAAACTTGCAGGCATCAGTAAAAACATCCCGCTAAGTAAGTTTGCACATGAGTTTCACCAAACTGCGGGAGGCAGTGGAAGACAGGAGTGCCTGGAGTGCTCTGGTCCATGGGGTCACGAAGAGTCGGACAAGACTAAACGACTAAACAACAACAACAAAGTTAGTTTGCAAGGAGGAAGGTTTTGGAAAGCCAGGATAAATATTTGTGGCTTCTAATGATGAGAAAAACATTTCATAGCTGGTGTTTACCTGATTGCAATAGGCCTGTCTTCCCATACGTACCTATACCAGTCATTTGCAGCAAATAAAAATAAACCAGGATTTTGAAAACATAACTATTCACCTGGAGACAATGTATGTTCACCACAGCTAGTCAGTTAGCTGTCTACCTAGACTTTAATAGCCAAATAGAGAATAGTTGTCTGCGTCCATAAAGTTAAGCAGACATTTACCAAGTAACTTCTTTTATTTTCTGATCAAGTGGTGAAAATCATCAGAACTATGTGGAAAGATGCTCACATTAATTATGGTGCTGGTGTTTGCAGTGACCTGGTTCAGCTTACAAATGAGTGCAAACTGAGTACTCATTAGTTAAACTTTATAGACTATGGCACTAGTTCAGAAATTGAAAAAGCAGCTTAGGGAATTTTAGAAATATAATGTTTGGTGATGAAAATCATTAGCTATTTGTGAGGAATGTTTCACAAATAGGATAATACACTTGAGCAAGAGGGAAAGCTGACTATGGAAGCACCTCCAAACCTAATACACGCATGCAGCTTTTCAATAGGTTCAAAGCAGTTCACATAATACAATATTCAATGTTGTTGCAATTGTTGCAATATTTGAATTCTAAATTCTCAATGTAGTTTCGTCTGTACCCTTCCTTGGTTTTACTGGATTATTGTGTTATTTACTGAGATGATTTATATAAAGCTCTAACAATACTCTGAAGTTACTGCTATCTTAGCAAGCTATAAACAGGTGCATTAAGGTCTGAAATGATCCCAAGGACTTCAGGAGAATCTACGCATCTGTTTATAGGCTTGATAAATGTTCTTTTTCACATATACTACATAGGAAAGCACTATTTTTTCTGGCCATACTATTTTGATCCTGACTTGAGAAAATCTAAAAATGTAATCTAAGAGAAAAAAAAATCATTGTAAGTAGAGAAACATCATACACCTGTACTGATTTCTGATGTACTGTCTCAGCTAAGCAAGTTAGGGGATTTATGGAGTAGTGCAATGATCTCAGAAATCCTTAACAGTGATCCCTACAATGAAGGTTATTTATTGGGCAAATGTTAAAAGCACTTTCATTGATGGATATAGACAGTTTTCTTTTATTTGAAGGCTATATTTATGAAAAATAAAAACTCAATAGCTGCCCTCTCTTTTCATTTTGCAATATGAAACAGTTGCACTTTGTCATTTCACAGATTTTGGCTTTTTCCTTTCCTCCGAACTGCAACAGAATGATTTGAACACTTTTTCTGGCTGGGAGACTTTTCACTGCTAGACAGCTCAAGGTATACTGAAATATAATTTTAGATAACTGACAAAAGAAAGGCCTTGTAATGGTTGGTCTTGGATCTCATTTTGCTCACCTTTAGGACAAAAGAGGCATTATTATTGCTCAAGAAACCATTCACTTACTCTAAAAAAGAGAAATAAATCATTTATTTTAGGCCATAAAGAAAGTTGAGATGCACAAATCAGGGCATTTGGTCAAATCAAATCAGGGCATTTGGTCAAGGTCCAACTTTTAGGTACATTGATACTGCTGCATCAGGGGGCAGCCGATAGACTATCCTTTGGGGCAAAATAAGGGGGAGCCTTATTTCCTATCCTTTCCCCCATCCTTCTTTCAAAAGTAGTGAGGAATATCCTCTTTCAACACCCACCTTCCAATAATTAAAGAGCTTATAAGGGATGAATAAGGAAGTTTTAGAATAGTAGGATCAGGTCCACAATGGAGAAGAAGTAACCATTTCTTTGCAATGGACCATTGATCCTCCATAGACTGTTTCCTTTCTACTAGATCTGGAAAAATCACTTTACTTTTCCGAACTCAGTTGTTTTAAATATATATTCAGTTAAAGGATGTAAACATAAATATGTTATATATTAGTATAGGTTTGCCATATTTCAAAAAGTGAAAATCCAGACACAAAGTGTTGACACTGCTGACATGGGAATTTCCCAGATGTTTTGCCAATTTCCAGCTGCCGCATTCCGGATATGTCCAGGAAATTCCAGACGTATGGCAACCCTGTATCAGTATTACTGCTGTGAAATAACGAATATAGGTTAAATACTTAACTATAGATCTATAACTCCATATATTAAATACCAGTACAGATATTTAAAATAATACCTTTCCGTTTCAACAGATATAAGACTAAATTTCTGATTTAGAAAGCCTGGATGGACAGTGTTGTCCAAAACTACTTATAATATGGGACCATGTTTTGTTTTTATTTCTGTGAATCATACTGAGCTTAAACTATGCTCAGTGATATACTCTGATTAGTTCTCCCTGGAATTCATTGAGTGAATATCATATTTTCAACTTAATTGTGATGATATCTCAAACTGTGTTCACTAATACATTATGTCTGCAGATATTATTACACTCTGAGTCTTGTTGGTCTTGTAAAAGTCATGTAACTGCTCCTATAAATGAGATTGTGTTCATTATTCATCTCTTGCTGATGCTTGAAATTTAGCCTCATGCTTCAGACAGAAATAGAATCAATCCATTAAAAAAATGTTTTTCTAAATTTTTCCAATATAACAACACAACTCCCCCATGCAATAAAAACAATCCCCTTTCCTTCAATGCTCTTAACTGTTTAGTTATTTTTTCCATGAGAGCCAGAGTCCAAACCTTTTGTTTCCAAGCAGACAACTGCAAATTATCCAATTCTGAGCACCTGGTAGATGAGCACAACCAACCACAGATAATGTGATCAGTTCTTCATGTGGAAGGTCCTTCTGTCTACCATTAATTTTTTTAAATAAAGCCAATTGTGGCATACATTGAACAGAGTGTTTTGTGATCAAGCTTGTTTCCTGTAAGACTGCAGTCCAAAATGTATTAACAGTGGTACATATCCACCATATATGGTACATCGTCCCAATACATTCATAACCCTCCAGCACAGTGAAGATGCTTGAGCAATGATCTGAATACATTATTGGGGGGGGTGTCAAATACCACCTGCGCACCATTTTCAATTTGTTTCCCCCCTAACTCAATCAGATACAGATTGAAGTGGCTTTTTAGTCCACATTGCTCCAAGTCCAAGAATCAGAAAGTATTCTGCACATTATTGAAAATGTATTTGTAGAGGTGGCTGTCAAAAGATGTCAGATTATGTGTTGCTTGGTCCCAGTGAGCTATTTCTAAAAAGTTCCACTTGATGGAGTTGAAGCCAGTTCATACACCTATTGTCCAGTTTGACTGCCAATTTTTTACCTGTTAATGGTTGTTGGCTATCACACAGATCCCACAGCTTATATAAACCCATTTCACTCCAACTAATAAAAAATTATTAGCTGTTTCTATTATAGAAGAGGGAGTGAAACTGGAATAGAATCAGTGATGGAATCAATGGTGATCCAAGTTGCGTGGGTAGTGCTGTGGTCTAAACCACTGAGCCTCTTGGGCTTGTCAATCAGAAGGTCAGTAGTTTGAATCCGCAAGATGGGGTGAGCTCCTATTGTTTTGTCCCAGGTTCTGCCAGCCTAGCAGTTTGAAAACATGCCAGTGTGAGTAGTTAAATAGTTACCGCTGTGGTGGGATGGTAAACAGCATTTCCGTACACTCTGGCTTCCATCACGGTGTCCCGTTGTGCCAGAAGCGGTTTAGTCATGCTAGCTGCATGACCCGAAAAGTTGTCTGTGGACAAATGCTGGCTCCCTCGGCCTGAAAGGAAGATGAGCACTGCACTCCATAGTCACCTTTGACTGGACTTTAACTCTCCAGGGGTCCTTTACTTTTACCTTTTTAGGTGGAGATAATATTTTGTTCCAGTGACCCAATTAGCAAGGTCAGTTGGTTTAAATGGACTGGTGATAATTGCTTATGGATTAATATGGTTTTCAAGTTATAGAACTTTCTGGTGTCTAACAATTTTTTTGGTATAGATGTATATAATTGTTATATACGTACAAACATATATACATATTTGTATGATTTTTTCTTTTCTATAGATGTATACAAGCATTACGCGCGCGCACACACACACACACACACACACAATATACATATTTTTCTGTGTTTTTTGTTTTTAGTTGATCAAATTTAATTTCAAAGATTAGCTGTTCTGCATGCAATAAATACCTTTTAGCAGCACCTTCTCATTACGTTGACTGACTGCATAGTTAAGACTTTTGGACTGGCACATGATGTAATGAATTATAATAGGACCTCAATGAGTCAATATTCAATTAAACAAGATAAATGTGGTGTGTTCCAAGTAGATAGACTGTTCAGGTCCCTGAACAGCTATTAAGTTATTCACTATAGTTCCTAAAGGGAATTAAGTATGCTGAGAACCTTTCAAAGTTTTCAGAAATCCAAGTTGCCCTGCTATTTAAGCTTTTGACAATTTCACAAAACCAAAGAGATTACATAAGAATAACCTGCTAGATGAGGCCAATTGCCCATCTAGTCCAGAATCCTGTTCTCACAATTGATGAGTTTGTCCATTTTTAACGCTTCCAATTGCCTAATTATCTGCTTTACTGCAAATACTGAAACATCTTGGTACTTTTAACTAATTTTGCACTCTCTAAACACTCTAAAGGCTGTGTACAGTGCAGTGGCGTAGCGTGGGGGGTGCAGGGGGGGCCGGCCGCACCGGGCGCAACATCTGGGGTTAGGGCAAATCCACGGGTTAGGGGGCGCAAATCCACGGGTTAGGGGGCGCAAATCCACGGGTTAGGGGGCGCAAATTACTTGCCTTGCCCCGGGTGCTGACAACCCACGCTACGCCACTGGTACAGTGGTACCTCCGGGTGTGGACGGGATCTGCTCTAGAGCTCCGGTCGGATCCCGAGGTTTCTGCAACTGTAGGGACTGCTTCTGCGCATGTGCGTGGCGCGGTAGAGTGCTTGTGCACATGGCAAAACCCAGGAAAATACTTCTGGGTTTGCCGCGTACGTTATCCCGAAGGGTATGTAACCAGAGGTGAACGTAAGTAGAGGTTCCACTGTACTTCTCCAAGTTCTGTGATGCAGTTGGACTACAGGGCCACCATACCACAGTTTGTACACCTGTGCAAATAGATCTGCCAGCCCTACTCCTCCAGTCTCAACTTCAGCGTACTGATCTATGCTTATACCTATATAACTAATTGTCCATACCAGTGCACATGGACAACTGTACATATGTACCAGAGTAAACAATTAGGACTCTACCATGTGTGTGGAGGGGTTCTCCTGGTTGGTCCAGGATTCCCGCTCAATGTACAGATCTTTGCATGTATGCTTCTTGTAGCTAAATGGGTGGCTGGCAGGGAATGTGGCTGGTAGTCTGTCAGCAATGGGTGTGGGCTCTGCAGCATGACAGTATGACTGCCCCCATGCATTCATTTAATGCAGGAGGTGTTCTCCGTGAACACAACTGTAATTTAATATGGCATGAATTCATTTTCACTGGTTTATTTCAGAAGCTGGCATTAATCCATTTCCCCATCAATGGCAAGGAACAGAACATATTTCATTCTGTGGGCTTATAGTCATAATAGATTTTAAGATCATAAAATGTCTTCACATTAATCTCTCAAATGCAAACACTTGCACTATTTAGGATGAAATGCTAAGCAATTTTTGTAGCCTCTTCCATACCATCTTAGTTGTTGATCAATTTCTCCTTTACGGCATCCTAATTGTTGAGCCGTCTGCACCTATTCCCTAAAGAGCACATGCCATCAAATTAAGTTTGTAAATCCAACTTTAAGCCCAGAATTTCTGGCTGGAGCCCCATTCACTTCAATGGAACTTGCCACAATGGAGTACTTCAACATCAGTTTCCTTTCCAGACTGTATGATGAAATGACTCTCTTGTGGTGTCTCAGTGCCACACATGTACAATGATGTTTGTCTGTCTTGGCTTGATTTGAGCTCCCTGAGGCAATAGTCTGTGTATTTGTAATCTGTATGCATAATGCTAGCAAGAAAACGTAATTAAATATGAATTTATCTGAATATAGAAAAATAGGAAGCCTGATGGGAAAGACAACTACATATTGGAAGAGGGAATTGTGGGGAAAGGAAAACTGTCATAATTTTGTAAAAACACAATTATTGGAGGGGGTGGTTGATGCCAAATTTGACAGTTAAGGCAAATTGGCATATCACAGACAATATAGTACCCCCTAGATGTTGTTGGGCTACAACTGACATCAGCCCCAACCAGTCTGTGCTACAGTTAGGGATGTTGAGAGTTGTGGTCCACAACATTTTGAGGACACTATGTTGGTCTACCCCTGGGGTATCATGTTAAATTGAGAATAAAAGGTAAAGGGACCCCTGACCATTAGGTCCAGTCATGGCCGACTCTGGGGTTGCAGCGCTCATCTTGCTTTACTGGCCGAGGGAGCCGGCGTACAGCTTCCAGGTCATGTGGCCAGCATGACTAAGCCGCTACTGGCGAACCAGAGCAGCGCACGAAACGCCGTTTACCTTCCATGTAGTGTAAAATTGGCTTCTCATATTGCCCCTTAGGAACTGCAGTTCTGACTAGAACCATGGATGAAAAGTTCATAGGAATTTGAGCCCCTTCCTTCTGAAACTAAAAACATACAGAAAAAGTCTGGATGAGGAACAGCAAGCAAACAAGACGTTTGCAAGAAATAATTAAGTGAATGTACCTAAGTAGAGAAGACACTTGTCAGACTAAAGGCTGCTTGGTCAGATAATTTACAGCAATCAGCAAAGGTGCCATCTAAGAGTTAACATTAAAGGACTCTTGCATCTGTGATTACAGAACAACTAGCTTTGTAGCTCACGTATAGCTACAGACATCAACAAAAGCTTTAATGGAAGTTTTAAAGACAAAAAGGCTAGCTTAAAAAAAGATTCTCTTCTGTACCTACAAAGAAAAGTAGTTGGCTTTGTGCAACATACAGTTTCACAACTTTAACTCAACTTTTGTTAAGATAAAGCACTAACATTTTGTGCATATAGCTACAAACCAGTCTGGCCCACCTAGATAGTGATTGTGTGTGTAAAAGTAAGCAGAATTGTGAATTGCAAAAGAGTGTCTGAAGGAAATGACTTTTGGTTTCTAATATGTTAGACCAGTACGTGCTACACTCCTGTGTGTTTTAAATCAGGTAACCACAAATTTTGCTGACATCTCTTTACCTGTTACAGGCAAAGGATTCAGCATAACTACTTTGGCATTTCATTCTGTTTGGAAAAAATTAAAAGAATTCTTTCCATAGTTCATAGCTAGACTATGGAACTAACATCTTTGTCAGTGTAGATTATCACAGTTGTAGATTTGCGAGGGGACAGATGAAAATAATGTCTAGTCTTCTGATCATCAACCCACTGGCTCTAAGGAGATCAACTCATGATTCTATATAATTATGTGCCATAAGAAGAGAACTGGTGTACATCTGAAGGTTGCCCATAGAAAACAAATTATGTTTCATCACTGTACCCCAAAGTTTTTATAGACACAATGATCTATATCTACTGGGTGAAACCATTTTAGTAAGCCACATGGTAGTTTTAAGAAAATCCATGCTCACAGCATATAGTTTATCAATAGCATAAAAGATCCTGTGGGATAAGAAATACCTTTTATGTGTTAAAGGTTGTTTATAGAAACTGCAAACATAAACTTGCTGCTACAGAGTTAGAATCAAATACTGCAAAAAAATGACAATCCTGAAGGTAAGTTTATTGTGTAGTATAATAAAGCACAAGAACATACTAAGTGCAAAATGCTTGGAGTTGTGTCCTGATTTGTAAACCTGACAAATTTACTAAGTATACCAAATATTTGGTATTCAGAACAAATGCAGGAACTCTCCTTTTTTTTCCTTTAAAAAGCCATTAATAACAATACAGTTATGGAATGTAAGAAGGAAATTGAGATGTTTTATGCAACTTTTCTGCATTTTATAGGAGTTCATAAATATTTGCTAGTGCTTTCTGAAAATGCATTCTTTGTACTGCATTTATTAGAGAGAACAATAGACATTACTGGTTATGGCTGAGAACTTATGTCTTCCTCCTCACACATTTCAGGAAAAGGCAAGTCTCTGTATTTGCATGCTGTTTGAAGGGGCGGGGTATAAATAATAAATTGTTGTTGTTGTTGTTGTTGTTATAGAATGGGAGATATATGTACGGTGGTACCTTGGGTTAAGAACTTAATTTGTTCTGGAGGTCCAATCTTAACCTGAAACTGTTCTTGGCCTGAGGTACCACTTTAGCTAATGGGTCCTCCTGCTGCCGCTGTGCCGCCACCGCGCAATTTCTTTCCTCATCCTGAAGCAAAGTTCTTAACCTGAGGTACTATTTATGGGTTAGCGGAGTCTGTAACCTGAAGCGTCTGTAACCTGAAGCGTCTGTAACCCGAAGTACCACTGTACACACATAGAAAGCACATGCATAAGCTCTTCAGCCAACTTTTCCCTGCTGACATTTCCATACATATGACTCCTCTTTCTATATTACTGAAGAGGATTGGTTGATACCATACAGTATGGAGGAAACTTGGAGAGCTAAGCTTTGAAAAGAAATAAAGCAATTAATTTCAGTAGATGCTACTGGAAAATGATTTGAAAAGTTGATTCTTGTTTTTTTTAGGTCATGCTTTTATAACTCAGCCTAAAAGTAATGAAATCCACTAACATGCAATCCTATACCCTACATAATAGGGTATAGGACTGATAGCCCGCCACCCTGGCTTCCCACCTTTCATTTATATTTGCAATGATGTGAATATGTTTTAACAACTGTAGCCAGTCTAGGATAACATAGCTATCCTTGCCGAATTGCTATTGCGCCTTTGTCTGATGGTCAACAATTCACATGAATCTGCTCTGGCAATTTATTCAGACAATGGAACAATACCCAAAGGAACAGGAACCCTCTGTAATTTCGCATGTGTGGTGTTCTGGGATTGCCCTTGTTCCTGTGACTTGTGGGAAACTGGGAGGATGGTGAGCACAAACAATTTTTCTGCCTGCCCAGTGCCTCTCCTTCAATAGGGCTACTGGGGCATTACTGTCATTGGTTTCCATCTTCATTAATTATGGTGTGACCATTTTCCGTTTTTCTCCAGATCCACTCTGATATCTCAAAATGTCGACATCAACATGTATATTTATATTTCTACAACCAAGTAATGCCTCCTCCTTTCTTTCTCTCCCATTTTTTGTTTTTTGTAATTTAGTTGCATATTTGGACATTGAGTATTGCATGATTACACAAAAACTAATATCAAACAAGTTGGCTCAAAATATAGCCAGATTCCAAGGTGCCAAGCTTTGTATAGTATCATAAAATTAAAAATCATTTAAATGCACCACAAAAGTTTAAGCTGTTTCTTGCTGAAGTAAATTTTGATGGCTTAGCTGTAAACTCATGAAATAGGTGCATATAATGGAAGCACTGACAGAACCTTAACTACAGCAGTACTAGTAGAGCTGCTTTAATTATAATTCCAATAGGCTGATTACAGTGGAAGCAAGAAGAATTGATTTCAGCCATGAAAGACATTAAGTCCCTGTTTGTTATTGATGTAGCTTACTGGAGCTGTTCTGAAGATGGAAATCTGCCCCCCCCCCGAACCACATATCATTTTACAGTATTGGGAAGGAACCATCTTTTGCGTTAATTTTTATTTATTGGTCAAGGACAGTTTTGCAATTAAGTTGCCAGACCTGGCCACACTTTCATTTAAACTGATCTCCTTTAAGACGTTAACCTTATTTCCAAGATATGCAAGTTTCTGCAACTGCCCATTACCGTACATTACACTGCAAAACCTGGTCAAGAGTAAACACCTACAGTATGAGTTGTCAATCCTAAAGGCAATTGGAAGCATCATTATAATAGATTATCCCCTAGCTGTCATAGAAAAGATTGGAAGGAACTGTATGTTGACATCTTCTCTCTCTTATTCTACAAACCTGTAGTGCTAAGTGAGGTTTGTTTTCTGCTGTGGCAGAAAGATTGTGGGTTCATTACTAGCTAGAAACAGTATGATGAAGTCAGGCATTGGTGACCTCCAGGCTAGACTATTCAGGTAGTGCAGAATCTGACCGTTCACCTGATATGCACATGTATCATTTGTTTTGAATCATCTTTGCTGGCTGCCAGTTTGTGCCTGACTCCAACTCAAATCACTGGCTTTTGCCTTTAATTCTCTAAATAGCTTAGAATATGATTGTCTCAAGCAACATTCTCTCCTCTATGAGAAGGCTCTGCTTCATATTCCAGCTTGTGGAAAGGCTAGAATAGCACTAGGAGCAAGACCTTCGCTGTAGCAGCTCCAATACTATGGAATTCTCTTGCAAGGCATGTACATACAGCCTATTACTTGTTTTTGTTTTGTTTGTTTTTAAAAGATTTTATTGGATTTTTACAGTTTTACATTCAATGAAACAACACAATACAGTATAACATTTGTCATATAAAAGAAAAAGGACCCCCCCCCCTCCTGTGACTTCCCTCAACTTCCCCTTCTGGTTCTTTAAGTATTTGCTACTTCTGCTTAATTATTATATTATTTTTATAATCTTATACCTTAATACTTTTATTTTCTTATCAGTTTTATACCAAAATTTCCTTCATGATTACATCTTACAGTTAATTTCATTCCATGTTGTCCTTACTTAACCTTTGATCTTATTTTCTTACTTGTGTTTAATCAAACCCTGCTAGTGAGTTCATATCTTTACAGTATTTCTGTAAACACAACATAAAAGGTTCCCAGTCTTTTTTAATTTCTTCTTTATCATTGTCTCTGGTTCTTTCCATCAGTTTCACCATTTCTGCATATTCCATAAGCTTGACTTGTCATTCTTCTTTTGTTGGTATTTTGTCATCCTTCCATTTTTGGGCTAGTAGAATCCGAGCTGCCATTGTAGCATACGTAAACTTCTTCTGCTCTTTTGGTAGTTCCTGCCCTATTATACCCAACAGAACAGCTTCTGGCTTTTAACAAATGTTATTTTAAACATCTTCTTCTTTCATTATATATCATTTCCCAATAACTTTTACTTACTTTACAATTCCACCACATGTGGTAAAGCATGTTCTCCTTCATGGAGAGCACGTGTTGCGGTGGGGGCTGGCAAGACATCCCATACTTGTGGGGCGGGCTAATTAATTGTTGGCCACTGTTGTGATTGGGCTTCCCTTGTTGTTGGGAAGAAGTTACTGTTGCCATTTTGTGATTAAAACTCCCTGCACGCAGCGTAGAGCTTCCTCTTTTTGCTGCATGCATTGGATTGCCCTCCCTCCCTCCCTATATTTAGGGCTGTTCGTGTTGACCTTGCTATGCCTGTCATGGGGTCGTCTACTCTTGGGGCAGGGGCCCGGTAGGAATTTTGTCCATTTGGCTGATTTGCTGGTGCCGTTTGGTTTTTGCCTACTGCGTAGCAAATCGTCACAACTTGTAAGGTTGCGGTTAGGCATTGGTTTTTGGTTTGGTTGGTCGAGGGGCATGGATTGGCTGTGCCTGCCCCTCTAATGCTGTTGCTGCAAGGGTATTCCGTTAAAGGAATACAGGGGCTCACCATTGTTTTTGTCCAAACCCTGTCAAGGGGCTAGGGCCATGCAAGAGCCCCTGGGTGCATTTGGGGAGGGCTGAGGGCAAGTTCCCTGCTTCGTCGCTATCCCCAAAATGTAATCTCCTTTCTGACTTTCACGGGCATGCAAATTGTCAGTCTGTCCCCACCGGGGTCATATAGTCACAACGAATGTCTAAGCAACCACTCACATTTTTTGTATTTTAATAAAGTTGTGGCCAAAATTATGGCAAAAACCTTAAACAAAATTTCTTTGTGAAGTGTGTGTTATTTGGGGTGGCTTGGGGACCTCGACACGCAAAACGTACCTTCTTTATCTTTACACTTCGAGCACTTATTAGCACTTGTTCTATACATTTTTGCCAGTTTGACAGGAGTTAAATACCATTGGTACATCATTTTCATATAATTCTCTTTCAAAGTTTTGAATCAACTTTCCATAATTTTCCCCAGTCTTTCACAGCCTATTTCTTGTTGTCCTTTCACAGAGAAGGAAAACTCTGCTGCTATCACTCTGCCAGTGGTAGGAACTGAACAGGATTGTGTTTTCAGAGACCTTTGGAGCCATTTTCCCAACACCAACAAAGGAGACAAAATATGCCAGCCTTTCAGCTTACATAGATATGTTAAATCTGATTGAAACCAATGAGAGGTGATTAAAAATAAAATGAAGCCCAACAAAGAGACGGAGAAAGAATCACACCCACCTTCTGGCCTGATTTATATGTGAGTCCTGGAGTGCTTAAAAGGTAAAGGTAAAGGACCCCTGACAGTTAAGTCCAGTCGTGAATGACTCTGGGGTTGCGGCGCCCATCTCGCTTTACTGGCCAAGGGAGCCGACGTTTGTCCTCAGACAGTTTTTCCTGGTCATGTGGCCAGCATGACTAAGCTGCTTCTGGCAAAACCAGAGCAGCAAATGGAAACACCGTTTACCTTCCGGCCGGAGCGGTACCTATTTATCTACTTGCACTTTGATGTGCTTTTGAACTACTAAGTTGGCAGGAGCTAGACTGAGCAACGGGAGCTCACCCCATTGTGGGGATTCAAACCACTGACTTTCCGATTAGCAAGCCCTAGGCTCAGTGGTTTAGACTACAGCACGACCCGTGTCCCTGTCCTGGAATGCTTAGGAAGTAATAATTTCTCCATCATAACTTTACACACACACACACACACACACACACACACACACAATCGCCATTGTATTAAGACAGCTGCTGCTGCTGCTTCTTGTTTTATGTCTGCAAATCTACCATCACATGCTGAATATTATGCGTGGATCATCTTATGTACACACAGGAAGTTCCCTTTTATCATGTTAGATCATTGGTCTCTTTGGTTCAGTACTATCAATAATGATTGGAAGCAGTTCTGCAGAATTTCCAGTCCTATCTGAAAACTCTAGGGTTTGATCTTGTGGCTTTCTGCAGGCAGAACATGTGCTCTGACACTGACCTATTTATACTTGCCTATATTTCCATAGTGCAAGTAGATAAATAGGTACCGCTTTATAGCGGGAAGCTAAACGGTGTTTCCGTGTGCTGCTCTGGTGCCGGTTCGCCAGAGCAGCTTCGTCACACTGGCCAAGTGACCCGGAAGTGTCTGTGGACAGCGCTGGCCCCCGGCCTCTTAAGTGAGATGGGCGCACAACCCTAGAGTCAGACACGACTGGCCCGTACGGGCAGGGGTACCTTTACCTTTATATTTCCATAACTTGAAATTAAACCATCACAAATAGAGATTAGATTACTAGGTATTTAAAGTTTATTCCATTTACCAAGCAGGATCATGAAAAAGTAGATTACTTATTTGGTGTTCAGCTAGGCATTTCCCCTCTTATTTTTCTCCAAAGATTGCTTGTACATTCCTGAGCATTTCAACTTTGATCTGCTCATGCTCACCTGCTATGCTGTGATTACATGGATGAACTGCAAAGAGGCCTCCTCAGCTGAATTGTCAAGTTAAGGGCATAATGCTCTATTGAGGAACAAATACTTCAATTTAAAATTCACCAGAGTGCTGACTTCTTGTGCAATGGTGATTTTGTTTTTGCAAATGGCTAAAAAGGATCATTTGGCAATCTCAGTTGTGTGGGAGAGGGGAGAGAGGGGTGGTCTTTTTAAATCCATTTCTTTACAAACCAGTGTCCCATATCACAAATGAGAAGCATAAAGGGAATTATTACTGCAGAATGAAGAGGGGCAAGTTTCAAAGAGGGAAAGAGATAAAGACCAGCAATATTCTTGTAAACAGCTGGTGAAATTGTTTGCAAAGGCAACACAATCACCCTGATCTAGTAAGGGACAGGTTTTCCCAGCATAGGAAACTTCCTTATATCCAGTCCGATCAGTGAGTCTCCAGGATTTTAGGCTGGAATGTATATATAACATATTAAAGTGGTTTACCACAGTAACAATACAATAAAAAAATCATACAATGAAAGCATCCCCCACCAAAAAAACTTAAGAATAAAGATCAGTAACCAATTGTGTGTGTGTGGGGGGGTACTCTTAGTTGCCTGCATAGGCCTAGAAGAATAGAATAGAAAAGTTTTCAGCAGGCATTTAGAAATTGACACAGATGGCGCCCACTGAATGTCTATAGGCAGAATATTCCACAGGATTGGGCTGATGGCACCAAATGTTCGTTTTTTTCATTGTTGTCAAATGAGCTTGGCAGAGAGACTCCTGAAGTTGATATCTGTGATCAAGCTGGGATAGAAGGGTTCAGGTGATCCCTGAGGTACCCTGGACCTAAGTTGTTCATGGCTTTGTAAATAAATACAAGGAAACCCCCCCTCACCCAAGAAGCACACAGTGAGGGGGAGGGGAATTTCCTTGGGCCTTGCTGCATAGTCACAGCATGCAGCTGGCAGCTGGCTCAGGAGAAGGAAGAGTTGAGATCTTCCCATCAGTCCACCTCAGTGTGGTGCTCTCCAGATATTTTGGACTACAACTCCCATTGTTCCTAACCATTGGACAGGTGGGCAGGTGCTAATGGGAGTCATAGTTGAAACTTCTGGATGGTAGCATTTTGTTTAGCACTGCTCTATACGGTGGCTCCAACATATGCAGCACGCCAGTGTGGTCTGAACTCACCACTACTGCTCTAAGTTGTAACTACTGCATGTAGCAATTAACATATGGAGAGAGATTCCAGTGGGCATTTGTGCAAGAGGTATAATGTGTAGCAACTAGTGCTTTTTCTCTGGGGTACGCATAACATAAATATTATGTGAATCTAAGTTTGGCCTCATTGGGGGGCAATATTTCAATATGAGTAGGAAAATGAGAGTAGCCCTAAACATTTTTTTAAAGAAAAGAAAAGCACTAGTAGTAACTACCAGAGTGTAGCAAAACGATCTACAGGAGAGAGGTCCCACTGAAATAATAGGCAGTGGGACCTTTCTTGAGACTAGAGCAGGAAATACCTTTAACTATGTAGTGGTTTTCATACTGTTGAAGGAATGCAGCCAAATCAAATGTCTGTTGGCCATTTCTAATATACTGGATAATTAAGCATTGCATGTTTCATCTGTAATGTCACAAATAACCCTTTTTTGGCATTGTGGTTTAAATGGATCCATAGGGTCAGGGATCGATATGATCACCAGACATATAGATCATTCATATGCAACACAGATTGCTTTGTAGGATGACTAAAGTTGGTTGTGTGTATATAAACGCCATTATTCAACTTGCTTATTGTTCCAGAAACAATGGGTGACAGGTGAAGTGTTTATTGACTGACAGCCTGTGTTCATGAACTATGCATCACTACATAAATTACACCCTGAATACATAAATTTAAAAAATGGTATCATTAACATTCTAGATGGTAAACTTCTTCTTTTTAAAGTTGAAATTGTGCTCTTTTTTGCACATGCTTTGTGCTCAAGTCAGTCCTATCTGTAAACTCCAGAATGCCTAATCTGCACATGGCATCACATGAATCAACGCTAGAAAGCAACTTAGTCAGTGGATCCTTGGAGAATATTGCCAGGGACAAGGAAAGATGGATCATTTCTGCATGCTCCCTTTTTCATATTATAATTACAAGAATTGTTTAAGTCTTTACTGCCCACTGTAATTATAGGCACTAAACTTCATTCCCCATTCAGCAAGAGAAAGACAATGCAAAATCATTTATAGGTTTGCTCCTGAAGTATTGTTTCAAATGCCATCAAGCAGTAACTCTCCCTCTTTATAAACTGCTCGTGGACATTTTTCAGCCTGACTCATATATACAGCAAATTACTCTCTCCTTTTGGGCATCCCTCCCACCTGCATTTTCTAATCCATCTTTGGTTTCTTTCCTGTCATTTCATGTAATCTTATATTGCAGGCATCTCTTCTGCATATTGTGTAGTTTGAAGCAATTTTCCCCAACCACCCACAGCCACCCTAACTCAAAGTCTACCTTAAGTTGATTCCCCAATCTTGCAGTATAATTTCATTGCTTACTCCCATAATTGTTTTCTTCAGTATATTTTGGGATTAGAAAATGGCTGGAAAATCCTCTTCTAAACAGCCTTTAAATCAGAAAGACCCGCAACGGGAACAATCTAAAGAAAACCAGTGTACCTAAAATTTGTTTCCTATTGAAACCAGTCAGCTCAATGCTCAGCTACCCACTTAAATCTCATACATTTCAGTTGGGTTTATGTGGCATAAATTGGGCACAGTGGACAATATAAAGATAAAAGGAAAGCAGCTATTTCAGGAGAACTGTAGGACTTTTTTGCATGTCTTTTCTCAAACAACGGTGTTGGGAAGATACCTGCAGAAACTGACTGCCTTCTAAATTCTGTAGTCTTTCATAAAAACCCAAGTATGCAAACTCTTGAACTTTAGCTTCTGTAGTAGAGGAGTCTAGGGGACTGTGGAGTTACCCTAGGTTCCAAAATTTATTACGGCAATTTCAGGCTAGAAACTTGAAGAGGCTTCTTTAGTTTGTAAACTATATGTTTCTCCAAAATAATTTTTGGTACACAGATTAGAATGGAAGAAATGTAATTTCACCCCCCAATGCATTGTATTTATTTATGTACCATATTTACACCATGCCTTTCATATTAATTGTCCAAGGTGTCCTACATTTAAAAAGTACTTATCTTCAAAAAAATGTTAAGGCAACCTAAGACACCATAAAGCAAAACAGAAAGACTTATCAACAGCAGAGAAATCAGGCCAAACTAAGCAGCACAGCGGCAAATGGAAAGATGAGGGAAAATAAAATGCATTTTACCTGGGTTCTAAGTGATCAGAGCAGTCACAGGGACATGTCTTTGGGGAGGGTGTTCAACAACCACAGGAACTATAATCAAGAATCCCGATTGGACTTGCTGACCCAGATAGGTTCAAGTGAGGAAGCACTGTCTTAGTTAGCCTCACTCAGAGACAGGACATATACACGTGCTTGCATCTGGACCCAACAGATGCTAATGCTGAATAGGGGCAGAAAAAGGAGCCTTAAAAAGCCAATGTTACCTGCGTCTGATCCTCTTTGTCCAGTTGTTTCAGTAGCCACCCAATTTGGATAGCAGCCAGTGGGTCACACATCTATTGAGAAGGATTGGTTTTATCCAATTGCAACAAGAGAAAAGCTTTTTTTTCCACCAACACTAACACCACTTAGATTGGGTGGTGTTGGGTCAAACCAAGCAAAAATTCCAAAAAGAATGGGAAAAATACAGAGAATATCTTAAAAAGCAGTGGCCTCAAATTAATACTTGAACTTGTTTTGATTAACTTCTGCAAAATAATTTATGGTACTCAAGTTAAAAACAGAAAGAAAAAGGGGAAATAATTAAAAAGGAGACAGTTTACCAAAAATGATAAAAGAACCGTGCTGAGGATGAAGGAAGTCAATTGGAAGAGAAGAACTGAAATAAATATATATTATTGACTATTTGTTTTGTAGAAGTTTTTGTATGTTATCATGTTTTATTTGTACTTTTTTGTTTTATGTCTTCTTGTTGTTTGTTTCTCTTTTGATTCTGAATTTCTGTTTCCATGTTCAGTTTGACAAGTGTGTGTGTGTGTGTTATAAATAAACTCAATAAAATTTTTTTAAAAAAAAATAGATTGGGTGGTGCGTTACAATTAGTGCCATGAGGCATATAATAATGCTGTGGGACAGTGAGTTAGGCCAGTACCAAAGAGAAACTAAGCACTGACCATGATTGTTAGTTTATTATATTGAAATGCCTATTTGAATTTATAAAGTGGGTAATGCACCTTTGAAATTTAGCTTTCAAAACAGTTTGTAAAACCCAGATTTGTGCTGACAAATAAAACACTCAAATTTAATCCCCTATAGCAACTTTGGTTGAGATTTGAGTATCTTTCACATACAAGGCTTATGCTGAAAGTAAAACAAAACACAAACTGAAAGGAAGGAAATGCACACTTTGTTAGCCTATCTAACTTAAAAAAAACCAAATGTATTGATTAGGCTAAAAGATGAATCAAAATAATTGAATATGATGTTCTTTTAGAAAAGACATGCTATAACTACTTTTTCTCATTTTAATATGAGTTTCTTGATTGTTTTGTTTTGCTTTAGAAGAACCACCAGCCTTGCAGATAACAAATGCATAAGCTTACAATTGTTTTTGAAAGAAATGTCATCTTATGCCATGATATGCATTCACCGATTGGTTGTTTCAAGTGCTCCCTTTTTAAATACATGCTTCCCTGTAATAGGACAAGGTTTTATTTCTTAAAACCATATTGACTTCTCATTTCTAACACTGTGGAATGAGCATATATTTGAGTTGTTATGCGTAAGAATGGGGGCTCAAGAACCAATTTTCTGCAAGTAAAACTGCAGCTCGGTACTAACTCTGGGTGTTTGGATTGTCTGGAATTCTGGCATACTAGTTACATGGCACACCATGATCTGGGTTTGTTATACTATGAAGCAGAAAACGGTCCCACCTTTTTACAGTTGGCCAGATCTGCTGGTCTTCTGCCAAGATCCATCTCCAGTAATTGTACTGAGCTAAAATGAAAATAACCTGTCTTAAGAGGTTGTTACTCAACATTCTCAGTGACTTTCCGGTCCTAATTAAATATATTTACATGAGTCCTACTGTAATTAATGGGACTTCCTGGTAAGTGTGCTTAAGATCACAACTTAAAGAGAGATTTTCCTTCATGGTTCTGAAATTAAAAGGGAGCAAGATACTATTTGACAATTATTGTGTCAGTCTCTCCCTGGTAGGCTGTTGAGATGCTAAATATTTGGCACAACACACATTAATCCGTTTTCTGAATAAGTATGCATGCCGGCTAATTTAAGTTTCATTAAAACAACAGCAACCAAGAATGGTCTTGTGTCAGTGAGTAAGAGGAAAATACCAAAAGTAAACTTTCACAAATAATTCTTTCTGTACCTATCACTCTGCTCAGAACTGAAGGGCTTATGTAAGCACGTCTGTTCTATAATTCACATAGCTGTTCTTTTTATTTCTTCCTCATGTTTTTATTTGAGTAAGCTCTTATCCACCATACAGTCATATAAATTTTCCTTCAACATGGCAACACTTGAAGGGCACAGAACATCAAAAGAGCCATTAGAATAGCTGGAGATAGCAGCTGCCCCCAGATGTGGTATTTGTCATTCTGCAAATATAGTGGCTGCTAAACTTCCATGTTGATCCTATGCCATCTTTATTTCATCTAAATTTTATCTATCAATATATACAACTCTGAGTCCTTTCTTAGGCAGCTAATCAGGAGCAGAGGTGGGGACTGCATATGCAAATGGAACAATGCAAGATCCAGTTAGTAATGCCATAGCAAGCTGATAACTAGTGAAGATGCTGAATATCAGAAGGGGACCTTGAAATATGAGTTTACATATTTCGCCCCCATTTTTTTTTGCAGCAGCTCCCACTTTTGAAGTCACAAGCCAGTTTAAAAAGTGACTTAGCTCTTCTGCAGTAGGAGCTGCTGATAAACTTCAAAGAAAATACCATGTTTTTGTTCCACCTCTTCACCATTGCCTACCTAAAGAGCTTCACTGGATATTCCAGCTGTATGCTGAATAGGATGAGATTATGTTCCACCTGAATTAATGATGGCTTAACAGGTAGAAAAAATAATTTGGTGAATATTAGGAATATTAGGATTTCTTCATGTTGCTCTCCCGTGTGGCTTAGGTGTGTATGTGAATAGTAGGAACGTATCCCAAGTCAGACCATTGATCCACCTGGCTCAGACTATGCCAACTGACATTGCCAAAGGTTTCCCAGCCCTACTTAGAGATGTCAGAAATGGAATTTGGACCTTTTGAATACAAAGTATATGCACCACTTAGATACAACGGGCCACCAAGTGGGTAGAGACAATCACATGAGTCTTTCCCACCCAGCCAGGAGGAAGACCAACAATCTTGTGGAAAAGATCCAAGAAATCAGCTTGTGGCTATTTTGCAAGGCAATCCAGTATCAGTGATACTATGCAGTTAGTAACAGCATAACAAGTTTATAAATGGTGCTGAATTTCTGGAGGAGGCTTTGAAATGGAGTCTATTTATTTCATCCCTGTTCAAGCTCATTCTGAATCAATCCAAATGCCACCATATTTGGAAAGAGCTTACCCTGTCCACAGCAATGGTTTCCATCTTCATGGGCTTATGGTATCTGGTAGATTCTGTTGTGGAGCTGAGGGGTGATTAACAAAATCAATCTTCCTAGCAAACTGGGAATATCCCATCACTCACACAGTTTAGGACATTTCACACCTTTCCTCAGCAGAGTCTCTTTTTCTTTGAGAAAAATAAGTGGCTCACATAAATGTAAACTAAACTTTAATAATAAAGGAAACTAACAAAATAACAATGAGGCCCAGTGTTTTTCTTACAGATTCCTCATAGTCCTTGGCAGAGTTTCTGTTGGCATAGCTACTTCCTATTGAAGCCCACATGGCAACATGGAAAAACGATGATTGCCAATATGGAAAGGTTGGGAGAAATGTGACCTTAATTAATCAATGTGTCATGGATCCTATGATGTAACCACTTTTTTGCTTTTCACAGATAACTATAGGAATGGGATACTGCCATCTCAAACTCTACTGGAGGAAGAGGAGCAGGAGAGGACAGGGGGTGAAGAAAGACCTGTGAGTGAAGCAGCCATTTCCCCATTCTCCGGACTCCCTGGGGAACTCGGCACACCTGCTGCCTCTGGAACCAGGTATGGAGAGTGCAGCTGAATGCGACAAAGCTGTGGGCAGCCTGAGGAAGTACCATCTAACTTGAGCCTGCCCATAAAAAGCAAGTTTAGAGTGAGAAAATAGGGTGATGTCTGCTGTTTCCAGGAAACCTAGTTGTGGTTGAGCTGAGAGTTTGTTTGGACCCTGGGTGAAAACCTGGAGGATGAGAGGGAGAGTGTGTCAGAAGGTAAATAAACTGACGTGTGTGTGTGTGTGTGTGTGTGTGTGTGTGTAACTTTGTATTAATGTAATATTTTTATATGTAACTGTATTTTTGTAGTATTCTGTTTAAGTTGTCTGCTGTTGCTTCAGTTTTTTGTACACTGCTTAGAGATATTTTTAATATATTAAGTGGTATAGAAATTAAATAATCAATCTAACTAACTAACTAAAATACCTGCTGCTTCAGCAAGCATTGTGGCTATTGGCTGCCATGTTGGAGGGTTCACCTGTACACATTTAAAGCGGTGTGTGAGAGAGAGAGTTTAGAAGGATGCTTTTTTGCTTTTGCAAAAAGGCAAAGCAGAAATGATCTGGAAGCTCCGAAATTGTATATTTGCATTTCCTTACAATATTGATATGAGACGCATGACAGCATCCAGAGCTGCATCAATCCTTCCTAACTGTCTGAGAAAATATGTGCTGTGTTACAATGAAAACAGTTCACCAGCTGTTTATGTGAAAATTATTTGAAGAAAAACAAGCATGGCCATATGGTGTTCCAGCAATACAGTGGGAGCATGAGGAATAAATTGTGTAGGCTGTGGTAGATAATGGTCATGCTAAGTAGGGTGTCAAATGTTGGAGGCACATTACATTAATAGTTAATCTCTCCTTTTATCCTCTAAATGCTTACATTTCTTAACAGCTTGTAGTTGGGAAAATGAGTTAATAAGTCATTCTGATGAAGAATTAATTTTTGTGGAGTGACAAAATATTTAATATACTGCACAAATCCAAAACAGTGCCTAATTAAATGATTTTTAAGAAAGGGGGAAAAACTGCATTAATTATGTGATTTCAGAGTAATAGAACATCTGCTAGCCTCTTTGCGGGGATACCACACACACACACACACACACACACACACACACACACACACACACATGCCTTCTGTAGATGCAACAACAGCTAATGATTGTGGGCTAAATCAAGGATTTGTCATGAATTGTAAGCAAAGAACAGAACTCAGAAAGGGGGGTAGCAGAAGCAAAGGAAGAGGCTTGTCTATGACAGTTTTGGCAGAGACTTTATTTCTCATTCTTTCTGCCCTTGGATATAGCACAAATTGACCCTCCTGAAATTCCTTATGCATACAGCTATTAAAGGAGATTCATGGCTCCCATTGCCTACTTCATCTGTTCACCCTAGGCAGAACATTTCTGGTTTCTATCTTACTATTTATTTGAAGAGTAGATGTAACTTAGGCCTCTACTTGGCATAAGTTGAGTTGGCTGGTGAATTGAATCACTAGGGCCAAAATCTTATCCTTTCCCTTCCTCCTTGGCATCACTTATGTAAAGGGAGATTGTGGTGAGGATTAGCATCTCTGCTAAATGGTACTAACATTTCCATTTTATATATGCTGGCACAGAAGCAAATATTTCAGTGTAACCAATTTACAGCTGAGAATTATTAGGACAGGGTTGTAAGTTTTAAACAACTATTGAATGCTCATCATTGGAAGTAGTTTGAAAAACAATTGAAAAATGTTAATATATATAACAACGGGGAAAGGGGAATGCATATTTGGGGATTTTTCACATTAATGTCTGCCATGGAACTTCAGTCTGTCAAAAAAATTCCTAAACAAATCATGGGATGCTGAGGTAAGTTCTAGACTCAATATTCAGTTGATGCACTGTTGGGCTTCATTTCATTTTTTTTGTGAATGGAGGGTGGCCCCAAAAAAGTTTGTTGTTGTTTTTTTGAAAAATTGACGCTATACTTTAAGAAGATGAGTTTTGATGAGGAAGTTGCCTTCCAGCTGTTAATTTTGTTGAGAAACACTTGATGAACCAAAGATTCCCTGGAAAGAGATTGAAAGCTACTGGTATATTATATTTGGCACTATTTGACAACAGTATTAGGCAGTTATTTGATAGTTCATATGTAATGTTTTTATTATTTAACTGCTTTTGTTTGATAACATTCATAGTTATTATTATCTAACACTATTTTGGCTAACAACCAGGATTGAAAATTGAAATAAGATATTTCAAGCATGCCAAAATTAAAACAATGCCAACCTAATCCAAGGCATTTGATGTTTCCTCCCCACCCCCACCCCCAAAAAACGTATTGCACTACAATTTTGTGTAGACATTCATTATCTTCATTAGATATTCCTAATTTTAAAATGTGAAGAATAACTTTGGGGAAAATGATTAAATTTCAACCATGTGCAAATATTTCTTTCAGCACCAAATGCCACATAGTTTAGCATGGTTAGAATGATCAAAATGGTGGCTTAAAATGACATGGCAGATGTCATTACTTATATTGAAAATGTTTGCAAGATCAAAGTTTCTTCCCTGGATGAAATAATTTAGATTTCACACACTTAATTTAGAATAGGAAAGCTGTGGATTCTCATGTAAACTGACTCGACCCACACCTTCGGGACTAATCTACGGAGCATAATTATCCTTCAGGTTTCTCACCTTTCTGAATTATGCAACATAATTCTCAACTTCTTTAAAATGTATCAATATGTGAATTTTAAGGATTAAAAATATTTAGAAATGTATGCTTTTTAAAAATATATATTGTGTGTGCTAAAATACGATACAACACAAAATCAAGATTCAAATTGGGATGCATATTTGAATACACTTTTTCATGTGTGCAAATAAATGTAGGAATAGAGTGAATTTATGAAGGTACAGGACCCTATGGTGAGGCAGATTGAGGCAGCTGCCTCAGGTGGCAGGTGCTGAGGGGCAGGGAGGAGACAGAGCTGTGAGTGCCACGTGGCCTGTCCTGTATCCCCTGTGCTAGCTGGCTGCCTTCAAGTGCACTGGAAGATACTTTCACCAGCATTGGAGTAAGATTCAACTGCCAATCTAACCAGCTTCTGTATGTGCCTTGGAGGAAGGTGCCATACTGTCCTTCGCCTCGGGCAGCAAAAAGTCTTGAACCAGCTCTGTGACGGTATATATTCAAAACTGATATATATTGGAAATAAATAGATCTACCCACCTCTACTTTGGACTAAGTGCCATTGAATTCAGTGAGATTTACTTCTGAGAGGACATACATAAGTTTGCACTGTTAAGAAAGAGGGTGAACTGTCAAGTTGTAGAGAAAATCACAGCAGGAAAATCAAGAAAAGCAAATAAAAGAAACTTTTTTTAAAAAAAAAAAAACTATTTTGTGGCATGTATCATGTTGTGGTTCATTTTCATCTGTTTCTAAACATTGCTTCAAACAGAGCTATTTCCATTGAGCACTGCGCTCTGGGGAAAGACACTGACTCGGATTCCATTGTAAACTTGCCAGTACATGGTAACACGCTGATAAAGATCTTCACTGTCAAATAGAAATTTCCCTGTAAGAATGCTGATCTTTTTTTGCAATCATGCAATAAGGTATTTGGACGGTCCCGTAAAAAAAAAAAAAAAAACCAGGAATTATCTCAAACTTTAACTGGTGTGCGGAAAGAGTTCCAGCTGAGACCACAGTGGGGAGGAAATGGTTGAAGAAGATAAAGGTAGTTTGTGTGACTTGGATATTCCAGAATTTAATACAAGCCAAATGGAGATTTCTGGCTGATGGCTTCCCAGAGGTGCTGTTGTGTTTATTACATAGTAATGCTGTGTTTTTATGATTAATTTTAATTGATTTTATCCACTGTGTGCTATCTGTAATTTTTAAACATCAGTAAATAAGTGGTATATAAATTACTCACTGGAGGGACTAGTCTGCCTCTGTGTCACTGATTTTACATTAACAAAATGGCTGGTGCAAGGGACCTTGGAACTGGGGTGCAGGGTTTAACCCTTTGCCCCCCTCTACCTGCTATTCACAATTAATGGGAAAGGTCCGCTTGAGACCATGGTGGGAGCAAAGGGTTGAGGCTTGATCACCTCATTGTCACAACCCTGATCAGCTTAATCCCTCTCTCTCACAGGCTATTTGTTAAAGAAAAATCAACTACATAATGACACACTAGGGCAAGTATATCAGATCTAGATTGGCCCATAAACACTTGTATTTGTGTGCAGTATCCTATAATGTCAAACAATGAAGCTTAGTGTTGTTTGACGATGCTGATATGCTTTCCCCCTCATATCAATGTTTATATGTCCAAGGGTAATTACAGTCATTTTCCCTTCCTTAAAAGGAACCAGACGTGGAGCCTTTTTCTGCCTGCCCTATTGCATCACAACAGATACAGTCGTACGTCAGGTTAAGTACTTAATTCGTTCCGGAGGTCCGTTCTTAACCTGAAACTGTTCTTAACCTGAAGCACCACTTTAGCTAATGGGGCCTCCCGCTGCTGCCGTGCTGCCGGACCCTGATTTCTGTTATCATCCTGAAGCAAAGTTCTTAACCTGAAGCACTATTTCTGGGTTAGCGGAGTCTGTAACCTGAAGCGTATGTAACCTGAGGTACCACTGTATAGGTATTTTAGAAGTTTGGCAGCACAGGCTCATGCATATTTACTCAGAAGTAATCCCCCCTTTGTTCTTACCCCAAGTTAGTATGCATAAGCCTGCAGCTTCAGTATCACGTAACTTGTCAAATATAAAGACTACTTTACATCACTATTTGTGCTTCTGCATTCAAACAAAAACTGCAACAATGCCCATCCAGAAATACTTCAGTGGAGCAATGGGCAGTGCACTGCACTTTAGGATATGGTCTGCAAATGAATGGTTAACATCTTCAGTGTTCCCTATTCCAAATATTTGTTGGGAGCAAAGATGAGGCATATAATCTCTTGTGTGGTATGCACAAGGTATAGGAGTCAGGGGCAGAGAAAGGAGGGTGTGGTGTGTGCGGTTTGCCCTGGGTGTCACTACTGGGGCGGCGGGTTGACAAAATGCTGGGCGGCACTCACTACAGGGCCTGCAGTGCGCCCAAGCCATGCATCTCTCCTGGGAGAGACACAGTGGCTTGGGCACGCAGGCTCCATGCTGCCCAAACGGTCCGCCCGCTGCCTCCCTCCCCCCCAGCTATAGGGTGGCTGAGTGGGAGGAGGCAGGCAGACTCTGGAGGCCCCGCAGTGCGCCCCGCCCCACCCCATGGGCGGCTTGCCCTGCCCCCGGGTGCTGCGCCCCAGGCACTTGAATGGCTTCCTCCGCTGTTGTGAGGAGCACCAGTATTGATGCTGGAAGAGAGATACAACCATGGCTCAGTGATAGAAGGTATGCTTTGCATGCAGAAGGTGCCATGTTCAATTCCTAGCATCTCCAGGCAGAGTGGGGAAGGTGAAACCCTGGCGATCCACTGACAGTCAGTCTATTTTGATATGAGGCAACTCCTTATGTCGCTTACAATGTGTCATTTTTTACATGCATACATGTGCATGCTTCCATATCTTAAAATTCCATACTAATAGACTTACTCTTTAGTTTCCCAGAACATGGAAGGGGACCATTTATTTTTCTATTAAATTTCTAAAATCACCTCTCTCCCCTAACATATTTGAATATCATTGCTCTACAACATGATCATGTTGTCTTTGGGCTCATTATAATAGGATTATTGGAAGCTCTCTTTTTTTTACGCATAAGAAACTATGGATCAGTTCCCTGTACATCTGATTATTGTCATGCCTTTGTCAACTCTATTTGGAAATAAATTCCTTAGTTACCAAAAACAAAACAAATAAACCCAGGTAAGGGAGTTACCCTACTGTAGACAATTCTCATTTGGGTGGAGGATCATGCATGGGTCTATTGGCAGGTGATGTTAAAATAACTGAATCTTATTAACAGGGCTTTCTTAGCCAGTAAATTTATTTCTGTCTCTCGTGGCTACTGCTAATATGGGACGCTGGAGTCCATTAATACAGTATAAAGTGCTAGGAAGTCGAACCATCTTAGAGATTTAGTTTGGAAAAATAAATTGCATTGTCCAATTGGGAATTGTATATCCTCCAGTACTTATAATCTCTACATCCGCTTAGTTAAAAAATTAAAATAAAGCAGAAATTAAACAGTTTTCAGAAACGAAAACAATTACGCTTCATTGGATGAATAACAGCAGCTTTAGAAGGGGCATAATACACAAAATAGAAAGTGGCAGTTAAAGCTAATTACATCTTAAGATAAGTATGCAATTGACAAGGATACAATTTTCTTTCACTTATTTGTGTTTAGCAATTTTGAGCAACTCACCATTATGCTGTTCATGCAACTAAAGTCAAATTTAGTTGCATGAACAAGAACATTTGCACATATGGCCTGTAACCTATCAGCAGATGGTTTGAACATGGCACAAAGAAAGGTTTCATGCTATTAGGAGGTGTTTGTGCAAACCACGCTTAAATGATTGTCAGCTGTATGCGGAGATCAGCCATTATTCTGTATGGAACTTCAACATACTCAGGCGGCAACACTAGCCCCATTTACTTGGAAGTTAGCCTCACTGAATTACCGTAAATAGGACTTCTGAGTAGACCTGATTAAGACTGCACGATTCTAGGCAGCGACATGATATTAGGCAGCATTTTATACTGTTGGATTTTGTACTGTGCTTATTTATCTTATATGTGAATGACCTATGGCCCAAGCATTAATCAACTACAGTGGTACCTCGGTTTATGAACTTAATCCGTTCCGGAAGTCCATCCTTAAACCGAAACCATTCTTAAACCGAGGTGCTCTTTCCCTAATGAGGCCTCCCACCACCAGTGCCCGTCCACCATTCGGATTCCGTTCTTAGGTAAAGTTCGCAAACCGGGACACTACTTCCAGTTTTGTGGAGTTCGTAAACCAAATCGTTTGTAAACAGGGCTGTTCTTAAACTGAGGTACCATTGTACTGGAACAACAACAACAACAACAACTAGTTATAGGAAGATAAAATAAAGATTTTCATAATTCAAGCAGAAAATATTTATTTATTTTCAAGGTGCTGCCTGAGGAGATATAGGATTAAGAGCCACTATGCTATTGGAAAGTCAGAAACTCTGCCACCATGAATAAAATGGGACACCTTGGATACATAGTCAGAGTATACTTGATGAAACTGGATGATTTGCTTTTCAACATGTTCTGAGTCAAAATAATCAAACTGACTTACTTTCAGATTTTCCACATTAAAAAAAAAAGCATGCACATTTTCTGACGCTTAGGGTGGGTTTCACGTAATTAGGAATCACTGTGCAAGGACTCCTACTTTTGGAACAGGGTCTTCTCCCACACACAGCCCATGAAAATTCCCAAAATTTGGGTGGGAGGCAAGAGAGGGTTTGCCTTTTGTCTGACAAGCTGAAATGCTTGTGCAGTCAGAAAATTCATCATAGTGCAGCCAAGGGTTAAAGTCCACCCTTGGGGTGTTGTTGTTGTTGTTTTAAAGAAATGTATTTAATTTATTTTAAATTCGGTCCTTGTTAACCAGAACTAATTTAAAACTGCAACAAATGAAAAGTTGCACGCAATATTTGGGATTGATGAGACACCTTTTCAGCACAACAACAAATCCTAGCTTCTAAAAATATACCTCATCAACAAACCCAGTTAACCATCCTTCCATGTCTTGCTTTCCAAATTCCTTTCACCCCTACAGCTGACAACTTCCCACTTTTCCACATTTCTTTTTTTTTTTTATAAATATTTATTAAGGTTTTTTTAAAATATAAATGCACACATAAAACAATCTTACTTTTATAACAACAAATTCTTCACTTCTTTGGACTCCCTCACGTCCCCCTCTCCCATTTACATCATTAAAAAAATTTTTCCAAACAAATTATCAACTTGTTTACAATCTCATGTCCACACATTCCAATATGATTTAACACTTTTTCCAATAAAATTTTTATATTTTCTTTAGTCTCACTTATCATCAAATTTAAATCTAGTTTAGTGGTGGCCAGTTTTTTATAATCTAGCATCCTTCTTAACATTCAAACAAATTACAATGTTTTTGTAGATACATCTTGAATTTCTCCCAGTCTTCCTCCATCTTTTCTTCTCCCAGATCTCGGATTCTGCCAGTCATCTCGGCCAGTTGCATATAGTCCATCAGCTGCATCTGCCACTCTTCCAGTGTGGGTAAATCTTGAGTTTTCCAATTTTTTGCGATGAGAATCCTTGCTGCCGTTGTTGCATACATGAAAAATGTTCGATCCTTCTTTAACACCTTCTGGCCGACAATACCCAGAAGGAAGGCCTCTGGTTTCTTAGTGAAGGTATACTTAAATACCTTTTTCAGCTCATTATATATCATTTCCCAGAAGGCCTTCACCTTAGGGCATGTCCACCAGAGGTGGAAGAATGTTCCTTCATTTTCTTTACATTTCCAACATTTATTGTCAGACGAATGGTATATTTTGGCAAGTTTAACTGGGGTCATGTACCATCTATATATCATTTTCATAACATTTTCCTTCAGAGCATTACATGCAGTGAAGTTCAACCCAGTGGTCCACAACCTTTCCCAGTCCTCAAACATAATGTTATGCCCAATATCCTGTGCCCATTTTATCATAGCCGATTTAACCATTTCGTCTTGTGTGTTCCATTTTAGCAGCAAGTTATACATTCTAGATAGTACCTTGGTTTTGGGTTCTAACAATTCTGTTTCTAACTTCGATTTCTCCACCTGGAACCCTAACTTTTTGTCATTTTTAAAAACTTCTTTAATCTGAGCATAATGTAACCAGTCTCGCACCTTATCCTTCATTTTCTCCAAACTCTGCAATTTCCAATTGTCTCCCACTTTTCCACATTTCACTGCCAAAGCCTCTCACATGCCCAAACAGCTCTTTGTTGTCCTCCCAGTGCAAGCTTCTTCTTTTATTATTCAGCTGTCCTTCTCCAGTGACCAAAGGCCTTCTTTGCCCAGTCTACCAACTTTCCTCTTGGCTCCAAATACTACATTCTCCCCAAACTTTGACACCTGTGCAACTAATTTAAATGGAATTGAGAAGTAGATGAGGCGTACAATCAAATCAATCAATCAAATTTTATCATGCGGTTACAGGCCTGTTAAGATGAGGCATGCAATAGTAGCAATTGGTAGGTTAGTTCCTTTGTTTTACTGAAGCTGTTGCTGTTGTATGAATAGCATGAATAATTTGTGTGGACTATGGTGGTGGAATAGTGCTGCGGAATGCAGAAGGATCACAGAGCACTAAATAAGGTCACCAAGACTTGTAATAAGGCAGAAACTACATCTACAATAGCTGGGTGTCTAGGAGTATTCTTTAACATTTTAGTTAATATTCAATGTACTTTCTTCAGCCAGTAACAGTTTTGCATCTCAAATTGGCACAACAACTTCAGAGTGCCCTTGCTGGATCAGACCGCAGGCCCATCGAGTCCAGCATTCTGTTCTCAACTGCTTAATGAATACAACCTATATTCTTGAAACAAACATTTGATATGACAGATGTTTCTTTCCCACCATCTAAGACAAAAATAACATTAGAGCTTTTCTTTGGAAAGTACATTCATGCTCAGTCGCCTGAGCATAACATCTGTGTTGGCTTGGCACTTTGGTAGATGAAATGAGAAATAATTTTGCATCGTGAGTCCTAGCAAGTTTCATAAATTCACAGAGTGTGATAAGGTTGTCAGCTGCAGTTCTTGTTTTTCTAAATCTGTGCCTGAGATATTTTGTTGAGAGCATTTGCCTGTGCCCACCCAGCCAAGGAAGGCAACTGGCTGATAGTTAATTCATTATTGACAAACACACACACTTAGATAAACTCCTAAGGTGCACCGGATACACACACGGAGTGGGAAGGGGTGTGTGTGTGTGTGTGTGTGTGTGTGTGTGTGTGTGTGAGAGAGAGAGAGAGAGAGAGAGAGAGAGAGAGAGAGAGAGTGTTGTAGCACCCATGTGGCTGACCTGACCTGAACTCTCCTTCCTTGGAGTTTTTTTAGGCAGAGTTTGGGTGACCATGCCAGATCTAGTTGAGATTCCTGCATTACAGATGGTTGGACTAGATGACCCTTGGGGTCTCTTCTAACTCTACAGTTATATGATTCTATTGTTCTATTCTCTCATGAAATAGAAGGTGGGGGAGCCATTCTCCCAGGTGGGAGGTGAGAGGATTTAACTCTCTGTATGTGTGAAAATTAGGATAAAATGGTGCTTGACGACTTCATAGGTATATTTATAATTCTGCATAAACATCATAAGGATTGTGGCCATGGGAAAAGGAATTGCTGGATATATATTAATTGCCTGCAGAACCATCATTTCAATTCAGCTTCTGACTGCAGAATAGAAATACCATAGCAGTACTAACAGGACCTGATATGAAAGCAGCACATAATCAATACTTGTGGGTGTATAGAGATGTCTGGGATTCAGAATTTAGTATGATCACACAGGGATCTGGCAGTGACCCAGAGCAATCAGCTAGAGCCTAGTCTGTGTAAATGGAACACCTTGGCATTCCTCTGCATATGTAAGCGAGGTTGCAATTCTGAACAACTTCTGCAATGGCATCAGGAAAGCAAGATGTGAGGCTTATTCTTGGAAACTTCAAAAGGCATTACAGTATTGCTGTACATTGTAATGGTTCTATGAAATGACTGTGACGTAACAGCTGAGTATGAAGCTTATTGAGTGAAAGGGACTGGCCTGTGCCCTGGTTATCTTAAGAGATAAGAGCGAAAGAAAAAGTGCCTAATGTAGGGACGTGTGTAAAACTCTTTGGAATAAGTCCTATCAAGCTCAATTGACTCAGCCCCCCACAAACGAGCTGCATACAATCAGCCTGCAAAACTCTTAAATTGAGAGTTCCTTAGAGCAATTTATATGGATAGTACAACATTTCCTAGAATATATATGGCTATTCATTTGAATCACCCTTCCACCCAAAGGAGCTCAGGATGATATACAACAAGTATACAGTGGTACCTCGGGTTAAGAACTTAATTCGTTCTGGAGGTCCGTTCTTAACCTGAAACTGTTCTTAACCTGAGGTACCACTTTAGCTAATGGGGCCTCCCGCTACCACCCTACTGCCGCCGCGTGATTTCTGTTCTCATCCTGAAGCAAAGTTCTTAACCCAAGGTACTATTTCTGGGTTAGCGGAGTCTGTAACCTGAAGCTTCTGTAACCTGAGGTACTACTGTAAACTGTTCAACACAGATATCAGTATAGAAACAGTTGTCACTGAAACAATAAAAAAGCAGATCATTCGAAACAGTAATTCATATATTTCTGCTGAGGATGGAAACCACCACAATTAAATTTATAAATCCATAATTAAACTTCAACATAGTTCTAGTAGTTGATACACCCTGTACTACTTTTCCACATCCTTCCACTGTCACCTGGCAGCATCCATTACCCTAAACTACAGTGGTACCTTGGGTTACAAACTTAATTCATTCTGGAGGTCCCTTCTTAACCTGAAACTGTTCTTAACTTGAGGTACCACTTTAGCTAATGGGGCCTCCTGCTGCCACCACGCCACCGGAGCATGATTTCTGTTCTTATCCTGAAGCAAAGTTCTTAACCTGAGGTACTATTTCTGGGTTAGCGGAGTCTGTAACCTGAAGAGTCTGTAACCTGAAACATCTGTAACCCGAGGTACCACTGTACAGCAGAAAAAGCATAGAAGGGTTACTCAGCTGAGAGATCAGCACTTGCTCTTCTTTTCCTTTAATGATTTTCTGTTCCACCTGGCCATTACACAGAGCTTTTAACCAATTACTATGGCCTGAGTTTGCTTTTTCCTTCTTCTCCCCCACCATTTTCCTTTTGTGTCATGTCTTTTGGATTGTAAGCCTGGGGGGTATGTCTTATATGTCTTATAGATCTTAGTAAGGTACCTTGGAAGTCTTTATTGGCTGAAATGGGGAGAAGGCGGTGAGATAAATAAATTACGCTTTTCCAAAAGAGCAACATATTCATGATGTTACACTTCCCAGTCCCAAAGTTATAGGAGCATCACATCCCAAGTACTTTTGTGCTGGCACACCAAGCCCAAGGCACTGAAATTATATATAAAACAAAGCAATTTATTTTAGTGGTGTGATGCCAGCGCTTGAAATGTTAAAACATTATGGGAGTCTCTCTAAAAATATGTTGCAGTTCAACAACAGAATACTAGGCTTCAAGTGTGAATGAATGACGGTGAAATTAGATAGTTCACATCCCACAACACTTCAAACCATATGGCTCAAAATGGGTCCTTCTTGTAAAAACAGTTTTATAACAATGACAAATGATGCCAGTGATGGAATTAACACCTTCTTCTGAAAAGTGAGGTGTTAAAACCCCAGCATGCTTGTGGACCTTTAACTCAGACTTCCCGCAACCTGAAGCCCCTCAGAAGTTTTGAACTACAAATTTTATCCAGTGGGAGAAGGTTACATGAATTTAATTGAAGTGTAAGATGTAATGGCAAGTGTGTTATCATTTATTTTCTAAAACAGCTTATCCTCTTCCATTGCCTACACTGCCAAGCTCCTGGGATCAGTGAAAGTACATAAATATCATTTTAAAATACCATTTCAGCATTTGTTTAGGAGTTGCTCAGGATTATTTTCTGTTCAATTCTGCACATTTGCTGGTTTCAACACAGGTTGGTATAACAGGTGGATAGATGTGGGAACCTGCCCACCCATAATCACAGGTAGAAATGAATGTTTATTTTCCTAGAGCTGCTTGCCAGAGACGTTCAGACAAATATTACCCTTGGGCTACATTCAAATGGCACTTAATTTAATCTTCATTCCATTTCCTTACCTGCTCGTGGTTGCATTTTGTGTGATCTTTCATACAACATAAAAGCCACTCCTGGAAATCTTGTGGAATCTAGAACACATCCAGCACACATTTCCATGTTAATTGTTTCCGGGGCGAGGGGAACTTGAAAGCCCATTAACTCAGAAAATTGCAGGAGTTGGTGAAATTTGGGGAGGTATACCAGCATACGGTTCCTTCCTGCCATTTAAAATTTAGCGTGGCATGTTGGTATATTGATTATTATTTTTAAGCTACAGTTCCTTAACACAAGTGTAAAAAGAGTTTTAGAAATTGTCACAGAAGTATTAGCATTTTAACCAGTAAAACCAACACAATAGACTCCACAATAAGCCTGGTCTATTCAAACTTGGCTTGTCCCACAGAATCACTACCATTTATCCCTGACTGATTTCTTGTACGTTTTGCTAGCAGTATTATAGGTATAAGTTCAACAGACACAATACGCCTGCCACCCTGCAGATATAGTTAAATTAAAATGTGGCCCTAGCCTAGCACATCACTTGTGTCTCACAACTTAATTCCTGGGTCCAGTCACAACTAATACCACTGATTTCCTGCTATGGCATTATCAAACCACCCCATGGCCAGCTTCATCAGGCAATCCCAGAAATGATCCAGTCAAGATGTTTGCTCTGAATTGGGACCTTCCGTACCCTAACCTATTTCTCCATATATTGGACACTGAAACATACGAGAGCCTCAGGGACTTGGCTTTTTCTTAAATAGATGGTTTTTTAAGTTTTAAAACAATATTGTTTCAAAATTGTTTTTATACTATCATAGCTATATTGTCAGCTACTTTCTAGAGTCCTTTGCCTTCATTAGTGGGATGTGAATGCCTAAATAAACAAGAGTATATGATTATAAGCAATGGTAGGAATGCACACAATTCCCACATGTGCAATGTACCATACTTTTCCATGTATAGGATGGTGTATTTTTACTCTAAAATAATCTCCAAAATCGGGGGTCGTCTTATACATGGATAGTGCGGAGTGGCGCTGGGCAACTGGTTGCATCTGCGAGCAGGAGCTTGTCAGTGATGATTGGCTAGGTGATTGGTGGCTGCGGCAAGGGCTGCCTTGGATTGGCTGCTGCTGCTGAGGCAATTGGGTTGGTGATTGTTGGCTGTGGCAAAGGCTGCTTTGGATTGGCTGCTGCTGCGGCAATTGGTTTGGTGATTGTTGGCTGTGGCAAGGGCTGCAATGGATTGGCTGCAGCTGTGGCAATTGGGTGTGTGATGGCCAGCTGCTGGTTGCAAGCTGGCAGGCACTTGGGGGTTTCGGTGTTGTGTGCTATTGGCAGCGTTTGTCAGTCGGGTGAGTGATTTTTTGCACCCCCCTCCCAAAAAAAGCTCAACAACTCTGGGCCATCTACCCCTTATTCTGAAATTGGAGTCCCCAAAAATAGGGGGGGTTATACATGGAATAATACGGTAATTTGTTTTTCCTAACTAAATTTTTCAGTCCCTTTGACTTCCCAGTATTTTTTACTCAATGAATGGACCCCAAACTTCCATATTAGCAGTAGCCACAAGAGATGAAAATAAGTTCAAACAAAAAGTGAAAAGGTATGGTATTTTTATTTTAGTTTCCTTGGCTTAACTCTTTATTGAGGCAGCAGTCAAATAGGAAGGACCATTTGGTGGATTTCATATCACCTGATGCCATCTTCTTTTACAATGAGTCCATGCAAAGAAGCCTTGCATCTCAGTCCTTGGGAGTGAAGCCTGTAGATCTCAATGGCACTCCCTGCCAGGAAACTGCAGTTTCATTACCTCTTTCAAGAGCAGAAGAAGCAAGTGCATTAATAGCTCTCCAAAAGCTGAATATTGTTTCCGAAGTGTACTTTCATGCTAAGGAAACATCTGTCCACACAGCTCTGTGAAGCTTTCAGATGCCCCAAAACATGGAAAATATGAAAGACGCAGAAGTTTCACTCAAACAAATTTATTGTTTTTTGACTCTTAGAAATGTGTATTCAGTTTGCTAGGAAGGTCTCAGGTGTTCCTCTGAGCTCTTCTATAATGTTTTCATCTCTCTCACTTCTTTTGAATGGTATATCATACAATTGCTCTATATGTAAATTGTAGATAATCTGTAGTAAAAATAATATTAGCTTTTGTACCTTGTTTAACAGTCCCTGCAACTACTGTCTATTTTAGCTAGGAAAAGCATGTTTTTCATCATTCTATGCTGGGCAGGTAGAACCATTCTCTAAATTACAGCAGGGGTGGGTAGACATCAGGCATATGGGATCTGGTTTGTTCTCTTGGAGCACCCTGAAGTCTGGAGCTGGTGCAAAATAGTGGTTTGGCAGAAAGGGCACAAATAGGGAACAGCCCAGTAATATGTTCTTAGGACCAGGACTGAGCAACCAATCTTGTCATACAAAAGTACACTTCTAACCACCACCATCTGAGCACCCTAATTTAGAAGGGAGCAAACCATTTTGACAATTTGGGATTCAGAAGCCCCTTGCTATCTACCACAAATCACCCAGAAATCTGCCAGTATATCCCAGCCTCCTGCTGCCCACCTTCTGAATGGCACGATCCTGATATGAGTATTTGATGCTGCCTTATCTTGTGGCCTCATATAATGTCTTTATGCTGTGGAGTATCGTTTCTCCCTCTATGCATTCATTCTGAACTGTTTATTGATAATGTCTAGAATACATCAAGAACCACATCGGTTCTTTTGCTTCTGCCCATCTCTGCTCTCTGCTCTTGCAGCAATGTTTCCTTTTATTTTGTGCTTCCATTAAAACAACAGCGAGCCTTAACTATGCATGCCAGGAGCAGCCAAAGCCCATGAAAGCATCACAAACAATGCTGTATTATTTATTTATTTTTTTATTTATTTAAAACACCATGTTATGCTGATGCCATAGCTGTAACTGAGACAACTGAGGCAGTCAAATAAATTCACACAAAATGTGTTGTTGAAAATGCACATGGTTTTCCACCCCCTCTTGTCTGAACTTTACTCCTAAAAGTCTGAAGTGGTCATTCGTGCTCTTCTTATTTGCTACTTCACACCACTTCTCCTAGAGCTGCAGTAGAAGGTTGAAGCTGTAGAGAAGGCAGGAGTGGTTTGGCAAGGGAAGTGATAACTGAAAAGACAGTGCTTCAGCCTTTTGCCATACACAATTTGTCAAAACATTGAAAGAACAGACTTGGGAGTTGTTCTGTTTTCTTTTTCTTTTTTTAAAGAACTGAAGAAAAGGAAGCTGCCTCCCTATGTGGCACTGCTGAAAATCCTGCTCACAAACAACCTTCATGTTAAGTGTGTGGGGAGGTGGGCTCATTTTTGCTGCTATCCATACAAGTGATGGTATTTTCAATGCTGTTGAATATTGGAGGGCATGTGATCATCACCTTTTTGAAGAATAAGCTGAATACATTAGAATATATTTTGAAAGTACAGTGGTACCTCGCAAGACGAACGCCTCGTAAGACGAAAAACTCTCAAGACGAAAGCGTTTTTCATTTTTTGAGTTGCTTCGCAAGACGAAAATGTCTTGCAAGTTTGTTCCTTTGTCTTGCAAGTTTGCCCTCCAATATTCAACATTTCCTTTTTCTTAAAACCGTGCATTCAGGGGGTGCAGTTGCGACTTGACTTCGAGGAGAAACTCATAGCACGCGGTGTGGTAGCCTTTTTTGAGGTTTTTGAAGACTTTGGTGATTTTTGAAGCTTTTCCAAAATCCGTGCTCCGCAAGATGAAAAAACTCACAGAACGAATTAATTTCATCTTGCGAGGTACCACTGTACAGGAATAAGAACTATACCCTTTTAGAAAACTAGAAAAAGAACACTGAATAAGAAATTCCAGAAGAAATAGAGCAGTGAAGACTGTTGGGACACTGCCAGGGAGACGGAGGCATCAGGCAGGCCCCAGTCGTCTCTGGACGATCACCGGTCTCCCGTGGAACAGCATCAGTCAATTAGCGACACAAGCCTCAGAGACATTCCAAGACCCGTGCACACCCTTTCAACAGAGTCTCCACAATGAAAGATTCAGACAGGAGAGCATATTTACAGCTTTATTCAAAGTAGTTCAGAACAAAGGAAAAACATGACTGCTTGCCTCCGTGTCCAGGAAAACAGCCGGAACAAAAGCTATATACAAAACGGAAGTTCCCAGCGAGAACAGTGCTGGGAGTAAACAGGCATGTGATACACAACAATCATGCCTGACCCTTTTAAGGTGGAACGGAACTATCCTAACATCCTTCCCCTTTCCATGTAACCTGTAGTACCTGTGGTTCAACCCAATTGCAACCTCTGTACATAAACCTTAAGTTGTTCTCTGTTAACAACCTTAGACAACAGATCATAAGGAATTTCATTTCCTAACAAAGACAAGCATGTTTCTCTGTTTCTAGACAGAGATGGACAAATCTGTTGCTTATTGTCAGGAATGAGCCAGTTCCAAGCGAATGTTTACAGCCAACTGCAGAAAGCAGCCAGGAACAAGGAGACTTAGATGTTAGTCAGGCAGGGGAGAGCCAGCAGCTGCGGGCTCCGGCTCTTCCTGACCTTGACAGGCGAGCTGATAAGGCAGCAGCTGAGAGCAGGCTAGAACACAGCCAAAGCTCACAGGAAGCACTTATTGTCTCTGACACTTCTTTAAGAAATGTCTTCAAGATATATTTTTGAGCAGAGAACTGCAGCTGCATAAACTGGAGAAACGTGAAATCTGATGGACAGCTACATTTCAATCTGCACATACTAGTCTGGGACGCAGAAGGTGCTGATCAGAACAATTCATGCCCAAATATGCAAAGTCTGAATTCCTCCCTGTTTCTTTGAAAGTTATATTTGGCCCCTGAGATCATTATATTCTCTTATTTTTAACCAGAGATCCTGTCAGTAACCAGACAGTAGAGAAACAAGTAGATTAAGCAGAGAAATACTGACACATTTTCATTTGAAAAACCTTTCCTAAACATTACCTGCTGATAACATTAACTAATAAACACTAGATGCAATCATAATTAGGACTGAAATAATAATTTCAACACTACTGTGTATAGACAAATTCAAAAATCAATATAAGGTGAGAAACATGCTAATATTCATTTGAGTGAGTAAATCAAATTAAGAAGTGAACAAAATGTTATGGAATAGGATGGAATAGCATTAGGCTAATAATGCACATTATAATTGAGTCATTACAATAATGGTACATCATCTCATTGCAGTATTTGCTTTCCCTTTCAAATAGAGCAGGAAAGCCGATGGAGCTAAGGAAAGGTGATGGGGGATGAAAGGTGACTCTCTGAACTATGGTTGCCTGATAGGCAACTTGGGATACTGTATTTGCTTGGAAGCCACTGGTGCTGTTCATCAGTCTGAGATGTGAGAAACTCCAACACATTTATAGAAGCAACAAACAATTTCTGAAGGAACTGTTTTTGAGAAGTATGGAAGAAACCCCCCCCCCTTAATCCCTGCTCACAGAATTCTGGTTCTGCTGATGACTCATTTCAACTATCATTCAATATAACCTTAAGTCATTATATATATTAAAAGGGCAGCTGAAATGAGTAGAAGTGGAATTATTTAACAACCTGATTGTGGCTCCTCAGGGTTTGAGAATGGATTAGAGGGGTAAAATGCCTTGAATTAATAGGTTCAAAAGAAGGCAATGAAAGTAATAGGTGACAAGTTTAAATTCTCATAACTTATTTATCCCATCAACATATTCTATAAAAGGTCTGCAATCATACAACTATGTGTGAATGAATTTTGACAAGAAATAGAAGCTGCCAGGCAGCTGAAATTGTGAAAGAGTGGTCAATATTTTTTTCATTTGATGAAGATATCAGCAGGCTACAGAAAAAGATATGCAAGTATCTGATCTTTTTCTCTTACAGTTAAGTTACATTCTAATATTTGTCCCTGCTTTTAATGAGAAATTATCAAGTAATGATGATTTGCACACAGATAGCCTTACTGGTTTTGAACCTCTGTTCACAGGGGAATCCACTTGCCCAGCAAATTCAGTTGTGCAAATAGTTGCTCTTTCCCAGTTTAGAACATGTAGGAAGATTGGTGGTGAACAAAGCAACTATCACTTCACTTGCCAAGCAAGATGAAATACAAAACCCACCTACCCCAAGCTTCATATCTTAGCAATGTCAATAATAATACCTGCCATTTGCTGGTTTCACCATGCTAATATTTTTCTCCATTTTTTCAGGAGCCATTTGATAAAACTGCTTCTGCAGTGCCTTGCTGCTTTCCTGTTTTAGACAGCCAAAGATACTGTTCAAACAGAGCTCACTGGCCTTCTTAATGACCTTCCACTGAACATGTTATTAAATGACAGATTTGCTGGCCCGATAACAGACCAAAACACCCTCTGCAGGTATCTTTGCGTGGCACCAGGTGCAGATGTTAATCCCTGCAGGCCAAATCTCAGCAAGCAACATGTATGGGGATATGAAAGAGGAGATTCCATGAGAGTGATATGCTTCTGAGTACTCTACAGCACAAGGAAAAATAATTGAAAACGCCTTTAAATACGAAAAGAGGAGACACAAGGAGGAAGTGTGCACTTGATCTATCTAACAGATTACTTGCAGCTGGTGGAGGGGGGGGGAACCCCAGGATATCATTAGCAAATGTGAATGATGATCTTCTCCCACCATTGTGTCCAAGGATATTTGCTGTATTTTCAGGGTTTCCCTCTGCCTATTTTATTTTTTGAAAAAGAGGTTTTTAATGGCAGTCTTCTACACTCTCTTTGTGCATTTGCAGTCAGGAGCTATCTATGAGGCTACTTGCTAAGGAAAAATAAGATAATAAGAAGCCACTCCAACTCTTCATACTTTATAAGTCAGAGCAGGGGGAGAGGACATTCCTCTTAAGAGAAAGGTAGTTGTTCTCAATACAATATTTTATTTACAATCTGCATTTTCTGTCAAACTGTCACTCAGAGGAGCATACAATAAAAATACAATGCAAAGTTCATAAAATATTTAAACCTATGAAGAATCCTAAAAATCCCAAGTAACTAACTAAACTAGGCTGAACGTACCACACATTGATTTAATGTGTGACAAATTTATCATAATTATGTGATCATAGACATTTAAGCAATCCAGCTGACAGGTGATAGTTGAAGTTATCTGTGGTAAATGCGACCATGTGACTAGGCTACAAAACTAATGTTGTAGTGCTTCAGTCTTAACCCAGGAATAGTTTGTACGGGTAAATTCAAATGTGAAGGAATAGCATACAAATAATAGTTAATGGCATCGCCTGTTTGATCTTTCACTCCCATTTAAAACACACACCTGTGTACGAGGAGATACCTCACAAAAGGGAAGTGACTAAAATACTGTAATTTAACAGGCTATTTGTGTGTACGTGTGTGTGTTGTAGAATTATGTACATGTGAGAACATAATGTGATTCCCATTTCTTGGGCAGTGGTAAATTTCCCCCACCCCTTTCCTTTGTGAAAAAGTCTCAAGAGGCTTCCTCCTGAAGGGTGGGGTAAGAATGTTTTCCAGTGCCTCAGTGGACCCATTTCAACTTCCTACTAAATAGATGGATTTTGTCAGGGAACTGATTTGTAAATCTGGGTACTGTCCCCAGGAAACAGGGACATCTGGTAACCTTAAGTTAGACTTCAGTCACTTTGGAAAGGGAGGGCAGGGATATTTTCTCCTCCCACTGACTCCCAGCAGACAGGAGAGACTCAGCAGAGGCTGAGGAAGGGCTGCGGACAGCCAAGGAGGAATGCAGCTCAGATGCATTATTATTATTGGCATGTAGTATGGACAGGTAAATAGATTTGATCATTGGTAAGCATCCCATAGCCTTACAAGCGTCGGCATTTCTTCTGCCTCCTTCCACTGCTGACTGTCTTGGAAGGCTGCTTTATTTGGTGTTCTTGGGGCCTGTAAGTTACACACACACACACACACACACACACACACACACAATGCTTAACAGCAAGTGTGGAATGCACCAATCAGGCTACAAACAGCCAGGGCTGCCATTGAAAGGAGATGGGAAAACTTTGACTTGTATTATGACATTAGCTTTGCCTCGGTTGGTAGGCATGATGTCTTTCCTCATGTCTGCACATTGTAAACCTGCCTGCACTTTAAGTTGGATAGAAATTCTCAAGTTGTACTGAATATCTGGTCTCCCGGGTTTTCTAGCTGTGTAGGCAAAAAAACTGTTCTATGTCTTCTTAGCTTTAACAGTTAAATCCACATTAACAGTTAAATCCTAAAGCTTCATGGAAAATCCAATGCCATTAACAAATCATTGGGTTCCATCTAAAGCATCTGAAAAACATTTCATGGGATACTTGTGCTGGCAGAACTTAGTTGCATAAAGGAAGACACAGCTACCTTATCACATATTTTTGTGCAGCAGACAACAAGAATAAGCTGTTATGCAATAAGCTTCTGCAGTTGCATTGAATTTCCATTTTCTACAACCTGCCATTTTGTGCAACCTGCCATCTGCTAGCACAAGGACTCTTGCACAAGTGGACAGAAAACATTGGATACATTCCATTGAACCCCAATATTTTCTGTGTTTTTTCCCTAATTTCCCCCCAGACCTCCCTCTAATTTAAAACATGGTATGTGTGAAATCCTGTGTAGTGTGCACAGAGGAAGCATTATTGAGGCTTTTCAGTGCTCCTGGGCATTTAATTCAGGGACGCATAACCTTGGCCTTCCATCATCCCTGACCACTGGCCATGCTGGCTTGGACTGAAAGGAGATGGGAGACCACAGATTAGTATTCCTGGCTTAATTCAAAGCTTCCTTCTTGCAGGTTTTACCCTTTTATTGCTTGCTTTGTGAAGCCTCAGTTTTAATTTCATTTTCAGCTGATTATGGAAAAGCAATGAGCAGAACTAATGGGGTCTAGTGTAGAGCAACCATACTCTTTAAAAAAATGGGTATTTTAGGAAGTACCTGCACATTTTACTAGATTAGCTACAGGTTTCATAGACATTTGAAAGGGAGTAAAGATTTGTTCATTTGATTCCTTTTGTGAATCATTTTCTATAAATTTTCTGGGAAAATGGAATCAAATAAAATATCTGTACCCCTCCCTTTTAACCAATAAATCTCCAGGAGCAACCAATTAAAGAAACAACCAATGTTCCCCTCCCCCAAGTGATGTGTAGTTCATCTATAGAACTCATTGTCATTTGTTCAATAAAATATACACATTACAAATAAATGCAACAAGCATGTGATAATTCAATATAAGGGCTGATGAAATACAGCTTCAAAGAAACTTCATTTAAAATGTAGGCATTTGTTGCTTGTACATTTAAGGGCAACTCACTTTTCCAAATTAAGCGACTAGAAATGCCAGTGTTTTGCTGCATGGCCAGAAGCTCTGATGTGCACTTGGAGCAATGTTTTAATTTTAAAAGCTCTCAACCTCCATCTTTATTGTATGCTAAAGTGTGATCTGATACTGAAGTGAACATAAGGACATAATAAGAGACTACTGGAACAGGCCAATTGACCATCTAGTCCTATAAAAGGTTTGCAGGAGCGACTAAGGAAATCTTGGGTTTGATTAAGAACTGAAATCAAGGAAGGGGGAAAGAACTGAAATCAGCTTTCCTTATACACCAAACTTTTGCTGGAAACAGAAATTGCTTGCAAATGGACAAATATGCACACACACAAAAAGAAAAAGGGAAGAAAACAAAACCCTCTTATTCCCCTTTTTCGGGGGGGGGGAGCAGTGCTCTATTCAACTACACATTTTCATGTCATTCTGGGGTAGTCTAGAAATACAACTCTGGAAGAATCCAGATTCAAACATTATGAGTTCTACTATAGCTACTATCCTAAAAATCAGGAGACAAATTTGGTGACGGAGAATTTCATAACCATCTCTGGGAATCCCCATAGGAATTGCCGTTCCTGTGTCTCACTCTTTTACTGGCTTCCCAATTTTTCTTTCTTGGTCCGGAGATTTTGACAAGAGACCTCAAATTGCTCAGGTCAATGTTTATCTGTCGATTTGTGCCCAAAAACTTTTCAGAGCAAGTTCAATCATCCACCCCTCAATGAAACAGAATTACAGTAGGGCTGTTGTTGTTGTTGTTGTCAGTGCTTTCTTTTTAGGGGGTACTCAAGGGTACACAGTACCGGCACCTCTTTTTGTTGTTAAAAGTGTGGCACTTACTGTAACAACTTCATGGTGACTACCAGAACCTATTTTTTCCTAGGAAAAAAGTACTGGTCATCATTATCATCATCATAATCAAAAATTTGCATATATACTGAGCAAGGAACACCAATCTGCTCACTTTTCTACATGCTATTATAGGGAAGCTTTGTTGGCCCATTGTCATCTGCTGCCCTCAAGGCAAGCTCAAACCTGTGGCAACACCCTCTGCTTTGTTTACTGATGCAGTCTCTTGTGGGCCTGTCGGCATTTGGAATATTGCTGCCTCTTCCTCTTCCTTGTCCATTAAAACACACTCCATAGTTTGGTCTCATTGTGTCCCCTTCATCCTAGGTTACATAGAGGGTGTTCTGGAGGGACTAGTAAAGGTTCCACAAAGAGACCTCCCCATCACACTGAAGACTGTGATCATGCTTAGGAAGAAAAGGGAAGGAGGAAGCTAAAATGGAAATCGGAAGATTGCCACTAAAGGAAGATTATTCCAAACAGAGTGTGACCTCCGGTGGAGTTTGCGCTTCATTCGCAAAGGACTAGAAAGGAGGAGGGTATCCTTGCACTTGCTATTCCTTTCTCCACTATCACTAATTTATCCTATTTTGAATTCAGTACAGTTGAACCAGGAAGAACATGTCTAAAATTTAATTGCCAGCCTCTATGGGTTACACTTCCATGCTTTAATGCAAAAGAAGTCATATTTTCAGACTGCTGCAACTAGGTCTTTTCCCCCAGTGCCGCAGTACCCCGTATATAAACATCTTCAACCTGTTATTGCAACAGAGGACATAAAAGTTGTTATAGCTTTCAAACTGCAGTAACTGCACTACATTGCTCAGAGCCAGAATTATGATCATACAATTAATTACACAACACCTGCTTTAATGCCACTTTAACACTGCCAGAATGGGGAAATGTGACTTGAGTGTAAATGAGAATCTGTGGATGCAATCACAATGTATTGAAGAACACAAGAAGTGCCTACTGGATCAGGCCAATGGCCCATCTAGTCCATCATCCTAGTCTCACAGTTGCTAACCAGATGCCTGTGGGGAACCAGCAAGCAGGATTCAAGAACAAGAACACTCTCCTCTATTGTGACTTCTAGCAAATGGTATACAGAAGCATTGTTGCCACCAGCTGTGCATAGCCATCATGGCTAGAAGCTCTTGATGGCCATTTCCTCCATGAATTTGCCTCTTTAAAAGTCATCCAAGTACATTGGATGGAATATGTTGGTGCGGATTTTGGTCTTGTTTGCACACTACATATTAACTGTATACATTTTCTTGGATTCTGCAAAGTAATTAGGCTGAATTTATGTATTTATGTAGGCCAAGGGCTAACAAAAGGTGATGATTAAGTTACTTTTCTTTGACGTTTTCTATTCTGATCACTCCACTTTTCAGAATCTTACATAGTTGTGTAATAGTGAATACTAGGTCATGTTTGGAACTTCCAAAATGTGAGGTTTTTCTATTACAATATTCTCAGGTTCAGTAAAAAATTATTAGAGGGAAGAAATCAGTTGTTGAGCTTCTTCTAGGGATGAGGAAAGCCTCGTTTTTTAGGGGTGCAGGGCAAATACGTTGAGCTTTTTTTTAAGGGAGCCAGACTTGTTGAACTTCTCTGAGGGGAGCCAGTGATCTACCACAGACATCCAGTGATCTATCGGTAGGACATGCCTGGAGTATGTGATGGGAATGTAAATCAGGGCCTCCTTACCAGTAGTGCCAGACTGAAGAATTAATTCCTTGGGAGGCCAGTCTGGCTCCTTATTGACATTTTGATATATATGGTGAATAGCATTCTTTACATGTTAGTTAAGTTATATTGCCCATTTGTTACCTAATATGTTTAATAGCACCTTATATTTTTATGTTCTTCGTATGATAGTTAAAGGGCCTTTTCGGGGTCAAAACCACTTTCAATATAAAACACATATTCTCTCTCTCTCTCTCTCTCTCACACACACACACACATTTGGAGGACAATAGGAGCATTTAGCTCAACAATAGTAGAAACAAGTTGAGAGCCTGTAATAAAATGTTATGGTATACCCTAGCCTCAAAGAGCAGTACTTCTGTTAAGGGTTCTACCAGCCTGAAAAAAGACCATTATATTACTGGCGCTTAAAGGAGGTAGAAGTTTCAGGAGAGGATAAGGGAAAGAAACACATATTTTTCTTTTCCATGCTCTTGAAATCTTTTTCCTCTTGTGCTATATTGTACTAAAAAGCTCAGGTTTGGTGCTAAAAACCAGACCCAATTTCTTCTTCCTTTAATTCATATAGGAATGTACTCCTACATATCTTGAAAGTCCTTCAAGCTTGCATAATCCCCTACCTTATTTGGGGGTCCTTCAGGTTTGCATTCAAATTGACCATCTTGGGACTGACTGTATTAGATGACAAAAGTGAGAACATGCACATGACCACCTGAATTTGGAATTAGAATGATGACACTTCCCTTTAGAAAGAAAGTGAGGAAGAGGAACATTTAAAATATTCCTTCCAATAAAACCAGACCATATTATTGTGTGGCGCTACTGGACAGGCTAGATAGAATATGTTAATGGAGGTATTAAGAAAAACAGGTGGGTGGGCCTAATGAAGTCAATTTAAAAAATGAAAAGCAGATGATGGAATTTTCACCCTCTTCTATTTTCTTTACACAGATGCTTCCACTTCCCACTTCAGGGCATGTCACATTCTTCTCAATAGATTAATGATGAAGAAATAGAATAATGATGATGAAGTAGCTATTGTTTACTCTCCCTGCAGATTTCCAACTTCCACTTTAAAGCTGCTTTTGGGATAGGACAGCAATTAAGAGTTTGCTGGGCAGAATGTAAATTTTATTTTAAAAGGTAATGACAGGGTACTGAAAGATGCAGTAAAATATTAGACAGCCAGATGGATTTTTATTTAAGGGGGAAACAGAAGGACTGAATCCCTTCAGATTTTTCTTACAATAGCTTGAGTCTAAAAAAGCCGGTCTGTTCAGCTATCCTTGAACCTAAAAACAGTGCCAGTAATTTCCAAAAGCAATTGTTATGTAAATTTCCATTTCTCAACAATATGTCAGCTTCCATTTGAAATGGAGATCATATGTGGAAAATAGAAACAGACGTCATTTGCAGCCTATGACTCCGTATAGCACTGTAGCCTCAGCATAATTTCAAATGTGTGAATTTTATTTTAAAAATATGCAGAATTTTGCAATTTTACTCCAAGATCACAGCAACATTGGTAGAAATCCACAGCACATAGTGACATTTACAGAAAGCTGGGGCACAACCCAGCAAAAATAAGCCCAGTTTAGACCAGCCAGCTGGCAATAGCCTTTGAATGAGGGTGAACTAATTGCTGCACCACCACCCCCAGTGTAAATGCCTAATGTGGAGGTCCATAAACATGTTTACTTTTACTTTTGTAAAGATGAAAAATGCTCATGCAAATCAGACTTTTGTGCATTTTGTTCATGAAGTGCTGATAGAACAAATTTGTTTCAGTATGTAGTGGAGAAGACATCCACCATGTGAAGCCTGTCAATGTCTGGTTATGTTCTGACTGAAGCATTATGGTTATAACTAATTCCCATTCTAAGGCATGAAATGGAATTTAATCATAATTGATATAAGTCCTGTTGATATTAGGATGATGAATCTTTGATAGAGTCTGTTCTGTGTGCCAGGCATACACACTAGGTACTAAATATACACATCCTAAGCGTACACATCAGCCACAGTGCAATGTAAAAATATAAGCTTGCCCGGTTTTGTCCTCTTGAGAATGACATAGGAAAAAGACTAGGAAGAATCCCCCCCCCCAAAAAAAACCTTTTATCATATTACTGGATTTGATCACTTTAGCCACAGCAAGTAGCTATGACTAATCTCACCTTCACTAAACCACTGGCCTTTTCTGAGTGTTCACATAAGCTTATTCTAAATGACTTAGAGCATCAGATATTTGAGATGGCCTGATTCAGTTGATTAGCCTATAAGGAGATTGCAGAGAAGCTGAATAAATTCTTTGCATCTGCCTTCACATTGGAAAATTTGGGACAGATAAAATAAAAGTACTTCTTCACACAGTACATAAACCATGGAACTCACTCCCAAAGAAGGCAATGATGCTTACCAACTAGGATGGCTTTCAAAGAGGATTAGAGAAATTCATGGAGTATAAGGCTATGTTCTACCTCCACAGTTGGAGGCAATAAAGCTTCTGACTACCAGTTGCTGGAAATCACAGGAGGGGGAGAGTGCGCTTGTGCTTGGGTCCTGTTTCCAGTTTTCCCACAGACATTAGGATGGTCACTGAGAGTCTAGGATGTTGAACTAGATGGGCCACTGGCTTGATCCAGCAGGATTTAATGTGTTCTTAGCATCATCTGTCGCTAATTCAAATTGTATCATGCAGAAGCAAAAGCCATGTTAGGCAGATGGTACAGTAAAGGTAAAGGGACCCCTGACTGTTAGGTCCAGTTGTGGCCGACTCTGGGTTTGCGGCGCTCATCTCGCTTTACTGGCCGAGGGAGCCGGCATACAGCTTCCAGGTCATGTGGCCAGCATGACTAAGCCACTTCTGGCGAACCAGAGCAGCGCACAGAAAGGCCGTTTACCTTCCCGCCGGAGCAGTACCTATTTATCTACTTGCACTTTGATGTGCTTTCGAACTGCTAGGTTGGCAGGAGCAGGGACCGAGCAACGGGAGCCCACCCCGTCGCGGGGATTCGAACCGCCGACCTTCTGATCAGCAAGCCCTAGGCTCTGTGGTTTAACCCACAGTGCCACCTGTGTCCCTTCAAGATGGTACTAAACAGACTGAGAACAAACTGCCACAATCCAAAAAGCTTCCAGAGTACAAATGCAGAGAAAGGTATGGGATCTAGCCCTTAAGCAAGACTATCAGAACCTGAGTTTTCAGCACCCTGGACAGATCACTGGGATTTGATCAGTTGTTCTAATGGAGGTTCAGCACAAACTGCATCTGATACTTCCTGAGTTGACAAGTGGGAGAGACAGAGACAAAAAAGTGGATTGCCTTACACAGATAACTTTTCCATCTGCTCCCATTTGGTGAGCAGAAACTGTGGAACATGTGTTCTTAGCATCATCTGTCGCTAATTCAAATTGTATCATGCAGAAGCAAAAGCCATGTTAGGCAGATGGTACAGTAAAGGTAAAGGGACCCCTGACTGTTAGGTCCAGTTGTGTATCTGAAGAAGTGTGCATGCACACGAAAGCTCATACCAAGAACTGACTTAGTTGGTCTTTAAGGTGCTACTGGAAGGAATTTGTTTTGTTTTGTGGAACATGAGTTTCTGGCAGGGAAGCTTCTGGTTCTCTGTCGAGTTCAGCTATTCCTGGAAATCCTGAGTCAGAGGTATTGTGTTCTAAGAGAGTCTGACTGCCAGGTTACGGCACACTATCAGGGCTGGAGTCCAGTGCCACTATTACTAGCACTGCCTCTTTCTGTCAGCATCCTGAGTCCTGCTTGATTGAGTCATGACATCAATCCATACCTTTGGGTTGATACAAAACATTCTTTACATTTCACATTTTCATTCAAAACTATACATCTTTGAGAAATATTTTTTAATGTCTGCATTTAAAGGAATACATATGTAAAATACCCTATACTTTGTCTCAAGGTGTCTTTTGTAGGAAACTACTTTAATCTTTATCTAGCCAGAAGTTTGGCAAAGATAGAGTTTGAGTTTTTGTCAAGCATAGCATGTTAAAAACCCTTTCACAGAATCAGAAGTGACATTATATGTAATGCACTATAATGATCACGCACCAGCAGCTTTGCAAGTAGACTCTTCTCTGTCATTCTTGATTTCTAAGCCTCTCTCTCTCTCTCATATTCCCAATTTCATGCACAAAGATTTATCCTTTTGGTGTGTTCCATATATCATTTATTTCTACTTTGTATTTTTAAGAGAGAAAGAAAAGACAAGCATTGACCATTCATTTATGCCTGATCATGTGGCCATATTACATACTAAACAGATAAGTACCCATAGCGCCTTCCTATGTCTTTCTTGTTGTTATATATTTTTAAATGACATTTAAAAATAGTAAGTGGAGGGGATATATGCACAGAGAGGATATTCCACAATATCAGTGCTATCACTGAAAAAGACTCTGTCTCAGGTAGTAGCACTACTAGTCTCACACAAGGGCAGCAGTTTATTTATTAAATTATTTTCTTACATTTACATCCCACATTTCTTCCATCATGCAATCTATATCCAGGTACTCACCAGACCCAGACCTCCTTAGCTTCAGCCAGACAATGGCCTCGTGTGCCTTCAAAGTATACATTGGGACTCGGTCTCAAAGTAGAGCTTCAAATCCCTATCCTAGCTGGAAAATGCAGGCATTTCTTGAGCTATTTGTATCAACTGGTTCTATATATCCCTTAAAAGTTCAGTAACATCTGTTTTAATTTGGATTTTTTTAAAAAGAAAGAAACCAAAGCATTGTAAAAATATTTCTTGCTTTCATAGTAAATGGTTTGTCAAGGTCAATAACAGAATGCCCTTCCTTCCATAGAAGCCAACTTCTAGGGGTTGAGGTCCCTTCACCGCCCCTAATAAAATATTAGAGGCTTGTCTGCCCCCCTCCAATTAGTGGGGCTTGTCTGCCCCCCTCCAATATTTTATTCAAATAGGCACCCCTGCTACCTTCTCAGGTGTGTTCAGCACCAACACTAATGGAGTTTCAATGCCAGGTAAAAACGTGGTCCAAGCATTTGGCTAAAGTGGTGCCTCTTGCTTGACTGATGTAGTATTGTTGTTGAAATATTTGATTTTATATTAAGTTGTATTTAAATGAAATGTTGCTTTATTGAACTGCCGTATGGTTCCTAGCTCCGGGAGTGTGCGAACAATGAAGAGTAGGTTATAAATAATTCAAATAAATAAATAACACCAATGGCAGCCTTCTATTTTATGACATTTCCTCTTTACAAAAATTGACATCAGTTTGATTTCTTTCTGGATCAAAAACAAATAGCTGACTAAATCCCATTTCCTCTCTGAGTCACTGTTGTGAGAGAGTTTCTTTCAACGTCATAACTTGGTTTACAAGCTCAGTGTCTCTGTCATTTTCACAGTCTGGAATGTTCCTTTCCTTTTGAAAACTGGGACTGTGAGATTACTTTCTGCCTTTCTCACTACCTCACAATTAAATTCCTGAGTGGCATTACAGATAACATGACCTTTCTACCCTGTACCTTCAGCATAGTACCTTCACAGGAATCCATTTCGATCTCAATTGTTTGCCTTGTTTGAATGATGAATGAGCTCCCTTTGACATGCTTCCGAATCAGCTTGGTATTTACGAGCACTCTCAGCAATCATTCAAAGAAAGCTTTCTGCTCTCAGAGAGCTGTCTCCTGGCTTGTAATGGTGGCACATGTAAGCTGGTAGTGCCATATGCATAATCACTTTAGCCCCTGGCAATTGTAGTCTGATTAGATTAAAGTTCTAGCAGACATGGAAGCCACCCTTTCATGACTGGCTGCTAGCAGCTCTCTTCCTAGCACAATGAGGCATGCTAAGTGCCACCATTTTTATTTTTATTTTCAGCACAACAGAAGCTGGGCAGAATGCACAGATTGGACAGAGATGGAGTAGACAGAATGTTCATTGAAGACATGACCGAACAACTGAAACAAGTTTGCTGAACTCTGATTCTTCATGCACATGAATCTCACTTAAGATCCAAGCCAGGGAAGAACTTCTGGGGAAAGCAGAAGTCAATTCGTAACATAGCCAAGTGAACATTAAAGGCTGGGAAAATATTTGTGTAGTAAACCAGGTAATCCAATACCAGTGCTACTTACACACACACACACACACACAGAGAGAGAGAGAGAGAGAGAGAGAGAGAGAGAGAGAGAGAGATCTACTGAGGGAGGGGCAAAAAAATCCTCTGAATTTTGGGGAAAGGGGCTTTGGAACTTCCTATTGGTATGAAGTGGCTGGGATCTGTGTGTTTTCTTGTTAACAATTTATGTGCCTTTCTCCAGCACTCTGGACGAAGGGAAAGGAGAATGTTAGCCGCTTTGAGACTCCTTCGGGTAGTGATAAAGCAGGATATCAAATCCAAACTCTTCTTCTTCTTCTTTGATGCCTTCCCATCTGTCAATAAAAGCCCAATAAAAGAACTGACAATAAAAGCCCAATAAAAGAATTGCTGCCACCAAAGTTCATGATGTAACATAGCTGGGATAAATAGCTGCAAAATCAAGTACATTAATTCACAAATATGTTGAACATGAATATGGTGCTTATCTCTTGAAACATTTTTATTGCCTGTCAATGCAAAACATACTTTCAAGATTGTTTGCAAATTAAAATCATAAGGAATTCAAAAGATAAAAAATACAAATCACAACAATAAAAACATTTCAATCCACACCAGCAATAAAACAGCAGCAAGTTAAAATTATCGTTGAGAAGAGTCTAGTGTAGACCCAACACCATTATTTAGTTTGGAGCTGGTTTAAAAATGCATTATGTACTTCTAAACTATTGCAGTTTGACAGTTTGTAAATATCAAGCAGATTGGATTCATATGTACTTTTTGAACACCACTGCTAATGACAAATGTATGCACACTGTGTTTAAGAATGTCTTCAGTATGAATGAAACCAATTTCAAATTGTCACCCTGCATTGGGAGCCTATGACCAATGAAGCAGAAATGCTTGGACTGGTGGAGCAAGAGTCTGACGTTGAATTCTTCCCTTTTTATTTAAATCAATATTATAATGCTTTATTGTTTGAACTGCTTTTGGAGAGGCATCTGGGCAATAGGTAACCTAGGTGTTTGTCTGCTATTCACTGTAGGAGTGTTGACCTAGTGAGATGCATTCTTATTACTTTCCTTTTTTGTTTGCTGATGAGTCTGAAATATTTTTAAAGCTCTTGCAGACAAGTTCCCCAGTGCATTTATACTGTGATTACTGCTGAAGCAAACAGAAGTGTCTTTTCCTGATCTTCCTAGCAGAAAATTAAACAATGTCACAATTCAGAATGGTTATGCAGCGACATTTTCCCAGCAGACTTTTGCCAGAATATAATAATTTGGGAAATAATGAGTACATTTTCCAAAATTTTCCCCTCCACTCTCCAAATCAAAAGGTGTGGTTGTGTTAGAGAATCACACACACAAACTTTTTTGCCTAAATGCCTCTCAGATCTAGCCTTAAATCTGCCCCTTACATAAAAGGGCACACTTTTTCATCCATACAATGCATAACTAACTCATGGAAGTGAATGAAATGGCCCTTTGACACAGGCCCTGCTCTAACAAGGCAGCAATTAAAAGGCATGCTGTGCAATTATTTTGAAAATGTACTGATAGAACAAGCTGAGATTAGGCAAGTTTCTGTATCCTTGGTGTCGAATTTCACTGAGATTGGTGGCTGTACTATTAGGCTGAGTGACCTCTCGTGGGGAAGGGGGGAAGGCAAGGACCAGTTTGCCTGAGTTCTACCCAGCCATTCCCATTGCCTTGAGCCGCTGCCACTCTGCTATTCATCCCAAGCCCTTCCCACCTGCCATATCTTTCTGTTCTCTTAACTGGTTCCCCAGAGGAAGCAATAGTTAATGATTATTATTAACCTGAGCTGTCTGTTTGTCTCACCTAGTTGACTTCTCCCAACACATCATACAGAGTGCCATTGCGAGAGAACTCTAACCAAGCAAAGCAAGAGTAAGGTTGATTGCCCAGACCATTCACTCCAGCAGGTATTGCGTAGCAACATTTATCTTCTTATTTACTATTTAATAAATGAGTGTGAGCCAAAAATCTTCATCTGAAGATCACAGAACTGTTTACAATATAAAACACACACACAAAAACAGCATTTGGAGTTATTTGTGGATATAAGCTCAGTACTATATCTTTAAGTAAGTGATGTGGACAGGCTGCTTGGACGAGTGAAACCGACCACCTGTCTCTTTGATCCTTGCCCATCCTGGCTGATAAAAGCGAGCCGGGAAGGGCTGGGCGATGGGATCTGCGGGGTGGTGAATGCTTCCCTCTGTGAGGGAGCCTTCCCAGACCCGCTGAAAGAGGCGGTCATTAAACCGCTTCTTAAAAAAACATCTTTAGACCCGGCCAATTTGGCCAACTATCGCCCAGTCTCAAATCTGCCATTCTTGGGCAAGGTGATTGAGCGGGTGGTTGCTGAACAACTCCAAGCACGCCTGGAGGAAACGGACCATTTGGATCCCTTCCAATCGGGATTCAGGCCTCACCATGGGACTGAAACTGCCTTGGTCGCACTGGTTGATGATCTCCGGCGGGCTAGGGACAAAGGTGAGAGCTGTTTCCTAGTTCTGCTGGATCTCTCAGCGGCCTTTGACACCATCGACCATAACATCCTTCTGGACCGTCTAGAGGGGCTGGGAGCTGGGGGCACTGTTATACAGTGGTTCCGCTCCTTCCTCCTGGGCCGTGTCCAGAAGGTGGTGGTGGGGGGTGAGTGTTCAGACCCCTGGGCTCTCACTTGTGGGGTGCCTCAGGGTTCTGTCCTCTCCCCCATGCTTTTTAATATCTATATGAAGCCGCTGGGAGAGATCATCAGGGGGTTTGGACTGGGTGTTCATCAGTATGCAGATGACACCCAGCTCTACCTCTCCTTTAAATCAGAACCAGTGAAGGCGGTGAAGGTCCTGTGTGAGTGCCTGGAGGCGGTTGGAGGTTGGATGGCGGCTAACAGATTGAGGTTGAATCCTGACAAGACAGAAGTACTGTTTTTGGGGGACAGGAGGCGGGCAGGTGTGGAGGATTCCCTGGTCCTGAATGGGGTAACTGTGCCCCTGAAGGACCAGGTGCGCAGCCTGGGAGTCATTTTGGACTCACAGCTGTCCATGGAGGCGCAGATTAACTCTGTGTCCAGGGCAGCTGTCTACCAGCTCCACCTGGTACGCAGGCTAAGACCCTACCTCCCCGCGGACTGTCTCGCCAGAGTGGTGCATGCTCTAGTTATCTCACGCTTGGACTACTGCAATGCGCTCTACGTGGGGCTACCTTTGAAGGTGACCCGGAAACTGCAATTAATCCAGAATGCGGCAGCTAGACTGGTGACTGGGAGTGGCCACCGGGACCACATAACACCGGTTCTGAGAGATCTGCATTGGCTCCCAGTACGTTTCCGAGCACGATTCAAAGTGTTGGTGCTGACCTTTAAAGCCCTAAACGGCCTCGGTCCTGTATACCTGAAGGAGCGTCTCCACCCCCATCGTTCAGCCCGGACACTGAGATCCAGCGCCGAGGGCCTTCTGGCGGTTCCCTCATTGCGAGAAGTGAGGCTACAGGGAACCAGACAGAGGGCCTTCTCGGTAGTGGCGCCCGCCCTGTGGAACGCCCTCCCATCAGATGTCAAAGAGATAAAGAATTACCTGACGTTCAGAAGACATCTTAAGGCAGCCCTGTTCAGGGATGTTTTTAATATGTAATGCTGTATTGTTTTTAATACTGATTGGGAGCCGCCCAGAGTGGCTGGGGAAACTCAGCCAGATGGGCGGGGTATAAATAATAAATTATTATTATTATTATTATTATTATTATTATTATTATTATTATAAAAGTTAACTTCCCTAAGTTGAAAACTAGGCTGCATAATAAGGCGCTGAATGAATATTCAAATGTTTAGTCATTGTATTGCATAGGAGTGGGTAGTAGCAGCATAAGCCAAGAAGCCCATGAACCCAATCAACTGTTCATATCTATCCAGGATCCAGCTGGCGGTCAACGTTAAAAAATGCCAAAGCCAGGTTTTTCTAGCTACATGATGCAAACTGTTTTTTCCTGATCCTTAGCCACTGATAATTTGGAACACTGGAACATATTTGTCTTAAAATGGAGTTATTTATTGCCATATCTGTCATATCATACTGCACTAATGGACTCAAAACAAAATGTAACAGAATATAGCTCAGTCATGCGACATGATGAGCCCTTCAGTAGGTTGTGCTTGCATTTTTATTTTACTTTTTTGGGTGAGAAGTACAACCTCAAAAATCTTTTGGAGGAGTCCACACAGTAATGGATTGTGTTGTTTTAAAAATTACAAAACATGGAAATCAACAGATATGCAAAAATCAGGATGCCTGCCAAACACCTGCTCTTTGGAGCTGATGATAAAACAAAACAAAAAGAATCTGTGGCTCTTTACTTCTTTTTCTTTTCTTCAAATCCCTATTTCCAAGACAGATCGACACAGTGAGAAGAGGAGGAAGAAATAGAGCAGGATGGATATAGCTACACGGCATATTCCTCATTAAGCATCACTCATGGAATATTGTTTTTTAAGTGGTGCCACCCTTTTAACTGCCAGCATTCCAAAGTATCATGTGAATAACTGGGCACATTTCTAAGAATTTACTGAACAAAAGAAAGTTTAATTTGACTAATATATTTATACATTATAAAATTGGATTCAGCCATTTGAAAGCCAGTTGTGCCTATATGTAACTAGAACCAAACAAACAAAAAAGAATGAGTGTGAAGCAGAAATCACAATATTAATCTGCACTGATAATTTTAAAAGCAGGTTTTTAGTGTACTGCACACACCCTTTTCTGTTTTATACCTCAGGCGGTATTACCACAGTGGTCGGGATGTGAAAGATGTTGGATAATATAACTAGGAGCAATAGTTCTGCAAAATCAAATACATGTCTTAATAATGACAATGAGCATCAGTATATCTACACTTTCTATTTATGCAAGTGCCTTCATATAGGCAAAGCTCCACAGTGATTCACAAATAAAATAAACATTCAAAAATAAAGCAATTCAAAATGTAAAAGTACAAATTACAATAATAGCATAACATTTCACTCTACACTAGCAATAAAAAAGCATCAGCGGCTACAGTTGTGTGGCAGCACAAAAAAAGCCAATTCAAAAAGCCAATTCAGTGCTAGGGATCATTAGGAACAAATTTAAAACAAAACTGCCAATATCATAATGACATTAGGCAAATCTATGGCATGACCACACTTGAAAAACTGTACACAGTTCTGGTCCCCTCACTTCAAACAGGAGATTGTAGAGCTGGAAAAAGTTCAGAAAAGGGAAACCAAAATGATCAAGGCATTGCAGTGACACGCCTATGAAGAAAAATTGGAAATTAAAAAGATCGGGCCTCCAATATACTACAACCCATCCACACCAGCTAATGTGTCCATAATTGACCAACGCCTGGTGATTTATGTTTCAGATGTATATACACATCTGCAGGGAGGAGTGGGTGGCACTGTGGTCTAAACCACTCAGCCTCTTGGGCTTGCTGATTGGAAGGTCAGCAGCTCAAATCCCTGAATGGGGTGAGCTCCTGTTGCTCTGTCCTAGCTTCTGCCAGCCTAGCAGTTTGAAAGCACACCAGTGTGAGTAGATAAATAGGTACCGCTGCGGTGGGAAGGGAAACAGTGTTTCTGTGCGCTCTGACACTCATCATGGTGTCCCATTGCGCCAGAAGCAGCTTAGTCGTGCTGGCCACATGACCTGGAAAGCTGTTTGCGGACAAACACCGGCTCCATCAGCCTGAAGCAAGATGGGCGCCGCACCCCATAATCGCCTTTGACTGAACTTAACCGTCCAGAAGTACTTTACCTTTACCTATTTTTAACATATCTGCATTGCCTACATAGTTGGTTCCATGGGAACGATCCTCATTTACTGGTAATTTACAGCTGAGGGACTGTTGTATGATTTAGATTTTCTCCTCTGCCAGCAGAAAGGGAGGTTCATGGTGGAGAGGAAGGCCCAGTACTGAGGATCTTCTTTATTGTTAGTGGGGAATTCTTTTGCCTTCACTGTACAGCTGAAGGTACACCTTGCAGTGCTGGCCCGCCCATTAGGCAAATGAGACATTTGCTTTGAGCAGCAGGGGGAAGTGTTGCAATATTATTGCCCCAGGCTCCCACTCACTTCCGTTACTCACTGCCACTGCTCTTCCCCCTTGTTCTTTTAATGTTTTGAAACCACTAACTTTGTGGCAGCACATCTCCCCCTCTGCCCCCTCCTCTGTCTCCCTCTGAGGAAGGGAACAGGGTCCTTACCTAGAGTGATGCATTCTGAGGCAAGTGGCCCAGAAGAATGCCTAAGTTGCCACCACTTTTCCAGGGTAGCTGGGTATTCTTTTTAGAACAGTTTAAAGTAATGGTGGTGTAGGCATTATTTTGGGTCACCTCTTCCAGACTATAACACTCTTAGGAAGGATTCACATTCCTTCCTCAGTGCAAGGCATGTAGGAGGAGGTGGGATTCCGTCAATGCATTAGCACTGGCAGAACCTGAAAAGTAAGAAGGGGGGAGGGGAGGGAGAAATACCAGCAGTGGCACACCTTGCCTTGGGTGACACCATGTCTTGGTGAGACTGAGTGTGCCATAGGATGTTGGGTAGGCTTTGAAAATACCATGTCCAATTCCCCCTCATCGCTGCAACATCCCTTCATAAAGGTAAAGAGGGTGGGGATGCCAACTGTATTTCCCCCACTTATTAGTTCCAGTGGGACGGATGCTTAAAAATAAAGGTGAAAAATAGGAAATCTACTCCCCACACCCTTTAACCATGGACATTGTTTACTGCCAGGACTTAGCAAGTTCAAGTTGTCTGCCACAGTATCTTCCATCAACCCCACCTTAGAATTGCTCTGTGTGACAGGAAGATTGGTTTAGTTCAATGAGGTGTGGATAGGGAGATTCAAAGTTACAAGTAAACCCTATTCTGAAAGCATTTGTCACTCAATTATTTCTAAAGAGTAAGCTTCGCTTATTCCACCTAAAGACTTTAAAATATATCTATTGTTGCTGATAGATTTGATGTGTTAAAGAGTACCAAGGGACTGTTTGGTTTTTTTTGTATAAGAACACAGTTATACACACACTCTACATCAGAGTTCTATTTGAATTCTAGATCGGTCTACCTCAAGGTCTTATTTCTGTTAGAATGAGAGTCACATTTCTTCATGAACTGGGAATGGATCCAAAAGTCAAGTCCCTTGTGTTCTCAGTTGTAGGAGATGTTTTTGCCAAGTAAAGTATTTTTATGTCTGTCATTTCTCCTCAGAGACATACACCTCCACTTTCTCTGTTGAGATCTTTCACTGATTAAATTAGGGGAGAAAACTAGATTCTTTTCAATAGTGGTGTTTTTTTTTAACCCACCTCTACTCATGGCTGATTTAGAAACACAATGACCCATACAAAATCGCAATTAAACAGCTTAAAGGAGTATTTCAGTGAAGCTTGTTTATGACCTGCTCTAAAAAAAATAAAATGAAGTGTAAGCAAGAAAATGAAGGTTAGAGAGTGATAGTGTTTGGGCTGAAAGTTTCAAATATAATTCAGTCAAAGAAAAGAGAAAATCCACCTGCAATACAATACCAAAATGAGACTCTTTGGTTATAGTACTGTTGCACACACTCTGAGTGGTTTAACCTTCCAGGGGTTCCAGGTGCTTATCCAGGGTTCGTGTTTCCTTTTGGAATGAAGTAAAGTGCAGACTGTAGTGTCTTTCTGATATATGGATAATTTACACATATATGCAGCCTGAGCCTATGATGGACGGGTTCACAGCATTAACACCCCAAGAGAGTCCTGCTTCTCCCATAGCCACGACCTTGGATAAGCATCACTTTGTCTCTGGCTTCCCAGCCTGCTGCTTCAATCTTCTAGCTTCTAGCTCACATATCTCCACTCCCAACTCTGGCCTTTGTCTTTCTAACTACCAGTGAGTTGAGGGAGGGGGCCCCACCTACCTGCTGTCTGGAATAGATTTCACACCTTTTGTTTACTTACTGGCCCCATTACCTTTCCTATCTCAATGCAGAGCGGATGACAAACTGGTTGGGGTACCACCAAAAGGACTTTCCCTCAACGATTTCAGCACCAACAGCTTAGTATGTGGTATACCTGTTTCTCAAGAGTATTATAGTTTAATTTTAATTGTGGGAATATAAAACATTTTTCTCTTGTCACTGCATCTTCTAGCTGTGATAAGACTCTGTGAAACTGTGGTGGAAAAGTGAGCTATGAATCTGTTGACTTCAGTTGTTATAAGTGCATATTCTACCTTATGTCTTGTTTATCTAGTATCATCACCAATGTCAAAGAGGTATTCAGATACATCCAAGCTCCCTAATAGCTCAGTAAGTGGAAGGTTGCTTTGCAATAATTTTCTTTAATATAATTATAGCCTGTGGTCTTACATTATCATTACAGATTTCCATCTTGATGTCCTTCAGGTTTCGTTGACCAGGCCTTCAACCTTCATCATGATTTCAATAGAAAGTGGCTGCATTTTACTTTCTGCTGAAGTCAGTATACCTTATTGCACACTGTCCATTTCTTCATTAATCAATGTTATCAATTTAAGGATGCTTAATCTACTCAAATGTTGGGGTTTCAGCCAGAAAAGAAATTTCTTTCTTAATGTCAGATAGAAGGGGGTTATAGTGAGCTAAACACTTTTCTGGAATAAAGTCACGGCTCTGTTTTCATTCTGCTAAATTTGGTAATCCTGTGTATATACTTGCTTTTGAATTAAAAAAAAAACACTGTATAAGATTGGGCTCCAATTACCTTTAGCCAATGATCTTTCCCAGATTTGATTCAAACTCAGATAGAAAATGTTAAAATAAACCAAGGAATGTATAGCTTTCAAAGAGATTTAACTGGTCATCAGAACCTTGCCATGAGGAAGAATGTCCTATATCTGCCAAAATTCCCAGTTATAAAAATACATTAGGCCCTTTCGTGTAAGTTTTATTCATAAGCAGATTTGTCAAAAGCGCAGTACATTTTTGAGCAAGTGTGAAGAATGTTTGTTTTTTCAGACCTTGCTGTACTACAACTCCTCAAATCCCTAGGCATTGGCCATGCTGCCTGAAGCTGATCAACAACATCTGGAGGGACAAAGGTTCCCCACATCTGTTTTACAATGCACCTCAGAAATCTCAGTTTTATTCAGGGTGACAGTGCCACAAAATGCAGTGTGAATGCCCTCCTTCTTAAAGAGAGATTTCTGTGACAATCCTATATTATTAAAATACTGATGTTGCGTGTTATTACTATTAGGAAATAACCAAAGAATTTGGTTGGGTGCCTATTTGTGTTTATTCAAGCACAAGGAATATTTTCTTTAATCACCATCCTTTTTTAAAATTATGAAATTATCATTAGGAAGCCATAGATTAGTCAATGCGTGCAGGGCTATTGTAAGAGATAGTGTCATCTGAGACAAGTGATGCCTGTCACTAATGTCTTACACTTTTTTTAAAAAAAATATATTTGCTGCTATGTTAGCACCTCTGCTTCCCTGCCTCACTCAGAGGAAATTAGAAACGGGATCTTTCCTCAGAGCAAAGCATTCTGGGTGATATGCCAATTGTCTCAGATGGCCTCATGAAAGTGTCCGCCTTTCAAACAATCCACCCAGATGTCAATTCCACTTTTGAAATCATGGTAATGTTTCAGTCATGAGCATTGAACCATTTGGTTCAGCATAGCCTGATTCACCATAGAAGGTCTACTCTGTGAAAACTACAGCTGTGTGTCTCGTATTCCATATGAAAAGAAAAACACACAACTTCGTTTCATGAAAAATCTGTCTGTGAAGCTGAGAAACAGTGAAGTCAATATTGAAACTTGCATCTTAAGACTATTATTCTCACCTGCTGATTGAAAACTAGCTCATAATCACTTTCCCAGGTCTGTTTGCTACTCACTCTGAACTGAGCTACTGCAGTTTAACAGGAAAATATTATTTTTAAAAAAATCTATGTGATTTGCAACATCTCAGTATCTAGCTATGTGGAGCAATAAATTAACAAGCATAGCTGACTAATTGCAGAAGCTGATCTAATACATTATTTTATTGGCTTGTGCTTATTTTTCCAAATATGTAGATGATTTCCCCCTCCCCCCTTTAGTACTATGGGAAACTAACCAAAACACTACACTTATTTAGAAGAACATGACAATGAAGCTGTGTCTAGAATCTTGCTATTTTATCAGACCTGTGTTTCACTTCACTTGTATGATGTATAACCACTTGTCTTCATTAAATGTCAGTGTGGGATATTTCATGTTCATATTTCACACTTCCATCCTCTGCCTTTTCTTCTTCCTTACTCTGTCTTGCTACTAATCCTGGTAGCCAACAGCCTTTTAATTTTCATCTATTTTGTCCTTGGGTGGACTAGTTTAGTAGCTGGAAGATTATGTGTGCCATCTGTATTCTGCTATTATCCTTTCTATGTCTTAATAGGACCAGAGAGACAAACAGATAGGATATCTAATGTATTCTAAGTGGGTCAGTAGAGGGATAGGTTCTGTTATTCAAAATGGCAGTTATGCTACTATTACTTTTGGTAGTTTCAGTGATAGTTATAGGTTAAGGTTACTAGATTTTTTTCAATGAATCCAGGGACACTTTTCAACTTCAATGGATTTTGTATGGGGACTGATGTGTAGATCCAGGGACTGTCCCCGGGAAACGGGGACATCTGGTAACCTTATTATAGGTCATTGCAAGCAGAGGTGGGAAGGAGGAGGAGGAGAAGTCCTGGGATGTGGGTCTCAGCAGAAACACAACCCTGTAAACTGGCATTTAGCTTTGGTGGAAGTGATGGGAGAATGTTCTCTATCATGCAGTCAAAAAGAAAAACGATCCCCTCTACAATCCTCAAATTTCTGATTCTTTGAAAAGGTAGAAGCAGATTTCTTTCCAGTCTACAATATCTTGGCCAACTGTATGGGGACAGACAATGGAAAGTTCGTGACTCAGAGACAAAACTAATTGCCAGGGGCAGTGACCTTTTTGCTGCAATACCTCCAAGTTGAATATCCTGCCAGTCACCGTGGTAAATCACATATACTTGCTGATACAGCATTTAAGACTTGTCAAATTCAATAAAGTAAACTGTAGATTAATGTGATTAACCTTTTGCTGATCAGCTCCCAAATGTGAAATTTTCATCTTCCCAGGAAACGTTTTTTCAGCATAAAAAGGTTAACAATCTGATTAAAAATACATCTTCCTGCAGAGATTGGTTATTTACCCCTCTAATATTATTGTTATCATTAGCGCTGGTGGTAGAGGCAGCATTTTTCAGTCACTACATATGTTCTATAAGGGACATACAACAATTATAAGTAAAATGTAGCATATAGTATAAAGAGATCCAGTAAAAAAAAACTCCAAATGGCACCACAAGAATAAAATAGAACAATCATAGTAAAATAAAAAGAAAGCTAAACAACCTTATAAGGGCTTTGGGGTGGAGGAAACTATCACCAACCATTACAAGTAGTGTTAAAACAGACTTTCAAGATACCGGTAATATTCTGCCATCAAAATCATGCTAAAAGATCTTGGTTTGTATCCAAACAAGTCAGACTCAAAGCTTTGAAATCAATGGACCAACTTCAATCTATTGATTTCAGTGGATCTGTTCTGCGTATACTGTAATTTAGTGCAATACAACCCATTAAATAATGTCATTATGGGTTGCCATCCCATAAATATTTTCCTGTGAGTAAGCCCCACTGAACTCAATGGGACTTACTTTTCTACAGATGTGGAGGGGTTTTTTTTGATGTTACCATAATTTAGAATGTTTATGCTTAGAAATTAGATTATGTTTAGCTATTAGATTTACATAGAAAACTAGCATTTAAACTGATCCTCTGGTTAGTGGATAACACTAAACCATAGTTAAAGTTGATCACTTGAAACTGCCACTGTAGCTGGTTTATAATCTCAAGTTAAAACACACTAATTAACCAAGGTTTGCTGATGGCTTATAAAACCTAGTTAAGCATAGCTTAGCTTTAAATCCAAATCTGGACATGCAGCTTAGATCTGGTTAAGGACTAAACAAGGCTGATGGGTTTGATATGTGGTCATGATTCAGTTTTAAGATAGCATATTCAGTTTTCATTTTAAACAAGGATATATAGGAAGGTATCTGACTTCCCGTCATACTTAATAAATCATTACTTAGGTCTGTTATTTCCATGTTTCTACTCTGCATCTAACATTGGATAGCACCCAGAGATACTTACAGTAATAAAAACATTAAAATCCAAAAGTGCCCATTGCAAAATTTAAAATACCAGAGTTTTGAATTTTAAAAAATAATTTATTTTTATCTATACTGTTAAGATGCTTTCACAAGTGTTTAGACAGAGATAAAAGGTTATGTGGTCTATAATTGACCACAAAGAAAGCAAGCATGTTTTCAAGGTTCACATTTATCAGTTAAGTATATTGTGCTTTCCTCGTAACAAATTCCTCTGAGTATATGTTTGCTTTATATTAGGATTAAACTGAATGTTTTTGCTGAAGAGAATTAAGAGCAGGCTATTTCTATTGCAGAGAAGTGATTGATTTAAGGAGTAGCTGCCTGGTGGGAATGCTTTGTCCAGCAAATAATTCTGACAAGGAGAAATGCCAGGAAATGCAGGGAAATTTCTATAGTGCTGTCTGGGAGACCTAAGAGATTTCCAATCGGAAACGTGTCACACTGTTGTTCGGTTTGAAAAGAGAATGCTCTGTCATGCTGTTCTATGTATTTGCCAACATTTATCACACTTCTCTCTTGGTTGTGATGTATCCTATCCTTGCCTTTGCAAAGAAATCCCCAAATATCACTCTGACCTTGAGATCACACCTAAGGCAAAAACAATTTTGCACAACTTTCCTATTGCCACCTTGCCCAAAGCGATTGTGGTGGCAAACAGCCTGCACCAACGTCGGTATAACAGGGCTCACTCTGGGCTATTTATGCCTCTCCTCTCCTTCATCCATTTCCATTTTCTGGCACCTACACTCCTATTCTTCATTCAGTACAGGCACGGCTGGTCGCCAATGAATGTTGAGTAGGATTGGCCTTGCAGGCTGTTCATATACAAACACCCCTACTGCATATTGATTTCATGGTGGGTATACTTAGTGAGTAAAAGGGTAAAGGTAAAGGGACCCCTGACCATTAGGTCCAGTCATGAACGACTCTGGAGTTGCGGCACTCATCTCACTTTATTGGCCAAGGGAGCCAGCGTCCAGCTTCTGGGTCATGTGGCCAATATGACTAAGCCGCCGAACCAGAGCAGCGCACGGAAATGCCATTTACCTTCCCGCCGGAGCGGTACCTATTTATCTACTTGCACTTTGACGTGCTTTCGAACTGCTAGGTTGGCAGGAGCAGGGACCAAGCAATGGGAGCTCACCCCGTCACGGGGATTTGTGAGTAGCAGCTGTTAAATAGGTTGTTTGTCTATGTTTGCAGGTAGTTGTGGGAAATTATCTGGTAGGAAACATATTGTGAGTACCTTTAGGTATCTTTAAGGGTGAAGAGTCTCCTTCAGGGCTGTGAGACTCACTGTCATGCTAAAGGGGACTTCAGAGACCAACCTTAACACCCACTCAGAGTTGTGGGGCCCAGGAGGAGGTGAAGAAGAATGGCCTGTCAGAGTTATGTGAGTGGAATTCCCTGATACCTGATACCTTGTGCAGAGTATAAATCAATAAGCTTTCCACACCAAGAAGAGAATTCCAATGTTTTACTGCAAACTGTCTTCAAACTTCTTACAAAACATTGCAAATACAAATCAACACATTGCTCTTAAACAGCTAGCAATGCAGCCCCAGTCTTTGTTATTACTTGTTAACATAGTATAGTCTCTCTTTGGTCCCAGAGAGATTCAGATATGCAAGTTGCATCCTTAATATACTGACAGCTTTTGAGAGAAACCCAAACTCCCAAGGATGAGTCATCAATCAACATAACAGCGAAACATATGCAGATGAAATGCTAGCCATTACCATTAGCAGGGATGGCTCACCCACAGTTTGCTGTGAGCAGTTTGTATTCCACTCCATTGTTTCACACTGCAGATCTGTTGTTGTTAAATTAATAAATGTGGCTGAGTTGATCCAAGCTTTTGTCTCACCCATGTGGCCACAATAGCCTATGTTCCCAAATATCCTGTTTATTACCTTTTAAAGCCCTGAGCAGCCTAGGGCCAAGCTACTTGAAGGACTGCTTCCTTCAAGATCAGCTGATAAATGTGGCCATTGCCTTCTGATGTGCCCATGGACTCAACACAGAAGGGCCCATGGACTCAACACAGAAGGTGCAGGGCAGCAGCTTGTTTGTGCAACTCTCTGCACAAAGGTTAATGTGATATGGAATCCCATATATGTTGCCCAGAATAACTTGAAGGTATGTTATGAAACCCTCCGTAGCATATATTAACAAGCCTCTTTTAGATTTACATGCTTGTCTACATGATTAACCATATTGACGTCTCACATTCTCAGAGTGATTCCAACATTAATAGCTCCTTTCCTCAGATGCACTTGCCTACACACACACACACACACACACACACACACACACAACCTCTCTCCAGGAAGTCCACCTCATTCTCACGAGTCTCTCATGCCTTTACTGTTTAACACCATCTAAACCATATGGAATATGGTCTCGTTCTGTCACTTTCTGATCATCTAAGGCAGAAGTAGCCAACGTGGTACCCTCTAGTTATTACTGGGCTCCAACTTCCATCAATCCCAGGTAGGTCATGGGAGTCACAGTCCAACATATGGAGATTACCAAGTTGACCACCCTTGATCTAAAGGGCTCCAGGACCACCAAAATGACTGTGGCTCTCTATGTAAGTCTGCTTACTAAGCTGAACTGTTCAAGAAGATAACAAAGCTGTTGCCTTTACTTATCATGCATACTCACTGCTTTTCTCCAATTTTCCCTTTATAAAACCTGATTGATTCAGAATTTGGGCTTGATGAGATTCCTATACCACCCATGGACAGACTGCACACTGTCTAAACAAGTTGAGTTATGCTTCAGAGTTTACATTGATGAGACATAAAGAGAGGAAATTGGGCTGATTGCTTGACTAGCAAAAGACAGAGAGCTGAACTGGTTGTCCCCAATTCCTGTTTAAGTAGACCATAAACTGTGGGAAGCTCACGTGCCCTGCCTTAGGCTGGCTAAGTGGGGGCAGAAGTAACAAGGTAGAGAACATATTTCTGGCAGTTTGCCCACAGGAGCGTCACCAGAATAGGTCCCCCTCCCCATCTCCATGGTTAGATCCTGTCTCTCTTTGCTTGGATTCTGCTGACGTTTCAAGATTTTTCATTTTCAGCAAATCTTCGTTTTTACTGCTGTATGTAATTTGATATAGTAGTTTTCTGTCTGTCTGTCTTTAGTGTTGTTTAAGTTTTATTGTTTGTTGTTGTTTATATTTACTTGTTTGTTTGACTTTGCATCATGAAATTTTAGTCTGAAATAGAGAAAAACATATGAGCAAGACCAAATACACACACACAAACATGTTGTTGTTGTTTAGTCGTTTAGTCGTGTCCGACTCTTCGTGACCCCATGGACCAGAGCATGCCAGGCATTCCTGTCTTCCACTGCCTCCCTCAGTTTGATCAAACTCATGCTGGTAGCTTCAAGAACACTATCTAACCATCTCGTCCTCTGTCATCCCCTTCTCCTTGTGCCCTCCATCTTTCCCAACATCAGTTCTTTCCCAACATAAACATACATTTATATAAAGATTAACCCGACCACACACATTATTGTATCAGTGCTATTTTATTAGCTGCTTTGAGGGTCTCTGTTAGCAGGTGAAAGTGGGTAGCACATTTACCATTAATTATAAAAATAAGCTGACCTTCATATACTGTACATAAGTCTCTGCAATAGATCTATCATTGAGAGATGTGTATTAGACTTTTTTTATACAAAAAAGCACACAAAACAATCTAGGTATCACAATGACCTTTGATACCATAGGTATGACATCCTTTTGGACCATCTAGAGGAGCTGTTATACAGTGGTTCTACTCCTTCCTTCTGGGCCATGTCCAGAAAGTGGTGTTGGGGGATGAGTCTTGCTCTCTCTTGTGGGGTTCCTCAGGGCTTCATCCTCTTCCCCATGCTTTTTAACATCTACATGAAGCCGCTGGGAGAGATCATCCTGGGGTTTGGGCTGGGCATTCATCAGTATGCGTATGATACCCAACTTTACTTCTCTTTTAAATAAAAACTAGTGAAGGCAGTGAGTGTACTATGTGAGTGTCTGGAGGCGGTTGGATGGTGGTTAACGGATTGAGGTTGAATCCTGACAAGACAGAAGTACTGTTTGGGGAGAGGGGACAGGCTGGTGTGGAGGACTCCCTGGTCCTGAATGGGGTAACTGTGTCCCTGAAGAACCAGGTGCACAGCCTTGGAGTCATTTTGGACTCACAGCTGTCCATGGAGGTGCAGGTCAATTCTGTGTCCAGGACAGCTGTCTACCAGCTCCATCTGGTATGCAGGCTGAGACCCTACCTGTCTGTGGACTGTCTCGTCAGAGTGGTGCATGCTCTAGTTATCTCCCGATTGGACTACTGCAATGCGCTCTATGTGGAACTACCTTTGAAGGTGACTCAAAAACTACAACTTATCTATAATGTGGCAGCTAGACTGGTGACTGGGAGTGGCCACCAAGGAAACAAACAACTATCTCTGACTTTTAGAAGACATCTAAAGGCAGCCCTGTATTGGGAAGTTTTCAATGTTTGATGTTTTACAATTTTTTTATACGTGCTATAAGCTGCCAGTGTGGCTGGGGAAACCCAGCCAGATGGGCAGGGTATATGTAATAAAATTGTTGTTGTTGTTGTTGTTGTTGTTGTTGTCTTCAAAAGATGAAACAAATGGACAGGCAGTAGTATAAAATCTATTTGTCTGTGACAGAAAAGTTCACAATTAAGCTAAGTGATGAAGACTGGTGGAAAAATATAGCTTATTTTTAGTATAGGTTTTAGCTTGGCTGCATGATCTACATTAACATTCAGGCAGCAGTACTGCCATTCTTAGTAAATCAGAGATATTATGAATATGCAAAATAGAAAAAGCTTTTTTATGTCTGCAGTTTGTCTTGCATGTTTGGAGGAATAGGTAAACAAGCACAGATTAATCTGCTTTATAGGGGCTTTTTAAAGTGACAAATTAATAATTTTCATAACAGAGTAAAATATGTATTATTTCCTTGGATTTTATTTGTATTTGGCTAGATCACTATGTCACAGTACTGATGTTTCTCATCTTCTTTTGCTAGGGTGTTTTAAAGAACCACCTACTCACCAACTTCCACTGGGGTACATGTGCTCGTTGCAGCAGAAACAACAAAAGGTCTTGAGGCAACTTTAAGACTAACAAATTTACAGCATATACAGTGCAAGATGGCTTACCTCCACATAAATGTGTACAGATTGAAAAGTTTTACCTTATTATGGTGCAACTTTTCATGGACCAAAATCTGCTTAATCAAATCAATGAAGTGTCATCCCAAGTTTGCAGATGTATATACACACGACTGGATAATGGAATAGACAATAGCAAGTTAAGAGGGGAATGGGCTGCAAAAAAATAATTTTAAAAGACAGTTAATTACATGAAAGCAAAATGGCTACAAATTTGCCAATTGACAAGGCAGTGCTGTTGATAAAACAGATATCTTGGCATTGGTAACTTTAAGGAACCCCTCCATCAAGTAAACTGATCCCATCCTGCTAGGGGCTTTCTATATCAATAGTAACACCTTGAACATGGCCCGGTAACAAAATTGGCAGCCATTTCAGATCTCTAAGCAGAAGTGCAATATGCCGGCAGGGTCTCACTGCTATCAGCAGTTTTGCTGCAGCATTCAACACTAGCAGCAGTAAACCAACTTTGAAGTCACCAGTGCCTGGATGACTGAGCTCAAGCTCCCCCAGTCCAGGAACAGCCACAGCTGTTGTACCAACCAAGGCTGGGAAAGGATGCTGCTAGTTACTAGCCTACCTGGTCTTTCAATGACAAAGCTGGATCCAGAAGCATCCCCAGACCACTTATGTGAAGGATCAAGAGGGTGTATCTCCATCCAGGGCAGGGAATTTGCCAATTTATTGGACATGGGAGCCACTTATCCACAGTGCCTCCATTTTGCCAGAATTCATCCATTCCATTACAGTTGTACCTCATGTTTCATAACTTCCAGGTTATGGAATCTTCGGGTTACGGCCACGGCAAACCCAGAAGTGTATACTTCCGGGTTTTGCCACTTGCGCATGCGCAGAAGCGCTCTATCATGCCATGCTCAGAAGAGGCGCCTATAGTTATGGATTTTTTGGGGTTCGCACAGCACCCCAAAATGAATTAAATCCATAACCAGAGGTACCACTGTACTGTATTCCACCACTGTATCCAGGGTCCACATAGAAATACAGTGATACCTCGGGTTACATATGCTTCAGGTTACAGACTCTGCTAACCCAGAAATAGTACCTCGGGTTAAGAACTTTGCTTCAGGATGAGAACAGAGATTGTGCTCGGGTGGCACAGCAGCAGCAGGAGGCCCCATTAGCTAAAGTGGTGCTTTAGGTTAAAAACAGCTTCAGGTTAAGAACGGACCTCTGGAACAAATTAAGTACTTAACCCGAGGTACCACTGTAGATCTGAGTCTTCAGTATCCTGTTGAGACTTCCCCCCAAATCTCCTAAAGACTACTTCCGATGGCTTTGTGTAGATATTAAATAGCATTGGGAATAAAAGAATGCCCTGCAGCACCTCACAGCACCCCACAGCCAAGAGGCCAAGACACATTCTCCTTATGCTCTGTCTCTGAACTTGGCCAAATGGATAGGAATGGAACCACTGTAACATAGTGCCCTCCATTCCCATTTTATAGCGTAATCCACGCTGATACTATGCCCCATGGTATCAAAAGCCAAAAAGATATCACGAAGCAGGAGTAAGGTACACAGACAAAGCCCATGCTCACCTTATTCAGACATGAATAACCTAACAAAACTTCCCGTGATATGACTGAATTTTGGTTCATGATCAACCTGTCCTCCTCTTTTTATTAGGGCCATAATAAGTGCTGTCAAATTATCTGCCAGACAAATACGGCAACTTCAAAAAAAAAATTGCTAGTTTCTAAAACCTTTTCTTTAGAATACGTTTAGTGTTGTCAGATAAAGTGTGTTTATTAAGAGGCCAGAGGCCATTGATAAAGAATTATGCCTTGACAAGTGGAGTTCTAGGCTATTTTATATGCCTATACTAGAGTCAAGTAATTATAATGAATGGCATAGTTATAATAATGAATGGTATAATTTATAATATGGCTGAGACAGTTTAAAACTGGCACCTACTAATTCTGGGACATTACATCTTGATTTTGGATGCATTGGTTTAATTTAATTATTTTAATTTAGATCTCAGGCTATGCATTAATAAAAAAAAAAGTCTGCTGGCAGCAGCCATGGAAAAACATGACATATCACTACCAGTATGTCACGAGACTGACTCAACAATGTTAGCCCTACTCAGGAATGGCAGATGCAACTCCATGCTCCAAAGAGGAGGTGCTCTCGTTAGCTCTTATAAATAGGATATGCAGGCAGAATTTTGTTCAATAGTATAGCGAGAATCAAGGCCTCCCCTTTTTCTAGCCAGGGAGCTAAGTCGCTTTTCAATCTGACATGTGAAATTTTTGCAAATGCCGATCAGTGTAGAGTAAAAAAAAAAAACAGAATTCTTTACTCCCCTACTTGTTAACGTCTCTCTTTTTCTAATTGGCCAGAACCTTAGATGGAGGGGAAATCAGGATTCAGCAACTAACATTTGACATAAGATTGGCATTAAATAGAACTCTCCAAAAGGCTAAATTATAATCCACTAGAGGAGCTTTTCAGATTGGCTCATACTACTATTATTTTATTGTACTGTACATTCCTTCTTTCAAAATTCCAATCCCTTTTTCTCAGAACCTTTCACTTCTCACATGACGATAAACATTCTGTATGTATTCAGGAAATGTAGCATCTTTGTCATGACTTCAGCTCTTCTTGGTCTTTGTTTTTAGATGCCTAGTGAATGGGGGGAAATAGTCCTTTCAATTCATTTAGAGATTGACAATTTGCTTTTGTTTCATTGTTGTTTTTAAAGCAATGACAGAAGAGTCAGCATCTCGACATGCTTTTATACTCTGGAGCTAAGTGGTGGTAAATGGGGGGAGATCCAGGTTTGAGTGGGCCTTGAGTAGTGGCGGATCGATTATGAAATTAATAAAGCTTAAACTTCAATCCCCTAATCCTGGAGGGGCTCCAAAAGTGACTTTAGTCCACATTGCTTTGAAATTTTGGGTCTAGTAGACCCACATGACTCAAATAATAATAGATTAAATATTTGTTGTACGTATTTCAGCATGCCTGCCGTGCTCTGGTCCATGGGGTCATGAAGAGCCAGACACGGCTAATCAACAACAACAACAACAACAACAACATTTCAGCAGTCCCAAAGTTTAGAGTCAGTAGCACAAATGCTGTAAAGGTGTGGTGATCTGTTGTGGAACAAACCCATTGAAGAAGATAACAGCGGTTACCCTGAGCTCATTGCTGGTTGAGAAGGGGCCTCTATAACAGTTCCAGCTTCAGAGCCCCCCAAATGTAGGTCCACCAATGTCTTTGTGGAAGGTGCCTTCTGTGGGGTTCATTCCTTTCCTGCCCTGGTTGTGTAACCTCAAAGCAGTGGAGCAGAACAGCAATAGCAGTGTCCCAAGCAGCACCACACTTTTAGGTCTAGCTGCCATTTTAAGTCCCCACAATTCCCTTAAATGGTCTCTCTCTGGGCCACTGTGGAACATTTCAATGGCAACTAGACCCAGCTGCTTGCAATGTCAAGCCGGATATTTTACAAAAAAAAGGATTACCGGTACCTCAGGACATCAGCATGAGTCCTGCCAAAATGCTGGAGTCCCAACAGCTGCTCAAAGATGCCAAATACTGACAAATATGCCTTGTGGGTGAATATCACACTGTTGCTGATGGATTTGCACTAGTAGCAATACAGAGCTACAGAGAAGTTTATTGTCTGGAGATTTTTATAATTACTGTAATGTGTAGCTGTGTTTGTCTGAAATGGCCACAAAACTTGGTCCTAGTATCGGTAAACCTCGGTTATTAATACCTACTTCTTGTTGGTAAATCAAATTGCCTCTCTCATGACTGGAGTTATTCACACTAATTAAGATTTGTAAGTTTTTCCCAGATGTATTCATATTCAATCCCTTTCCATAGCCACTGAATAAGTTTCTGCTAAATGGACAAAAGTGCCCTTTGAGTTCTCCATAAATAGCTCCTTGACAAAATTAACATCTTCTGAAGTCACCTTTTCTATGTCCAAATCAGACAGACAGACAGACAGACAGACAGAGAGGTGCCCGTTCCCATCATTATTGACTTTCAGTGGAATTTGAAAACATTCCTGTTTACTCGGGCATTTGATAGCTGAAGGATACTTACTGTTCTTGCCAGCTCTTAGATCACTGGCTGGGAGAATGTTTTTAACCATTTTTAGAATGTTTATTTTTTTTTACTTTTGTTGTGGATCTGTTTGTCATGCTGGGCTTATTTGGGAAGAGAGACAGGATTGAAATAAAATCATCATCACCATCTACTGTTCCATCCTCTCTGTTATCTTTTAAGCCAGAATTAGGGAGTCTCATGGTGCACCATGCTTAAGGAGGCTGATATTAATAATCCTCAGTGTCCAAGTCTTACTATTCTTTGGGCGGTGGGTGGGGTGGGGAGAAATAAAAAAAAATCCTCTCAAGATACTTCAAACACACCAGCCACAGTACTCTGATCCCGGCAATTGGTTTGGAGAACAGAAGCTGTTGTAAGCAACATTTTTATTTTTAGTTCCAAAGGAAAAAATGGCAGAGACTATTATCATAAAATAATTTCCTCATTGGGGTAATTAAATGACTAATATAATCCCCTTGGGGTGCAGTTTGCTTTATGGGAAGGAAAACTTATTTTGTCACATTAAGTTTTCTTTTCCTTCCCCCTCGCAGAGATTGCTTGAAAACACAAGCACCGCAGCTCCAGCTCTGCAAAGAGCAATGAATCTCTTTTTAGAGCAGTTCAGACACTGTAATTTTCTTATTGATGCTGGGAAGCAGAATTCTTCATAGGTTTATTGTATCCCTAATCTGTGAGTTGGTGATATAGGAATGCATTCTGCTCCTTTTTAATGCAAGTGCTGTTCATTTAACATCCAGTGATTTGTCCCAATGTAAGGCAGCAAAGGATTTGACTCGGAAGTAAGTGCCGGTGTGCTTCAGTATAATGGAACCTCCATTTAGCAACGTTATTGAAATGAAATTATGACACAATTAGATGTATAGACTTAGAGGAAAACTCCCAGCTCTCCAAATTACCTGTGTTGTCACAAAAAGCAATTTGAAAAGAGAGAGTGCATGTAGCCAGCTGCCAGTAGAGGTTTATTTTGCTGACCTATTTCAAATGGGAAGAGAGAAGTTCATGTACCAGGAAATTGTCTCAGTAAGTTAATAGTTATTTTATCCAAGCCTATCCCCATGATTCATAAAAAAGGGGGTGGGCAAATAAATAAGGGGCAATCAAATGTTAGAACAAAATACTAGTCTCAAGCGTTTACAGTGGGAATCTACTGAAAATTTTCAACCTTGTTAGTATCCTGCTATACAATAAAACACCATTGCCTCCCCTTTCATTTTTCAGCAGCCCAACATATTTTGCTTGTTTTATAAAGTGAAGGAGAAATATTTTTGCTATGGGGAACTTTATTGCATTTTTGTATTTGATTTTCATTTTGAATGTTCTATTCTGATATTTTGGAAAGTTGTATTTCACAATGTAAGATATGCTATAAGCCACTTAGATATAGATAAATATATATTTGAAAAATGTAAAGCAGTAAACACATGAGCTAAATAAAATGAAGTGTGTGTGCATGTGTGTGTGTTACCACTTATCTGTCATAATAAAGTTTACATCTGATGTAACAAAGCAATCAACAAAAAGCAAATAAAATCAGGGTTCTTTCTGTTCTATACAAATTACCCTGACTATCCTATCCAAACATTACTCAAGAAGATAACTTATTATTAGTTATAAATGTGATATCAATTAGCCCAGCTTTATACATAATTTCTGTCAAAACATTGTGAACTCATAGCTTGCATTTGAGAATAACCTGTATACTTTGCTATATTCAATAAAAGTAATCCATCATCATAAAATTGTCATATTTTTTTTTTGCCTGGATCTAATAAAGCACACTAGCTTAACCATCAGAGTCAACTCCTATGATTTGTCAACCCATTGTCGAATAGATGGTACAACATGCAATCTCCACTTCCTCACATAGAGTATTCTGGCTTCTGCCAACATATGTTGATAAAATAAAATAGAAAAATAGCTGCTTGGTTGTGATACAAATGTTTCTAAATAGACCACCCAAAGTAGTAGTGTGTTACACAAACACACGCACCAACTAATTTCTTATCAGGATCATATTCATTGGGAGAAGGACTGAAGAATTTGGAACAATACTTGTTCTCTTGGTAGAACTCTATTAGCCTTTGCCCTGCTTCGTTTTGAACTCCAAGGCCAAACTTGCCAGTTGTTCCTTTTATCTCTTGACTCCCTGCTTTAGCATTCCAATCCCCTATAATGAGAAGAACATCCCTTCTTTGGTGTCATTTCTAGAAGGTGTTGTAAATCTTCATAGAATTGATCAATTTCAGTTTCTTCAGCACTGGTAGTTGGTGCATAAACTTAGATTACTGTGATGTTAAAAGGTCTGCCTTGGATTCATATCGAGATCATTCTATCATTTTTGAGATTGCATCCCAGTACAGCTTTTGCCACTCTTTTTGTTGACAATGAGGGCCACTCCATTTCTTCTATGGCATTCTTGCCCACAGTAGTAGATATGATGGTCAGCCGAACTGAATTCACCTATTCCCGTCCATTTTAGTTCACTGATGCCCGGGATGTCAATACTTATTCTTGCCATCTCATTTTTGACCACATCCAGCTACCCAAGGGTCATGGTTCTTACATTCCAGGTTCCTATGCAATATTTTTCTTTACAGCATTGGACTTTCCTTTCGCTTCCAGGCATATCCGCAGCTGAGCAACCTTTCGGCTTTGGCCCAGCCGCTTCTTCAGCTCTGAATCTACTTGTACTTGTCCTCCGCTCTTCCTCAGTAGCATGTTGGACGCCTTCCAACCTGAGGGGCTCATCTTCCAGCGTCATCATTTTTATATGCCTGTTGTCTTTGTCCATGGAGTTTTCTTGGCAGGGATACTGGAGTGACTTGCTGGTTCCTGCTCCAGGTGGATCACGTTTAGTCAAAACTCTCCACTATCTCCTATCCATCTTGGGTGGCCCTGCACAACATAGCTCATAGCTTCTCTGAGTTATTCAAGCCCCCTTGCCATGACAAGGCAGTGATCTTTGAGGGAGGATAGTTCTCTTATAAAATTAAAATGAACATGCAGTGCTTTTTGTGAAAAGTGAGGTACTGGTACTCATATCTTGATAAAAGAAGACCTCTGAGTGGCCATCCCTTTGTTGGAAGAGGACAGGACAAGGGGAAGTAGATTCATGTGCAAATGTATTGCTTTAGGTGAAATTATATGTGGATGAATATCACCCACCTTTAGTCCAAAGCATGACAGCCCACTCTCTCATTTACACTTGTTCTGCATGTATAAACGTGGGCAGAGTGCCAGCTTGTCAGGAGTGGAGTTGTCTGTTGAGATTTGGTTCACTATGCTTTAGAAAGCAGTACGTACAGAATGGAGCTATGTGTTAACATAATGTTTTAAATAGCACAACTACATGTGATAGCACAGAGCATCTGTATCTAAGAATAAAATGTTTTTTTCTCTGCCATTTCCTCTGCTGCCTCCCACCCTTCTAAACAGCTCCCACCCTTCCAAATAGCTCCTTTTTGTCGTGAAATAGACACTACAGGTAAACAGCAGTGGAGAGGGCTTAGCAGACAAATGAGGAGACCTTAAAGAGCCTCTCATTCGCTGGAAATTGTACGTACTTCCTGCTAGCAATCATGCAGCTTTTAATGCTCAGAATCCAGATAGGAAGAAAACTACAATTCTGTGCTGCCAGAGCATGCTCATGAACATGCTGAGATTGGTCATGCTAGCCAGGCCTTTCCTCTGTCTAGTGAACCACTCCTGCCCATTAAGGTTTCCTTCTTCATAAAGATTATGTTTATTTGCTGAGGAGGGGGTGGGACTGGTAGTCAGTGTCTGGCTAGGTACTAAAATAAAAGTCAAAACTGGTGTAAACTCAAAATGTAAAAAGGCTTTCTGAACACTTGAGCACACGTGTGAAGGCAAATTTGAAGGCTGTCTCGACCCCATCCCTGTTTATTTTATTTTCGAAGTTTACAGCCATTGATATTATCAAAAAGGGTCTTTCAACAAGATGGTTATAGCAAAGTTCTCTCTGCTTTAAAGAGGGGTGGGGGGTAGCCAGCTATTAGAATTTTATACAATGCCACCAGTTTTGTGTCCCAAAATTGCCAATATGCTAAAATCCAGATTATTGGAGGGTAGCTAACTGATCCCTGTATGCTCTCTTTAACTATATATCATTTAGGGAAATGGAAATCATACTCCGATTAAGGATTAAGGAGTACCCTTCCCTTTTCACTGGCAGGGTACAACAATTCTAACCCAGGAGGAAAAAACAGATGTGTAGATGAGGAATAAAATGACACATTCTGCAGATCTTATCCAGAGCTGAATGATTCCCCATAGACCTGCACTGCATCATTTCCATTTTCATACACCACAGGGAAACTGCTCAGGAGTTAGCACAGCAGAGGCACTTATTCCTGCAGCAATAACTGCCAACACTCTGGGTGTTTTTTGTTTTTTAAAAAGGCCACATAGGAATTGTGGTTTTCTATTATATGTGCCACAACCTATTCCATGCTACCTTTCCTTTATGTAGTTTGAAAAAAAAAAAAAAAGTTGTTTTTAATTTCTGTAGAGTCACAATTTATTAAGCTATTTCTGGCTCATTTCTGTGCATCATATTCTCTTTACAGTTCAACTACTTGTTAGAAGTAGATGTGGAAATTATTGCTCTTAAGTAGGAATTGATTAGAGGGATATTCTGCTGAGTCACTGCTTCATGAAACTTCAAAAATACATTCACCTTGGGAGTCTGATCTTAAATGGACCATAGGAATGAACGTATCTTAAATTCTGGGTTCAAACCCCCAAACCTATGCCCAGTTTGAAGCTCAGCACAGCTCTGAACAGCTTATCAGTGACTAACAACATAATGCAAATCCTATTGAATTCAAAAGGACTTTCTCTCAGATAAATGGGTTTAGGATTGCATCCTAAATCTGTAATGCAATCGATAGTAAATTCCATTGAACTTTCATAAACATTTACCCAGGGTTGCCAAAAGTTGGAAGCAGTGTCTAGGCGCAAATCAGGCAAATATCCAGGAAAATCCGGATGCATGGTAGTCTATATATTGCCCCCCCCCAAAAAAAAACTCAACAACCTTGGGTAAAACTAAAAAAAGTTCAACAACTTTGGCCAAAAAACCCAAAAAAACTTTTCTGTCTGGATTTTCACTGTTTGAAATATGGCAACCCTACATTTACCTGTTGAACTAAACTCAATTTCCCACTGAAAACAACTTCTGATTAGACATAGAGGATCACACTGTTAAATCTCATTGGCTTCTCAGGCTAAAACTGCAGATTCTATTTATCATGCCATCATTCAGCCCACTCCCATCACGTAACTGTTTTCATGACAAATGCTGGTTGAGCAAGTCAAACTGCAAATAATCTATGACTACTGTGCCACATTAAATTTCTGCACAGATATTTCCAACACATCAATGCCAGAGTTTTCTACTTTTATGTCTCCGTTGCATTTATGTAGAGTCACAGCCACAGTGAGCCTAGGGCAGGCATGGCCAAACTTGGTCCTCCAGATGTTTTGGGAGTACAACTCCCATCATCCCTAGCTAATAGAACCAGTGGTCAGGGATGATGGGAATTGTAGTCCCAAAACATCTGGAGGGCCACGTTTGGCCATGCCTGGCCTAAGGTCACTGGGGTAGGGGCATAGGAAACAATAATTGATGTGATATCTTTCTTGGGATGGAAACGGCCACCACTTTATTGATTACAGAGGCAAGAAGGCTTAGGTTTAGGGTTAGGCTTAGGTTTAGGCTTAGGCTTAGACACTGTGTATGTATCCTGGATCAGCCAATCTGGTTGTTGGCTGATAATTTCACTAGGATCAGTCCTGGGTTAAGGACTTCCATTTAATGCACATCTAATATGGGTGACCCCTCCAGGAGCCCAATTGGGAAGTCCAATTATGGCTTGTTAGCACTTGTCTGGACAGACAAACAGAATCTGCCCCCCTGGACCCCTTTGCTGGGGCACCCTGATACTTTGATCCAGAGGAGAGTAGGTAAGGATTCTTCCTACCTGCCATGGGCCAGGAATTAGCTTTGTCTGCTGAACAGCAGCATGAAGAGGAAGAAGGCAAAGTGACTCCACCTGCAGCTAATCAGCCTTTAAGGACACAGGGAGAAGGCACTGATGAGAACCAGCTGGCTTCAGCCTTCTTAAGCAGAGCTTCCAGCAGAAGTCAGATGCTGATAACAACATTTGTAGTTCCTGGCCCTACCTTGGTGCTTCCTGCTCTTCTGGACCCCATTATCATTGGATTTGCTGGACAGTCTGAGGACGCAGATTGCTGTTTGCCTGACCCTAGGACTGGACCTGACTTCAGCTGCTGACTCTGCACCCAGGCAAGTACACCTCAGAGACTCTTCTGGCTGACTGGACTCCCACTCCAATGAGCTCTGCATGTTGTTGTTCAGCAATGAGACTATGACACTACCCCCACCCCACCCACACTCTATGCAGCCCTTTTGGTAAAGCCAAATTAACTAGGAAGAATTATAGCCTTGTTGAATGAGACTCTCATCAGTATAAATCTCACACACACACACACACACACACACACAGAGAGAGAGAGAGAGAGAGAGAGAGAGAGAGAGAGAGAGAGAGGAGAGAGAGAGAGAGAAACAAATAACTCAAGGTTATTTAGATGAGTTGTCTTTCTTCTTTGTGTGGCTTAGATGGAAATACTGCTGCCTACTGCTTCACAAGTACATTCCCTATGGCCAAACTTGGCCCTCCAGCTGTTTTGAGACTACAACTCCCATCATCCCTAGCTAACAGGACCAGTGGTCAGGGATGGTGGGAATTGTAGTCCCAAAACAGCTGGGGGAGGCAAGTTCGGCCATGCCTGCCCTATGGGGAACACTGTGGCAAAGCAACCCCTGCAGCCAGCAGGATCCAATCCTGCTAGGATGTTCTTCCTTAGTGTTTTCCTTTAGGGGAACATGCTGGCACTGCTTGCCACTTCTTGCCCAATACCCTGCCCCTGACAGGCCTGGATTGCTCTGGGCTGTCACCACTTGACTTGCCCAAAGTCTGGATTCCCCTGATTCAGATAAATTTTGTTTGGGATTTGGCCTAATCTGTTGCACAGCCCAACACTCCATACAAGATTTATAAAGAATGGAAAGTCCAGCTTTTCAGATAATCTTAGATGTTGCATTATCACCCTAGCATGACTCCTGCAGGCATGAGGAAACAACGAGAAGGAGCTGAATGATGGAAAGTGACCAGCCTGCCCTGCCTCATTGCAAACTTTAAGCTTTCAGGATTTAAGAAAATGGGGTAACTTGAATGAGGTGGATCAATCAATCTTTCAGAGGCAGGGCTTGTGAAAAGTTAATTTAAGAAGCTTATGTTCCTATTTCTCACTTTCCATTAGGGATTGGGAAGAATTTAGTTTGGTCCACATTTGAATGCAAACTCGCGCAATTTGCATTTCATGGTGCAATATGCATACTGAAACATAGCTATCTTTCAAAATTCACACTTTCCAAATTTTGTGATGCATTTCTCCAGTCAAAGAATGTGTAAAGAAAAAAGTGTGCATACTAGGAAAAGTGTGCATGAAAATGCACATATTAGGGAAAGTAATATTTTAAAATGCATATGAAGCAGAATTGCATGCATAAATGTATATATTAAGAGGAACGTGTGCTAAGATGTTGACAAATTGCAGAACAAAATTGCAAGAATGTGGCAAACAGAACTTGAAAAATAAGAATCTGAGATAAACCAAAAATTGACTGACTTGCCCGCTCCTACATCTTCACACCAATGGAGGATGAATTAATAAACACTTCTGGGTCAGGCAGCCTGGCCAGGTGTTCTAGCATTACTTTAGAGCAGTTCAAAGTAGTTCACAAGCCTAACTGAGTAGTGGATAAAAAGGGAGGTGAGGCAAGCTTTTATTGTTGTTTCATCAGACAAACAATCCACATATCTTAAAGTTTTGCTTGCTTTTTAGAATGGAGGTTGGCATTAAAAATAATGGGAACAAGAGCATCATGTGGGTCATCACATACAGCTACCCCTAATTTCAGAGCTCTCTATACTTTGAGCAAAATAACTTTGATGGGCTACATTTTCAAGACAGGATGAACTTTTCACACACCCAGTTCCTATTAGTTATTTTATTCTTCTGAGCTATCAATTTGTTGTGATCTATTGGTTTTCTGTTGGCTATTTGTAGCAAATTATTATTCTTCATGGGTAAATTTTAGCCTAACTAGCAGATATTGATAAACAATGCAGCTTTAGGTGCACCTGTATCATGCAAACTGAAGGGTGTATTTCGATTTCCACATTTGCTTAATTGCATTCAGGGAAGGGATTGTCAAATGAAAAGAAAAAGAAATGAAGGAAATGGATCATTTAAGAGCACTGGAGCAAACCTCTTCTGTTTCTGTTATATCCCTGTACATGTCTCTCTATATAAAATATGCACCACCACCAACAGCATTATAAAGCACTACATGTGTCTACTGGACCTCAGGAGTAAATTTTACCCTAGTGGCTTAATCTTGCTCCAAGTTGTCTTTACCCTTACCCAGGATTTGACATTCTCATAGTGAAAATTAGCAATACTGATTTCTTACTTGTAATGTTCTTTGGGAGGGGGGATGCACTCATTAGGATATTTGGATACATTGGACCGCCTTCTGTTGTTTAATACAAGTCCAGTATTTTAGTTAGCTTCTGTGAGGGGGTGGGGAATCTGTTTTGGTTTGTTTTCTGCTATGAGCTCAGTATTCCCCTCATTTTTATTTTCCAGGGCTTCCTGGTAGCCTAATGAGGGATTTAAGTCAACATTGTGAGGTCCAGTGTACTGCAATAGATTGTGTTAGATTATAGTTATGGAATGGGATACCAATAACATAGGGATGCGAGTGGCGCTGTAGTCTAAACCACTGAGCCTCTTGGGCTTGCCGATCAGAAGGTTGGCAGTTTGAATCCTTGCGGCGGAGTGAGCTCCCATTGTTCGGTCCCAGCTCCTGACAACCTAGCAGTTCAAAAGCACGCCAGTGCAAGTAGATAAATAGGTACTGCTGTGGCAGGAAGGTAAACAGCATTTCCGTGTGCTCTGGTTTCTGTCACGGTGTTCCGTTGCGTCAGAAGCGGTTTAGTCATGCTGGCCACATGACCTGGAAAGCTGTATGTGGACAAACGCCTGCTCCCTCAGCCTGAAAGCGAGATGAGCGCCACAACCCCATAGTCTCCTTTCACTGGACTTAACTGTCCAGGAGTCCTTTACCTTGCCATCAACATATATTTTAAAATGTCATTTTGAAACCAACCTTTAACTATTCCAGCTAGGACTTTAAGTCCACCGGATCCCAATAGCAGATTGGTACTGGAACACAAAGTGTGTGAGTTAAAAACAACAACACCCTCAGATTGGAAAATGTAATGATTAGAAACTGACTGAACTGATAATGTTTCATATGTATGGCTTTCTAAAGCCCCTTTGCAATTCTGTTACCCATATCACAGAATGAACATATTGAGAATGTTTCCCTCCTAGCTCCTTGTTACTGCCCCCCACACACAAGCACTTCAAATAAGAAATCAGTTCCTTTGTCTCAAATATGTGTTTTTCTTCTTCTTCTCATTTATAAGCTGCATCTTATGCTTAACAAAAGAATTAATTTCAGAAAGCACTTTTCAGACGTTAGCAAAGCAGGCAGTTGTGATTATCATTCAAATCAAGATCTCTTATGAAGAAATTAGTATGCTAGCTCAGATTTTCGGCCTTACTGTTTGCTTCTGCCTTTTCTCTCTCCCCCTCCCTTTCTCCCCTCCACTCTATCGTGTCTCATCAAATAGTGTGATCCACCCACAAACCTCTCCCTGTGTTATTATCCAATGTCAAATCTTGTCATGTTTTTTTTGAGAGCTTTGGCTTGGTCTGCATATAGAAACGTGCTCTGTTTTAACAAAAGCTTTGATTTTAAGCTGACATTCGTTTACCAAAGTTTGTGACTGTGTGAGTACATTGTCTTCTATTGGTGTAAACATAATTTATATAAATGCTGCTTTCACCTGTAAAATTGCCTGTAAATCAAACTGGTGCATGTCAAATCCAGACTAAAATGTGTGTGTGTGTGTGTGTGTGTGTGTGTGTGTGTGTTTATATAAAGATTTGCATTTCTTTAATTAAGTCACATTTCCAAGCTATTTCTAGAGGTACAGCATCTCTGTGGAGACAAATCCCAGAGAGCCAGTCATGCTGGTTCTCAAATTAAGACAAGAGGCAGTAATTTAAATAAAGCAGGATCACAACTTTATTAAGACAAATTATCTGCAATGGAACTAAGGGCTTGTCCTGTGTCCCACGCTTTCTAGGCACATTTGTCCTGGGTCTGGGTGGTTTTCTGTTTGCCATTTTGCTTTTTCCAGAGCAAATGCCAATCTGTGATAAGCTCTCTCCCCTCCCCCATCCCCTAGAACCAGGAGAGGCATGAAGAGGGTGGAGGAGAAATTAGATGCATGCCGTCGCAGTCTCAGATTTCTTGAAAAAAGCACTAGACAGAAGGAGACTTTGCTCACTATGGGGAGGCAAGGACCTTTAGACTCAGCAACTGATTTCATGGAGTAAGATCCACTGGGAATGAGCTACTGCACTCATTAGGCCTGACACTCAGCCAAGTCTGTGGGAAATTTTTGCTAATAGTTAACTCCAACTTTATAGTGACCCGCAATGCTCTCTGAAACTAAGCCTCAGGATACACCACTCCAAAGTAAATAATTGTGAAGGCTAAAGTATTGTTAATGTATACAGAACATAAAAAAAAACAACCTAAGATCAAGGACAGAAGGAAATAATATCATCCTCACCCACTCATTAAGCCTCAATGAGTGGTTCTGTGCCTTTTTTCACAGAAAATTCTGACTTTCAACATTTATCTATCACAGTTCTATTCCCCCCTCCCCCCCCACAACACTTTTAAATACTTAGACACTATGGAATGAGGCACAGAGGACTATAATAATAATAATAATAATTTATTATTTGTACCCCGCCCATCTGGTTTCCCCAGCCACTCTAGGCGGCTTCCATAAAAACCAGAAATACACTAAAATATCACAGATTAAAAACTTCCCTGAACAGGGCTGCCTTAAAATGTCTTCTGAATGTCAGGTAGTTATTTATCGCTTTGACATCTGATGGGAGGGCGTTCCACAGGGCGGGTGCCACTACCGAGAAGGCCCTCTGCCTGGTTCCCTGTAGCTTTGCTTCTCGTAATGAGGGAACCGCCAGAAGGCCCTCGGCGCTGGACCTCAGCGTCCGGGCAGAACGATGGGGATGGAGACACTCCTTCAGGTATACTGGGCCGAGGCCGTTTAGGGCTTTAAAGGTCAACACCAGCACTTTGAATTGTGCTCGGAAACGTACTGGGAGCCAATGTAGGTCTTTCAAGACCGGTGTTATGTGGTCTCGGCGGCCGCTCCCAGTCACCAGTCTAGCTGCCGCATTCTGGATTAGTTGTAGTTTCCGAGTCACCTTCAAAGGTAGCCCCACGTAGAGCGCATTGCAGTGGTCCAAGCGGGAGATAACTAGAGCATGCACCACTCTGGCGAGACAGTCCGCGGGCAGGTAGGGTCTCAGCCTGCGTACCAGGTGGAGTTGGTAAACAGCTGCCCTGGATACAGAATTGACCTGCGCCTCCATGGACAGCTGTGAGTCCAAAATGACTCCCAGGCTGCGCACCTGGTCCTTCAGGGGCACAGTTACCCTATTCAGGACCAGGGAGTCCTCCACACCAGCCCGCCCCCTGTCCCCCAAAAACAGTACTTCTGTCTTGTCAGGATTCAACCTCAATCCATTAGCCGCCATCCATCCTCCAACCGCCTCCAGGCACTCACACAGGACCTTCACCGCCTTCACTGGTTCTGATTTGAAAGAGAGGTAGAGCTGGGTATCATCTGCATATTGATGGACACCCAGTTTAAACCCCCTGATGATCTCTCCCAGCGGTTTCATATAGATGTTAAAAAGCATGGGGGAGAGGACGGAACCCTGAGGCACCCCACAAGTGAGGGCCCAGGGGTCTGAACACTCAACCCCCACCACCACTTTCTGAACACGGCCCAGGAGGAAGGAGCGAAACCACTGTATAACAGTGCCCCCAGCTCCCAGCCCCTCTAGATGGTCCATCCCCTCTAGACTACTTATGTTTCAACAACATCCATTACTCAGAGTAGTGACTCATTCATGTATTCTCATTTCTTTGTGTTTATGAATGAAGCCAAATATCTTGAGCTCCATTATCTGCTCCTAGAACAAATATTTCATAATTCTAACAAATGAGTCAGATAGGAATAGGGTTGCCATATGTCCGGAATTTCCTGGACATAAATGGGATTCAGCCATTGGGAAAAGCGTCTGGGCAGAAATAACTGAAATAGCCAGGAAAATTTGGACATATGGCAACCAATGTCAGAAGTGTAGATTTTTGGCGAATTTCCTTAAAATTAGCTGAAAAGGTTCTTTTTTTAAAATTTAGATTTTGGAGTGGGGGGGGGGAGCTCAACTTTTGTATCCGAATTTTCACTTTTTGAAAAATGGCAACCCTATATGATAGGAATATAGACAAAATACATTGTATCCTATTATATTTACAGGAAAATTGTATACATGTCTACTCACAAGTAAGCTCAGCCACCAGTAAGTAGCTCTTCTCCTGAGTGGAATTGGGATCTGGTTTACTTTACACTGGCTGATCTTAAACCCAACTTGCTTAACACCAATTTTTTGAGTATAGCATTGCTTCCTATATCTAGTAAAAGCAAACAAACTAGAAAACACCAGAACTAGAAACCTGAATGCCTGCATAGTAATGGTCCCCAAAAATGCATTAAACAGCCTAGTTATTACTTTGTAAAGCTATAAGCCAATACATTAAGAAATTTACAACTTCTACTTTGAATTATTTGAACAACCAGGAATAAAGTGCTTAAGGGAGGAAAAAGCTATGCAGACTTTCAGATAATTGTAGGTACCTTATCACACAGGTTTACAATCACATCCTCCAAGACAAGATCAGCCATTATCCTATAACACTCTGCAGGGCTGCAGCCCAACTGAGATCCTTGCTGTGGTTTAATTATGAGGATATTTCCAGATAGGCACTGCAGAAGATTTTGACAAAGAGAGAGGTTGGTGGTAGGTCATTTTTATGCCCCTTCATGCATGCATGCCTGAGGATGTAGATGAGCTCCTGAAATGTGTTGCATCTAATGCAAGGGTTCCTAATGTTTCAATACTGGGTCACATGTATTTCAATCTGCTCCTGAAATGTTATATGTATGAAAAGTAATTGCCCTCAATATCTGCTTTAAAAGCAAAGTTTTCAGAAATTTTGAAGTGTAAAACTTACCTTTTCTGCATCAGCTGCAATGAGGAATTCTGCTGGTGTTGATGTGGTCTGTAATGATATTGGTGATATATCTTAAAACTTTGAGTGTATGGGGTGTTAAGAAAAGGGTAGTACTTCTGGTGGGGGTAGGGACATATCATGCTCCTTCTGGGGTAGCCTGCCCACCTTTGGTCTTCACCCTTCACTCAGTTCTCACCTGTGGCTCCTAGAAGCTGTCAGCATGTGACAGCGACCACACTCTGGGAACAGTTTTGACTGCCTGGCTAAACCAGGTGCAGGTAGCCAATGGGAGAAGACAGGCACATGGGACCAGTAGTGGGTCCAACAGTCAAGAAGGCGGTTTCTGCACATACTATAGAGGGAAGTGAAGGGCAGATGGGGCTCCTCAACCTGGGAAGGGAGGAGAAGGGAAACTCTGACCTTAAACCTCCTCTTTCTTGCAGAATATCTTTGGGAGAATAAAAGACTAAGGAGGAAACCGTACACAAATCCAGAGTGGAGTCCCTAAATCAGTTGGATGGTATCTTATATGCCTCCTTCTGGCAATTCTGGCAAGTCAAGCTGGTGCTGAATGTATTGGTCTGTTTTCCTTTGGACCACATAAGCAAGGCTGGGTGGCAGGGTCTTGTCATCTGGGAAGCCCAGGACCTCCATGCAAACATCCCAGACTTTTGCCCCAGAGAGTTCACTTTAGTGCAGCTTATGCAGTGGTTTCACTTCTCCCCTCGAGGCGCACTCCATTATCTCTTGAGACAGATGGGTGGCAACAACAATCTTAAAACTTTGCACCATTTCATAAAAGTAGGTGCTTCTTAATATTCTCTTCTGAAGTTTGTGTCAGTCACTATGTTCCGAGTTAATTAGTAAATGCTTGGAAGGGAGCAGAGAAATGCAGTTTGTATTAGAATTATGCTGAAGGGTTGGTGAATACAGCCGAGACCTCTTAAATTGCATAGCCTTGGTGAACAGTAAATCTATTTCTTTGTTGGGTTTTCAAATTAAACAGTTTCATTAAGTACAACATTGATTAACTATACAGTCAACTTGAAGAAAACAGATTTGCTTAAGTATGTTATTTAAAGGTAAGTGAATTGCTTATTTATATGAATTTAAAATTTAGGAGTAAAATTCACTAGGGAGCCTTACACACAGGCATTAATCTATGGATATATTGGACTATGTGTATCAAGATTAAAATTTAGGGGTGTGGAAGTAAGCCTGTAATTCTCATTCCTTGCTAAAACTAAAACTCCCCCGTGTCCCACAGATGGTTGGTGCTTTGTGATTTGATCTTTTCTTACGATCCAAACAGTTGTAAAATGCCTTTAAATCATTATGTTAATGGTGGCTATATTTTCAATAATGCATTTAAAGGTCTTTAAAAGTCTATTCTCATACTTGTGCCGTTTTTGTATGCAAAATGTGACCAATGTATTAATTTCATAGTCGGCATCCTATCTTATCCACACACAGTGAGTCTTGTTGAACTTAATGGGGCTTACAATTGAGTAGACATGCACAGGATCGTAGCATCACTGTCTGAGATTTCTTTTTCTTGCGGCTTTACTTTTGTTGGAAGTCTTCATGACTAAGCCTCAAAGGACTGGGAGTGGGAGAAACTATAGAGCAACATAATTTTGTTACTATCCAATTCATGCTGTTGCAAATCTGTTGGATCTAAGATACAAAGGCAGCAATGTAAGTGATGCTAGAACTTCTGCATCTGACTGGATTACAGAATAAGCAGTAGTCTTACTGCTTGATGTTGGAAAGATACTTTCAAATGGTGCCGAGTAAAAGTACATCTTTCAGATACTTGGCAAAGGTATGCAGCCTGAGATTTTGCGAAGCATATCCCTCCTGCAACATGCTGGCAAGGCATCCAATTCCTTCTCCTCTTGCTTCTTACCTGCTTCAGATTCCTCCATCTTCAGTATGTGAAAGAACCTGGTTTATGTTTGGAAGTACACCAAATCAAGAAATAAACTGGCATTTTGAAGGGTAGAAGCTTGTTTCAATCTGGGCAACATTTTTAGAAGTTCGTGATAAATATGCCGACAAATATGGAGAAAAAGAAATTGATAGTGATAGCTTAGAAAGAGACTTATTAAATTTCATTAGTTCACTGAGCTTTGTCTGCTCTTTTTATGTATGCTTGAAACTGTGCCAGACTAGAGAAGGCATAATATTTTTTTCAGAATAAATACTAAGTTATTTTAATACAATGATTTCTTTATTAACCATTTTTTGCCTTCTCCTCATAAACTTGGCAAACCAAAGAGATGCAAGGTTCCTTTCAGTTAAGCAACTTGCCGCTCCATTTCTAGCAAATAAATAAAAATAAATTCATTTTTTTATTATGGTCTGAATAAACTATGATGATTATATAGTAAACCAATTTATAGATAATCCATTTTATGTTCCTAAAGCAACAAAGTGATTTTTAATATGAGAAGAGTAATTTTGAAAAATAGTATTGCATTATTTCAATTATCCTACAATTTTTTGTTCTTTTTCTGCCCCCCACTCCTAGATGGCTTTAAAATTTCCAGAAACGTCACATCTCTATCCCTAGCTACTGGTGGAAAAAATGAGGTACATAAGTGACTTTGCATTTAGATATTTGGTGGCAAGCAGTAAAATGCTTAGATAACTAAGTAAAAAGTTTTAGTCTAAAGTAGATAAAACAAGCACTAAGATGTGAACCACCTACTCCAAAATAAGTAATCTCTGTTGGAGGTGGATGGTCCACAACCCCCTGAAAATAAAAGTATTTTATTTTTCTGTCTCATTTGGAGGGTGCATTAGAATTTCAGTGGGTGTAGAGTTGAGCTTACCTTATCATTTCAAGGTGTGTGTGTTTTCCCATTCATTAAACCTTATCCATTGCTTTGGCTGCCCACACTGATATGAAAAAGTCCCATGGAGGTCTTGCCTCTTGACATCTTCCTCAGGGCATTTGTTGAAGCCTAGGAAGCTAAGAAGGCTGGCAACTAAGTGTCCTCACTGGTTTTGTTTTCAAGAAAAGTCATTATTTCATCTTTAAAAAGCCAAAATATTACTGCATTTCTTCATTAAAAAAACAACCCAACTTCACTTTACAATGAACAGCTGCCAAGTTATATAGTAGAAAGCGTCTCCAATTTTCCTGTGCATACAGGAAAGGCTAGACAAAGGTGCCATGAGGGTTTCAGGAAGTGTGGACTCTAAGGAAAATTGCAAAGTTCAGACCACTGAAAAATGACTAGTACAATGTAATGGCATTTAATAGTGCTCCTCAAAAGCACAACAGATGCCCCAAGCTCCCATGGGAATTCCACCTCCCCATTGATAATTTTTTATTGCAATTTCTTTTCACATTGATTGATGAAGAATGGTTGAAAAAACAGGGGAGAATTTTTTGGCACAGCACTTATCTGATGCCTGAATGGGTTCAGTTTAAGTTCATGTTCTCACTTCCATCCAAACAGAAGTTAATTGCTTCAAGCTGGAAGTTTGCTTTGAAGAAACTCTGCAGGCACACCACATTGCAACGACAAATACAAACAGGGTGGCCTTTTCTTTAATGGATGAGCAATGTGCATTCTCTGGTTGTTTGTCTTGGTACTTGCTACTGTGATTTTCCCACTCTACACTTCTAAGGAGGTGTAAGTCCTAGTACCCTCTTGAAAAATAAAGATTGGATCATCTCCTCTTTAAAGTGCCATTTAAAGGATAACCTTGCACCATGGATCCTGTAAATTTTCTTATCATTTTATTGAATCATTAAACAATAAGAATGTTTCCCTCTCCTCAATGGTTTATAATAGAGCAGAATCTTCTCATATGCGCTGAGAACCACCAAGCAAATGTCACTGGTTGAAATTGACACTGTTGTTATGGATTGGAAATGCATTGTGCGAATAAAAGAATGGTAACACTGTGTGCTACATAATCAATCACAAATAGGGCAGAAGTACATTTCTTCTTGTCTTGCATCTACGAACATGATTTTAGTGTATGAATTCTAATAGGTTATTAATATTAGCAATAAACCAAGATGTATGATATTGCAGTAAGAAAAATGGTGCTAGTGATTGCAGAAGCTGTAATGGTGACAAAAATAGCATTTGATTGCTAGAAAAAGTAATTACAATGCAATTCTTGTTGGTATGATTTTTTAAAAAAGATTACTGTGTCAGCATCTAAATAGGAAAAAAACAATAATTTAATTTGTCTGTTTTCATAGCCAATAGTGCTGATGATGTTTAAATTATGAATAGTTAGAATAGATCCTCCTTTGGAGATGGATGTCTTTATACTTGTAGGAAAGGTGTTAGCAACTTATGTAACAATTCAACAATGATTCTCTCACTTCAATTTGTTAGCATAGAGAGGGGTTTTTTTCTGTATATACTCTTAGTGAAAGAGTATGAACACTTTTGAGTGATTACTTCTTGTGGAGAATGGATGTTGAGAGTTTAAAGAGAAACCCACTTTGATCCTTTGCTGTGAAAATGGCTCCACTTAGGGATGTTTCCACAATTCATATTAGGGATTTCCCCACCATTTGAAGTCAATCAAATTCTAGTGCAGATTATGTGATTCTGGGAATTGCAGGCACACTTCTAAGTGCATTTCTAAATTTTAGGCAGCATATACACCCATTCAGTATTACAGATACAGCAATAGGCATCTATCACACACTTTATCTATACAACACACCTTCTTCTTCTTCTTCTTCTTCTTTGATCACTTGTAGCAGAGTAAGATTGTCTTCCATCAATATGGTCTTAATGGTGTGTCCATAAGTCACCGTGGAGACCAATTATGGACCCACATGTCCTTCCCACAGTGGGAAAATGGGTTTCTGGGCAGGAGTTGATCACAGTGAGGATTTGCCAAATGTGCCTCTTAGCTCGTTTCTCCCTTTTGTCCTGAGTTCATGCTGCTTCAAATTCCATGACACCTTTGGTAAAGTCTAGTTCTCCAACTGGAGCGCTCGCAGCCCAGTGTTTCCTAATAATCATACTTAAACTGCATTTTTAAAGATTTGCCTTAAGAGTGTCTTTAAACCTCTTTTGTTGTCCCCCGACATTTCATTTTCCATTCTTAAATTGGGTATAGAGCAGTTGCTTTGGAAGATGATAATCTGGCATACAACCAACATGACCAGTCCAACAAAGAATCATTGCTTCAACAGTGGTGACCTTTGCTGCTTCTAGTACACTGACATTAGTTTGCCTAAACAAAACAAATTCCTTCCAGTAGCACCTTAAAGACCAACTAAGTCAGTTCTTGGTATGAGCTTTCGTGTGCATGCACACTTCTTCACACTTCTTGGTATCTGAAGAAGTGTGCATGCACACGAAAGCTCATACCAAGAACTGACTTAGTTGGTCTTTAAGGTGCTACTGGAAGGAATTTGTTTTGTTTTGACTATGGCAGACCAACACGGCTACCTATCTGTAATTAGTTTGCCTGTCTTCTCAAGTGATTTGTAATTCTTTTTGGAAACACCATTGATGGAATCTTTCAAGGAGTTGGAGATAGTGTTTATAAATAAGTGGTCCATGTTTCACAAGCGTACAGTAAAGCTGGAAGTACAATAGCTTTGTAAACAAGCATTTTGGTTTCCCTGCAAATGTCCTAGTCCTCAAACACTCTGTGCTTCAATTGGGAGAAAGCTGCACTCAGAGCTCAGGCACACCCCACCACTTCATTGCCCATCATTGTTCCAGGGGACCCTTCAGGGCCCTCTCAGCTTGGCACCCAATGTAAACAAACTAGTAGCACTCCCCTAAATCCAGCTCTGGATCCAGCCAGGGATCAGACTCAGAACTCCACCATGGGCCATTTTGATAAGTAGGAAAGGCCACCCAATAGTCACCAGATGTCAAATGATTTCAGGTGATTCAACCTCCCCGCTCCCTCTCTGTCCCATTATGCTAAAGTTACCAGATTTTAAATCCGGGGACTGTCCCCAGGAAACGGGGACATCTGGTAACCTTACATTATGCATCAGTGACTTGTCTGGAGGGAGGTCAGGTAAGCCACCACAGCTGTTACTCTGGTTGCTCCTTTTCAGTTTGGCTCCATGCATTTACCAGGCAATTCTTTTGAGAGCAATTCTTTGTGTAAATTTGAAAAGAGCAATTCTCAAGGTAGTTAACAGTGATAAATATCACTCCTCAACTTCTCATCACCTCCCAAAATAGATGAATATCTCCATTATGGTATCCTGCAATGCCAAACTATCCAGCCACTGGAAATGATTGTGTCAGAAATAAGTTGTCTGATTCCATATTTTGAATTCAACATTGTCCTAGAAATAATTAGTTTTCAAACAGCTACATCACAAGTGCAATAGCAGCTTATGAACATTCTCACTATTGGCCCCAAAACAAATACTAAAGTGTTTCATATTCTGACCAATACTGATATACAAATGTAAATTTCAGTAGTTTTTCTTATAGTACCCTACAAATCCAGATATGTGTTCAAATTTGCGGTGCTAAAATAGCAGACATTCTGCCCAGCACATTCACTTTAGTTTGCATACTCCATACTTCCTGCACTCCATTCATGGCGCCAGAAAATGTTACTTATCTATCCAGTGTGGATGTTTCTATGGAACACTGCTAATCACTGATAAAGAGATCTGAATCAAAGTTTAAAGTGGACCCCCCCCCCAAAAAAAACCCCTTAGAACTCATTCAGTGGAATTCAATGTAACATTTAGGAGACTGTTCCATCAGTGCAAGCATTTCTGCTGGCCCTCTGGAGGATCTCCCACCCTTCCAGAGCAGATCTGGGAAGAGGCTGGGGAGTCATTTTTGCACTAGCAAGAGTTGTTCCACTGGTTTCCACAAATGCAACCATGTAGTTGAATCTAGCCCATAGTTTTTAATTAATTTTTAATTACACTTAGCCTTCCTTAGATTGTGCTGTTGATCTGTATTATTCATAGTATAACAATTTTATTGATAAAATCATTTTGATGTAAGTTGATTAGTAAAGATGCAGAAGTGCAAATGTTTCACATCAGCTGTATTTCCTAATAACACATCTGGATTGACCTATTAAAAGGACATAATCTCAGATTAGAACCCATCTTTAAATTTTTAATGTAAAATTACATTAATTATTATTCACCATTATTTTTTTGTAGCCAGAAGGGAAATTCCATCTCATTATGGAGTAAAACAGTTAGACAGGTACGGTGTAAGAGGGGATGTTTATTTACACAAAGCTAGAGGGATAAAGGCGATAAGAGCAGGAGAGAAGAGTTAAGGAATGGGATTAAGCTGAGAGTATACACTAAGAGTGAAAAGATACAAAATTTAAAAAGAAGAAATGCAAGCAAGAAATAAAGGGAAGAAAGGAGAGAAATGGTCTAGGGAAAGACATAATGACAGAGTGGGGGGATAACAAAAGGGAGTGAAGTTGTGGATGGAAGAGAAAAACACAGTGGTAACTGGTGCCCATTGGGATGGGTTAGGGCACCACAGCCAATGGTGATTTAGCAAAAGCCAATGGTAGGCAGAGTGAGATCTACTGGCAGGTGGAAAAAACCAATTCTGATTTTGTCCCCTTATTTTCAATTGCAGAGATATGAAGAACACTTAACTACTTCAATACAAATTCTCAATGTCTAACTGAATTTTAAAATAGCCTCTTACCTTGCTTCAAGACCTTTCTGTGCCATTGCTGGCTACTCTCTGCTGGGAAAACAGCCACTCCTATCCTCCATTCATACCGCCCACAACAGGTTGAGAAATATTAGGTTTTGTTTGGGACATAGTGGCATGGGCATCTGTTTGTTCAGATCACACAGCACTCTCCTCCTCAAAGCATACCTTCTAAAAGGTAAAGGACCCCTGGACGGTTAAGTCCAGTCAAAGGCGACTATGGGGTGCAGTGCTCATCTCGCTTTTCAGGCCGAGAGAGCCCGCGTTTTATATTCTGAACAATACTGATATACAAATGTAAGTTTCAGTAGTTTTTCTTATAGTATACTACAACATCCAGAACTAGGTTTCTACTGATACCACGAATTTCAAATACAGTTGTACCTCGGTTTACGAACTTAATCCGTTCTGGAAGTCCGTTCCTAAACCAAAACTGTTCTTAAACTGAGGCATGTTCTGGTACTTCCGGGTTTGGTGCAGTGCGCAACCTGAAATCGCACAACCCAAAGCGTCTGTAACCCAAGGTATGACTGTATATTGACTGGTGTTCACCCCTCTTCCACCGTTCAGATTCTGTTCTCAGACCAAGGTAAAGTTCTCAAACCAAGACACCATTTCCCGTTTTGCCGAGTTTGTAAACCAAATCGTTCTTTAACTGGACTGTTCTTAAACCGAGGTACCACTGTAGAACTAGAAATGTAGAAAACTGTACAGTGATGAAACAAATCAGATTTCCTACTTAATATTAGAAGATAAGTACAAATTTCCTTTACTTAATAACGTCTAATGTACCATCTTCTTTTGATGTGCAGCTAATAGGAGGGTGTCGAGATATAAGCTACCAGAACTGTTAAAAAAAATCAATAACAAATGAAAAGTCAAAAGAAAGTACAGCTCTTTAGGGAAACTAAAAAATGAGCTGAAAATACATTGAACATATGTTATATGCCAGAAGATGCTACTTATCTATCCAGTGTGGATGTTTCTATGGAACACTTCTAATCATTGATAAAAATGTGACATGGGCATATGGAAGGCCGATGGAGATCTGAATCAAAGTTTAAAATGGACATCCCCTCCCCCAAAAAACTTTGTCCACAGACAGCTTTCTGGGTCATGTGGCCAGCATGACTAAACTGCTTCTGCAGACCTTTACCTGTGTACCTTATACCGGGGGTGGAGGGGAGAGAACAGATTGGCGTCTCAAATTCCAGCAGTTTCCTTCACGATGCCAAAATTCAGTGCCCCTCCACCTCTCGCACTCCATTCTAAATCATAGTTGCTGTGTCTGTGGTGGCTCTGGCCTTTCTGGCTCTGTCACAACCCCTCACTAGTTCAGGTAACTTATTGCAAACATTGTTGTTCTGCTTTCAACAAAGCTAACCCCCACCAACCAACCCAGCAGAGACACCGCCATGCTAGCTATCATGTGCTCTGATTGTCATGAGCATGAGGTATCACTGGCCAATGCAAACACCTGCCACCCTTGAGAGTTCTTGATTGGTCAATTAATTAGACCAGGATGCATCATCTAGGCCTGTCACTCTTTCCTTCCTCCCCATGTTGCTCTTCCCTCATTTCTTCTTCATGAACTAGGGTAACTGCTGCCCATAAAGTGCCCTTCCAAGTACCTTTTCCTGTGGCTGCCAGTCTCTGTAGGGAGAGAATAACTGAGGGTCATTGTCACTGGTTGTAAGTAAGATACGAAGGGGAGTCTGGCTGTGGCAACTTGAGCCTGTCCATTCACTCTAATGTACCACCCTGCACTGGATAAAGGATAAAAACATGCCTCACTGATCAAGGTGAACGTAAAATGATAACTCTAAATTGGCATGCTGTTTCCCAGTATTAATCCTGGTCCTTACCACAGATTTGTACTGATGAAATGGTTAGGCTTAGTTTATGAAGAGCTGCTCAATTCAGCGAGCACCATTTATATTGCATTACAAAGGAAGCAGGCTGCATAAATTATTGATGTCTATGTGTAACGGAGGAAATGGACAATTTCCCCCTGTACCCATTTGAACTCTTTAGTTACAGCATGTAACCACTTTTTAGAAGTTTCTTTAATTGAATTGTTGTGTTCTTTTACTGATTTTACTGTGTAGTTCAATTACTGCATATTGTGTTGATCCCCAGGGGGCAATCGTAGGAAGATTTGTTCATTTCAGAGAGCAAGGATATAAGAAGATATATTTTTGAAAGTCTTAGAAAGGGAGAGGAAGGGAGGGGGAGGGGGGCATCATTTCTAGGAGACATATCATCTATTATTTCCTGTGAAGAAAAGACGAGTGAAGGGGAAAGAGCTGTATGCAGACGCTGCTGTTCACAGTTTGCATGTGGGGAGGAAGGCTAAAAACAATTTTGCATATATTCAATAACTAAGAAAGGCTTTGGAATTTAAAATGGGGGTTTTGAGTTTTGGGTTTCCCTGTGCAATTCTTTTTTTTTAATGCTGAAAATTATTTATTTAAAAAGTTACACCATGCTCTTCTTTAATAGAAACCAGATGGAAACAACTAATCATACCTACCACAAAACAATAGTAAACCAGTTTATTTTTAACAGCAGCATAATAAAACAGCTGTTTTAATCCAGAAAGCAACATTCAATATATGCAAACTGGGGAAGAAATACCCCAAATGAAACAGGAGGAAATGTGTGTGTGTGTGTGTGTGTGTGTGTGTGTGTGTGTGTGTGTGTTTGGCATATGAAAAGTATTCAGATTGGGGCTTGGTCAACTTCCGGGGGTGGGGGTGGTGGCATTCCACAGCATTTCAACAACATAAAAAGTCCTATGCGTTGTTGATTCTCATTAATTTGAGGCATTATATATCTACAAATTTAATGGAAGTAGTAATGATGTATATACATTGTAGCAACAGAGCAGTGTGACCTGAGCACAGCCTGAAATGAAAATAAAATGGACACAGTCATGAAAGTGCTGAATCTCTTTTCTTAGCAGTTTCAGGTATTTCTTATAGTTTCATTGGTGACCAACTGGCAGATAAGCATTGATTCAAACAGGTAGTGCAGGATGTAATCAGGCTAGGCCTGGTGCGCACATGGTGCTTCCCTACAGGAGTGTATTCAGGTCCATGTTATCATATCACAAGCTTATCATTTGAATCAAGCCTACACTGTGAATACTCTGTAAATATGAGAAACACTTGTTGAAACTTTCTGCTTCAATAAAGTTTACTTGAATGCACTCCCATGCATGTTCAAATGACCCACTGTATTGAATAAGGCTTACTCCACGGTATGTACACGTAGGACTGTAGCCTTAGAGAGGTGCAGAATCATCTTCACAAACGTTGACAATCCTTCAAAACTTTCCTACAAAACTTCCACAGCTACCTCTTCTAAATAAATTTTCATATTTTGCTCAAGGTGAAAACTTCTGGCAACTCTTGTATTAGGTTCTATGAACTTTATCCAGTTTGTGGAAGGTATTCTCTTCAACCTTGGATTGGCAGCTGGGTGGTCACCATTACTCATGATTTCCACTGTAATGCCATCCCTAACAAAATTTGCTAGCATTGTTGGCATTCCTGTACAGTGGTACCTTGGGTTAAGTACTTAATTTGTTCTGGAGGTCTGCTCTTAACTTGAAACTGTTCTTAACCTGAAGCACCACTTTAGCTAATGGGGCCTCCTGCTGCCACAGCGCTGCTGGAGCATGATTTCTGTTCTTATCCTGAATCAAAGTTCTTAACCTGAAGCACTATTTCTTCTTTTTTAAAAAATAATTTTTATTAACAAGCCAATCAAATCACATTAATTCCAAATCACATTAGTTCCAAATTATACAGCCAAATTTTTAAAATTTTGTTGGGGGTACCCATACTTCGAGCTCTGAAAGGGATCCAAACATCACTTTTGCTACTGCTTTAATTACACAGTTCTGTCCAGTTCTGTCCAGATAGTCTCTTTGTTATTTTCCTCATCTTGTTGTTATCATATATTCCTTTCTTTGTGATCTCTGATAATCTTCACAAGCGGGTTGAAAATAAACATATCCTGTGTGGATTTTACACTCTCCAAGAGCCATATCACATAAAGGACAGGCGCCATTTCCACACCTCCGTAAAGAACATTCCCACAGTCTGTCCGTTGATTTCCACAGGCTTGCCAATCTGTATCTCAGGGGGCCCTGCCAGGTCAAATTCACATTCCAATAACCATGCATTCACATTCCGATGACCATGGTCCTCCTCCCCCTCATCCTCCTGTGGGCAGGCCTGTCTTAACGAATCTCCATTTTGTAACTGTGTCACAAAGCTTTCTTTACATTCCCGATGATTCCCACCAGTCCTCTCTTTGATCAGTAATTCATTTCCACACAGTTCTTAATCTCCTGCTTGTGATTAGTAATTTGCAACGATTCTTTCTCTCTCTCCGGGGGGGGGGGGGGGGGAGGATTACTGGGTACTCACATAAGACTAAAAAAAGAAAAGTTTTTTCCTCCCCCCCCCTTTCCGTTTTGCTCCGACATACCAATCTTTTAATGATGAGTCTTCACTTAATTTATTGTCCAGCCGGTCGCTCCGCATCACAGAGATCCCATTAATCAGCAGTCTTTACTCCCGATCTTCACTTGAAGTATGTGCATTTGCTTCTTTTTCCAATTATATATTTTGAGCTGATGCAAACCAGTGCACGATTAGAGACAGCGTCCGGGAGAGCCGACCCCACCTGAGGGCTTCGTGCCTAGTGCCCACACCCCCTTCTTTCGAATCCGGGGGTGAATTATGGGCACAGCAGGCAAGGCAGTGCCCCCCATTCCCTTGGGGGGCAAGGGAGGCTGCATACTCCCATATCAGCCTCTTAATTACCTCGTGTGGGTCGGAGAGATGTTATTGTCGGCCATCTTCCAATGCGCCCCCTGGTGGCCCCCAGCACTATTTCTGGCTTAGTGGAGTGTGTAACCTAAACCGTATGTAACCTGAAGCGTATGTAACACGAGGTACCACTATATGTTTTTCTCTGATGAACATTTCTTTCAGGATGGTGCAGCAGCTAAGTCAAGTTTTAGTTTAGTGTGCCATCCAAACCCAAGTTTTCATAACCATAATAGTTCATCTCTCTCCTCTTTACCCATAACCTGTAAGCAAGCGTAACACTAAGCCATAGTTTAGCTTAGCATTATATGTGAATTCAGTTATTCTTGTGGGGTTGGGGTGGGATATCATTATTTATTTTGTATGTTTCCACCTTATTGAAGTAAACTTTCAGTTTATTCCATAGTCTTTGATGAGACTTAATCAATACAATTTATTAGTCCAAACATCTAACAGCTGCCTACTTATTTGTTGGTAGTTTCAATTTTTTTTTAAATAATAAATAAATTATAAATTACTGGCAATTGGAGCTATAAGAGCAACTTAGCTGTACAGCAATCTGCTGTGGCCGGTGGAATTACGTTAGTTTACCTAGAAATATTGAGATATATTTAGAAGCTGCACTATCTGAACTGCTATAACATTTCCTACCAAAGGATGCTAGACTGCATGCAGCATGTGTGCATTTCTCTATCATTTATTTCCTTAAAACCAAAGGTCAGCACATAGAAAATTTACAACATAAAGGGTCCAATTACTGGTACAAGACACCTACCACATCAGCAGAAGTGTCAAGCATCATATACTTCTATAAGCTGATTAATCCAATGCAGTGCAGCAATAGGCAGTACTTAGCTCTTGCAGATTTCCCCCAGCAGCTACTGCAAACATTGCACTTACAGAAGTCATATATTTATCTGAAACATCCAGCATAAAACAAATCTTCTCAGACAGCAACAAATTTGAACCTATTCTTACATTCTTTCCTATGGAACTCTGTATGATGGCAGTACTATGCTGAATCCTTTGCCTCCGCACCCGAAAGAAGACTCAGGACAACTTATAATTATCTGCAGGGAGA